>NC_091800.1:9935000-10560000 GCF_041296235.1 Equus asinus | reverse complement strand
ATCACTTGTGTATCCTCAAAGCTTGACTACTGCCTGGCACAAGGTAGGCATCCAATAGATGGTTGTGAAAGATAATAATAACAGTGAAATAATAGCAGTAAAAGATCTTAAACATGGCGTGCATGTAGCATCTTAGCTGACAGCTGTGCCAGCCTCCCCCTTCTCCAAAGCATCCTACATGTGCTTGGAGATTTAATTTCTGAAAGCATATGCTCTCAACTTTCAATGGCTCCCGATTGCCTTTTCCATGGAGACCACATTTCTTAGCCTGGTATCCATACAATTCTGGCCATAAACTAGTTTTCTATTCTTTTTGCATCCTATGTTCTCCCCAGTCTACCTGGAATTTCCCAAACATGCAACACAACTTTGCTCTCACCAATTCCCCTGCCTTGGGTGCTCCTCCCATGACATGGAAGACAAGGTATGTCTTCCTTCTGCTCCAAACTTACCATTCCTTCGACACGCTGCTCAAATTCCATTTCCTCTAAGATTCCTTCTCTCATTCCCTGGCAAGAAACAATGCTCTTTTCTTTAAACTCCCCAAGTGTTTGGGCTTCCTTATATCTCTTATCACATGTGCTTTGCATTCTAACTATTTGTTTATTACATGGATTAATGCTTCTCCCAAACACTTGATGGTGCCTTGCCCATAGCAGACGCTCAATAAATATGAATAGAAAAATGGGTGGTCAAAACAGGCTTAGATTGTGGGCCTCTAACAATATCAAAACAAGGGAATCTTTTCCACTACACCCAGAAATACATTATCTTTTAGGCTCTTAGAAATTTCTTTCTTTCTTTTTTTTTTCCTGCTTTTTTCTCCCCAAATCCCCCCGTACATAGTTGTGTATTTTAGTTGTGGGTCCTTCTAGTTGTGGCATGTGGGATGCCGCCTCAACATAACCTAATGAGCGGTGCCATGTCTGCGGCCAGGATCTGAACCCTGGGCCGCTGAAGTGGCGTGTGTGGACTTAACCACTCAGCCATGGAGCCAGCCCCAGAAATTTCTTTTTAAAGATTTTATTATTTTTTTCCTTTTTCTCCCCAAAGCCCCCTGGTACATAGTTGTATATTCTTAGTTGTGGGTCCTTCTAGTTGTGGCATGTGGGATGCCACCTCAGCATGGCTTGATGAGCACTGCCGTGCCTGCACCCAGGATCCGAACCGGTGACACCCTGGGCCACCCAAGCAGAGCGTGTGAACTTAACCACTCAGCCACAGGGCCAGCCCTTAGGCTCTTAGTAATTTCTGAATATAGCAAGTGGGATCAGGCAATAGTCACGCCAATGGACATGTTATTTAAAATAATTATTCTCGAATTGTCTGACACCTTCTACAAGATGGTTTGGGGCCTGCTGTCCTTTTTTTAAATTCTAAAGCATGTGGAGAATTTCTCAGAGGACTCACTTTGCTTGGGAAACATCGAACTGAAAGTTAATGCTCATGACACCCACACCAAATTGGCTGTGACTCATATTTCCTATCAGCAGTTCCTGTAACCCTGTTGAATTTCTCATTGGTACTATTACTACACTGAGTGCCACCACCCTGAAAAACAGAAACCCAAGATAGCGTTTTTCTTATTTCCAGAGGCTAGGTTCTAAAGGTGGAAAATTACAAGTTATAAAATTTAGCATTTGAACTCCTGTGTCTTCAGCATAATGTGGTACTTTTCCTCTGAAATGGCAGTTGGCAGCTGTTATATTACCAATTATTATTAATGCAACAAACAGGCTGCGTTATCATATTTGGTTGACTACTGCGAATCTTGTAAGTTCTGCAGGGAAATATTTGTGGTCAATGTATCCTTCTGATACTCTTCCCAAAGACTTATAGAAGGAAGCTGGACTGCCGCTAGCTGAATATCACTATATGAATCAAGGAGGTTAGAGTGGGCCGTGATTAACGTTCTTGAACCTCCCTTTTGTTCAGGAGAGAAGTTTGAGTAATCAAAAGAAATGCTCTGGGAAGTGATATGTTTTGAGTTAACCTGACAACTGAGGGACACCACATCCTATAAAACAGTTTTACAGATCACAAGTGGACAGCTTTAGCAGAAGAAAACAAAAGAAGACATAAAAAAATATTTGAAATTAAATTTCAGAGGGAGAAACTCCCTAAGGCAGGAATGTCATGGGCCAAGAAATTTAAATTGAATGCCAGAAAACTGAATAGAACCCAGGAGGTCCTCTTGAAGGAATTAAGGGCTCAATGATGGGGAGATGCCAAAGGATGCTTGATAGAATTTCAGTCTGCTTAGAGGTTAAGTCAGGTAATGTCTCAAAGGATCTCAAGTCTGACATGTTGATGATGTTGGGGGCATATTGGTGTGGAATGTGTTGTGTCCAAACAAGGTCACAGGCTTCAGATCCACTCTTCCCACAACACGGCCAGAAACCCAAGCCTCCCTGCTCACCCGGAATCACCCCCCACACTGCTCTGTTCATCCCCAGTGGGACCCAATCCCCAGACCGACCTCCCCTCCAACCCTCTACTGCCCCCTGAAGAACCTCCACTTTGCAATCAGCAGACCCCTGTAGCTCCACCCCCGTTCTTTCCTAAGCACCTGGGTCACCCTGAGAATGTTCTCCTGCAGCCCAAGCATTTGGGGCTGCTTCTTTCTCACACACCTCTTAGACCTCAAGACTAGAAGCAAAAGTTCTGTTTTCCTGGGTCGCCATTGCCACGTACAGACCATGTCTCTCCCTCCCTGTTGGAAAACCCCTGCTTTCTAAGACCCACACCACTCACATGCCACCTACTCCTCCTGTTGATGGCTGCCAGGCACAGACTTCCAGAAACCACCCCGTCTACACACACCCCTCATATACTGGAGGTTTTAGCTCCTGGCTGCCTGTCTTCTTTTCCACCCCAACTCCTGCAGCATTTTTGTCCACTTCAACGTACACGGAGATAACTCATCCACCACACTGGCCTCTCAGGCCCTTGACTACTCAACAGTCTCAAGAGCA
Source organism: Equus asinus (assembly GCF_041296235.1). NCBI lineage: Eukaryota > Metazoa > Chordata > Mammalia > Perissodactyla > Equidae > Equus > Equus asinus. Next base: position 10,557,025 of record NC_091800.1, on the reverse strand, counting down.
GCCACCCACAGTCAAGTCACACCTGGATTAGGTCATCATATCCCCCCAAGTCTCTAATCTCAACATCCCTCCCATCCACCACACCTTCCTATCCTTCTAATGCTCCTGTTCAAATACCTCTGCCACACAACTCTTCAACTCCATCAACACCATAATCCACTGACCACTCGTTCTCTGCAGATGGCCTTGTCTCCTAGTGCACTGAGAGAAGAGGAGACTTGGAAGGGGCTTCCCTCCCCTTCCTGCCCCCAAATCAGCAAACCTGTTGGCACCTTGCACCTTGTTCCCTCCTGTTTCATCTTCCTTGTTTATGCTTTTGCTGTCCTGAAACAATGCTCTCCTTCTCCTCAGGACCATTTCCAACAGCTTACCAGTATGTTCTAGTATCTGCCATTCCGAGAAGGCACTCTCCTCGATGCAGCGGCATGCTGGAGCTGGGTCAGGTGGGCTCCTAAGAGCCAATTGTTAATTTTTCAGGAAATTTGCAAGCTGCATGATCTTGTGTTGGTAACCTGAAGTTGGCCACGCCGAGAGTATTTATACTGCTACAGATGAAGGCTTTGGTTTTCCAAAGGGGGGTTGAGAAACATTTACCAGCACATCACTTTATCTTCCTGCTGTGACCAAGGCATCTCTCTGCGACTCCTCCCACCTGTGCACATGTTTAAGCAAAACTTCTCAAGACTGTCCAGTGTTGACTTCCTCTCACTCATTCTCCTCAAACCCACTCCAGTCTAGCTTCTGTCCTCATGACTTCCCCAAACTACTCTTGTCTAAGCCACTTAACACCTCCATAGTGCAAATCCAAATAAACCTCTCCTGTTTTTATCTGACTTGACCTTTGCATTCAACTTACCTGCTCATTTCCTCATTCTTAAAACACGTTCTTCTCCCAGCTCCTCTGAGACTATACTTTTCTTGCTTTTTCTCTTGCCCCTCTTGCTGTTCTTTTTCAGAATCTGTTGCAGGCTTTTCTCTGCCTCCTTCACCAACATACACAAGTTCTAGATGTTGGCTCCTTGGAGTGCAGCCCTAGGCTCTCTTCTCCCCTCTACACTTTCTCCCTCTGTGACCTCATCCTGTCTCATGACTTTACATGCTAAGGATTCCCAAAAGGATACCTCAAACGTCCCCATCTCAGAACCCTCCATCTAACTGCCTACTTGACAACTCCCTGTGGATCATGCTTTGCTTTACGAATAATGTGTCCTAATTGGAACTCTCGATTCCGTCACCACCCAGCAAACCAGTTTCTCTCCCCAGTTCCCCATCTCAGTAACTGGTGGCGCTGTTCAGCCACTTGCTCAAGCTGGAAATGTGGCCCCCATCCAGGTTTCCATCATCCCCCACATCCAGGGCATCAGCAAAGCAGGTCGTCTCTACCTCCCAGGTGTCCATGCATCTCGACTTTCCCACCTCTTTCCTGCCTCTTTCCAGTGCCGAAACCACACAATCTCTGAGCCACCCTCCAATCTTGCCTGTGTTCTCCCACGAACCCCTTACTGGTCTCATTTCCCCTGCTGCCCCTGTTTAATACATTCTCTACAAAATAGCAAGGATAAAGTTTTAAGAAAGAAAGCCATGGAAATTAAAGTGGTTTTTAACAACTTTAAGGATACACAGAAAAGTAATTATTTCATTATTGAAATCACAATTGCAAGAATGTGTAAAAAATAAACTACAAAAAAAACAGTTATTTAAATTGCATAGAAAACAAGTTTACATAAAATTTCCAGTGAGAAAGCATAACAGAAAAATTTGATGGAAATTAGTTTGATGGAAATTTTTCATCTTTTGATGAATCAGTTTGATGGAAATTATTCATCTTTTAAATTTATAGAATTTGCATAGGCACCATTTCATCCCCTTTCGTTTAAAGAAATGATTTCCATTATATTATTTTATGCTTTAAAATAGTAGCTGTCATTTTTAAAACAGCAACACATTCAAGCAGAGTTTTAAAATTTAAGGCTTAACAATATCCTTGCAAATGATCACCAAAGTCTTTTGCATATAAGCTATCAAAATAAAACTCCTGAATATAAGATCTGCCTGAAATTATCCAATCAAATAAAAATTACTCAACTTCTGTTCATCCTTTGCTATGGCATAAAAAGGAGAGTAAAATCTTACAAAGGTTTCATAAACCTATGAACTTTTGTCAATTTACTTTTTAAAACAAATCCTTAATTCTTAACTCTTCCTGAACTAAATTAAAATGGCTTTTAGCAATTTCAATATTACATGGAAAAGTAATTCTCTTACCTTTGAGATTGTCAATAGTTTTTCTCTTGAACTTACAGAAGTTTCCCTATTAACATGAAAGATTCCAAAATCAGATAATCTTTTTAAAATGGAAAAGATTGTTTTATCATGTTGCCTAAAACCTCCCCATTACATCTCAGATAAGATCTACCTGCCTTTTCTTTCTTTTCTTTTTTTTTAAAGATTGGCCCTGAGCTAATAGCTGTTGCCAATCTTTTTTTTTCTTCTTCTTCTCCCCAAAGTCCCACAGTGATGCAGGCTCGGTGAGTCGAGGAGTCAAAAGAAAGATTTCTTGGACTCTCAAGGTCTGGTAGTAGTGGTCCTTTATTCAGAGAATAGCGTAGAGTAACATGGGGACAGGACCCGTGGGCAGTGAAGAGCTGGAATGGGTTGAGGGTAGGGCTAAACATATAAGGCATAGGTATGTGAGTCATTTCTTTACAAGACAAAGGAAAGATTATGTAAAAAAGTCATTAAAATGGTATCAGTGCAGGTGGGGTCTGGTTATCAGGTGGTCCTATAACTTTGGATGCAAATCAAATCGGATCAGGTCAGGACATCCTGTGCTTCCCAGAGGATGATACATATTGGTGTATAGTCCAGGACGCCTCTGGCTTCTCTCCCTGAGGTAGCCTTGATCCTCATCATAAAACACCTCCCCCCACCCCCCGCCCAGAACTCATTTGGCCCTGAAATCTTTTGGGGATATGGGCAATGGTCAATCTTCTGTAACTACTTCCAGCTGTACAAGGTCATAGAGTTGTCCCTAAATGGGGCCATAGGGGTACAGGCAGGAAGTTCAGTGGACCGGAAGGTTGCGCCCATGAAGTCCAAACTGACAAGGTATACAGATCCTCTGGAGACGAGAGAATCATTTGACGAGAAGTGGTCCAGGAGGCAAAACTTAGGAACTTGTTGTTTATGACCCACCTGTGACAAGGCAAATTTAGTTAGTATTTGGGCAGTAGAGTTGAAGGAAAAGGTTTGCTTGTGACCAGGGAGCTCCCAGGTATCAGAGATGGATGGCCACAAGTAGACATTATGATTAGTAATAGATGAATCTTGTAGAAGAGAAGAGCTAGAACCTAATATCCATGAATGCGTACTATAGCTTCTACTGAAACATAATTTTTCTCTCTAAAATCACCCTCATTTTTGCAAAAGATAGCCAAATTAAGATGAACAGATTTGGAAATTAAGTGTGGTTTGAATAAAACTTGATCCAATTATTTACATAAGTGCAGCGAGGATAGCAATTGATCATAGAGGCCCTTTTAAATCTACTTTGCTGGAATTTTTTTATGAGGAATCTCAGATAGAACTTTAAAGGCCTCTGGGGGCCAGAAAAGCCCAGCCAAGGACTTGCCATCAGATTTTGCCTGCAGTATCTACAGATTTGAGTGGATTCCTCTTTTTTTGAGGTCCCCCAAAATATTTCAAGCTCCTTGCACCCACCAGATAAGTGAGCTTCCTTACTTACCAGGTAAGATTGATGGAATCTCTGTAAACAAGGTACCAGGCCAATATTTCCAAGTGGCTTTATTCCAGAAAGTCCAATCTTTGTTCCTGAAAAGTTGTCTTGTCATATCTGAGCCTGTATGTTTCTCTCAAATATGACATTCCAGTCAAAGCCTTGGTAATATAACGAATGTTTCCAAATGTGTCCCGTTATAAGGAGAACAGATTCTTATTGAACTTATGCAAATAGCTATATTGCCATGAAATAACCACACTCACTCACAAAGAGTTTCCAAATTCTGGAGAGATCAGGTAGGGAGAAAAAGATAATTGTTTCTGTTCTGCTGACAAAGGTATAATTTCACCAAATTGCTAAAAGTAGTTAGCATAAAAGAAAAAGATTTCCTTAAATCTGAGACCACAAAGCGAAACATCAAAAAATCAACAATATTTCAAACAAAAGTCATAAAAAATATAATCATCCTCATCAGTTCATACAGTCCTGTATTGTCGATTCTTGATCTTAATCTTCTGTTAGCAGTTTTATGAAGTCATCAGTTTCTCCATTAGAATTCTGTAATTTCTTACCCAGTTCAGTTCTATGATTTGAAAGTTTATCAGAAACCTGTACTCTAGAGTAAGTGCCAGAGTCCTCTTCATGAATTTCTCTGAAGACAAAACATATTTGCAAAGGCAAAAGGCATCAGAGTAAAGTAGCAACCATCTGTAAATGACAAAAGACTCAAAAGGGAAGTTGACAAAGAAACTTGGTGACTTCTGTGACATATAACACTTCAAGGTAATAACTAAAATTATGGCTGACAGCCAGGACAGATCAGAATTTTAGGAATGTTATATAATTTTAAGACATTTATATCAACAGCATTCACCCACATAATATCACCTAAGAAAGTTTATCATCACTTGTTTGACAGTGCTTCCCATGTAATTTAATAGGCCAAATAAGCCTAATAAGTTTAATATCTTCTTATAGGAAGAGAGAGAAAATTTTTTTGAGAAGCCTCAGGGGCCCTCTGAAAATCCTCAGAGAAATTTTCTTCCTCCTACCAGGTCAAAAGAAAGCCTTCATTCAGGATGTGAATATTTTGTTGAGGGAGAAGCTTGTCAAAAATATCAAAAGATTTTAAAACACTTGTTCAAATAGGAGAAAACGCTCACCGCAAAACAGTGCTCAGGTATATATTCAAAGTGACAAAAGAAACAGTCAAGAGCAAACAACACACTCAAAAAATCTTAGAGAGACCTCAGTCCTTCTGGACATAGGAAATTATTTTAACAAACCATAGCTTTTCTGTTAAAGGAAAACCTTTTATAACCTCTTTATCAAGAGCAGACCAAAAGTTCAAGAAAATTATTCTTTTGAGAGAGAAAACCAAATTTTAATTTTTGCAACAGCTTATTATTAAAACTTGTTTACTTAATTGGATTAACTTTAATCTTAGCCAACTTGACCAGGCATAAAATTCCTTTCTGAATTTCTCTTTCACAAACTTCTACAATTTTCTTTTTGCATTCAGAATTTGTCCCATGCTTGCTTTCTCCTCTTCTAGTACTTTAGGACAAATTTATCTGTCTTAACTCAACAAACAAAAATACTTCCATCCTTTATACTCTCTTTACTGAAAACATACATTTTACTTTCCTTGTATACAGAGCTATTTGATTAGTAAACCCAGGCTGCACGTCTGCATCATATCCAAATACTGACAATTCTGAAGACATGCCTATTTCAATCAAACCAACAAACTTAAACAAGCTTTCATTTACCAAAGGTTAATTCACACCACGTTAACTTGAAAGACACTGGGTTAATTTCTACTACATTTAGAATTTACGTAAGTGCTTACTTTAAGCCAATTAAACAGAGCTCTTAATTTTGGCCGTACCATCCAGAGGGAAAATGCCACACACATAAAACATACATAAAGACACACGTACACAGAGTCTCCACAGCTATTGTTTTAAAAATTACTGCCATGAATCAGGTACAGTAATGTAAATCTCCCTAGTTATGAATCCAAATTTTGTTTTAAGCCTTTTTACCAATATTTATGGAGAAGACACTCAAGATGCTAGATTTCTTGGCAAGGACATGCTTATGGCCTTTTTTTCCTTTTTCCCCCTCAGTCTTAGGAGGTAGTGATGGGCTAGGTAGTCCCCAGAGGATTTGCAAGCTCTTTGATGTAAGGGAAATGGGTGGAAGCTGAATGCCTCTAGAGCTGCTTTCCAGCCTTACAAGGATTTTCCAAGGAGAGCTGCTCTTGATTTCTCAGAAACTGGGTTATAATTCAGATGACATTATAGGTTGATTTACCTGTTGAACTACATCATAAAAGTACAGAGAAACACCTCAAGTTTTCTCCAAGATGGAGCTTCTAGGGCATAACCCATTCAATTGAAAGTGTTTCCAATTAAATAAAATGCACCCAAGAGGTGAGTCTCCAGGGATGCTTGGGGCATTCCCCATGGCAGTAAAGCAGGTGTCCGACTGACAGCAGCTGGAGAAAGGGTGCAGAGCCTGACTGCAGGGATCGATATAGTTATAAGATTTAGTCAAGTCCTGCTCAGCCCTGGCACTTACTCCCTGAGCCAGCACAAGGCAAGCCAGGGAAGCAGGAGGCAAAGGCCTGGAACTGGCTTGGGGCTGGGGCTCCCAGTGCTGGGGTTGAGAGTTAAGTCCCTGGCAAAATGGTGTCAAGTTTATAATTTTACAGAAGGTCCAGGTTCTGCTCTGGTCCAGCCTGAGCTTAACCTCCACTTGGTGACAACAGAGGAGGTAACGAACAAAACAGACAAAGAAAGGAAAAGTGAGATCAGGCCTCACCCTCACGGCCTCTTCCCAAGGGTTATTAAGATGAGGGTCACACAACAGTTCCTGTGCCGGAGCACAGAAAATGAGCAGGACAGTTCACAGAATAAATCACAGGTCTCCTATCCTCATAACTGACTCAGTAAGCACCTAAAATACTCAACAAGTCAACCGCCAAGAGAGGGCACCCCACTTAAGGTTGCTGGGGGGATCAGGCCAGGAAACCAGAATTGGGGGAGCTCCCAGGGGTGGAGCCTTTGACACTTTAAAGATTCCTTTGTTTCTCAGTTGCAAAGCTCAAAAGGAGCCCCAAATGGCCACTGTAACTTCAAGAGAGATGAAAGAAAAGGGTCCATTACCTTGAAGTCCCCCATGAACCTGGGGCAGTGTCCTATCCCTTGTTCCTCCTGTGGGATTCCTATAGCAAGGGGTGATGGGGGCATCCCCCTGCATTGCATCCCTTGTATACCTTCCCTATTATGCATGGCAATATATGCCTGGCAGAATGGTCCCAGAGATAAAAGAATAAAGAAAAACAGAGAAGAGTTTTCTGCCAGTCTTGGGGACATTCTAGCCAATTGCGTCTTGGAGCCATTCTCCAAAGAAGGGGTTCCCATACTCAACCAAAGGTTAGAGTTTGGTACTTTCCTTGAACAGAGTCCCAGATGGGGCTTTCCCATGGTTCAGAGTATGGGCAGGAGCCATAGGGAGAGATCCCAATCCAGCCTTCGGAAAAGAAACCTGCCACGGGAGTCTTGGAGACTGGCAACCATCCTAATGACTTAAGTAGTTGACCCGCGCCCATGTAAAATTTATATATTAGAGATAGAGTTAAGAAGGAATGGATTAATTCATTCTTCATCACCCTCAGCTTAAGGTACTGATTCTCTTCAGGCTGAATGCCACAGTTTGCCCCATAGAGTAGCCATGGGCAGCAAATGTGGACTCATACAGCTGTCCGAGAAGGTTCCTGATGGAGAAGTGAACTTAGGTCCATCCTTGAAAAAGAGGAAGGCACAAGGAAGAAGAGTGCACTTACCAGAACTTCAGCTCACAAGCTGGTGAAGCAAGATCCCCGAACGGGCCACCAGAAGAAATGATGTGGGCTCGGTGAGTCGAGGAGTTGAAAGAAAGATTTCTAAGACTCTCAAGGTCTGGTAGCAGCGCTCCTTTATTCAGAGAATAGCGTGGAGTAGCATGGGGACAGGACCCATGGGCAGTGAAGAGCTGCAATGGGGTGAGGGCAGGGCTAATCTTATAAGGCATAGGTATGTGAGTTATTTCTTTACAAGACAAAGGAAAGATTATGTAAAAAAAGTCATTAAAATGGTATCAGTGCAGGTGGGGTCTGGTTATTGGGTGGTCTTATAACTTTAGATAAGAATGAGATCAGATCAGGTCAGGATGTCCTACGCTTCCCGGAGGGAGGATGATGTAGATATGTAGATCCGTATGTAGGCCAGGACGCCTTGGGCTTCTCTCCCTGGGGCAGCCTTGATCCTCATCACCAGTACATAGTTATATATTCCAGCTGTGGGTTCTTCTAGTTGTGGCATGTGGGCTGCCGCCTCAGCATGGCCTGACGAGCTGTGCCATATCTGCACCCAGGATCCAAACCCGTGAAACCCTGGGCCACTGAAGCAGAGTGCGCAAACCCAACCACTTGGGCACAGGGCCGGCCCTCACCTGCCTTTTCTACAAGGCCCTGCACGGTCTGGCTTTACCTTTCTCTCGACTTTACCCCATCCTCTTTTTCTTCTAATTCCACAATCATCAAGTACACTGGCTTCCTCTCAGTCCCTGGGACACTCTCTACTTTTCTGGTTAGCAGTGGTGGTGAGTTTTTTGTTTTTGGCTCAGGGCCTTTGCATAAACTCTTTCTTCTGTCCAGGGATAATTTCCCTTCCACTTTCTGCTGACTTCATCTCATCTTTCGGGTCTTATCTCAAATACCACCTTCCCAGAAAAGCCCAGCAGACAGATGGTCTGGTAGAGCAACGTGGGCAGATTAGGCCAAGAGTCAGCAGATTGCCTTCTCTAAAGGAAGCCAGTCAGTATCTTAAATTTACTGTCTGCTTGGTAAAGTAGTACTTCCTTGTATTTGTTTCTATTCATCAATTCACTGAGCACCCTGGGGGCCAGCAGTAATTGGCAGAGAAGCTTTATGGGGTCAGCCCAGGTCCTTTCAACTGCCAGGGCCGGGCAGTGCTTGGTTGGTCCTTCCATGCTCTGCTTTCTCTCATTGACAATGTCAGTCCTGCCCCATGTCTTAAGTCAGGTTTCCTAGAAGCAGAGCTGAGATGGGGATTCTCGTACAAGTGGTAAATTGGGAGCGGGTTCTCAGGAGGAATCTGTCGGGAGGTGAGGGAAGTAGGAAAGGAAAGAGGAACAAAGAAAAGATGCTATTTCAGCTGAATAACCTCCGCCTGAACATCACACTTGGGAAAATGAATGGCACCACATTTGTCCCTATTTGAAGCAGGGGCTCTGGACTTTCGTATCCCTGTATCAGTCAGTCATTGTGCTGAGGACACCTTGACCACGGTGGGGTACAGGTAATCTCGCAGACATTGAGGGGGCTCCCATCTGCACTGTTGTGAGCCGTTAGCAGCCAACACTCAGCAGTCTGGTGCATCCTCTGGGTGGGGAAGCAAAAGCTCAAGATCACCTTAGGGCGGAGTCTCTCGGCCTTGGCCCTATTCACATTTTGGGCTGGATAATTCTTTCTTGTGGGAGGCTGTGCTGTGCATTGTGGAGTGCTTATCAGCACCCCTGGCCTCTTCCCACCAGTAGTAGCAGTAGTAGCACCCGCCCCCCCCCACCCCTAGTCTCTAGACATTGCCAGATGTCCCCGGGCAGGCAAAATTGCCCTCCCGTCCCCAACCATCCCAGTCTTCTGTGGTATAGTGGGGAGCCTAAGCTTCTCCGAATATGACTTGCTAAACTAAGACTGGGTTAAGCCAGGATGAAAAAAAAGGATCAATGAACCTGATGGCTATTTAAGAAACAGCGTTAACAGAGTTAAATGACTGAGTGGACACGGGGGTTGAGGAAGAGGCTGACAGCCAGCTTTCTGGCTTCAGCAAATGCAAAGACAGGGCAAGAAGAGCAAGTTTGGAGGAGGAAAGGACGAGGGAAAATTTGAACACATTGAGTCGGACGCACTGCGTGCGGCTCCCCCATGGACACGTGGGGAAGGCACTCATATATCCAGGTCTAGGCTGGGCTGGTTGCTCAATGCGGGAGTCATCCCCAGCGAAGTCAAGGGCACAACTAAGGCTGCCTGGGGAGAAGATGCTTGGTGAGAAAAGAAGCGGGCTGAGGGCAGAGCCGTAGGAAGCTTCACATTTCCGGGTAGACGGAGTATGAGATGGTCTCAAAGGAGACTAAGAAGGTACAGCCAGAGGGGTAGGAGGAGAATGAAGCCGTAAACCATGGAGAGAAGTAGGAGAAACTATTCTAAAACGGAAGATACAGTCCCGTGGCCTGTCCCTAGGCGCCACTCCCCAAGGATGCTAGGGCTTTGTGAGTTAACGCCAGAGCACAGTTGAGTAAAGTGGCGCAGGCAAAATGTCAGCCTGTGTGTGCTCCATCCACCTAAACGAACCCCCACTTAAGACAAAACACCCCACTTGAATGAACAGATTTCATAAGGTGAGTGGTGTACGTACCACACAGACGGCCCATATAGCAAACAAATCTCCTGTCACGAGATTCCAGGGCCCGCCAGCACGATGGAAGCAACAGTGATCTGGGAGTTGCACCTTTGTGTCTAAGCTCTTGCTATATGTCCCCCTGGTGAGTCATTTTCATTTCCAGGATTTGGTTTGTTCATCTTAAAAATATGGGCTTGGATGGAGTAACCTCCTAGTGTCCTTTTCTACCCTAACGTTCCAAGGTTCTCTTCAAATCTACTAACATTTATTACATAAATCTGTTCATGAAAGTTCCATTGTATTGTACGTGCATCAGAACAGCGATGTGTAAGTCCTATAGTGCACCAGAATAACCCAGGGAGCTCGTGACAGTACACACGGCTGCACAGAAGATACTGTTGTTTTCTAGAAGCTCCACCAGCCCTTGTGGTCTAGTGGTTAAGATTTGGCGCTCTCACCGCCACAGCCCAGGTTCGTTTCCCAGTCAGGGAACCACACCACCCGTCTGTCAGCTGTCATTCTGTGGCAACCGTGTGTTGCTGTGATGCTGAAAGCTATGCCACCAGGATTTCAAATACCACCATGGGGGACAGGTTTCAGCAGAGCTTCCAGACGAAGACAGACTAGGAAGAAGGACCTGGCCACCCACTTCTGGAAAATGGACCATGAACACCCTGGGAACAGCAGTGGAGCATTGTCTGATACAGAACCTGGAAGGTGAGAGGGTGGTGCAAAAAGACTGGGCAGGGTGGGGCCAGCCCGGTGGCGCAGCAGTTAAGTTCACACGTTCTGCTTCTCGGCGGCCCGGGGTTCGCCAGTTCGGATCCCAGGTGTGGACATGGCACCGCTTGGCAAAAGCCATGCTGTGGTAGGCGTCCCACGTATAAAGTAGAGGAAGATGGGCACGGATGTTAGCTCAGGGCCAGTCTTCCTCAGCAAAAAGAGGACATTACGCTCGGTAAAATAAGCCAGTTACAAAAGGACAAATTTTGTCTGATCCCACTTACATGAGATATCTAGAATAGTTAAATTCACAGAGACAGAAAGGAAAATGGTGATTACCAGAGGCTGGGGGAAGCTGGGAGTGGGCTGCTGCTTAATGTGGACAGAGTTTCGTTTTGCAAGATGAATAGCATTCTAGAGATTGGTTGTCTAACAATGTGAATGTACTTAACACTACTGAACTGTACATTTAAACTGGTTTAAATGACTTTAAAAAGAATCCTATGATATTCATAGAGAGAAAAAGCTATTTGACAAAATAAAAGTATAGTAACTGGTCTATAAATACAAATTGGCAGATTTTCATATTTCCTAAAGTCAGCTACACTCTTAGAGTAATTAGTGGTAGTATAATATTTAAATTTGGGGGCTTTCTATGATATGTTTTTCTATAATCATTTTTTTTTTTTTTTTGGTGAGGAAGATTGGCCCTGAACTCACATCTGTGCCAATCTTCCTCCATTTTGTATATAGGATGCTGCCAAAGTGTGGCTTGATGCGTGGTGTGGGCCCACACCTGCGATCCAAACCTGGGAACCCCAGGCCACTGAATCAGAGTACACTGAACCCAACCACTATGCCACCGGGCAGGCCACCGTTCTATAACCAATTTTAAAAGACAATTGCTAGATTAGAAATTTAGAAGGAAATATTGATCCTTGGGAGAGGCGCTTTCATTCTTAGAATCCTCTGCTGCCCTAAGATGAGGATTTCTCCTGCAGGCAGTGTTCCCAGCCAGGCCTTGCCCACGCAGACCCTCCAGACAACTTTGCACTTTTCAATACTGGGTTGGCTACTGGGTATTTCCAAATGGAGTTCCCAATTCCAGGATGAATAACACTTTTTCAGAAAGCCAACTTGGTAGTGGAGGCACCTCCCTGTCAGGAGGGGTTAAGGAGGGACGGGTTCCTCAGACAGAGCAGAACACTTACTCTTTCTAGTTTCTTTAATGCACAATTTGACTTCATTGAAAAGCAAAACTTCCATACATATTCATTCATTCGTTCAACAAATATTTATTGAATACCAACTTCACACAAGTCACCAGAAGATAACTATGAAAAATGAGGACAGTGGGGCTAGCCTGGCGGTGCAGCGGTTAAATTGGCACACTTCGTTTCACCAGCCCAGATCCTGGGTGTAGACCTATGCACTGCTCATCAAGCCATGCTGTGGCAGGCGTCCTACATATAAAATAGAGGAAGATGGGCACAGATGTTAGCTCAGGGCCAGTCTTCCTCAGCAAAAAGAGGAGGATTGGCGGCAGATGTTAGCTCAGGGCTAATCTTCCTCAGGAAAAAAAAAATGAGGACAGAGGTTTTTCTAAGACTGTTTTATGGAGGTTTAATTTACATACAGTAAAATTCACCCTTTTAGGTTTTCAGTTCTATGAGTTTGACAAATGTGTATAACCACCACTACAATTAGGATACAGAATATTTCCATCACCCCAAAAAGTTCTCTTGTGCCCCTTTGGAGTCAACCCCTCCCTCGCCCTCAGCCCCGGGCAGGCACTAGTCTGATTTTTGTCCCTACAGTTCTGCCTTTTCCAAATGTCAAATAAGTGAAACCATACGAATATAGCTTTTGTGTCCGACTTCTTTCCCTGAGCATAATGCTTTTCAGATTCAGCCATGTTGTTGCACGGATCAGCAATTCATTTCTTTTTATTATTCCGTTGTGTGGATGTACCACAATTTATGTATCCATTCACTAGTTGATGAATATTCTGGTTGTTTACAGTTTGCAGCATTATGAATAAAGCTGCTACAAACATTTGCATGTGGTCTTTGTGTGGACATAAGCTTTTGTTTCTCTTGGATTAATACTGGGAGTGGGATTGCTGCGTCATTTGGAGAGTATATGTTTTAATTAGTAAGAAACTGCCCAACTGTTTTGTAAAATGGCTGTACCCTTTTGCATTCCTACCAACAATATAGATAAGTTCCAGTTGTTCTGCATTCTTGCCAGCCAGCCAAAGCTTTTTGCAAATATCAGCATCTTAATTATTTCAAACCCGCACTCATCACGGCCATTATATCATCAGCAACGATTGGTTATATCTTTAAACTTCCCACTCTATAAGCTGAGGCTCAGAAACATGCACTGCTTGGTTGTTTCCACAATGCATATTTTTCTTTATAAAACAGTAATATAAAAGTACTTTAATGATCTCATTAGGTTTAAGAAATTACAGCAAGGCAGAGTTAGCCCATTGCAAAATAGACATCGACAACGGAACAGCCCACGCTTCGTGTTAGAAGAGAACTTGAAGGCCCTGCCTCCACCCCATCTCCCACTGGATCCTTGAATCTTGCCGTGTTCCTGGCAAGGGGTCACCCAGGTTCTGCCATAATCACTTCTCTTTCGGAGATCTCACTTCCTCTTGAGGTAGCGTATTAATCAGGAGTTTGTTACCAAAAGATACAGTCACCAGGAATTGTGTCAGCTGCGGACAGTCACTCTCACTTCAGCGTTCTTCAGCTCGTTGGTCTTTGTTTGGGTTTAGGAGCCGACATAATTCCAACCCCAGCTCTCAGGTCTCCTGAAGGATCTCCTCTCTCCCAGACTAAACACCACTAGTTCTTTGGAGGCTCCTCACACAGCAGGATTTTGAGTGCCTTCTGCCCCCCCCCCCACCCCCCTCTAATAGGCACAGCTATACCTAATCTTGTTCCGAATGGAGAGCTGCGAACTGAGCCCAGAGCTCGATGGGTCTAGCAAACATGGAGTAGATTCTGATGCAGTCTGAGGTCCCACCAGCTTTTCTGACAGAGGTCTCTGCCACCTCACACGGAATCCACTGCCTGTCATCATCTGTGCAGCAGCGGAATCACGTTTTGGGAGACTCAAGAGAAAGACCTTACACATTCTCATTTTGGATTTTCCTGCTGTTCCAATTTGCTAGGACTCTAGGTGACCCTGATATTATAATCAATTATGTTCTCAACTTTGTGTCGCCTCCAGCTTTGGTAAGCAGCTCTACAGTATCTCTGTTGAGCAAGGAGTGTTTATGGAGCACCTTCTGCATTCTATTCGCTGGGCCAGGCACTGGGAATACAAAGATGGATCAAAGGGGGCCTCTCTCCAGAGGGGCTCACAGACCACAGGAGACGCCGCTTGTTTACTACAGCGAAAGCTTCTCCTAGGAGTCCATGGGTGCAGCCATCAGGACACCGTGGTTTCTATCTTCTAGCCAGTTACTGACCCATCCGCTTGTACCAGCATCCAGCCCAGATGTCTCCACTTTGCCCACGTGGCTGGCCTGAGGAAGCTCCAAGAACATCTAGAAATCTAGACACGCTGTGTCTGTGCATCACCACCGAGCCAGGGCTCCGGGCGGGCAGAGGGATGAGATCAGTGCGCTATGAATTGTATTTAGGAAGTGCCCAGCCCACATTCTCACCACATCCCCACTGTCCTTGTCCCAGTTTCCCTAATCTCAAAATGTTGCATCAACTGATTCACGTGGACATAAAGGTTACTGAAAAGATAAAATAGTATGAAGTAGATAATGAGCTCGTGGAGTGGCCCAGCTTACACAAACAGGTAAACAGTAAGAGTGTAAGCAATGAAGGAATACCCCACACAGGGAAACTGTGTTTTAGGGTCTAAGCCTTATTCTCATGTGGTGCAATTTGGGCAGTGTCTAAGGGGCAGCCGGAAATATGGAGCTGGAACTGGACCTCTTAATAGGTTGTGCTTGGGCCCCGGAGACTGACGGTAGAGCTGAGTTTTTGCAGGAGGAGGAGAGGAGAGAAGAGGCCCAGAAAGCACGTCAGCACTGGCGCCCGCACAGAAGGCAAAGACTGCTTCGGGCACTCAAACTCCGGGTGGGAGAAAGGCGAACCGCTGAGGTGTGCGTTTTTAGAGCCATTTCATCGTACCCATGGAGCATTTGCAGTTCTCCGGTCTGGATTTTGCTCCCGCCTGCCCCGCCCCCAATGCGGCAAAGGCGTTGGAGACTTCTTTTACATCAAGAAATCAAGATGGCACCAAGACGGGAGAGTTTCACTGCTGACAGCTGTGGTCCCAGGGAGCAAACCTTTGGAAAAGAGTTGTTTCCTCAGGAAACTCCTCAGCAGCCTCCTCTTCCAGAAAACCCAGCTCCTCTCTACCCCCCGCTCCAGAAAGGTTTCCTATAGTGCCCAGGAAACACACTTTTTACCCAGAACGTGACAACCAATCGGTTTCAAGGACAAAGTTTGAACCGTGGGTACGGGGCGGAGGGGGTCACGCTGTTTTGTTTTTTCCTCATTTCCACTGGAAGAGCCCCGCCCCCGCCCCATCAGTGAGAGCAGAGGGAAGGGCGCAGCCTCTGATTTTCCCTGCGGCCAAGGCTCCGTGAACTCTTCTCGCTTCTGTTGTTTACTCGCTTCTCCCAGCGTTTTTGTTCAGCCCGGGGAGGCTGCGCCGCGGCTCCTCAGATGTTATTTATCTTTTCCTGCGAGGGACTTGTGACAGTCCAGGGTGTTGTGTATCCTGTGAGATTGTTTATCACCCAGCCCATGCCGTGGCCGGAGCAGCCTCCTCGCCAGCACTTCACGTCCCGAAGCCCGGGACTACGTGAGCGAGGGAAGGGCGGGGAGGTGACACTCGGGCGCTGGGGTGAACCCGCGTCCTCTGGAGCCTGCGGCCACGTGTCCTCGGGCGGAGGCTCTGACCCCGGGGCGCCCAGGTGAAATGCACCAGACGGCCGCGCGCTGCTCCCGCGCCCCCGCCCGCTCCGAAGTCTCCTCCGAGGCCACCAGCTCCGACTGTCGTCCCGGCGGCGGCGGGGAGGGGGCGACCCGGAGGTGCAGCGCCCCCCAGCCGGTCCCCACCCGGGCCTTGGCGCCACCGTGGCGGGGCGCGGATCGGGGCGCACGGTGCGCCCGCTGTCCCGAGTCCCCGGCGCGCGCGTCAGCCCTGCGGGGCGCGGAGCTCTCCAGGGACCTCCTACGTGCCAGGCCGCCCGCGAGTCAGCGAGTCCCGGGCGCTCGCACCGCGTGGGACCTCGCTCGGCCCGGGTTCCCGGGAGGAGCGGGCTTGGCACCGGGGTGGCGATGAGGGGTGGGAGACTTTGGGTTCTGAACGTGACCCAGGCCGGTGGAGGATTTGAAATTAGCCCGTAGGGTGGCTTTGGGGTGAGGCTTGTCTTTAACCTTCTTTCCTTTTTTTTCTTTGCATTTCTATCTTTTTTCCTTTCCTTTCCTTTTCCTTTTTGTCTTTGGGACGTCTTAGAGGGCTAGGTCTCTCTTGTCCCCTGCAGGAGTGCGCCCGGGAGCGACGGCAGGACGGAAGGGGCAGTGCCCCGCCTCCAGCAGCCCGACTGTCCCGACGCCACACACGCACGCACACGCACGCACACTCACACACTTACGGGGAAAGATCAAACGCGCACGGCGGCCCGAGGTCTGTTTTCTCAGGCGTCCTTCCCCATCACCACATTGTTAGCGGGACAATGGGCTCCTGTGTCAGTCTTGTTGGCACCAGTTTTGTACGATGCAGGAAACAGCATTTCCTCTCGGCGCTGGAAAATTAACTTGGATCGTGCTTTTCCCTTTTTATTGAGAATCCGCACACACCCCGGGAAACCCGAGCTCCCGGAGAGGCGAAGGAGCGGCAGCAATAGACATCCCGACGTCCTGCCCCGGTCCGCCCCTTCCCGCTCGGCTCGCGGCCGGTCTCTGCCCAAGGAGGAAACTCCGCGGAACAATGAGATGGCGCTACTGTCTCCGCGGCGACCCTCCCGCTGGGGCCGTCGGGACCCGCGCTGCCCAGCCTCACAGTTCTCGCGGAAGGCGACTTGGCAGAGGGGTTCCCAGCTGCCCAGAGACCTCCACCTCTGGAGGTGCTAGGATCTGCACCCAGCGGTCCACGCCTGGGCCGTGGGAGGAGTTGCCTAGGTGGCCCCCAAATGTACACATCTGAACACTTGTTAGGCCCACAAAACTACTAGCCAATGTTGTTAGCACTTCTATTTTGGTCTGCATCTCACTCTGCCCTGGATTATAGTGTTCCTTGTCTCTTGGAACAGCACTAGACTGCAAAATCACGAAGGCCGGGAGGAGTCCTCTTGGTCTGCGTTCATCACTGTAAATTTTCCCTAAATATATAGACATTTGTGCCTCTCCTAGCTACCCCTACCACCATCTCCTATTGTTCACATTTGTAGGCTGGGAATACTAACAGCTTGACTGCTGAACGTACGCATAGAATTTATATGTATATGGAATTCACCCGGTATTTTCTATACATCACACATGTGTACACATGTACACACACTCATACAACACATGTATGCAATACGTGTTTAGTAGCTGCAACACCACTACCACCCGGCTCTCCTCTACCCTGCCCTCGAGGAGGGTCTGGAGAGAACGAAATGGAAACTCCACTTCAAGTCTATTATGGGTACACCTCTCCTTTTCACTGATCTTCTTTTACAACAAATTCTTCAAACGGTATATGTAAATTTAATTTTTGAAAATATTTCCCGTCAAATGTTATACTCAATTTTTTAATAGACTTTATATTTTAGAGCAGTTTTAAGTTCACAACAAAATTGAGCAGAAAGCACAGAGCTTTCTCATGTGTCCCCTGTCCCCAACATGCACAGCCTCCCGTATTAGCAACATTCCTCCTAGAGTGGCACATTTGTTAAGATCAGTGAACCTACATTGACACGTCATAATCATAGTTTACATTAGGGTTCACTCTTGGTGTTGTAAATTCTGTGCGTTTGGATAAATGTATAACGACAAGTATCCACCACTATAGTATTATATAGAGTAGTTTCACCACCCTAAATATCCTGTTCCATGTATTCATCCCTTTAAACCCTCAATTTTTGAATTTATCATCATGCTCAATCATGTTAAGATCAAAATAGAGGATGTTGAGAAAGCGCTTTGAGGACTTTCTATCCTACAGGAGTAGGATATAAATCGGAGTTACTGGAATCATCGATCTGTTGTTGGCACTGGTTCCTAACACTCAGATTTAGATCTGCTTTTTTCCTGACCACCCACGTCCATCCCTTCCTCCCCCTCCAGCTGCAGGAGTTAATGGTCTGTAAAACAATACTTAAATATTTAAATCCTCTAGGGAAGCACTAAAAGGAACCCTTTGGGACTCTTTGTAATGTGAAAATCATCCCCTAATTGCTTCGCTCCCAGGTGCTCTGTCCTTAATCTGGTTGCCCAACTGAGCTGAGGCCAGCAGGGCTAAAAGCCAAGGCTGCTGAATGCTGCTTCGGTGAATGGTTGATCATGTTCTATTTTTGGTTTACGTGTTATTTTATTTATAAACTTAGAAAATAGGTTCTAGTTTGTGGTCTGTAGGAATAAATTTGGGGAGAAATTGGTGGAGCAATCTTGAAGAAGGTATAAATTGGGTGCATCCTAATTGCTCAACAAATACATTTTAATAATGGAAAAGTTGGCTGGCTCCTACGCTGAGCCAAGATGAGGTACGACTTATGAGAGCAGAGTGTGCAAAACCCTGTGGTACTGGGAGTTTACTTCTTAGCAGGGTCTTTGTGGTTTTGCAGAAAACTTACTGCCCCAAGAGCCTTGTTGTCTTGGCTTTTTTCGATAGAGTGTGCAACTCTGATTTGAACCTATTGTAGCTGTTATTTATCTTTTTATATACGTGTTCCAACCAGAGTGTGAGCCCTGTAGAGGATCGCCTTGAAGCCGCAAACCCATCACTGTTTCCGGCACCTAGAAACAGATCAATAAATGTCTGATGATGATAATGGGAATAAGCTAATGACCCATGTGAAATGAATGCAGAGGTCAAAAGTCATGAGGTAGCAAATTAAATGATGTCTAATGCCCTCCAGTGGCAGTTTTCCAATGGCATTCCATGGATGTGCTTCAAGGGAGCAGTGGAGAAGGATCTTCTACTAGAGTGATTTTCTATTTGAGGTCCTGCTGCTCAGGACGATTTTGTGAACATCTGTCGCAGAAAAATGATAACAACAGGCCAAGGCAGATTGCTATCCCAAATCTGTTCATGGAGGGAGATATTCAAGATTGAACTTTTCCTGTTACCAACCCTTAAAAAAAGTAATTTCTGAACTTGCTCTATGAACTAGAATGAAAACTTTTCAGAAAAGAAGTGCTCAGACCTAGGAGAAAATGATGGAAGGTTTTAATCCTCTGTTCTCTTCAGTAGAAATCGTTGCCTGTACCCACAGCTCCAGATTCCTAAGGCTCCATCTGTCCACACACCCTTTTGGCTTTTCCATCTCACTTTGTTCCTGATAGCGGAGAGGCAGGTTATCCCCCACAGTCTTCCCACAAAAGGATTAGCCCTAATTTAAGCTAAACAAGTCAGAGGCTTATTGAGTCATGTAGCTTCTCTGATGACCTAGAAGGAGTTCAGGGCTCCTGAGCAGCTGACAAATGCAGAATGGTTGCACTTCAACTTGCCGTCTCAAGGACTATTCACGTTGGCTTAACTTGCGTAGGTTGCTGCAGATGAATCTTTTATTTTCTTCATGGATTGCTGAAACATCAGTAAAGCTGGTCCTTGTCTCCATCAAATAAAAGTTTGTATGAAAGAAATTCATTCAGGGAGTTAACAGTCTGCCCTCTCTTACCGCTTGAGGTGTGCCACCTCTGCCCTCCAGCCCCACTTTGTTCTGGGGCTTCTGATCTGGTCGTTCCCCGCCCTCTTCCCCCAAGTTCCTGCCCTGGTTTCCTGCCTGTAATATTCTCCTTCTAGGACTGTTGCCTAGAGATGTTCTCAGAAGAAAAGGTCCCTTTTCTGGAACTCTGGTCCTGAGGCTAGGCCCTCATTGAGGGCCCTATCAGGACAGCCGTTGTCTACTGCCTTCCTGGGAAGTATGTCTACCCAGATTTCTGCAGTGCTCTGCCCACATTTTCAGGCGTCTTTTTACTTCATTTCAGGCTCCTTTCCCCATTGCTGATTAATTTCCTGGATTTGGACTAAAGAGTATGGTAGTCTGTAGACGCCCCTCTGACACCAACATCCTCAGCAGGGTCAACTCTCCCAGCATCTGTTCCCCTCCTTTCTAGGGCTTTGCTCTTCAGCTTATTGTAAGTATCTGACCATTTCCCCGCTGGACCCAAAGACAGCTCAAAACCTGTCTGAAAGGAGGCAGGTTCAAATTTTTAAAAAATCAGCAGAGGGTGCTAGTTATGGTGCCTGAAAGCACAGAAACAGGTGAATCACAAGACTTGAAATATCCAGTGCCGTTTGCAATGACCTTGCAGGTTTTAGTCTGCGAGTCCAGATTCCAAGTCTGCTTATGCCTCCCGGGTATTCTGCTCACGTTTTAAACCAGCTGCCACAGGGCAAGTGGTGGTCCCTGAGATTTTCAAACGGCTAGATTCTCCAAGAGGTACGATTTACTGTGTCCAAGAGTTCCTCAGCCTTTAATAGCCCCGGGACTTTAATGAATTGTGCATCTAAAATAAAGAAGCCTATAATATAAGAACTCTTAGTGTAGTAAACATTCTTTTAAAATCTTAAACATGAATATTAAAGATCAATATGTCAACCTCCTATTGGCAATGGCTTGTAATATTTTAACCTTTAATTTCTAAATGGGTCCATCCTGTCCTGAGTAGTTTAGGATCTGTAAGTTAATTTAAACTTATTTCATTACTTAAAAAAAAGGAATTTCATTCATTAATTAAATAAAATATCTGGATGAAAGATGGCAATAAATAAAATTCAGTGACTTTGTCACCAATCTTTAGCTGTGTTCAGTCCCTGGTCCTATGTATATTTGAGTTGAAAACTCTTTTTTAACCCACCTCAAACCTTTCTGCCTTGAATTCACTCTCCCACCAGGCTCTTTCCTCTGTTAACTCTGGGTTCAGCATAATGGCAAGGGTGTCCTTCACCACTGCAGATGGAGACTTTTTTTATCAGTCACCTCCTCTGCCTCTCTCTTGCCCTCTTTGCTTCCCTCCCAAGGGCCCTGAATGAAGAAGGAGAGAAGGTGAAATGGCTGCGCAGCCCGGCAATGTGGGCACCAGGGCTGTCTTCTTTCTAATCAGAAGAGTTTACGTTTTGGCCACCTTTCTTAACTAGGTTCTGACATTTGAAGCTAGAGTTCTTGTTCGGTATCAGATACGCTGGCACAACCCTCTGCTCGTGCGCACACACTCACACATGCACACACGTATCACCCCACAAAGGGCACACCAATCCACAGGCTTGACTCAGCCAACAAGACTTAGTCTCCTGAAAATTTGAATCATGACGAGATACAGGCAGAAGAGATTGACCAATGACTCACTTTAGTGGAAGCCTTACTGAGCAGCTACACAGGCCAAGCGTGGCGTTCTGCACCTGTATGCCTTTTCCTTCCTGCACCCTGAGGAGGTGTGTGCTGTCTTTA
Source organism: Equus asinus (assembly GCF_041296235.1). Lineage (NCBI taxonomy): Eukaryota > Metazoa > Chordata > Mammalia > Perissodactyla > Equidae > Equus > Equus asinus. The sequence goes on along the minus strand of NC_091800.1, from coordinate 10,535,451 downwards.
TCCCTGTTTTACAAATGGGGAACCTGAGTCTTGGAGCAGTTAGGTCACTTGCCAGGATCACACAGCTGGTCAGTTCAGAGGTGGGATCCAAAGCTTCCTCACTTCCCAGAGGGCAAGAGAGGGAAGATCTAGGCTCCCCTTTCTGAAGCCACTGATCCACTTTTCTTGGATCCCACCAGATCCACTTCCTCTGCCACTTTCTTCACCGGACCAAGTGGCTTTGGTCTCCAGTTGGGTTGTGGAGCGCTATCCCTTCAGAGTGCGGTGGAGGATCTGAGGCATGCTCAGTGTCTCCGGAACTCAAAATTCTTTTACATTCTCCGAACTTTACAGATGAAAACGTTAAGACAAATTTAGGAAAGGAGTTTATGAAATGAAGGAGGCTCAGTAAAGAAAATTCTCGAGATGAATGAGGTGAGTAACTGTTGCTAACACAATTGGAATTGGTACGAAAAAGATTATGAATCAAGATCACTCACTTTTACAGTAGGTGTAGTCTAAAAATAGTGAAGAGTTAACTTTTTAATACCCACAAATTAATGAATCAAAAAGCTAGAGGTTCACTTTGTTTTAATAAATTAAAAAACCCTTTTTTAATTGACTTTATTTTTTAGAGCAGTTTTAGGTTCGCAGCAAAATTGAGTGGAAATTATAGAGAGTTCTCATATACTCCCAAAACTCCCCCACGCACACACACAGCCTCCCCCACTATCAACATCCCCCACCAGAGTGGTACTCTCGTTACAATTGATGAACCTACATTGACACGTCGGAATCACCCAAATTCCGTAGTCCACTCTTAGTGTTGCACAGTCTATGGGTTTGGACAAATGGATAATGATATGTAGCCACCATTATGGTACCAGACAGAGTAGTTTCACTGCCCCCAACATCTTCTGTGCTCCACTATTCATCCCTCCCTCCCCCTAACCCTTGGTAACCACTGATCTTTTTACTGTCTCCATAGTTTTGCCTTTTCCAGATTGTCATAGAGTTTGGACCATACAGTGTGTAGCCTCTTCAGATTGGTCTCTCTGACTTGGTAAAGTTTGACTCTTTAAACCATCAAAGGAGTCTCTTCATATCAAGCTCTTTGTATTTTGTCTCTAACGCTTGCTCTGATTGCTTTCTTCTGCCCTCTGATGGCTGGCACACATACCCACGTCACTCTTAGTGTTGCTGGGACATTACCTCAAGAGCACTGAGATGGTGCAGCTTTCTATCTTTAATTATATAAAGTACAGTGGGACATTCATAATCAATCAAAACACACTCTTGCCTCCACTTACCAACCAAGGGTGACATGGACCCACTAGGAGGCATGTGGAATGTATGTCAGGGGGCCAGGTACAGCAAACACACTACTGCCATTTAAGAATGATAAATATCTTGTAAAAATAGTTAGTTCTACCTAAGATGCAAATCGAACCTGTACTGAAAAACACTGTCTACACTCTCTAGACTCATTCAGTTTGAAAGCATTTTATTAATGCTATTATACCCAAAGGAAAACTACTATAAAATTTTTATTTTCTGGGGCTGGCCCCGTGGCCAAGTTGTTAAGTTCGTGCACTCCGCTTTGGCGGCCCAGGGTTTCACTGGTTCGGATCCCGGGCATGGACCTGGCACCACTCATCAGGCCATACTGAGGCGGTGTCCCACATTTCACAACCAGAAGGACCTACAACTAGAATATACAATTATGTACCGGGTGGCTTCGGGGAGAAGAAGAAGAAAAGGAAAAAAAAAAATAAAAACAAACAAAAAAAGAACTTTAAAAAATTTTTATTTTATTTTATTAGATCTCGGCCTCAAAGATTCAAAGTAATTCTCCACCACAAAACTAATGGACATTACCTTAAGGTATCTTAAGACTTCATGATTCAGTAGAATTTAAAGGTGTCCAGGGGGTCCAGAGCCTCTCTCTCCATGGAGCTGGGGAAACAGGGGTTGTTCGGCTTATATAGACAGTGGTGCCCCAGGCCATCCTGGAGTTCTTGGGGGAGGACCATGAATAACACGTTAAAATTAAAACACTAAGTTCAACCATGATGATGGTGATCATAATAGCAGTTACCATTGACTGAGTGCTTACTATGTGCTAATCACTGTGCCATTCATTTGCAGATTATCTCATATAATTCTCACAATGAGGTAAGACTCTTATACTAGGATTATCCCCATTTTACAGAGGAGTAAACTGGAGATTGGAGAGGTTAAGTAATTTGCACCACGCAGAGATGGATGTGGTTTTGTGAGGCCAGTTGTGTATGAAATTTTAAAGGCCCCCTTTAAGAAAAGGGATACAAATGCACAAAAAGACAATCTAGTGTAGGCCTTAGGAGAGGGGTCCAGAGGCTGAAGTTTCCCACGTAATTCGCCTCTGACCCAAGACCACTGCGCTAGGAAAGGAGCGAGCCTGAGCTGAGTCCAGGCAGGCTGGCACAAACATCATGATTTTAACCTCTGTTCTGTGCTTCTAGTCAGATGAACACATAATTTTATGCTAAAATTTTATGCCATCTCAGACTAACTTATTGTGTAGATAGGTGGAGAAAGGTATCCAAGTTATGAGAAACATTTGATACAAAATTTTTAAATAGAGAGAAAGGTTCCATTAATATGGTATTTTCTGCAAATTTCTACTCAAAACTTCAGTCCAATTCCTGAGCAGCAGAGTTCCACAAAAACATGGTTTATAAACTTTTGACCTAAACTATTTAAGAGAAAAGACCTCCTACTTGGTTTGTAAAGATCTTGGAGGACGAAAGACTCACAGCAGGCACACATTCGTTTGTCGAATGAATTGTCTGCCCAATTTAGAAGTCATTTTTATGCCCTAATTTAATGTTGTGTCCACCTCCTGGTAGCATCTCTTTGGGATGGAGGACGCATCAGTGTCCTCCTGATAATAATTTTCTGACATGCTACTGCTTAAAACACATGAAGATAAAAATGCCATATTGTGTTTGACCCATGATCTGCCCAGCTCAACATCTGATGAATGTCAGGGCAAAGGGCTAGTTTGTGAGAGCTCATGCCAGTTACTCTTTATGGTGTTGACTTCAGGAGATGGGGAATGTGCCCAGGGCAATGGGCCCCACAGCAGGTCAGCACAGGACAAAGAATTTGGGCTTGAGTTCTTGCTCTACCACTTACTTGTGTGTGATCTTGTGCAAATCACTTAACTGCTCTTAGACTCTTATTTTCTTTATCTGTAAATTGTGCCTGTAGAGTTCCTCTTTTGGGGTTAAATACATAAATGATTGTTCTCATTGTTATCCCTAACATCCTTTGATATCAAAATACCTTTGAAAATATGCCCGTACAACCTTTCAGGGTAAGGCGTCGCATGTATTTACCCTCAATACAGAGTCTTGATGTTTTCTCTGACAGACAGAGCTATCCCTGGGGTGGCCTGGACTGAGCTGGGCTCCCTCAGCTGCTTTTCTCATCGCTGAGGGTCAGACTCTGAAGAGTTTGGGGTGGGAGAGTTGGTGTCACGGGACACACACTGTTGGTTGGAGCATGCCTTGTGCCCTCCTCCCTCAATCATGCAGTCCATTTTTATAACTTTTTATGTTCCTGTTCAAGATAATGCTCATAGTTTTTATAGCTTGATTTGGGATTAAGATATTGAGAGCAGGAAAAGTCTGAGTTGCTCAGCAGCATGAACTCTGAGAGAAATAGTCCTCCAGCCTTTATCCTGCCAGATTAGCCTTGGTCATAAAATTTCCACCTTCAAGTTTCATGGTGGAGACATGATGGGAAAAGTCCGTGTTCAGACCAACTACACTCTTCACAGCGTTAAGAATTTGAATCATGTCCCTATCATCTTCTTTCTAGCCTGAGGAATCTGCATTGTCTCAGCACATCTTCACGGGCCAATAGTGCTAGCTAGTTGACTAGCTACCCTTCTGTACAGCGCTGGCTACATAATTCGTGGGGCCGAGTGCAAAACGAAAATGCAGAGCCCCTTTTCCAAAAGTCATGAAGAATATTTCAAGACTGCTATGGCAGAGCACTAAACCAAGAATGGGCCCTTCCGGGCATGGGGCCCTGTGCAGTGGCTGGATGCGCCCCGGGAGCCGGTCCCACTTTTAGGGACTGTCTTTGGATGCCTATGCCTTTTTAGGGGCTTATCAACAGAATTACTCATGATTATATTTCAAGTAAAAAAATCATGTTTTTTTTTAACAATAAATCCATATTTTCTGTGCTGCGTTGTTTTTTTAAAAAATTCAAATATATTTTCTGGTATTTTGTCTTTCTGAGCCAATTGATTGCAACTTTTTAAAAAATCAGAATACGTATTTTTCTATCCTCTTAGTCAATTTACAATGGAATACTCTCTAAATTATTTCTAATAATCCATATCCTTTAACATATGGATACCGAAATTAGACACAACATTCAGATGTACCGTGACGACTGACAAGGGTTCAAGACAGTAGAGTCGATCAATCAAGGTGGTTGCAACATCAACATGTCTGATTTTTCTTTCTTCAATTTGCTGATATTTCATTTAGAATTTCTGGATCTACTGCTCATGAGTAGAATCAGTTATAGCCGTAATTCTTACATTGTTCTTGTTTGGTTTTGGAATCGAGGTTATGGTGACCTCATCAAACAAACAGGACGGATTTCACTCCTCTTCTCCAGATCAGCTTTACGAGATAGAGATGGTCTGTTCTTGAAGATTTATTAAAATGTACCTGGAAGACTATGTGATAGCACATATTTTGAGGAGGGGGTGGGAAGGAGATGCTCTTCTAGACAGCCTTCAGTCTCCTGAACGATTATTGATCTATTTGAGTTTTTCCTAATTTTTCTTGAGTCAAACAGCTTTAGTTTTTTACAATTTTTTTATTAAAAATAAAGCAGAAAGAGGGGCCAGCCTGGTGGCAAAGTGGTTAAGTCTGCAGTCTCCACTTTGGTGGCCCCAGGTTTGTGGGCTTGGGTCCCAAGTGCAGACCTACACCACTCGACAGGCATGCTGTGGTGGTGACCCATGTATAACGTGGAGGAAGACTGGCACAGATGTTAGCTTGGGGACAATCTTCCTCAGAAAAAAATAATAAAAAATAAAGTAGGAAGAAATAACAATAATTCAAATTTCTATCACAGTTTTTAATATTTTGATATATATGCTCAATGTTTTTTGAGGAGAAAAAAATCCCTGTGTTAATTTCATCAGGATAATACATGCATAAAGTATAACAATGAAAGTTTTTTTTAAAGTTACTCCAGGGGCTGGCCCTGAGGCCGAGTGGTTAAGTTTGCACACCCTGCTTTGGCGGCCCAGGGTTTCGCTGGTTCGGATCCTGGGCATGGACACAGCACTGCTCATCAGGCCATGCTGAGGTGGTGTCCCACATGCCACAACTGGAAGGACCCACAACTAAAAATACACAACTATGTACTGGAGGGGGTTGGGGAGAAAAAGGAAAAATAAAATCTTTAAAAAAAAAAATAATAAAGTTACTCCAAACCTCATTACTAAGAAATAACCATCATTAACCAGATCAATATTTATTCCAGATAATTTTCAATGCATTCATACAGATAAAATACAGATAGAAAGATGGATGGATGATGGATGGATGAATGGATATTTATAAATGCTATTTTTAGATAGATAAATAGACAGGAATATTTATTAATACTGTTTGTTTTACTTGAATTTATTCAAAGAAAAAACAAATTAAAGTAAAACTGAATTATAGATGAATGGGAGAGATTAATTTCTTTGAGTTTTCTCAAAGGTTAAGAAGAGAAGTTTTTAAAAATTAAGGTATTAGATCCACAGGTTTTTAAAAAAATTACATTGTTAAAAATTTTAGATAGCACCAACTGACCCCCTGCCATGAAAGCAGAGGACAACAGTATTTACTTCAGCCCCTTCTCTTCCCCTCCTGATCTCTGCTCCAGTTCACGGCATCTACATTATAGGAAGTACCATGGCTCCGGAGTTGTTCAGGGTACGTATATATAAAGATAGACAGATAGATAGATAGATAGATATGTCTCCAAGTAGATTTAGTGTTTATCTTAAATCCCTCGTCTATGGTTTCCTCATTCCTGAGTCCTTATATTTGATTAATTTTTTTTTAATTGACTGGATTTTGTGGTCAAGTCATGTTGCTTTTCCATGCAGAGCCATGGCATTATATCTTTCATGTTGGAGAAGTGTCTGCCTCTGCCTTTCTACTTGAGTGACATCCTGCTTGGTCTGATGTCTTTTTCCCTAGAACCCTGAAGGCGGTGCCCTGTTGTCTTCTACCCCTGCAGGCTGTGAGGGAGAAGTCTGTGGCCACTTTAATTTTTCCCCTTTATAAGTAATTTGCTTTTCTTCCTGAATACCTACTAAGTTCTTTCTTTATCCTTAAAGTTCAATACTTTAATTACAATATGTCTCCTTGCTATTGTCCTGTATTAAATTTTCCTGGAATACTATTTATTCTTTTGATCTGCAAAGTCAGTTCTTTATTTTACGGACTTTTTCTTACATAGTTTAAATAAATATTCTCTTTAATTTGTAGAGTCTTTACTTTAAGGACATCAGTTATCTTAAGTTGGAATAATTGAATCTTTTTTCCATTTCTATTAGTCTCATTAGTTGCTTTAATATCTTTGTCTTCTTCGTATATGTTATTTCAAATCTCTCAAGACTTTCCTTTATGTTAGTAATTAGCTTTTCAGTGGCATCAGTCTGTTCCTTCTGTTCCTAATTTATACATATCTATTATGTGATGATGTTGTTTGGATATCCAATTGGTTTCCTTATGTCTGCAAATTCTTTTTAAATTTCATTTTGTTGTTGCAAGATATTAGGATGAGCTAGATTATGCTACGGTAATTAATTAACTCAACTTCTCAGTGACTTATCACATTTCGGTTTATTTCTTTCTCATGCAAAGTCAGCTGATGGCTGAAAGCTTTTCAGGGTGGTCCCTTTCCAAGACAGAAGCCAGAGCCCAGGATATTTGCATCTTGAAGCTGTGCCACGGGCTTCTAAGTTATCATGGCAGGAGAAATGACAGTATAGAACTCACACCTGCTGACCTGGAGTTGTCTGGAATTGACTTGGAATTATTACATGCCACTTACATTTATTGCTAGGATGCACACTTTTTCCCCCAGAACTAGTCTGGGAAGTATGAACTGCAAGAAAGGCAAAGAAATGCAAAACTCCTGTGTGCCCAAGAAGAAGAAAATGATGTAAGATTTGGTGAGCCCACAGCATCATCTCTGCCACATTTACCATATCATCCTTGAGTTCTTGTTTTACTGAATTCATGGGTTTAAAAAAAACTCTAGTCTCATAAAGGCAGTTAATGTGCAAAAAAATTATTCTTCTTTAGTGTAAAGAGTGGGAAGAGTTTTCTTCTTTTATCCGAGTTTTCTTTGGTTAAGTTCTTGCCCGTCTTGTGCTCTTCCCCCAGTCTGCTGGTCTGTTTCCTTCCTCCTTCCCTCCTTCCTCTTTCCTTCCCTCTCTTACAGAGTATTTGCATAGTTGTCATGCTGGGCTTTTTTCATCTTAAGCGATTCCGTCCAGACCCTCTCTTTTCTCAGCTGCGTTGTGGGGAACTTTCTTACTCTTTTTCCACTGCACCTAAAAACCATTTTTCTCCTTCAAGTTACCGTTTGTGGCTTGAGCGTTTCATATTATTTTTTTCTAACGGGAATGAGGGGATAGTGGGAAGGGAAGAGTTTGAGTTTATCTGTAGTGCTAAGAAGTATTTGCTAGGCTATGTGAGCCTTTTCTCTCTTCTGAGATTGGTTAAAATGCTCCCACCAGGATTCACAATGCCTGGGAGAGGATATTCTGGGAATTGGGACTGTTTCTTGCAATATGCTCACTTGTTTCTCTATGGCTGCTATTTGTCAGACAGAAGAGGAAAAAGACAAAGACACCCACGTAGCTGCTCCTCTCCACTGGGTATTCATAGTTGCTATTAGTAAGAATTCTTAGAATTTCTCTGCTCACTAATATGGTTTTGGGTGGAGAAGTGAGATTAGATGTCTAGCCTTGCTGTGCTTCTCCGCTCTGCTCCAGAAGGTCCTGTCTCTCCTTGGCTACTAACACTTGAAGTGTATTTCATTAAGCTGTAATTCCAACCTTTCCTGTTGGCTGCTAATGCATATTTTGGGGATGGTTCTCATGAATTTTCTCTTTAGATATTAAGGGAAGGAAATTCTTTGATATAAGTCCCATCTGTCATTTTAACCTAGACATCTCTTCAGCTCAATTTTGTAATTTTTTTCTATAAGTAATTGTCACATTCGTCTGTTTTCAAAATGATTTTCATACTTCAGTTCAGAGTTTTCTTAGGATTTTTGAAAACTCTGGACTGTATCTGTAGACTGAGCCCCTTTGTATGGCTCTTTTGTCATTACTAATATTGTTTATTTTTGTCTCCTCTCTCCTTTTTTTTTTCCTTATCAGTCCTGCTAAAGGATTGTTTAAGTTTTGGTTTCAAAGTCACAACAACAGTAGAAATTCTATAAAAGTTTAGAACGTGTTGCCCATCCATAGTGAACTTTCAACAAAGGTGTGAACATTAGAAAATTAATATTTAAATTGTATGTTATTGACTAGAAGATAAAATTGTAGTTTTTAGAATTAAGAAAGCAATCGGGGGGCTGGCCCCGTGGCCGAGTGGTTGGGTTTGCGATCCACTGCGGTGGTCCAGGGTTTCACCGGTTCAGATCCTGGGCGCTGACACGGCACTGCTCGTCAGGCCATGCTGAGGCGGCAGCCCCTATGCCACAACTAGAAGGACCCACAACTAAGAATATACAACTGTGTACCCAGGGGGCTTTGGGGAGAAAAAGGAAAAAAATAAAATCTTAAAAAAAAAAAAAGGAAAGAAAGCAATCAGGTAGGAGTAGGTTATTAGTCAGCTCAGGCTGCCATAACAAAGTACGACAGACTGGGTGGCTTACACACCAGAAATTTACTTTCTCACAATTCTGGAGGCTGTAAGCTCAGGATCGAGGTTGCGGCAGGGTTGGTTTCTTCCTCTCTCCTTGGCTTGCTGATGATCGTCTTCTCTCCCAGGGTCTTCACACGGTTTCCTTCTGTAGCTGTGTCCAAATTTCCTCCTCTTAAGGACACCGGTCATATTGAATTAGGGCCCACTCTAAGGACCTCATTTATCTTTAATTACTTCTTTAAAGACCCTATCTCTAAATATAGTCACATTCTAAGACAGGTTAAGAAATTCAAAAATATAGGGGCTCAAAAAAAAAAAGATATGTCATTTTTTCTCTTGAAACAATCTATAAGAAGTAGGTGGCAAAGGCATTCTTCCATGTCATCCAGAGACCCAAGTCCCTCTTGGTTATTGCTCCACCATTTTCTAGAGAATTGCTCTCATTTAATGCCTTGGGACGCATTCAATGAATGCTTGTGGAATAAAGGAATGAATGACATGGTGTGTCTTGGGACAATGATGGGGCTAGCAGAAAGGAAGTACGAATCTTGATAGGAATAAATAAGCAGAAAATGTGATTAAATATTTATGTCTGACCAGATTTGAGGAGGCCTTGAAAGCCAAAAGGGACTCACAGGGTACTGGAACCAAAAGGGATGAAACAAATCCAACTCATTCATCTTATACAAATGAGGAAACTGAGGCTCAAGGAAGGGAATTAATTTACGCACACAGCTAATAAGTCATGCCATCCAGGACTCTAATTTAGTTCTGATTCCAAGTTAAATTCACTGCTCTTCCTACCATAACAGGCAGAATATGGATAGTCTGCAATTTTTTACATGGAAAGTGACCTGATGTATGCCATGTTGTAGGAAGGTCAATTTTTATGGCTCTTATGTGTCATTAATCAATGACCATCCATACACTCGCTGTGGCTGACATTGATTTTGCTCACACTAAGATAATTTGTCTCCCTCTTAGTTGCTAACAGACCCCCCATCATGGTCAGGTTGGTGGGAGGGGAAGGGAGATCCTTTGTTCTAGGAGACAGAGTGCCCAGTCCAGTGTGTGTGTATGTGTGCCCATGTGTGTGTGTGTGTCCTCGTGTGTGCATGGGTGGGGGGAGTATGTGTTAATTAATCCTGGCTGGCCTAAGCCAGTCACGTTAACTTCATTCACCTTTGCCAGAGATTGGTCTGAGGGTTGTCATGTGACCCAGTTGACATGTGTCTAGTTCTGGCCAATGAGATGTAAAGGGGATTCTGCTGGGTACCTCTTGGGAGTTTTCTTCCAGTCTGCCCCACTCCGTGCCTTGGCTGTAGTTGTACAAGTCACCTGGTGACCATGAGGTGACATCAGAGATGGCAGAGCGGAAAGACTGAGATAGCCTCCCTGGGTGCTTTGTAACATTGTGGATTGCCACATAAACCTGGAAGTGCCCTGCCCAGACTCCTTACTATGTGAGAGAATTCAGTTTTATCTCTATTGCTTGTCCCTTTTAGTCAATTATTATTTTATTTGCAACCAAAAGCATGTCTAACTGGTATATTCATCAAATTTGCTTTTTAAACAAGCATTTAAATGCCTAAAAACATCCTCTTGCAGTTCTCTACAGTTTCGCAACAAGAAAGTACAAGATAGAAATTCAGAACCGTATATTTGAGAGGAGTGTGAGGGAGAGAGGGGTCTGGGTGACCGGAGTGCTCAGGAAGGCCTTCATGGTGCATAAGGCACTGGGCCAGGACTTGTGCAGTGTGCGGGAGCTGAACAGGCAGACGGAAATTGTCAGGGCACATCACGCACAGGTGGACGGTCCCACCATAAGCAAATGGTGACAACTCCTGCCGGTACGTTAGAGGGCCTGGGTCCCAGGCCACATTTAAACTCCTGCCTGAGTGTTACAGTCTCTCGGATGCCACAGGAAGTCTGCTCTTCCAGTCTCCCAGAACGCCCTGAGGGTGATCGATGACCAGCCAGGCACGTATTGAGGTAGGAAGCTCTGCAGCAGAATGGCACATTAACAGTCCTCTTTCACCCCAGCGCTAGGCTGTGGGGGTGCCCTTTACTCCTCACTCGGTGAGTTTCCTGTCTTCCTAATACACCTCCCTCCTGAGGCTGAGAAATCTTCATCTCCTTCTTTTGCGGTCAGTCATAATTTTGGTGTCAGGGGACTAGCCCAACAATCTGGGCTTCACGGCCCTAGAGGGTTCTCTTAAATTAATGGCCCTCCTGGTGGCCTGTTGCAAACTTTCCAATTTCTAGGTGTGGCCAGGCTCCTCAAATCACCTAACACTTTTAATGATGACAAATACCATATATGACCAAACAGTAAAACCATCTTTTGAAGTGACACTCCATCTACAAGGCCTGACACTGTGGCTATAGAAGAAAACCCGGTCTTGCAGGAACGTACCACTGTCTCAGTTATGTTGCCTCAGTTGGATACGTCACGTAACATTTTGGGGGCTTCATTTTCCTCATTGAAGGGATGAGTCATTGGGGCTTTCCCAAACTGAATTCATATTTTAAGTGGTTGTCAATTATACTTGCTGTTCTTCTAGATACTGAAATTACAGGAGTCCTGCTTTTTCCTTCTCCACCACCATTTTTAAAGTGGGAGAGCATTCTAAGTCCAGAGAACAAAATCCGCAAAGGTAAAATCAAGCGGCCCTTGCCCAGCTATGCAGGAGGAACAACCCTATGATTATGTCATCAGCCTGCTGTGGAGAGTAAGAGACTAGGGCCCAGATGGGTTAAGTGGCTTGCTCAAGGTCATATATCCAACAAGAGGCAGAGAACCTCTGGCAGGCCAGCCCTAGAAGCTGTGCACACACGCGCTTTCCTGGTGGAGGCTCTTTGCTCTCTGCTTTGTTTTATGTTGCCTTCTGGGTGCAGGTGACCCTCTGCCCAAAGGTGGTGATCTTGACCTGAATGAGACTTGAGCTGACCCACAGGCAAATCCTTTCTTCCTTCTACTGATTTATCAGATCATCCCACACTGATCCAGTGGATGAAGCAATGGGTCTTTGGGGACCAGCTCTCTCCTTGTCTAATAAGCTTTGTATTAAGAGACTGGAAGGGCTGTGGGGACTGCGAGGGGGAGTCCAACCTAAAGCCAGAGGAGGTCATTCAGACTCAGTGGGCAAAGCATGTCGCCGCTCTGCCTGTTTCCTTATGGTAAGATCAGGTGGTTGGACCAGATCATCTATGAGGTTCATTTATACCCTAATATTTCAAGATGTTATGTTTTATCTTCACCAGTTTTCTGGAATCTTTCTTTTTCCAACCATTGGAACTTCTTAAGTTTTAGCAAAAATGGCCAATTGTCTCACAATATTGTCTTCCTGTTCCTAAAATCGCCTAGGATGGTTGCCATCACAATTTGTTTTGTTTTGTTTTGTTTTAAAAAAAATAGTTTTTAAGGTCCTTTTTAATAATATCATTAGCTGATTAAGCATGGATTTCTATCCTTTCACCCTAAGTTTCATTTTCTTTACTTAATGATCACCATCCACAATTTGTAAATAAATATGATGGACAAGAAAAAGGATTTTCAAAGCTTGTGCATTTCCCTCCTCTCTATCATATAGACAGTATTTTCCTTGATTCTACTTTTAAAGAATTTTCCTATTTTCTTTCTTCTTTTTCATTCTTGATCTGGTTTCTACTTGTCTGTGCTACTTCTTAACAGAGCAGTACTTTTGAAATCAAGTAGATTTTTCGAACCGTAAGCTGTTCCCCTTATGACTGCTTTACACCTGGTCACACCTCTTCACCAGTGGACGCTGGATTTGCTGAAAACTCAGGGAAAGGACACATGTCCTCACGTCCATCAGTGAAACCAAAGCTCTGGTCCCCAGGGAAGATTCACTGTCCCCTTTCTCTCAGGCTTCACTTTTTTCCTCGGCTCAAATCCTAAAATTTACTTTGGTCTGATAGTTTGCATTTTCAATTTCAGAGTAGGAAAGAAAAATGTGTTTTATTAAGAAAACATTTTAAACATATATATAAGAAGAAAGAAATATATATAAATTATATATCCATGATCCAGTTTCAACATTATCAACATGTGGTCTATCTTGTTTCATTTTTACTCCTCTTAGATAATTTTGAAGCAAATCTCAGATATTGTTTCACTTCATCTGTGGTTACCTCAGTATGTGAAGAAAGGGAATTTTATTTAAATAATAAACTATTATTTGTCTCAGTTTTAAATTTCAGCAAGAAAAAACATGCTAATATTTTACCTGATGTTTTGGACACTGTTATGTCTGAAAAACAAGATTTGTTTGTCGTATCTTGACATTCACATCTTTCTCTTATTCTGATAAACGGAAGTTGTACTCCAAAATACAGAAACAGTGATTCTGATATTTTATACAGGTGTTCTGAGGACATTTTTATCATAAAATTATAGAAACAAAGTTATTTAGCAGTCTAAAACTTATTGGACAGCAGCTTATGATATTGTGCCTCTCAGGTAATAATTAGAAGCAATGTTCTCAGTTTAGCAAGAACTTGATTTCATCGAATGTTATTTTCTCTAGAGAAAAAACCTAAAGCCACTTATACTCAATTCTTCCCTGCACGGTAGGGTTAGGTGAGCTTGGGGATCTAATTTTCTTACAAATGGCAGATTTGCCAGATTTTGCATCTGATGATAGCTTAGAAAGCTACAGGGCCACATTTCTGCCTCCTGGCTGACTCTGGTTTGGATGGGCATGTGGTCTAGGGCAGAAAGCGGCTGGGCTCCTCCGTGACTTCTGCTACTGCTTCTGCTGCTGATACGCACGAAAAGTCGGTCTGGGAGGAGTCTGGAAGAGGCGCAGGAAGGAAAGGGATGGTCTTCCACTGAAGCCGCCAGCAGACCTGCCCTGAGGCTATGTCTGGAGTTAGGGGGACTTTTGAAGAAGTAAGGCTGAAGGTGGAGAACTCTGCTGGTGACCCCTATATACTGAGAGGTAGAAATTAAATTCACGGCTTTTAATAAACTTCCTAGTGTCATAGCCCAGCCATTACACAAAACTAAGACTTGAGATATATATATATTGATATATATTTTTTTCTGTCCAGCATTAGAGTACAGCAATCTGATGAATTTCTACTTCCTTAAAATGTTGGACCTGAGCCAGACTGTCACTTCATACCCTGCCTTGGCTCAAGCAGGAAAATAAAGTAGATTGCTTTCAGTTGCCCACTCCCCTCAACCTGGCTGAAACCAAGCCTTCCCCTCCCCTCCCAGCAGCCTCCCCAGCCTGGCAATGCTCAGCTATCCTAGAGTCCTCAGAACCTTGGAGTTCTCTTGGTGTCTTCCCTCTCCCTCACTTCTACCCCAAAGTTAATTTCTCTCTCCATCCCTTCTCTGAACTACTAACCAGAGCCAGCCTGCGCCCTTGCTCTCTCTGTCCCATCATTGTTCCAGTCCTATATTCTCGCCTCTTAATAGTTTCTTTCTTCATAAATTTATTTCTTAATAGTTTATTCCTGTCCTTGCAGTCTCACTCCCCTTTCATGCCTGATACGCTAGTCTAACTCTCCTAAAACCCTCCCTTCTAGTACTGGCAGGATTAGACACATTCAAATTTATCTACCAACTAGTGAAGTTCCCTCATCCTCACCTCCTTGAACTTAATCTCCCTCTTCCTGAGCACCTTCCATCCTCTCCCAGCCCCTCCTCCACACACTTTTCCCCCATAGCTGCTGGTTTTACAAGCTTTTCCTTGTCAGATTGCTGTCTTCTCTCTGCTGACACAAATCTCTTACTACCTTCAAAACCATTTCCCAATTTAGTAATTAATAGTTCCTTTTAATACGCATAACTGTATCTTGTTCGTGCTTTTAATTACAGTAGAATTGTGTCCTAATGTTTCATGTAAGTCTGGCCTTCTCAAATAAACTGTAAGGTTTTCTAGGGCGATAATTCTATCTTTTATGCTACTATTTCCAACAAGACTGGCACAGGATTGTGTATGGGGTATGTGCACAAAAAAATATTTACTGAATGAAAGAATACACTTTCTGGATTATGCACCCTGATGTGAATCTTTTCCTTCTGATGGCTCAGCCAGGTCACTGTTGGACCAAGCTGGTTCAAGTTTCAAGTGAGGCAAGAATATTGGGGGAGGGTGGGGGGTGGGGGCGGGGAGGAGGTGTCTGCATGTGCACGTGTGTGTGTGTGTGTGTGTGTGTGTGTATGCATGAAAGGGCCTTGGAGGGAGGAGAGAAATGGGTACTGAGTGCGTGTGTGTGTGCCTAACTGACTAAAAAATATTCCAGTGTCAAAGTAAACATTTTGGAATTATTTATAATGATGAAATTGAAATTTCCAGCAGTAAGACAATATTTTGTAGCTATGATATATGTATAGTAATTATAAAGAAACATGGAAAATAAAAGCACTCTTTATGAAAAAGACTAACATGAGATATAACAAAGTGATCACGGTGGCAATGTTGAGATGATAGAATTAGGCTTCATCCTCCAGGCCTCTCCCCATCTTTTCATCTGTCTAAAATGTTCTATAACTAAAAGCATGTATTAAAAAAGGTATAATTTGTTTTTTAAATAAGAGAAAAAGTCAATAGTTGACAGTTATATGCTGAGATAAAATTAACCTTTGGCAAAGTTGTTAGTTATAATGATTAGATGACCATTATCCTGATTTCCTCAGCCAACTACTTTTATTCTGTTTTGTCTTTTCTTCTGCTCCAATCTTCTCTAATTATCTCAGTCTGGACTTTTTTTTTTTTTAAACTTTCCTAGAATACCTTGAATAAAACCTACCTATCGTCTTACCTCTTACTGGGGCCATCAGTTATTCCTGAATATTGACGTGGTAGATGTTAACTAGTTCATATGCAACCTCCCTTGGTGAATATACATCTAGAGATAACGACACAAAGGAATACTTCAGTTTACTGAACCTCCACAGATCTCTTCATTCATTCATTCAGCTCTGTCCTAGTCAATGATTTTGATGATGATCCGGAACACACATTTATCGTATTTGTGGATAATCCGAAGCAGGAGATATATAGTAAATGCACTGAATGGCAGAATTGGAGATCAGAAAGATTTCCAAAGGCCAGAAAGATGGATTAAATCAAATAAGAGTTTTGATAAGAGTGTGTATAAGGGTCTGCAATTTGAGATGTCAAAAGCTGCGGCTGTACAAGCACAGCCAGGTCACAGCTCCTGTGAAAGAGCCGCAGGGGTTTCAACCAAGAGTGAGCTCTGTAAGAGTCCAGGGTGTGAAGTAGCCAACAGAAAAGGCTCCTTTGATCTTCCCATTGCAGTAGTTGCTTTAACAGAAGTATAGTATCTATGTCATGGCCCCTGGGGAGTAGAGGAGGTGCAGGGCTAACTAGGAGCTAGAGCTGGGACATGCAGCCTCACAAAGAAGCTGAAACCTTGAATAAATCAAAATGAGATAAGCAGCAGCAGTGCCAACCTATGTGAAGAACAGGTACTCAGGAACAGAGTGAAGCATGTGGAGCAGAAAGGAGAGCAGCGAGGACATTCACCGCCAGAAGCCCCTAAGGAACTCCATCAGAACCTATCAGCATGTGACAAATCAAACCGTAAGTGTGCCTGCCTGGTGAACTCAGCAGAGCCCGCTACATGAGCTTTGTGAGTACCTGCCTCTTAGACCAAGGAGCCTGCACTTTCAAGTGGATATGTATTGGGAGGTGTTTTTTTCATACAACACAGAAGGGTTTTATAAGATCCATTTGTTCATTGTAGCCAGCCATACATATTTATGCTATGCAGTGTGTAGCCAAGGAGTCTATTTTTTCTTTGCTCTGAGGCTCCCTGACCCATGTGGGGCTGAAATTCCCGATTGAGCCCCAGTAACTGCAAGGTGAGCGGCTCCACATTTGGTCCCCCATGGGAAGATGAGGCCCTGGGTTCCCTTCTGTCTCTAACACTGATGTTCCCACACTATTATCCCGTCGAATATTAAAGCTGTTGGTTTTACTAACAGTGTGCCTCTGAATAGGGACCAGAAAGAATCCTCAAGAGAGTGTTTGCAGCTGATAACAGGAGAGAGTGTCTGGTTTTGAGGGAGATGAAATGTGCTTTTGTATGTGAGCAGGAAGCAACAGATAGTCTACTTCAATAGCTTTTTATACCCACCAGGCATGTTGAAATTGATCTTTTCCATCACTATTATCTATAAAACCTCTTTCGTTAGTGATTTAGTTAGAAGAATGCTGTAGCCCATTCTCATTCAAAGGGATTATCTCCTTTCGGAGGGAGGGTTGAGAGCCATACCTTTACGCCCCTAGCATTTTAGCTTAGATATTCATGTATCTAATGCTAAAATTTATCTAAGCTAAAATGAAATCACGAACAAAACCTTGTGACAACTTGCAGCATCTTGAGTTCTTTGTGAGGAGGCTAGTGCAGCTAAGAAAAGAAGCAGAAAAGACACTGCTGACTACAATTAAAAGCCTGCAACTTCTTAAAAGAATACTTGGGGAATTTGTGGAGGACCACTCGATACAGAATGATTTTGGTGTAAATTAAGTTCGATTTGACCACGATTCTTTTAACCTTAACTAACTGAGTAATCTATTAGCATCGTGGACTGGCGTCTTAGACTATGAAGATTGTTTCAGCTGTCCAATAATACCTGTTCTGGCTTCACAAATAAACTCCGAATCAATTAATTTCTTGCAGCAGGTAAGTGGAATGCTGTCTGTGTGTTTTAAAAAATCAAATAGCATTTGAAAAGTTGCATTAAACTTTTGTGGGTTTTACTATGGACCACTTTCTCCCAGAACCAGCTAAGTGTCTCTCCTGAGAAGCCCTCCTGAGTTGTCCGGACTGACCAACTCTTCTCTGGGCCAACGGGGTCTCAAGCCCCCTCCAGCACTGTGATCCTTGCACTGTATCGTCATGGCCTCTTTACTCCCGTCAAGTTCCTCCCCAGTTTCTGAGCCCCTTAGAAGGCGGAGATCTCGTCCCATCACAGTGTTTTTGGCTCTAACACGTCTGTCTGTCTCCTGTGAGGCGCTACAGACGCGCAACGCTGAGAGCTGCTCCTTGGGAGAAACCGTGGGAGTGACAGGTAGTCTGAAGTGAGGCAAAGGGACACCGTGGCTCTCGGGTGTATCCCAGACTGTGACGGGCTGCCGGACCAGTTTCGAGAAGGATCTGCTGTCAGCCTCCAGCCCTGCGATCCCTATGTGCTAACTGTTCACGGAATGATCCTGTGGTTTTGGAGGAATCAGGCTTGAGGGAGGCAGAGAAAAGGAGCCAGGCGGAATGGTAAGGAGCACTGGAAAAATAGAAAGGGCTGACGAAGCTGACGGGCGAGCAAGGGCTGCGCGGTCTTCCTTTCTTCCGAACCACAAGGGACTGTGGTTCAGGCGCCCCGGCGCCAGGTGCGCGGACGCGCGCTTCCAGCGTGGGGCGGCCGGTGGCGGGGACCTGTCCTTGCTCTGCCACCCAAAGGTGTGGCAACTTCGGGTTGCCCAATTTTCCTAGGCGGGGAAGTAGTCCTTCAGGAAGTCTCTCGCCCCGTTTAGGAACCATCACAGTTCCTTTTATCTTGCCCATCTGGCAGGTTCCAATAGAACTATTTTTCAAGCCAGCGATATTTACAGAGACAAGACGAGGCTGCTCCGTGGAGCCTAGGACGATTTCAGCTGTTAAGGTAATGAAGACAATTGAAGAACAAAGTGGAATTAGTGTCATCGCAAATGCTCCAGCGCCTCAAGTTAATTTCACCGGGTTTTGTTTGAAGAGCCGCAGAAGTACTCCTCTTGCGTAGCAAGCTGCCACCAGAAAGATTTTTTTCGAGCATTTAGGAAATAGAGTTCAAGTGCTCGGTCCTTACAAGCTGCAGGAGCAATTTCATACTTCAGGTTTTAAAAAGGTATCGTGATGTTATTGCCTGTTTTGCTTCTAGGAAGCGAAGAGTTTAGGAAATGACTTGGGCGGGTGCATCTATGCTGCCGAAAAAGACTCATACGCACTCCCCAGGGACCTGAGCGGGTTCACTGTCTTCCCGAAGGTGCCAAGCAAGCGTCCGGTCCCCTCGGGCACTCCCGGTCCAGTCCACTGTGCCGAGGGTCTCCGGCGCCATCCTAGACGTCTGGGGACAGTCAGGGGGGTCGGGGGCGATTGGACAGCGCGGGAAGAGCAAGGAAGGGGAGGGAGCCTGACTGCGCCTCACTCCTCCGTGCCAAGGACACCGTCGCGGAGGCGCGGCTAGCATCCCGTGGATCGGACTTTCCGCCCCGGGCAGTGGAGCTCCAGCCTCGTCCCCTTCCCAGCTTCGGGCGGCCCCCAGGGCTGAGTAAACCGGGGGAGGGAGCCTGCAAGGATTTCCTGCGCGCTAAGGGAAGGAGGAGGGGACCGGGGCAGGAGAGCCGGGAGCAAGGACCCTGAACCTGCCGGGGCCGCGCTCCCGGGCCGCGTCGCCAGCGTCTTCCGACGCGCGCTCTGCCCCCAGCCACCCGCCCTCGGCGGCCCCCGCCCCTCTCCGGAGCTGTAGGGAATCTGGTCCCGGAGGAAGAGGGTAGGTGGGGAGGCGGATGAGGGGTGGGGGACCCCTTGACGTCACTGGAAGGAGGTGCCAGGGTAGGAAGTGGGCCGGGGAAAGGTTATAAATCGCCCCCGCCCTCGGCTCCTCTTAATCGAGGTCCGCTGGAGGCTCGGAGCGCGCCGGGCAGACAGTCCTCGCGGCTCCTCCCCGGCGGCGGCGGCGGCGGCGGCGGCGGCTCGGAGCGGGCTCCGGGACTGGGGCACGGCAGCCAGAGGACGCCAGGCTGTGAGGATTACCCGGGGAAGTGGTTGTCTCCCTGGCTGGAGCCGCGGAGAGGGGCGCTCGGGGCATAAGGCCGGAGCGTGGAGCCGGTGGCGGAACGCGAGAAGACAGGCTCGGGCGGCTGGGTCGTTGGCCCGCGAGGAGCGCGGGCACCGGGTGAGCAGGCCGCGTCGTGCTCACCATGATCAGGGGCTGGGACGCCGGGGTCCTGCTGTGCGCGCTGCTCGGCGGTCTGCTTCTCACAGGTGAGGCGCTGCCGGGGCCCGGGGCTGGGATGGGGCGACCGAGGGGCACAATCTGTGGGGCTGGGACCGGGTGCAAGCGGGGAGGTGAGGCTGCAGCCGCGAGAAGCAAGCCTCGGCGGGAACCTGGGACACTAGTTGCAGTGGGCACGCCTGGGACGATGGCTCCCCTTCTCCTCTGGGCAGTGTGGGCGCCTCGGAGAGAGCTGGCGGGGGCCCGCGGGCGTCGCTGCCCTGAACGGCTGCTGGAGCAGCGCTCGGGTCCCCGCTGGGGCTGCCCCTTTGCGGCTGAAGTCGCTGATCCTCTGCCTGGCTCCCGGGTCCGGTTTCCCAGCCGAGGCTCCGGGCTCGGGGAGCGCCGCGCACCTGGACCTGCCTGACATCCAGAGCCTGCTCCCAGGCGGCGTGGCGCGGGTTCGTGGGGCCCTCCGGAGCCGGGCTCAGCGGCTCCTAGACCGCCGGCGAGGCTGCCTGGGGGCTGGGCTGAGGCCCGGGCGTTGGTGATGTTGGGCACTGGCCACGACGTCGCGCCTCGAGGGGGAAAGAGGAGAGCCACCTTGGAGGGGGTCGCGTGCCTGCTAGGAGCAGAGAGATCCCAGGAGGTGGCAAACGCTGGTATCCTTCGACGCACTTCGGGGCCCCCGAGCCCGACTGTCCCCAGGAACATTCCACGAGCGTCCACGCCTCCCGGTCGCTCGTCGACTGCGGGGCCCGAGCGCGCTCCGCGCAGCCTCCCGGGTGGGGCCTCTGCCGCCGGTCCAGCCCAGGTCGCCGACCTTAGTGAACCTGAGCGACGAGGGCAGCCGAGGGCCCAAATACTGTTAAGTTTCGGAATCACGAGCCTAGCCTTTAAATTCTAAGAGAAGAACGGGTGGACGACTTAGATGAAAGATGCAGCTTGAGGAATCGGTGAGGTCCGCCCCTTTGCCGGGCATAAGAGAAACAGGCTGCGGGAACCCTCTGCAGCCAGGAGGTTACACCCACCCTGAGGGTGAAGGCCGCCCGATCCAGGCGTCAAAGCCCAAGGGGATTTAGGAGGTCGTCCTCGCCGTCTCTGCCCAGCGGGGCTGAGTGGCCAAGGCCTCTGGTTCAGGCCCCCTGGGCACAGAGAGTCAGATTTCCCAGCGCCTTTATTTTAAGCATTGTGGAGAAAGGGTAAAATATGAAATAAAACTCAGTAAAGTAAGTTATCGCACTGATTCCCGGGAAGGAAAGTCAGTAGGGTTGAGTCTATTAGAGGGGGAAAAAAAAGCTTGTTAAACCCAAAAAGCAGTAACAGTGAAATATTCTTTCTCAGTGTCAATTTTTGAATAACTAGTAATAGTTCCAGTTAGATTGGTAAAACTGTTAGACGACGAGGCAAGGCAAAATTGTAATGTCCGAGAACTCGATATATGTTGGGAAAGTTGCTAAAATATGTTAAACGGAGTATTGTATTTTCTCTTTCAAAAATACATATTTTTTTGTTTTGAAATGTCGCTTATATTGAAATATGATTGCTTAGACCATTTAAATAACTTGCTGAAGTCCATCCATTATGTAAAGGTAAATCGAAGTAAAATTACTGTGAATCCAAAAAATGGAGGGAAAGTTTGTTTGATTGGATTTTCTTCTTCACATATATGTCTTCATCTTTGTTTCACAAACAGGGTTGACTAGTTTAGGATAATTCTGTTTGTGATTAGGAGCTCCGCGAAGTCTTCAGACACGTGAGTGAGAGCCGCTTGTGATTGCTCTTAGATTTCATTTTACTTAAATGAGGCAGAAATCTTGGAGCTCTTTTGTGACCTTTAAAAACTTACATATGCGTTATAGAAAGAAAGCAAGACACAACACTGGCAGGGTGAGAAGCCTTTTACCTCCGGCTTTAGGGGATGTTCTGTCAGCGGTTGGGTTTTGTAATTGCCTTTGCAAGCCACAGGCTTCTCCAGCCGATTAGCAGACGTCTCACAGTAAAACAATCAGCCACCGACCTTCTAAACTGCCTCAGGGCTTTCAAACTGAACCGAGCAGCTGCATCTCTGGGGAGTGGTGTCCAGACAGAGGCTGAGTTTCTGTCGCGTGGATTTGTCAGGAGTCCACTCCTCGTGGGCGCTCATCATGGGCAGGGTGTGCTCACCTTCAGGTGCTATATATAGCCTTTGAATATTTATCAGTTATTAATATTGTGTCTGTGTGTGCGCACTGAAGTATAAATAACCAGAGGTTCAGTAAAACAAAAAGATAATGCATTTCTCCCTAAAGAGTATATTTACCTTCTTCCAAATATCCTGGGGAAATAAAAAGATGCCAGTAATTCAGATCCTTTCAAGTGCAGTCTCTTCCTCTAGAAAGGATACCAGTCCTCTTTTCTCCAGCTCAAAGTCCCATTTTCTTACTTTTAAGGCACCATGCCCTTGATTAAAGCCACAGAAACTTTTTTTCTGCCCCCATTTTTCTTGAGTTTTTGAGCAGCCAACATTTACAACTTGCTATAACTGGAAATACTTCACTTATGAATTCTGTGAAGGAAGTCTACATTCATAAAATAAAGTTAAATCAAGATGTACATGAAAATAATACCCATTTCCAAATTGAATGTAAGAAATCTTTCATAATAAAGCTAATTTTACATAATAATTTTTGATTTTGTTGTTTTCTCCAAGGTTTACGAAGTCATACTTTTTGGGGTTTGTTTTTCCAAATTGCATATTTGAAATGTTGGTTCTTTAACACTTTTGGCAGCCCATGTAGTTTTCCTCCTGATGGATCGTGTTGCAGATGAACTGTATGTAGCTACCTACTCGAGTTCCTCAATATTTTCACCTTGTTTATTTAGTATTATTTTAAATTTTTTCCTTCCCTGTTGAAAATTCTATAACAGGCTATCGTTTCTTTTCTCGATATCACTAAGTGGATGTTTTGTTTTCATATGTAAAATTCAGAAGTTAAGAGATGTTTATTTCTAAGGTCCTTTCCAACTCTAAAATTCAATGAATGATTCCCAGAAGTAGACTGAGTACAGTGTCTGTCTCTTTTCTCTCCCTCCCCTATCTACATTTGCATATAGAATGGATGATAAACCCTGTGATGCTGGAGCTGAGGCTGTAAGGATGAACTGAGTTTCTCTGCTATCAGTGATCACACTGTATTTTCTTTTTCACTGGTAGAATGCACCTGACAAACCAATTAACTTGGTCTTTAGTGGGTTGCAGGAGCTAGGCTGTTAGTAGATGCCCAAAGGGCCGGCCCTGTGGCCGAGTGGTTAAGTTCCCACGCCCCGCTTGGGTTTTGCTGGTTCAGATCCTGGGCGCAGACGTGGCACCACTCGTCAGGCCATGTTGAGGCGGTGTCCCACATGCCACAACTAGAAGGACTCACAACTAGGATATACAACTATGTACCAGGGCACTTTGGGGGGAAGAAGAAGAAGAAAAGAAGATCAGCAACAGACGGTAGCTCAGGTGCCAATCTTTAAGGAAAAAAAAGATGCCCAAGCCAGTAGTCATCATTATCCAGGGCTGTTGTTGTTGTTTTTTGAAGAAGATTAGCCCTGAGCTAACATCAGCTGCCAATCCTCCTCTTTTTGCTGAGGAAGACTGGCCCTGAGCTAACATCCGTGCCCATCTTCCTCTACTTTATATGTGGGACGCCTGCCACAGCATGGCTTGACAAGCAGTGCATAGGTCCGCACCTGGGATCCAAAATCGGCAAACCCCGGGCCGCCAAAGCAGAGCTTCCGAACTTAACGGATGCACCACCAGGGTGGCCTCGCAGGGCTTTTTTTAACTAGCAGAATACGTAACTCTATGAAGTAGACTCTACTTCATAACTCTCATTCTATTAACTCTGTTAAGGAAATCAGTCATTCTAAACCCAATTGCGTTTCTTGATTTATTAATGCTCAGTTATTTGATCAAAAAATAACTTCATTCTAAAAGAGTTTCAGATTTCAACAAGGATACTAAACCTCTTATTTAAAATGGAACCTATTTTATGTCTTTTTAGAACAAACCAAATAATCACTTTGTTCTCCTTACCAAAAACTATTGAGACATTCTAAATCTGCTTTGAATGTATACAATATAGAAGTTGAAAATGGTATTTTGCATAAAATGGTTTTATATTGACAAAAAAATGCAATGTCCTTGAGGAAGGTTATCCAACCCATTGCAAAGTTTTGGCTGATGTTTACTCTGGTTTGGGAAGTTCTACAAAGCAAGAACTAATAACAGAGTCAGTAGCTTCTGTAGTGTTTTAGATAGATGTGAGTGGGCATAAGAATGGAGAGAAAGTGGGAGAGAAGCTCTGTCAGCACAAGGGTGTTAAATGCAAAGCTTGCTGGTGTTAGTCAGGTTCTTGGTTCAGTTGCACGGTCAAGAGTTTGTTGGATATCAAGTAAATATAATTTTTTCAGAATATTTGTTACTGGGGATAGGGGAGGAAGGACATTTGAAATAATAACAGAACTTGCTTTTTTTAAGTAAAAATATATTATTAGGAATGGCTAAAAGCATTAAGAGCACCTGTTGCATTTGGTTTAAACAATTTAATTGAACAGTCCATTCTCTTCCATTGGCCTTAGTATACTGGTGGGGCTCATAAGAAATGACAAGATTTGCCAGATGCTTTCCAGGATCATTGTTGATTCCTCACACACTTGGGTGCCTTGGAAATTGCATGCTGCTGATTAAATTACTGGATTCTATACCAGACTGAGGGAGGGGAAGGAAATGGGAGGAATGGGGTAATTGAGGGAGAGCTTGAAAGGAACGTCTCTGGCTTAGCATCTGGGCCTGCAGGGGGGTTTCATTAAGGAAGTGGTTCCATTGAGTCTGCTGAAGATAGCGGACTAGGTTTCCTGCATTGCTGCTGGGGCGGACGTGGGGGGATGTCAAGAATTCCTGGGGATTTCCCATCAGTCTTGGTGAAGCTGGATGCCTCAGAGTCATTGCTGGTTATTGCTCCTCCCCTTGATTTTGAGCTCCTTGAGAGATTTGATCTTGTCTCACAGACACATACATTGTGAGCGCTAGATGGAACCTCATAGATCCATTCTGCTCATTTCAGAGATGAGAAAATCTGCCCAAGCAGTTTAGTGATTTTTTCCAAGGTCAACAGCTGGCTAGTGGCAGACCCAGGAACAGAACCTGATGTTCATACTACAGATAACATTTCTTCTTCATTTTTATATTTCCTCTACCACAGAGTAGAGATGTTTAAATATTTGTTGAATGACATTATTATAGTGCTAACATTTCTTTTTAAACTCTGGCATCTTTTTTTAATATGAAATTTTCTTCCATTTTCTTGAAGCCCATAAGGGGTTTAAATTAAGAATATAAAAATTATGGCTGCTCAGTATTGCCCTGAGAGATTCGGTGAAAAGATTCATTTTTCCTGTGAGCAGTCAGAATCCTTCTTTGGAACTACCGTGGCTTACATAGCTGTGGCTTACGTACCAGCTTCATCTTTCACCATTTCCCTCCAAACACCCTGTGTCCCAACCACACAAACTACCCCGGTCAAAGAAATTACTCACCACTCTCTCGTACTTCATCATTCCATGTTCATGCTGTTTGTCTGCCTGCAAGATCCTTTTCCTCCCTCAGCATCTCCGCCCCACTGCCTTTAAAATCCAGCTCAGAAACCACCATCTCCACGAGCTCTCCTGATAGCCCCAGACAGAATTAGCAGTTTCTTCCACTCCTGTGCATACCCTCCTATATATAGCCTCTCTGTGTGCCCCTCCTCCAGTTCCTTTCATCTTGCATTGCTAGTAGTCTGTTTATGAGTCTGTGCCTTCGCTCTCTGAGGAGGAGAGACCATGGCTTAGCTGTCCTGAGGTCCTGGCACCAGCTGTAGTACCTGGCATGGAGGCACTCAGTAAGTGTTAGAACAAATGAATGATGCTGCCACACTATCATTTCAAGGAAGAAAGCCCTCAGGGCCAGACATGAATTTATTCCAGTGTATTAATGTACTCCTACCTGTCCATTTGGCCTCGGTTACAGAGTCTTCCTTAGAGGGACGATAGGTCATGTTTGTCCTCCACAGTGAGTGACTAAGAGGCAGGAAATCCACTGTGATCCTCAGCTCTCTGAGACACCCATCTCCTCTCATCTCCTCCTGTTTTGTCCTGATGCTTCACTGGGGCCTCTCAGGCAGCAAAGCCAGGCTTCGGTCTGTGCAGAAGTCCTGTCTTGGCCTCTGTTGGTGAGGTGGCAAGTACTTCAGTTTTACTCTGCAGTGTCTTATACAGTTTTTAGAGACAACAGCGCTCTCGGATTTTATGGTTTGACTTACTTGTCCTTTCATAGACTCAACCTGAGTCCTTGGGTTATGGCACCTCATGCAAACCTGAATGACAGAGACCTGGCCACACTCAGAATCAAGGCTTTGTTTCTTTTTTTTTTTAAGGATTGGCACCTGGGCTAACAACTGTTGCCAATCTTTTTTTTTTTTTTTCTGCTTTGTCTCCCCAAACCCCTCCCGTACACAGTTGTATATCTTAGTCGCCGGTCCTTCTAGTTGTGGGATGTGGAACGCCGCCTCAACGTGGCCCGACAAGCAGTGCCATGTCCGCGCCCAGGATCCAAACCCTGGCCCGCCGCATCGGAGTGCACCAACTTAACCACTTGGCCACGGAGCCGGCCCCAAGGTTTTGTTTCAATAGGAGCCTTTGTATGCCAGGCTAGTCTGCCTGATAGCCTCTTTTGTAGGATGGGTTCTTCTCAACGCTTCATGCAAATATGTTCCCGACAGGACCACCCTACTAGGCAGGAGACGTGTTCTGAAAAATCTGAATCCCACGGTTTGGGCTTAAGTTGGTGCCTCCCTTCCCCTCCTCCCACCCCCACCCCCACACTTTGCACATGCCCAGAACATAGTCAAAACCTGCTTCTCAAAGTGTGGCCCATGGTCCAGCATCCCCTGGAAACCTAATGAATCAGACCCTATGTTTTAATAAAGTCCCCACATATTTTGTTAATTAAAAATTAAGAAACACTGATTTTAGTAAAGGATTCTTAGCTCTGGCGACAGGGTCTAAATCCTCTTCACCAACATCCTGTGATGACCTTTGACCTGTGTGACTAAGGGACTAGACCTGGGCCAGCCAGGAGCCTCTTCTGGCTCCCACATTGTTCTCATGCCCTGTCTTCTGCAGGGACACCTGTGTCCTACTTCCAGGATCTTTTCACAAAATCTTAGACTTTGTAAACGGAGGTTGTGGTCTTGAAGAACACCATGGTTAACCAAATCAGAGGTGGGAAGATCAAGGTATTAGAAAACAGGGAGTTGGTAAAAAGTGGTTAAAGTGCCATTAAATAGATATGCATTAACCGTAAATAAAGTTTTATAAGGCATTTGCTTCCAAAACAAAATTACTTGGTGGTAAAGACCAGCGGAGGTAAGCGCCCTCTCCAGAAGGAACCTTTGTTCTCAAGGAGGCATCACCGTCTCCTTGTGTTGTGCTACGGCTGATAAATTCTTTGTGCTTCTTACTGGCTTGAAATTTAATGTTTTGCACTAACATTCTTCCTTGTCTCATTATTGCAAATGTTGGCAAAGGCTTTTGTCTTTTCACAGATTATCACAGTGCTGACCGGCACTTTTTCTCAGCCTGTTCTTCTCTCCTTCTATTTAAGGGGTGGAGTGTGAATGGATTTCCTTTCACAGACCCACCCATGTGGTCCACACAAGCAAAGCTGTAACAATGATCAGATCCTTTTGTTAAAAGAGGCCTGAAGTGAACCTTGTATAAATGAAAGCCCTGGCTTTTATTATATACAAATATGAAACCGCTTAAACTCAAGGCCACCTTTAGCAAAACCCTGATTAGTAATTAGTCTGCCAACTGAGTTCTGTGAAATTCTTTACTTCTCTCTAGGGCCGTGGTCCCTAGCCTTGGCTCTACATTAGAATCACCTGGGGAGCTTTTAAAACTCCTCTTGCCCTGGCTGCTGCCCTGACCAATTTAGTCACACTCTTTTGAGTGGGACTCAGGCATGAGTAATTTTAAAGCTCCTGGGTGATTCCAATGTGTAGCCAAGGTTAAGACGTCATATTTTATCCCACATCCAAATCACCTGACGACCTTGCTATGCTACAGAGTCTGGGCCCCACCCCAGAGGTTCTGATTCCCTGGGTCTGGCGTGGGGCCAAGAATTTGCATTTCTAATGAGCTCCCAGGTGATGCTGATGCACCTGATCCAGAGACCACAGTTAGAGAGCTTCTGCCTTGGGGCTGGTTTGAGAGGCCTGGCCACCTGGGAGGCCCCTGCCCAGATTCCAGTCTGTAAAAGGCACTAAATCATCACTAGACATATAACAAGGTAGAGGAAACTGTATTTATGAGAATTCCTGCCAGGAAGAGGACTTGGTCCTAGAGTGCGGCAGAACAAATACTAGGATAAAGTGCTTGGGGTGTGTGACCTCAATAGATGTGGCAAAATTACCTTCTGAGGAAAGTAAGTCTGTTTTGCCATGTGAGGTATGTGAGTTAGGAACCAGAACTGAATTGCTGGTCAAGACAATAGAGCTAAGAGCAGTCCTCCTTCTCTGCCTTACACCACAGAGTGCTCTGCCTTTCCTCTATATAAACATTGGCAAATGTCTACAGAATCCTTTTGAAAGGTCCCCAACTATTGACTTGTCCTGGGCACCCACATGCCTTGGTTCCTGCTCCCCTCCAATGTGCCCCGCACAATGCTCTCTGAAGCCTCACCATGATTTGCCCCTAACTGAGCCTCTGCATCTGCATTTCCTTTGCTGAGATCAGCATCCCCAACCTGGGTGGCCAAATTCTACCTGTTGGAGCAGTATGGTTCTGCTGACTTTTGTGATATGCCAGGGGTCTGTCCTCCTTGGTGGGAAAAGTTGCTGCTTGCTGGAGACAGAGCTGGCCTCTCGTTGTGTAGAACCACGATGTTGGGACCCTTCTTGTGAAACACCAAGAATTCAAGCTTTTTCTCCTTCCCTGAGAGCCTCTAGGGGTACCTATAGGGCACTGAAGGCCTAATATTACGTGAGCTCCACTTGGACGCTTTTATTTTCAGATACAGAAAGAACATATCCTTTGCCCACTACTGAATCACTGCTTGTGCAGGGCTGAGTCAGCATAGCATTTGTATCTGTCATCTATTGCTACATAACAGGCTGCCCCCAAACTCAGTGGCCTCCAACACTAATTCATTATGTCTCATGAGTCCTGGGTTAGAAATCTGGGCTGGGTCCAGCTAGGTGGTTTTTCTTCCGGTCTCACCTGGGTCGCTCATGCAGCTGTAGTCACCTGGCATTTCAACAGAAACCTTGGTGCTGGCTGTCACTGGGCCTCGCCCCACACACTGTCTTTTGCCATTCAGTTGTCTAGCCCTGGTTTCCTTACGTGGAGGCAGGGGTGGTCCAAGAGGGCGACGGTGAAAGCCTCAAGGCCTTCTGAAGCCTGGGCTTTGGAACTCCTACAAAACCACTTCTGCCACATTCGATTGGTCAAAGCGGATCTTAACGCAGAGTCGAGGCATGGGGAAACAGGCTCCTCTCCTGATAAGAGGAGCTGCACAAAATCGTGGCCATATTTTTCAATCTGCCACGCCATATTTAGCACTTAGCCTTTTCTTTTCAGTCAAGATGCTAGGCTGGAGTTTGGCCAAGAAAATAGTAGTGACTAATGCCTTCGCCCTTCTAAACAGTACCTGGGAATGAGCAAGTGGTCCAATGGAAGAGCTTTCTATTTGTAAATCTTTTGATTAGGGCACTCAGGCCATGACTAATGCGGGATGCCATGTCGGGGGTGGGGGTAGGGGGCTAGCCTCCTCCGACAGCAGCAAGGGAGGACCGCTCACCCGCACATTCCAAATGCAGGCTGCCCTGCAGGTCTTGGGGCTTGTATCATAGGCTCTCTGAGCACCTTCTTCTGGAGGATGTGTCCTTTGGGGGAGGGAGAAAGGAGGAAACTGACCCCTGTGGATTGTTGGGCACTTTGATTTACATATATCATTTTACTCAGTCGCAGGAGGTAGGTAGAGTACTCTTAAACATGAGGGAACTGAGGCTTAGGTAAATTAAATACTTTTCCCGAGATCACAGAAATAGTAAGTAAAGCTGGAATTATTTCAATGTGATTGTCAGACTCCAAACCTCGCTCCTCTTACCACAACTTACAGCCTAGATGAAAAGGGGAGAAAGAAAAGAGCATCGATGAGAGGGTGTTGGTCTTTCCCTTCTTTCTAAACCATTCTATCCTTGGGGTTTTGCCATTTCCAAAGAATGTGAGAAGCCCCTGCTATTCCAGCTTAAAGTGGCCTTGGCAGATTCCACTGCTGCGTGTGATAGACACCATTAAAGTCTCCATTAAGACAGAATTTTAATCATGTGGGTTTTCTTATCATGGGTATTCAAGGACCTTCCAAAAAGTTCAAGTCAGAAAAAGCCATTAAAAACATGATTTTATATGGGCTTCCAAACTGCTCTCCTATATGTGGCTTTACAGATTACATAGGAGGATGTATGAGGCCAGTGCTTTTGATTCTGGAAAAGCTCTCATCAGGCAGGTCCTCTGAAAAAGCCAGGAATACCCTCTGCCAAGATTGTTTCCAGGAATCAAATATCTACTTCTCTGTGCACCTTTTAGATCCCAGAAACCTCAAAGACTCGGAGCTTTTTCTTAACGGAACTGGAGTACAGGGAAGGATGTGGATGTATGTTTCAGCCGGAAGGCAGATGCTATGTGAATTGAGGGAGGGGGAGCACTGAATATGTCCCCAGGGGACGTGGAGGATGTTCGTTCTGAGCGCCTCCTAAGCACAGGTGCTGTATATGTCAGCTCAGGTGAACCTCTTCATAACCATCCAACATGCACGCTCAACTGTTTTACCAACTGATACCCTGAGGCTCAGGGAAACTTGGTGATTTGCTGAGGGTCGTAAACTTACAGAGTATCCAGGCCAGGATTCAAACCGAGGTCTTTCTGACTTTGAAATCAGTGCTGTTTGTACTAACATTTACCCAACATATCTTGAATGATAAACTCTAGGAATTAAGAAAAACCAAAAAGTTTCGTTTTCAGGGTTTAGAATAAAAAGCTATTATATCTGTGCAGAAAAAGACAACCGTCCAAGAACATTTTCCTAGAGGGAGTTCCTTTTCAGTCTGGGATGGCCACAGCTATAGGCTTTGGTTTCCTTTTTCTAAAGCAACTTTCCAAACTACCATATAGCAGTGTTAACTACACTGTCATGTACGTTATATCCCCAGATGATTTCCCTTTTTGATTGGAGGTCCTTGTACCACGATCACAAATGGAAGCGTTTCTTTAAGCCCTGTTGCTCCTTCTGTCTCTTCCTCCTCCTTAGATCATTCCTTTCAGATATTCAAACCTACCAGAAGTCAGGAAAGAGAAAAAAGCAGTTGACTTCTTCTTCCTTCATCCATTACTTGGAGAGGGGCAATTTTCAACACCAGCATATGACCATGTTGATCCGAATCGGAGAAAAATCCTATCCTCCTACCTATTGAGGAGTTTTACCTTTGTTCCAAGGAAATAGTGGAAAGTGTGGTCAAATGGAAATATGCTTTGAAGACAGTTACAAGGAGTGGTGATATATATTCTGCTTGAGTTTTATGATTGTTTTCTTTTTCTAAATTGGCATTAGAGAAACCAAAAAAATACATGTAAACAGATGGAAAGGCAGGATATATTAGAGGGGATTGCAAACAAAAATTCTAAAAAGCAATATAAACTCTTGTTACATCATTTTATTTATGATTAAAGGGATTGTTTTCTTTAAGGAAAACACTGTTTAACTCTCTTTTCCACTAAACGTCTCCTGACGGATCAGATTTTTGTTCTCTGTTGTTGTTTGGAAATTTATATAGCTTCAGAATCTTCTCCCTAGGGAATTCTGCTAGAAGTAGAGAAAAAAGAAAGGAAAAAAGCATGGGAATTGAGTAATTGTATTGCCCTTGAATGGACTTTGTGTGCTATAACTTCTTGAGGGTTAGGAAATATTTGACACACATTGTTGATATGCAGATTAAAAGTGTTCCTGCCACTCACTCCCCATCCCACTTCCTGTCCTCAAAACTGGTAAATGAAAAATACCCTATGCAAAGTATTTGCCACACAAACTCACTTAGAAATTCAGGACACTAACATGAATGCTAATTTTCAGGAATTTCTATTTCACTTTAGCTTTTTTAGACTGACTTGAACCTTAGTGATTCTATATCTAAGTATATCTTTTTAGAAATAGTAAAATCCTAAAATGTAGACATAGAGTTGTTTTTTATTTTAACTGTGCTTTACAGGCCAAGCAGATGGGCATAGGATTGCCTTGCTAGAGTAATTCACTCATCTTTTTGGGAGAATGTTAAGTATAAACGTGGGAGTAGAAATTTCTTTTGAGAAATATGTTTTCTTACAGTGTTTTGGAATGTATATTTCCTGCCATAATTTCATGAGGAAAAACATGGATCATATTGAATTTAATTCTCCCGATGCCAATTTCATAACTGGTCATCATTCTAGGTTTATGTCCAACTTCCACTGTGAGTTCAGGCACGCATAGAAGACTTTTATTTTAGAACATTTTAATATATTCCCTTAAAAAAGTGCTCAAGCAGTTATCATCAGTTAACCCATTATATTAATGCCCGCTCTCTCTCTCTCTCTCTTTTTTTTAAAGATGCAGGAAAGCTTGGTCAAATGATAAAGGTGTTTTATCTCAGGAACTTGGGGCTTTTTTTGTTTTTTTAGGTATGTGATTTTTTGCTGAGGAAGATTGGCCCTGAGCTAACATGAGTTGCCAATCTTCCTCTTTTTTTTTCTCCCCAAAGCTCCAGTACATAGCTGTATATCCTAGTTGTAAGTCCTTCCAGCTCCTCTTTGTGGGATGCTGCCACAGCATGGCTTGATGAGGGGGTGTTAGGTCCATGCCCACGAACCAAACCCACAAACCCTGGGCAGTCAAAGCGAAGCACACCAACTTAACCGTACGTCACCAGCAGGCCCCCGTAACCCATGATATTTTATCTCAAGATATAAAGATGGTTGTATTCATTGTACTAGGCATTGACCATTGAGAAAGTGTCTTATTTTGTGAGGTTCACTGTGAATTTACTGAATTGAGTCATACTGAAGTGAATCAGAATGTGACTCCCTATACTCAAAAATGTGCTATTCAAAAACAAGATCTACAGTCTTGAGGTGATCTCTATTTGTTGTCTGTAGATAATCTTCTATGCTTCTTGGTATTCACCTAATCTACTTCTAGATGACTCATGTCCTAAGAGGCTGCTCAGGGCTGAAAGCTCTTTAAGAGGAAGAACTTGGTTTTGATCCATCTTCGCAGCTGTGATTCTGGTTCAGTGCCTGCCACATAGTAGTCAGTCAATAAACGCTGGCTGAACTGACTGAAACTGTATCCTAGCCATTCCGCTGGGTCTCACAGGCTTTTGTAGGAGTTGTGGTTCCACACTGGTTCATTTCTAAGAATCTGTGTGTGAGCATGGGTGGAGAAGGCTGGCTAAAATGTGTCTAAGTGCTGGCAATAATTCTCCCTACACATCTGTAATGTTCTGTTCCTTCCATTTGGGCCATCCTCTGGTTCCAGTGACCCTTTTCTTGTCCTTAGCTGAGCTGGCCATATTTTCCTGAGGTGATTCTAGACTCAGAATTCAGAATGAAGATCTAAGCTGCCCAGCCACTAGAGAAATGGTTCCCAAGAGATTTTCCCTTTAGATGAGCCCTTCTGCTGGAATACTCTTAGCTGGTCAAGGTTCAGCACAAACAGCACAGAAGAGACAGTTGATTGAGATCCTTAATTTCTAGGTACACCAACACAGCCTAAAGATACTAGGGAAGCTTACTGTTGCTGCCATTGTTTTTACCATCTGGGATAAGGACATTTGAGTGGGAAAACTATTTCCTATTGGCTATGGACCATCCACAGTGTTGGCTAGGAAGAAGAGAGAAAAGGAAGGCCAAGTTAAGTCCTGGCTGATGTATCACATCTGATCACTTTCTTTTCTTTTATTCCCCTCATTGCTGCATCCCCATCCCAGAACTCTTCCATGATTTCAAAATATGACTTCAAAAAGCACAATGTGACCTGGGTGGCATATCTTCTAGAGAATGTTCTGTTGTGGCTTTTTTTCCATGGCTAGTGAAGTCACATAAATCCCACACTAAAAAAAAAAAAAAACCTCAAACCAGAGCACTGGAAGAAGATAATAGGGCTTTCTCCTCTCAGCAGAGAGGTCAAAGGAAGCAGAGTTGTAGAAGCAAGAGAATTAAGGGCAGTTGGTAAAATAAAACAAAGTTTAAAAAGTAAAGATGACCTTTAGAGGGTTTGAAGCTTTGGAAGCCTTTGAAGGAGAGAAAAAGAGAGCCTGGTGTTTCCTTGAGCAAACACACACTCATTCTTCAGGTTTTACCTTCAACGTTATTCTTCTGAGAAAACGTCCCTCACTCTGGGCTGGGTTAGCTTCCCCCGCATCTGGTCCTTCCCCATGATAACACACAAATATAATGTAATTTTATATTTATATGAAAAGTCATTTATAAGTATAAAACTGCATGTATCTATATATACTTTGTTGTTCAGCTTAAGTTATAAACACTTTAAAGAAAGCAGTCTTGTTTATTATTGTATCCTTCTCTTAGTATATGTTTAAAATACTAAAGAGAAGAATAAATGGTGAGGTTAAAGACTGGGGAAATCAGCAAGGTGAAGGGGGTGAGAGGAAGGGGTCATATCGGGAATGCAGTAGGGAAAAACCCAGGGTTGGCTGGCAGTGAAAGGGAGATAAGAAACGTAGATAACTGAGGGAAAAGAGTTCCCAGACTCCTGGAATCATGGATGGGTGTCCAAGCCTTCACCCAGGGCATCAACCTCATCCAGGGAGGTGGTGGTTGAACTTTGTGGGGACAGCTCTGGTATTGGGGACCTTACTACCTCTCTACAGAGTTCTTCCTTCTGGTTTCATGTTACTTCTACTTAGTGGTTTTAGTCTTGTCCTCCAGAATGAGCTGATTCATGATCTATTTTAAAGCCTCTTAGGCTGACAGCCAACTGGTAACAGAAGTTGGTGTTTTGTTTTTTCTCCCATCAGAGATGTGATATTTTGGATGATATCAAAAAGCCTAATTCTGGAAACAAATTTCTAGATAGATTAATGAAAGTATATAAGTAAAAAGCTCTGAGAATTAAAACCAGCATTCTCCAGGTTTGGGGTACAAATGACTTTAAAAAACATTCAGTAAATTATTTCTTTAAAAATTGGGATACTCGGGTGGAAGCATACTGCTTTTAATGGGTTACTTTCCCTTCCAGACCCTTGACTCTCAGCAAAATTTATAGAACATTAATTTAATCTGAGATAAGATTTTTTTAAAGTTTGTAAAATCTTAGGAAGGCACAACTTCCTAATTTCCTTAATTTACTATGTAAATTAAGCGAGTCTGAAGAAAACATGAAAATTAAAGGAACCCAGAATTAAAAAGAACAGTTCAGTCAACATGCCCATCCCATTGTTTAAGCAGGATTAGTCTCCAAAACATGTGTAATGAAAAGCAATTGTATGTCAAATTGTTTAATTTAGAAGGAAACTGACTTTGACAACAGAGACACAATGGTCAAGAATAGTGTTTAATGAGTCTTAGAAAATATGCTAACATAGCTTTCAAAAACTCAATTCCCTTATGATGGATAACTTTATTGCACACTCTTGGCCATTTAAGTCTCAAAGGTCAGAGGGTTTGTATATATTATTGGTTACAAAGACAGAGATCTCTCAAGTTTCCTCTTAGTGAGTGAATTTATAAAGCACCTTCTTTATAGACAGTCTAAAGTACTCCAGAAAAATGTTTTCCGTGGAGTTTAGACTTCATAAACTGTAAGAGAGTAAGCTTAAAATTAATGTAAGCACTTCATCATACTCAGCCTTCCAGTCTCATTTTATTTCTCCTCTATTTTTATATGCAAATGATACTTTGTCTTTATTTGTAATGGATTATAAGGTTGAAGAATATATGAAAAGAACAGACCAAATATTGGGTTAGCTATAATAATGTTTTCTGCTTTTTCTTGTATGAATAGCTAGCATGTTAAGGTGCATGTCTGCTATCTGTCTGCTATCTGCTTGCTAGCCTTTCTTCTTCTTCTTTTTTTTTTTTTTTGCCGAGGAAGATTCACCCTGAGCTAACATCTTTGCCAGTCTTCCTCTATTTTGTATGTGAGCTGCCGCCACAGCATGGCCAGTGATGAGTGGTGTAGGTCTGCGTCCGGGAACCAAACCTGGGCCACTGAAGCAGAGTGTGCCAAACTTAACCACTAGGCCATGGGGCTGCCCTCTTCTTTTTCATTTTTTTTATACAAAAATTTTAAGAAATTATTTTGGATTCAAAATTAAAACTTCAGCATGATACATTTTTTTATGATTACTTAGTAGCATCACAACATACAGCTCCATGATGTATTCATTTTTTTCCAGAAAGAACTGTGTGTGAATCTGAAGATTATCTATGTTACATGACAGGTTATAGGCAGTGGCTAAACTAAAATGTAAAAGTTCTCATTCTCATGCTTTAACATATGGCAAGCTCCTACCTTGAACTGATAAAATATCTCCCAGATCTTTTCTGTGGTGCTTTTCTTCCTAAGGGAACCCACAGGGATCCACGCAAATAGCATGAAGATGAGATCTGGAGAGCTGCTGTCATTGTCTCCAGAGATGCCTGGAACTTTGGTATTGAAGAGTAATGGACACAGAGTATTTGGTAAAGGATTTGGTGGTAGACCAAATTATAAACCAAATGCCACGTTAAATAGGGAAAACTTTAGATTTTAAATTGTGGCTCACATACATACTGAACTATGCTTCCAGACTAATAATTTTTTATTTTAAAAGAATATGGAGGGTACCTTTGGCAGAACTGAAACTTGTAATCCTAAACAATTTAGAGCAGTTTGAGCGTTTTATTAGTATTACTACTATTCCTAATAATGCAACTCTATCCAAATGCTCTTTCAGCTGTACACATTCTCACACTCACTTGATACTTGATTCTTATATAGCAAATGATTCTAAAGAGGGTGCATCAATTGATGAAAGATTAACAACCACCACCAAAAATCAATTACTTCCATTAAGCCAAGTGTCGTATATTTAATCCTGCATGTATTGCATGTGTTTTTATTGAAATTGTACCTCTACTGAGCAATCTTTTTTCCAGGTGTTGCTAACCTGAAAATTAATATATTCTGGCCTGAAATAACTTGTGAATTGACATAAACTAACACTACTGGTGATTATGATCCATTGTATGTAAGAGGACATCAGGTTCAGTTTCCCCACAGTCCTCTGAACAGTAACATTGGATAACAACATAGGCCAGTGGGGAGTATAGTCCCCACTGTAAATACATACAAAAATGGAATGTATTGCCTGCTATTGAGAGAGAAACCAACATGTGTCCAGGCCCTGCCTACCGGACAAAACCTTCCTCTGTGCATTTTTAGGGTGTGAAGACCATTTGTTCTGTTCATCTCCCTTTGTATAACTGACCAGATGAAGGTCTGCCAGGCTTTTCTGCGAAATACTTTATGAGCTGTGTCTCGTGCCCTGTCAACCAGAGCTTGACCCTTGCTCCAGGCAGCTCAGATAACTTCCATGACATTGTACGGTAAATTGAAGTGACGGGTTGTTAGACAGCTCTGTGGAGGTGGTTTCTGAACCTATTCAATAAAGAACAGCGGTATGGGAGTAAAGCATTTTTTGGGACAAGGTAACTTGTTGGTTGGCAGGAGATTTCTCACTGACCAACCTTAATTAACTCTGATGTCACATGAAAAGGAGCTGTGCATGGGTACAGGTCATTGGGAGGGTAGGCTCCTGATGGTAGCCTAGTGACAGGCCTAATGATAAATGAATGTGCCCTGTTAAACCATGACCCTCTGAGAAGGCAGTGTCGAGTAAAAAGCTCAGAGAGGTACACTGAAGACATGCCCCCTCGTAAACATTGACAGTAGGAATGTCGATGGTATTAGAGTACTTTTCTCTTGGTAAACATCTTAAACCATACAGATTTTTTCTTTTAAATGGCTTTTATAAAGTTTAAGGGACAATGAGTCAAATCAAAAGCCCATGCATGGGTGGAACAAAGACTGTCCAAGTTCTGAATATTTTAGACATCAGCCACTTCAGTGGCTAATAGTGTGGTGTCCTCTGTGCCACGTGCTGCTAAAGCTATTTATGGGTTTTGTTGAGCAACAATTAAAATGTGAATTGTAAGACAGCTTTAAAACAAACAAATCATAGTAGAGATATAATCAAATGAATATATCTATAGGGTAGTGCCAATGCTAAATGCTGAAATTAAACATTTAAATCATTTTTTCACTGTTTTTTACACCTGAATTCAAAACATAAAACTTATATAGATGAGTATTTTAAATTTTCTATGAAGGCACGGAGATCAGAGCCTTCACATTTCAAATCTAATGATTTGGAAATTACTTAGAACAGCAAAAACTCTAAAGCAAGAAGCCGGTGAATTCCTTTTGTGGGTCTGTGTGGTGAAACAGTGCGTTCAATAGAATGTAAAGACGTAAAGGGAAATAGCAGGTTCCTGGGACAGCAGCTTTCCACAAATTAAATGTATTGTTACCAGACAGCAGCTACCTAAACATTCAGCCTTTTGTGGACCCTGAGATCACGAGCACAATTACCCTAATCTAAAATATCCTGTGTGTCCATCTAAAGTCGCAAATAATCTTATCTCTATAAGGGATTAGTCAGCAGTGAGGCAGAGCTTCATGCTATTGCCGAATACAAGTCAATTTCTAAATCCCAGCCTGGAAAGAGCTTTCCGTATGTCTAAGAGAATGAACAGTGCAATTAAAACATACACATCAAAAACCTCCTTCATTTCTATAGCTACCTCCCCACCACACGTAAGACAAACTTGACGTTTTCACGGAGAGAAAAGTGTATGCACACGTGTAGGTAGGTATGTATAGGTGCATGTATTTACGGAAACATCTTTCATTTCTTTAGGTTCTTCCTTGACTTAAGGCCAACTGTTTTGGAGAAAAAAATAACATCTTAAAAACTAAGATCATGGCTAATTGTGGGGCTCAAGTTATGCTGCTGCCATACAAATTCCCACACCTTTCCCATCTTCAGTTTAGTCTGTTGGTAGATGGAATGTGAACCCTCTGATCTTTCTCCATCATGCTAGAAGTGAGAGAAAAATGCACATTATCACGCCCTCCATCAGAGCATGGTGCCTGTAAGTTTAGCTAGTGGTGTAGTCTTCACTTAAGGCAGTTCTAATCAGTGCATTCAGTTATAATGCACACTACATAGTATCTGATAAATTCTGTAACACAGGCATGACACAGAGGTTGAGACCAAGATTTAACTTTTTATTAAGTATGAGAGCCCTGTAGGAATTAGCATGTCAAACAAAAATCTTGGTGGTTTCTAGAAATTTGGTTCATCTGCAATTGCATTCTTAACCTTTCTCCCACCCTTGCCACCAACAAAAAAGATTCTACGAGATTTAGTCTATGAGACGTAAGCTTTTAATAACCTACGTCTTAAGGAAAGAATATCTTCTTTTATTATGAATTATGTTCAATTAACCTCACACAACCTTGGCAAAAGCTCACAGTCTTAAAATCAAATTTTAGAAATATGATACTTGGGGATTTATATTTAGATAAAGAGGTCATTTATCATGTAGGATTATGTACTATTGAAAACATGGTATGCAAAATCAAAGACAGATGCATATCATTTGACATAAATCTAGTATACAAAGCTATGTGTTAAAACAAATAAATTAGAAATCAATGATTTTAATATAAAAGGAAACACCAATAGATTTCTTCAGAGAGCTCTAGTGACATAATTTTCAATGTGACTCAGTTTGCTAAAATTCTAATTTAAATAGTTAAAATTTGAAACATGCAATTAGAAGTGATTTTAAATGAGCATTAAATTAAATTTGAAATATTGTAATTTGGGGGAACAGTGATGTGTTTTGCAATGTTTATAAAACTTTTAATATATAAATAGTGATGTTATTGAACATTAAGGAAAAATTATTTCTCTAAAATCATCCTATCCTAAACCTTTTAGCTGGAAAAACAACTAGTATAAAATCTAACACTGATGGGTCATATGTGGCAACAATGTTCAAAATAGCTCAATATTCTAGGGCTTCAACTTAACTCTGTGATTACTTTAGTCACGTTGGTTTTTTTCATAGCAGCTTTATTGAGATAAAATTCACATACCATAAAACTCACCACTTTAAATGATATAATTCAGTGGTTTTTTAATATACTCTCAGAGTTGTGCAACCATTACCACGATCTAATTTTATAACGTTTTTCATCACCCCAGAAAGAAACCCCATGCCCATCATCAGCCCCTCTCCATTCCCCTCTCCCCCAGCCCCCAGCAACCACTAATCTACTTTCTGTCTCTCTGGATTTGCCTGTTCCGGATATTTCATGTAAATGGAATCATAAAATATGTGGCCTTTTGTGACTGGCTCCTTTTACTTAGTGTAATGTTTTTGTTTTTTGAACAACAGATGTTTATTTCTCATAGTTCTAGAAGCTAGAAGTCCCAGCGCAAGGTGTCAGCAGGTTTGGTTTCTTTTGAGGCCTCTCTCTGTGGCTTGTAGACAGCTGCCTTCTTGCCGTGCCCTCATATGGCTTTGTTCTGTGCCAGCATGTTTTCAATGCTACAGGTTCATGCCATGTTGTAGCATGGATCAGTACTTCATTCCTGTTTATTGCCAAATATTCCATTGTATGAATATACTATATTTTGTTTAGCTATTCATCATTGATGGACATTTGGGTTGTTTCTACTTTTTTGGCTATTCTAAGTGATGCTGCTATAGACATTTGTGTACAAGTTTTTATGTGGACATGTGTTTTCAGTTCACCTGGGAAGATACTTAGGAGTGGAATTGCTAGGTCGTATGTTTAACCATTTGAGGAAGTGCCATACTATTTTCCAAAGTGATTGCACTATTTTACAATCCTACCAGCAATATGTGAGGGCTCCAATTTCTCCACATCCTCACCAACACTTGTTATTGTCTGTCTTTTTGATCTGAGCTATCCTAGTAGATGTAAATTGGTATCTCACTGTGGTTTCAATTTGCATTTTCCTGATGACTAATTAATGTCTAGCATCTTTTCATGTGCTTATTGGTCATTTATAAATCTTTGGGAAAATATCTATTCAGATCCTTCATCCATTTTGAAATTAGGTTGTCTTTTTATTAGCCATAAATATTTTTTAAATGTGATTTCTAACTTGTACATTGGTATCAATTATTGTGATCTCAGGATCATAGAACTTTTAGGCTGGAAGAGATTGTAAAAGTCCAAGTCCAGCCCCCTCTGTTGGCAGATGAAGAATCTGAAGCTTAAAGTGACAAGCCCATGGCCATAACAGAGCTAGCTAGTAGCAGAGCTAGGGAGATTAATGATTCTAAATAAAAAGTGAAAAAACACAGGCGTTTCATGATTTATATTTGAATAAGGCCCATTTCTTACAGAGAATAACCCTTTGATTTCAATAAAGTAGAGGCGAAGCAGTAGCATCTGAAAGGAAGAGGAGCTAATGAGGGACTTGTCTTGAAGTTGTATACAGGTAGTAAGGACACTGTTTTTACTTAGATCAATACAAATACCAGTTTTCTACAGATACTTTTAGTCAGACTTTACATAAGAGTCTTCCTTCAGTCTTCAAAGTGATGGGCAGGGCTGTCTTGTTCATGATGACCTATAGTGGGAGCTCACTCTTTTAGTGTCATGCACGGTAGCTTTGAAAAAAGAGCCTCAATCATTTGGGCTTTGGATTTTGTTGCAAAATAAAGTCACACTTTACTTGGAATTTTACTCACTTTCCCATTGAAGTCAAAGAAAGCATTCCACTTTGCCTCATGAAATGAAGGTGGGGAATGGAGAGTGGCATTTTAGAACAGTCTGCGCATGGGCTTTCTACCAGAGGTTTGGCATGTGGAGAGAAGGGATTTTTGTCAAAGAATCCTAAAGTTCTATTCTCTTTATAGCTACCAGATAATACAGAACAGACAAACAATGAGTAAAATATTCAGACAAGAAGAATACAAAGTGTCAGTGTTCACATAAGTCCGTGTACACATACTGGTTTTTTGATGCTATTAGCCCACACTGCTTGATCGTACAGTTTTTCTAATAAAGAAGCATGTGATAAAGCCCATTTCCATGGTCTGCCACAAGTTTTTTGTTTTGTTTTATTTAAATAATAATTTTCCTGATATAAGGAGATCTCTTTGCCCCTCATGATTATATTTGCAGTTGACTTTGATGAAAACAGTAGTTCACAGACCACCTAGTTCACTGAGAGGACAATAATTCTTTTAAACCAGACTTCTGGGCTACTATGACAAACAGTGGAAAGTTTTGATCCCCATCTGAGCTTCACAATGGGGGAATCATTGTTAAATTATAGCACTCCACCCTTGGCAATGAAGTATCCTGTGGATTGTTTCTAAATGGGCATTGTGACTCTGAGTTACTTAGTGAGAAGAGCAAGCTGAGTTGCACATGGTGTGAAGATGTGCATGTATATGGATATGTACATATTTATATCTTTATGTATATTACTATTGAGATGGACAAAGTGTGTGACATGCAATAGATACTCAAAAAATGTTAGTTAAATCTTCATTACTCAAGTAGGTGTATGGCCATTAAACTGCTTCAAAGAAGTGTTTTAAGGCCTGATGTAATTTTAAAGCATTTGAGGAATAAATATTTCACTTTCCTTTTTCCTTACTAGTTTTCCTGTTAAACTGTAGTCTTGGCACCTCCATTAATCTTTATGAGATTCTAGTTTCTTATGAAGAGAAGAATGGTGATGTACTCAAAGTGGCCAGTTACTTGGAAATACAATTTCCTTATACTTCTCCTCTCTTTTTGTTTTAATCAACCACTTTTATCTAACTTCCTCATTCCAAGTGCAACATTCATTGATGTCAGCGGAGACAAATTATATAGCAAAATGTTCTCTCAGCATTTTCCCCCTAAACTTTCCAATAACCCCATTTTTTTCTCAGGGTCTTATTTAACCACTCCTTTTTGTTGTCATCTTTTAGTTGGAGGATGGAATGTCCAATGCAGAGAGGAACGTGCAGATGGCACATCCTTTGAGGAATCTTCTCTATGTAACATTTCTCTCAGCTGTGATTTGGGTAGTTCTTTGAAGTCAAAGGTTCTCTCTGATGAAGGTCAGGAGTACTGGTATTCTAGGGTGCTGATAAAGAAAGATTCATACAATTTGGTAACCAAAATAGCAGGCAGTGGGATTCACCTCATATGAAAAGGGAGGCTTCTTCCCCATGGCCTCTCCTGGATGAGAAAGCTCATCACCTCCACACAAACCACAGAGATACCTACAAGGAATGCCAGAATTTTCCACAGGAAGCTTTGCTGGATCTTTTCCAGCACATGAACAATTGCTCAATTAAATCCCTAGAGTTCCATGCCATAGAAAAGGGCAGAAACTATTCTGGCCTGGAAATTT
Source organism: Equus asinus (assembly GCF_041296235.1). Taxonomy (NCBI): domain Eukaryota; kingdom Metazoa; phylum Chordata; class Mammalia; order Perissodactyla; family Equidae; genus Equus; species Equus asinus. The sequence goes on along the minus strand of NC_091800.1, from coordinate 10,491,910 downwards.
TTCAGGGCAGGTGTTATCAATTGCTAGCTGTGGCTGTAGAAAAACCTCGTGCTCCCATGGATCACTGATTTTGAGCTACATGTTGCCTCAGGAAACTCATAAAGGTGAGCTAAGTACAAAATTCTTCCCTAGGTACCTGAATGGGTTGACTTGTTCTATGGGGTTATTTAATAGACCAATTCATCTATATGAAACAGTAATTTTCATTTAAATTAGTCAATATTGAGCCATTTTTTCTAGTAATAATTTGATACTAGGACCTTCTGTATATAGAAGTTACTTTATGGGGCCAGCCTGGTGGCCCAGTGGTTAAGTGCACACGTTTGGCTTTGGCAGCCCGCGATTCATTGGTTTGAATTCTGGGTGTGGACCTAGCTACTGCTTGTCAAGCCATGCTGTGGCAGGCGTCCCACATGAAAAAGAGGAAGATGGGCACAGATGTTAGCTCAGGGCTGGTCTTCCTTAGCAAAAAGAGGAGGATTAGCAGCAGATGTTAGCTCAGGGCTAATCTTCCTCAAAAAAAAAAAAAGTGACCTTAAAAGTACTAATTTATATCTCCAGCAATACTAGAAAAGCAGATAATGTTAATTTAATATCTTTGCAACTACACACCCAGCAAAAACTCTCTGAGAGAAGTGGGAGGAAGTGATTCTGCTGTCAGTGACAGTGGGCATCTGTCACATATCAGACATCATGCCCACACCTAGAGGACACAGCATTAAATCCTCACACCACATCTGTGAGGCAGATCGTGCGTTTTCCAGTTCTACACATGAGGATACCAAGAAGCAGCAATTAATGCCGAGGCCATACAGTTAGTAAATGGAGAAATTAAGCTTTCAAGGCAGATTTTTAAGTGAGTCTAGTTTTCTCTGAGATCTTAGGACCCGAGAGAAACACTAGAGAGCACTGCTAGACTTAAGTGGAATTGACACATAGATCTCATCTCACAGATCTGTGAGCTGACGTTAAAACCTAGAGCACCATTCAGCTCAATCTTCTACCTTGAATTCCACTGCATAAACCTATTTCTTTCAGAAAAAATATTCTCTAAGATTGGCTCCAAATACTTAACTCTTCTCCTTCCAAGAATATCTTCCCTCCCTCCCTTAACCCTTATCCCTGCTAATCCTGGGCCCCTGATCTCCTGCTTTGGCCTGACATTGCAGCTGCCTCAACAGGAAGTGGCGGGGGGGGGGGGGGGGGGGGGGGGGGGAGGCTGAGGAGGAGGAGTAGGGGATGGGGGGAAGAAGGAGGCAGGAGAGATCTTTATTGCTATTTATTCTGATTAGTCAGTGAGAGCTTCAGGACAGGATCAACCTCTCCTGAACCAAAGGCTCAAAGAATCATGGGACTGGGAATGTCAGAAATGGAAAGTCAGAGATCCAAAGTCATCTAGTCTAATCTCTCATTTTCCAGATGAGAGAACTGAGATCTGGAGAGAGAGGTGACTTGGCCAGGGTCACGTCACTAGTCACTAGGATATATAATATTATTGTGCTGCATGGAGATATATAGACTTTAAAGCACCGCTGAACAGCTTATTTCATTGTCTCACAACAATCCCCATGACATATGCTTGTCAAGTGTCACGTAGGAGTGGATGGTTCCCTTTTTTCTGTTCCATTATAGAGGGAACTTGGAGATGATGTGAAACAAACCAAATGGCTTCTAAAACTGATTTTGATTCTATAATTAGTTTTCCAAATGAGGAAACTAGTTCAGAAAGAGAAATGACTGGCCCAAAATATAGCTTACCTAATGACTGAGTTATGTCTAGAACCCAAGAAAATTTCTATCCTTTGTATTCAGAAAACAGATCAGACAGGCCTGAATGACGAGATGACTTACAATGGTAGAAAGTTCAGTATTAGAAATATATTTTGTATGAGATTTAATACTGAGAGTTATCAATGTTGCTATATATTCTTAACATGGTTGCATTTTGAACCATGTATGAATCTATTAATGTTCTAAAATGATGGGCTTTTGGATATTATTTAGACCACTTGATATAATAGGATATATAATATTTGTAAGCAAGGCTTGGGCTGGAAAAAAATTGTGAATTAAGAGAAATGTGTATTAGATGTACCTTTTTGTATATGCAAGTAAGTTAAAGATGAAAGTTACCTTTATGGAAAGATACACCTTTTTTGAAAAAAAAAAGATGAGAGGGCAATTTGCAAATAATGCATTTCAAAAATTTGTTTTCCAGGATCTAGTTCAGGTTCAAAATTAAAAGGTCCTGAACTGAGTTTAAAAGGCACGCAGCACGTCATGCAAGCAGGCCAGACGCTGTATCTGAAATGCAGGTCAGTGACTGTTGGTTTGGGGATAATCTGGTTGCCTTTCCTAAGGGAAAGCATTCCCTGGCCAAGTGGGAAAGTCTCCTCTTGGAGGAGAAAGGCAGTGACCTCAGCTGTCTCTCGTGATCTGCTGGGGGAAATCACAAAGGGGGAACGGAACAGATGCCCCAAACATTTTGCATCTTTATTCTGAGTTGTTTAAAAGCTTTTCTAAATGTGTTGCTTTTCTGTAAAGAAGAAGATGACTACACTTAAGAAAGGACCTCAGATTAGAGCTTCCTAATGAAATGAATACTTAGGAACTGGCCCCAGCCCTAATTCTGTTTTCTTTTCTTATCTGTGATTGCAGGGGGGACGCAGCCCATTCCTGGTCTTTGCCTGAAACGGTGACTAAGGAAAGCAAAAGGCTGAGCATAAGTAAGTCTGCCTGTGGAAGGAACGGCAAACAGTTCTGCAGCACTTTGACCTTGACGACGGCTCAGGCAAATCACACTGGCTTCTACAGCTGCAAATATCTGTCTATGCCTGCTTCAAAGAAGAAGAAAACAGAGTCTAGAATCTATATATTTATTAATGGTAAGACTCATTTTCTAAATTCTGTTTGCTATAGCTTTGCAGTGGGTCATAAATCCACCCTGATCCACTGGAAAGGGGGCTTTCCTAGTGAGTATGAAAGAAATGGGCCAGGGAAGAGATTCTACCCTAGTTGCGGAATCTTTTAGAATGCATTTTCAATGCGTTTCTTGAGTGTCAATTTCAACTAGAATTTTCAAGGAGCAGTCAGTCAATTGTATGCTCTCTGAAGGGAGAGTTTCTGGTCTATTTTGTTCAGCACTGTATCCATAGTTCCTATAATAGTATCTGGCACATAGTTGGATGAATAAATGAAAGACAAGATTTTAGTTCTATTTCTTAATTATTGAGAAGCCCAAAATAGAATACAAGATTTTTTGGCCTTTAACACAACTGTATTCTCTTATATGTTGGAATTGTAAAATATTGTTTTTTCTACTAAATTCATAAATGTAATGTTTCTAATGTCTCTTGAATGTTACAAAATTGGTTCTAGTTGATGATGTATTATTTCATGTTCATTAAGAAAGTATTAGAATGATATAAGAGCTGGCATGTGCCATTATATAGTGGAAAGGGCAATAGGTAAAAATGAGTCATTTTTTGGTAATAATTTTTATGGTCCTATTTTTCCCACCTTAGAGAATGAACGAGTGAAGTAATATTGAGAGGGAAGAAATGCAAAATCCTTAAAGAAATATAAACTGACAATAGAAGGGATCCCTGAGGAAGAATAAGGAAGATGGCCTGTCATTTTTTTCTGCCTTGATTACTTGTAGCCCATTTTCAAAACCTGTTGAGAGGGATTAAAAAGAAAAAGAGGCTCTAGAGAACAGAAAATGAAATTAGTAGGCAACTCAGGTACAAAGTCAAGTTAAAAAACAAAACAAGACAACCAACCATCAGTATCAATAGCCTAAATACACATTGTGGGTCTCCCTCCTGGGGAGTTAAAGAAGTGGGTCTTTGTATTGGAGGCAGTACCATAGAATTACGTTTTGGGGGGATTCTTGTTGAATTTTTGAAATAAGGCAACTAGACAATGTTTTTCCCAAGCATAATATGTGTAATCATCCGGATTCAGGATTAGTCTTAGGAGACAGCAGAACAGTTGTATGATGCTGGCAGTGACATCTTCCTATCAGCCTGATTTTGACTGAGCCACTCTTCTGTCCCTCTTCCTCCAAACTCTTTTTACATTTTGCACTTTCCCAGGGGGGTAGATAACCGAAGGAGGAAACAACTTTCCAGCTAGTTGCCATCATAGGAATGCAATCAGCCCACTTAAAAATGAGAGGAGGAAGTAGGCCAAGGATCTTTGCTTGGCGAAGTCAGCCCACTTCTACAGGAGGGAAGAAAGGGTGGCAGCAGGAAATGAGGCAGGGTGCAAAAGGTGCAGAATGAAGAAGGGGAACTTTCAGAGGGGTACTTTTGCAGCTTAGGGAGAAAGCAGGCGCAAACTTGATAGTGGTGGAAAAAATTATGTACTCAGTCATCTGTTCTCTTTTTCGAGTTCCACATAGTAGGTTATGTTCTTTCTGACACTTGTAAAGGAAAGAAAACTTTTTATTCCTGTCTCTCTGAGGGGTGGGGGAAAATTCATTCATACTAAAATTCTCATAAAACTTTCTCCTATGGGTTTATCAGAGTCTAATTTGCTAATCCAATACTTTAATGAGTAAAAGAAGACCATCTCTTTTTTTTCTCTAGAAAATAACTTTCAGTTATTTTCACCTTTAACTCCTACACTATTCAAGAGATCTCATGGGTTTATAGAGCCAGCAGGTAGGGAGCGCGGAACTCATCTTTTTCAATCCTCTTTTATAACAGAAGGGAAACTTAGCTATTTAGAATGATTTCCATTTTGACTATATAACAGAGTAGATCTGGCAAATAACCATTACTTGGGGTGTCAAATCACTTGTTAATCTAAGCCCCATGAGGGCAAGGTCCATGTCTGTTTAAATTACTTTTGTCTGCAGTGTCCCTCCCTAGTACAGTGCCTGGCACATAGTGAGAATTCAGTAATATTTGTTGAGTGAATATATGAAGCAATTAACACAGGCTGTGTGGAATACTATATTGAAATTGGCATTGAGGATAAATTCCAGGCTAAGTGGGAAAGAATGCCATGTTTGATTATTGATGTCTGTTATGAGATTGGGAGGGGGAGTAGTGGCCATTATGTCGTGTATTTATCATGTCTGCTCTTCTGTAGTAGTCCAAAGACATTAGCATAAAGTTACAAGTCCCATGTCTCAAAACTTACCAACACACAATTTGGTTGGACATTAGGAAACTGTCAATTTCAAAGACCGTGTTTTTGGAGAGGGGAAGATTGTGAAGTGCATTAGTTGTGTTTCATAGGACATTACTATGGAATATATATAAGTACTGTAAATATTATATGAGTTCATTGGGAAAAAATATTATAATGATACTGCTATTTTTAATTAGCCCTAATACTAGAAGATACGTGAGGCAATAATAGTAGCCATAGAAGAGCACCTGAAGCCTCTTTGTTAATTAATTTAATTAGCAAAGATTTAGGGGACACTTGCTCTGTGCCTGTAACTCTACTACTCTGTATAGTAACACCGATTTTGTCTCTTTCCTGGCAAAGTGATTTTGGTCTCATAAACACACTGTACTGAAGTCCAAGGTAGCTGTGATGTCTAATTCTTTAAAAAATGTAACTTTTCCAAATATCCTTACATTTTACGCATTTCCTATCTTCTTATTTTGTTCTCTTTCTGAGAAAATTTGTCTTATGCTTCCATTTTTATTGAATACCTACTACATTATAGGTTTAATTTCATTCAGGGCACAAAACTCATCCCTGACTCAAGATTGTCTTTGGGATTAACAAAGCTCCGACCAGTTCCTAATACACAGCTGTGATTACTCACTAGATATTAACTGGTTATTGCTTGTTTATTATTGTTAAATATTTACTTTAGAGCACATTATTCTATTTGGAGTACTTTTGCCCCTGATAAGCACCTACAGCTGTGTTGGCATTTCATTTTGGTTTTCTATAAAGATGAGAAACACTGTTAGACACATCTTTTGAAAAGGCATAGATTTGTAGCTGATAGGGTTCCGAGAAAAAGACACAGGGCTACAACTTTATCTACATAACACCAAATCCAGCATGTAGATTATAAATAAATATGACTTAGACATTATCGATTGCCTGCTGTGTAATAGGCACAGTTCCCACCTGAGCACTAGTTTGGACATAACATCTGATATGCAGTGTACAGAAAAATCAATATCACCACTTTATCATTACAGCTTGTATAAATCCACCAAACCTCTGACATAATGTACTATATTAATTTAATTACTCAAGTAATTATACTTTACTTGACTTAAATACTGAATTGTCTGGTAAATTAAAATTTCCTTTAATATAACTTCTAACATTTGTAGTTTCTTTTCATTTAAACAAATGGTTTTGTTTACATTATGCCATTTAATTCTCACAACGGTCCTGTGAAGTATTCTTCTCTTCATTCTACAGTGAAGGATCTAAGATCCGCTTCACATGGAGCCTACGTGGGGAGCAAGGGAAAAGTGTTAGCACCACAGTAAGGTGGCCAGATTTTTCCCTTCAGAGTCCCAGTGGCAGGGGGGGATCAGGGCGGGCAAGACTGAGGCAGGAAGACCAGGTAGGGGCTGCTGTGTGCACTGAGGCAGGAGAGCTGGCGGCCCAGGTCACTGTGGTACCTGCGGGGAAGGAAAGAAATGGATGGGCTGGAGGGATTCAGGCAGCTTTGGAGAGTGTGTGGATCAGGTGGGTGAGGGAAAGGGAGGAGTCAAAGCAACACTCGGAATTCTGGAGGGGCAGCTGGGCAATGTTCTCCAGGTCTCCCGGAGCCAAGTAGAGCTTTGTCTCACTAAACTACACTGATGTGAAGACCATCAGCATCTTCTCCTGATGCACCCTTGGCTTGGTCTCAACAAACGGCTGTTGAATGAGAGTAGCTGAAAAATACTCATATACATTTTTAAGAATTGCTCTTGTGAAAGTGAATGGAAAGCCTAGTAATTATAGCTACAAAATTCTGGGTCATAAAGAAAAACAAATTGTAAAGCACTCCTTAATGCTTTGCTAATTACAAAACAAAAAGATTTCTAGATGAATAGTAACATTATGGCTGCTGAGGTGGTATTCGTCTCCTTTGCAGAGAAAAAGGAATGCCTCTGCACTTCTTTTCTGACCCTCTGGTATACACAAGAAATTGGCTCCAGCTCAGCCTTTTCTAAAAGTTAGAAGGGTTCATTGAAATTACGATTGTAATATATGAGTTGTGACTGTAAAGGAAGAAAACTGAGCAGAAGAGTTTTTAATGGCACCTCCAGAGTATTTAATACTTTGTCAGTGACTCCAATTTAGTTAGGAAGACCATGAATTTAGCATGTTGAGTTCCTCACACTGTGAAGTCAGCCGATACCCCTCCCCTCTCTAGGCCCAAGCCTTTCAGGGGTATTTAAGTATAATATCTTCTCTTGAAAAATTATAATTGAAAAGGGGGAAGAAATGGAGGGGTGTGTGCGTTATGGTTGGGTGGATATCTTCTACTTCTTCCCTGTTAAAGAAATTTATCTCTTTTCTTCTGCTTCTCTTTACTTGATTTTTCTCTCTGAGTCTATTAAAGCAAATAGGTTGGAGCATTTTCATAACAGATTTTTCCTCCATTGCTTCTCCTATATATATAAAATGTATGAGATTTGCATAACAGTTTAATTCCAGGTAGAAAAATTTTCAGACACACTGGGTATATATTTGAAAAGTAGTAGAAATTCTAACAACCCAGATATTCCGGGAGAGAATAATCATTAAGGCTTCACATGAACTAGAGAAAACTCTACCTGGCTATGGGACCTGGAACAAGTAAAACTACCAACGGCCCAGGTATTCGGAGAAGGATTCAATATACTCATTTGTACAGCACTTCAGATTTTCCTGAAGAGCTTTGACATAATTATCTCTGCAATAAACCAAGTTGGTATTATTTCTTCCATTTTGTATATGAGAAAATATCCTCAGTGACCTGCATCAAATAGACAGAGCTAATAAAATGATAAGCCAGGATGAGGATCCAGGTCAGATCCTTAGGTTAGGGCTATCTCCACTTCATTAGAGTTTCAGCTATTGCTTCAACCTATGAATTAGTTGTTGTTTTGATCTTTGAGAATATAGATTATATGGTTATTAAATTTTTCTAAATTCAATCTATTTCTTTTGAGGAATGATAGATTAAGCAAGTTTCAGAGTGTCTTTCTGAGCAATAGACCTTAGAGAAACAAATCCTGATCCCAAAGAGCTTTGTGTTGTCGCCTCTTGGGGACAGAGCTTGTCTGGGCATCATCCGCATAAACACTGTTTCACTGCTGCATTCTGGCTCACACAGTAGGAGAAAGAGACACAATCCTATTGACTCAGTTGAGCAGGGCTTTTAAAAATGTGCATTCCAATCCATTAATGGACTGTGGAATCAAATTAGTGGGTTGTAATCAGCATTAGGGAAAAAAAAAGCAGAACAGAATGGAAAATATCCCAGCACATTCCAAAGTGTAGGGGTAAAGTGTTTAGTGAAACTTTTTTTTTTTACTTCAAATGACCTTCTGTAATAAACTTTAACTCCAAATAATAAATTTAATAAATAATAAAATTAACTCCAAATAAACTTTGGTTTCCATCTTATACACATATGCCCACATTCATACATTATTACACCCACATATATGTAAAATACATATGAATGTATGTGTGTTTAATGGGCTGATGCGAAATGTATTTCTCATTGTAGAACTCAGTACAATAAATTTAGAAGTTTTAAACTCGTGAAAGTTTAAACAGGTAAACTTATTAAAGTTCTAACAGGTTTCGACAGGGCAGGACATATCTATACTTTTTATTTGGGAAAACACCACCATTCGTAAGCACCACGGTGTTTTTTGCACACCACTACTAAAACAGGCATGGAGAGAACCTGCTAGGGGGATAACTGCTCTCCTCTACTTGAGGTGGCTGCACCGCTGCCATGTGGTTTTGTGCAATACACATGTCACATTCCTGAAATGGGGTTTCCCACAAATAGGTCTGACCCAGGAGGTGCCGTCAGCAAATGGAGTCTGTCTGCAGATATAGGCTACACACCTGCCACGTACAAGGCCTTATTGTTTGTTCTGTGGAGGCACAAAGAGCAAAGCTATGGGATCTTATGATTTTTGGACTCCCCTGGTCACTTTCTAGCACCATGACTTACAATAGATTTGTGAGGTTTTAAAAATGCACAGGTTTAACTTTTTTAAAGAATAACTATTAGTTCAAAAGCGGGTCTTTCCAGGAAGTGAAGAGGACTCCTCCAATAGTTCTTACTGAGGCCTCCCATCAGTGTTCCACAGAGCCCAGACAGACATTCTGTTCCAACGCTGCCCTCCACTGGATTTCCACCCAGGTCTGATGCACTGTGGGGCACACACAAGATGCCTGGTTGACACTGCTTAGCTGGGTGATGGCTGAGCAGTTGGCGTCTGCTGCCCAATTTGCCATACTAGAATGTTAAGTCCAATCAGCACAGCCATTATAACAAGCAGAGACATTGATGAAAAGAGTAGCAATCTGAAGATTTACTCACAGAACCTTGCAGCTCCCACTTTTTCCCTCACGGTGATAACAACATATGTAAGGTGGGAATGCACAAAAGATGTCAGCCCTCCAACCTAAACTGAAAGGGGGTCTTGATGCTTTCAATTGCATCAGTTGGCTGCCTTGTCAGATACGCCACATCCATGCAGGTCAGAACGACAATGGGCAGAGAGAGCATCACAAGGCTGAACAGACTTTCAAAGCCTCTAAAAACATTTCAGTGGAATCACTATCATATTTTTGTGAGAGAAATTTTAAAGAAAAATATTTACTCAATTCATCAAAATTCTCCTCTGAGGGAAAACAGGCTAAAACAATTTACATTTTGTAGGAAGAAAAAAATTAAGAAACCAACTAAGAAAACCCTCTTAGCCACATTAGATGGCTGAATTCTTTAGGTCTGGATTTCTTAGCAAACTTAGGACATTATCTGCTATTGCTCTGTTAATGTCTAGAGTCTTCTCCAGTTTTCAACATGTACTCATTCACCCTTTCCCCTGCCCATCCAAAGAGCTTTTTTCACACCTCCCTTCTTCACCTCTATCCCTGATGCGTGGCTCCTTCTACTTATTTTCTGAAACTTGTCTTTATTGGTAAGAATTGGTTTCCAAAGTTTTGGTCTCAAGATTGTCTAAGATTCCTACCCTAGTAGCCACCTGAGCCCACAGTCGATGAGAAGAACACTTACTAGTCACCTTGCATCACCAGGAAGCTGCGAATGCAGACAGGTTGGGTGATGGATCATGTTTGCTATTCTTCTCACATCATTGCCTGATGTATTTGCTTAGGAGACAGATGAACACGTTGAGGTGAACAAAGTTTGGACTCTCAGCCTCTGGACTACACGTCTGGAAACCCAGGTGGGTTTCCTAAAATGGAAGCAGTCTGAGGCTGACGTGCATTTGCAGAGCTCTACTTCAAATGACCTTCTGTAAAGAATTCCTAGGAATTTCCTGGCCTGTTTCTGCATACGGCTTCATCAAAAATCTAGTACAAGGTCAAGTTTTGCTGGATTTTTTTTTTCAATTTTGCTGAAGTTGTGAAAAAGAGGAAACAAATATATCCAGGATTTAAAATACACAGTGACGACATTGTTGATTGGACTCACAGATTCTTCCTTGGGAAACAGACCCCTCTACAGCCTGGCTCTGTGCTTCCTCTAGGGCTGAAGCATGAAGCAGATTATCCATTCTATCCATCACTGGGGGACAGCTGATTAGGACCACATGGCGAGAATTTAGAGAAGAGTAACTTAACTCTTATCCATTCTTCTTTCCAGCTACATGAAAATTTGATGGAAGACATTCTTGATATCTTTAAGCCCCGCCATTTCATATTTCCCTTCTAGAAGCATTTTTGTCATTAGACACCAAGAGACTTTGACTATAGGAAACACTTACATGTGATTGGGACAGAAGCCACTTGTGTTGGTGAATTTGTTGGCAGTCAGGAACACTGCATCTTCTTTCCTTAGCCCCTGCCTCAAACCTTCACCTAGGTGAACCAAATGTTCACCTAGCATGTTTGTATGAATTTCATTCTCAGCACTTGACGGTACCTGCCAAATAAATGTTCAGGCCATTCCTTCAGGAACAGCATTTCGTGTCACTCCCAGAAAATTTTGGCATGCCAGCTCTCTAGAGCCACATTACTAAGCTTTGTGAGCAACAACACAATTGTATATCACCAGGCATTGAGTACAACTATATAAATAATCAGAATGAACATAGTCTTGAATGAGCCATTTGGACACAACATAAGACTTTGAAAACTTAATGATTAAGGTAGAATTATGAAATTTCAAGATGGCAGTGAAGTCTAAAGGCAATAAAATTGGCCATATCCTCTCATTCTCCCCCTACAATAAAGAACTGTGAAAAATAGTACATAAAAACTTTATGGTTTTAAGGATTTAAAAAAATCTCCTTCAAGTAATCTTTTAAGAAAAATGAACAAGGGACTTTTTCAGGAGAAATCCCCTTAAGCTGCAAAGGCTTTAAGTTTCTGACATTTCATAACTCTCTTTTTAACAATGATAATGAAATGCCTGCCCTGCCTGGAGATGAAGAGGTGATCTGTTTTGATCTTTATGGTCCTTGCAGTTCTGATACCCTTAAGTTTTCCTTTATTGTTTAAAATATTCATTGTTCTGCCATCCGATGCATCTTTGCTGGGTTAAGTTGGCAGTCATTTGACTAACTGTGCTATTCAAAATCGGTGACTTAACTAAAGCAACAAGCACCCCTCCCTTCCTTCCTTCTTTAAGTATGAATTACTAGGGGCCAGCCCTGTGGCTGAGTGGTTAAGTTCATGTACTGGTTTGGATCCTGGGTGCAGGCCTAGCACCGCTCATCAAGCCATGCTGAGGTGGTGTCCCATGTAGCAGAGCCAGAAGGACCTACATCTGGAATATACAACTGTCTACTGGGGGGCTTTGGGGAGAAGAAGAAGGAGGAAAAAAAGATTGGCAACAGATGTTAGCTCAGGGCCAATCTTTAAAAAAAAAATCAATTAATAAGCTATAGTTGGAAAAACACAATCTGGGGTTCACAGTGGGTTCAAATCCTTGTTCTGATACATGCTAGGTCTTTGACAAATTCTTTAATAAGAATAACTAAGGTTTAACATTTAGGTCTCACTCTGTGCTGGACGCAATTCTAAGCACTTTGTGTATGTTGACGATTTCATTCTCACAACAACCCTAGGAAGTAGCGCTATCATTGTCATCTCCATTTCACAGAAAGGTTAAGTAATTTGCCCTATAACTATATGTAAAGGTATGTATAGGTCATGTAACTAGTACACAGTAAAGAAAGCAACAAAGTTCTTGTCCTTAACCACCTCTCATAGTCAGGAGTTCATACACATAAAACACTCAGTTTCAGTGTGTAGCGTGTAGCATGCACTGTCTTTACTATTACTGCTACTACTGTTGTTAGGACATCATCTTCTGAGCCTCGGTTTCCTCATCTGTAAAGTAAGAAGAGTATTACTTCCTGGGGTTGTTAGGAGATTAAGTGAGATAATATACACAGTACTGTGCCTACACTTAGGAGGATGAATCAGTAGTAATTACTATGTGTGAAAGGCACTGTGATGAGCAAAGCAGGAAGTACAAAGATGATATCCTCAACTTTTAAGGGGCCTACACTTTGGTAGGGTAAATAAAGTAGGTTACAACTAACCATATGGCAAAGCACTATGGGAAAAGAGCAGTAAGAGGAACACAGATGGGATGCTTTACCTGGGACATTCGCATCTCTTCCTTCTCCTCCCCCTAGCTCTTTTAACCAGCTTACTCTTACTCATTTGTCAGGTATCAGGTTAAACATCACCCCTCCTGGGAACCTCTCCAGGCTGCCCTAAACTGGGTTTGGTGCTTCTACTGACCTACTCCTTTCACACAGGACTCACCTCGCACAAACTCTGTGACGACCAGGGCTCACTCTACCTTGCTTACCATGATAGCTCGAGCACCCAGCACAGGATCTGGTGCACAGGAGGTGCTCAGGAAATGTTTGCTAAATGAAAGACAGAAACACGGGATTTTTAATTTCTATTAGTCTTTCCTGACCTCCTGGACTTTGCTGAGGAAATTGAGGGCACACTGGGTAAATGAGCCAAATCTGGGGGTAAAAACTCACATGTCATGCGGCAGAATCATGATCCAAAAAATTTCCAACAGACTAGAACAGTGAACTGGGATTAATAAAATACGACTTGACAGGAATAAGTGTAAAGGACTGTATTTGGCCTACAAACCCCAGCAACTACCCTAGGACTGTACGGGGGAGGCCATGGCTGAGACAGCACATGTGAGAAAGATGTCAGGCTCCACATATGCCAAGAAACTGAATCCAATCTTGGACTGCATTAATAAATATATAGTGTTCAGAATAAAGTTGGTGCCAGTCTTACTTGTTTAGTTTACACTTCAGGAGAGACAATGAAAACAGGAATTCCAAGCAAATTACTTAACCCCTCTAAACTTCATTTTCATCATCTGTAAAATGGGTACCTGACTCATAGGGTTTTGAGTATTAAATAATTTGATGATTTCATTATTTTCATTGGCAAGGAACAACTGAAGGAACTGAAATGTTTAATCTAAAAAAGTAAAGAATTGGGTGGGAAAATAGGAGACACAAGTGTGAGAGTGTCCTTCAAAGTTTTCTTCTGTGAGAAGAGATTAAGCTTCATCTTTATAATCCCAGATGGCAGAACTACTATCTACGAAAGAAAGAAGTCAAGACAAGCAGATTTCAGCCTGATATAAGGAAATACTTTCTTTTTTTTTTTTTTTTTGAGGATGGTTAGCCCTGAGCTAACATCTGCCAACCCTCCTCTTTTTGCTGAGGAAGACTGGCCCTGAGCTAACATCCGTGCCTGTCTTCATCTACTTTCTATGTGGGACGCCTGCCACAGCACGGCTTGCCAAGCAGTGCCATGTCCGCACCTGGGATCAGAACTGGTGAACCCAGGGCCGCAGAAGCAGAACGTGCGAACTTAACCACTGCGCCACTGGGCCAGCCCCAGGAAATACTTTCTAACATTTGGCTCAGGTTCATTACATATATCACCTCATTTCATCCTAACAACCCAATGGGATAAATTCTGTTACCGGTTTTCTTTTACAAAAAAGCTGGAGAAATTCAATACCATGTTCAAGGTTGCATACTTTGTAAGTTACGAAGGCAAGCTTTGGATTCAGCTCTGGTTGACTCCAAAGCCTCTGCTCTTTCCCACATGGCCTTGCTTGGGCTTCCACCCCAACTTCCCTGGAGCTTTGTGTGCAGTACAAAATGGAGTAGGAGGGAGGGGGGATGCAGTGCAGGGTCGTAAACTGGAAGTTTTCATGCCAGATTCAGTCAACATACCTTTTGATTGGCAGGCATAGTGTTTTTGGCTGCCAACATTTAATAGTTGGAGTAGTTCACATAAAAATCTGATTTCCTACTTATCTTAAATAGCTGGTAACTCTAGCCACACTGGCCCATATTCCCACTTGGCAACAACTGACTGCATCAAGCAGTGAATGCCCCTTTCAGACATAGCCCCCACATTCTCAACTGCCACCACTCTTACTGTCTTGCATCCTGCTACTCTGTTCACTTGCCTTCCTTGCTCAGCCCCCAGAGGGATGTCGGTGTGCTATGCCCAGTGTGAACATTTCAAGTGAATGCATAACAAATCATAAGTTTGGGAATAGGAAAGTGCCTGTTGCATTTTCCGCATGAAGAAGCTGAGCCCCAGAGAGTCCCATAGTGCACAGGTTGTCAGTACAGGACCTTAGCAGAACCCTGGCTCCTGATTCCCCACTGCAAATGACTGTGGAGGGAATGTTCTCCTAAGGGGAAGTACTGAGGCTGCTCTCCAGGAGAACCTGTGTCCTGGCTGGAGAGGAGGGTGACCAAGCACCCCCTGCACTTGAGGATGACTGTGCCCTGAGAAGGAATTTCATCCCTAGTCTCCACAAAACAAGACTTTCTCTGTTTTGGCTGCTTGTGGTTCTGAGGTGGTCATCACAGAGACCTCCAAAGAGTCCCCAGCACCTCACAGCAGAGAGAGAGAAGCAGAGGGTCCAGTGACTTAAGCTTGATTTTAATAGTGAGAATTACTTGTTGGTCTGTTGTTTCATAATTGTAAGCTCTGTCAGAAGATCCCATGTTACCTCTGTCTCTTTGCCACTATTTCTCTCATTGGTGTGTTTAAAGGTATACTTGTCACTCCTGAGTCATTCAGGAGAGTCAGGCCCCAATTTTGGCGTGGTGGAGAGAGAATAGTCTAGGACTGGGAAACCTGAATTCAGTTTTGGCTCAGCTATTAATATTATTTCTGTGCTTGGGGGAAGGTCTCTCCTTCTCTCTGGGCCTCAGTTTCCTCTTCTGTAACATGAGAGGCAGTGTTAGGGTATCTTAAGTTCCTTAACAGTTTTACAATTTTATGATTCAGAGGCAGAGCTGAGAATAATGGGACTTGGAACATGGCCAAAAATCTTGGCAGTAGAAGAAAGAGTTATACTAGTCCATCAGAGTTCCTTGATTTTTCCTTTCCTTTCTCCTTCATTTCTGTTTTCCTTCCTTCCATCCATCCTTCTATCCTTCTTTCCTTTCTTTCTTCCATCCATCCATCCTTCCATCCTTCTATCCTTCTTCCCTTCCCTCCCTCTCTTCCTTCTTCCCTTCCTTCCTATCTTTCTCTTTCTTTTTCTTTCCCTTCTTTTCTTTTGAGATGATTCAATTGATCAAGATGAAGATCTGACTGAAGTCATTCATTTGGTGAACACAGAAATCAACCAAACAGCATTGTGTGAATACCCAGTGAGCAAGGTTCTAGGGAGCAGGGAAAGCCCGAGACCTTCTTTGCCTTCCTTGATCTTATAGTCTAGTTAAGCTTACCATCTACCCAGCACCCCACTCTTATTTAGATCTTCAACTAACTTTAGATCTTAGCTGTAAATTTTTAAAAATGATGTCCCTACTCTCCTTTAAGGCAGAATTTAGTATTTACTTTTTCCTCTAATCAATATGAAAGTCTCTGTGTGGGAGGATGTGTGTGTTGTCCATGCAGCTACACTATTAGGGACCTTGAGTTCACGGACTGTGCTTTATGCACAGTGCTGGGTAAATAATACATCCAAATTTCACTTTTTTTTCTTGTTTCATCTGATATCTTGTCCATAAACATTAGTTGACTGTGTGCCATGTGCCCAGCCTGTGCTGGACACTGGGTTGAGATGACTGATTACCCTGATCGCCTGCTGCTAGCCACTCACATTTCAAGGAACAAATTCATAGAAGATGGAAAAGGAAGGAGAGAGGGTAGACCATCATCTCTGTTCGCTTCTCTCCTTTCTAACTCTTGTCCTTTTCTCTTCTCTTGCTATCCGATCTGCTGTTATAAGTGGGCCAATGGGGCTTCAAAGTGAGATAAGGCAAAACTACATGTCTCTCTTCTGAAGAAAGGTAAGTAGTTGGGAAATAGCTTTTTTAGAAAGAGGCATTTCTTATTTTGTACCACACAAATAATATATTTTTAATTTTTTACTGTAGCATGACATCTTGAGTCTGAAACACAATGAACTTTCTCTATTCATCTTCTTTTAATAGAAATATTTGTGTAAGGTATCTGTCTAGATGGCAGAAACTGGCAACTGATATTCCTAGGTCAGCCATAGTGGGATTTTTCTCACTTTTGAATCTGGAGACTAGTCCACTAATTGCTAATGGCAACAGTGGGTATATTTTTAGGGTCAGTGGTAAGTTAGCTGAGGTTTTATGATATTCGTATGGATAATCAGGATAACTCATGAGAAAATGCTTGACTGTATACTTTGTGTGGACTATAATACTCAGATACGTCAGTCAAGTAACTTCCCATCTAAATGAAGTCAGAGATGTTTCACTATGCTCCCTGCTGACCTGGGGCTGCCAAGGGGAACTGAAGGACATATTTACAATCAGGGTGACTTTGTCACAGGGAAAATTCCATTTTCTGTGGGTGGCCCACCAAGATGCAAAGGGGAGTGGTTGGAAAAAGTTTGCAAGGACCCATAAAGCGAGCAGCTTGCACTGGATGATCTCCAGGAACTATTCTAGCTCTGAAAACAGTGGGTCACCATTTCTAAGAAAGAGCCCAAAAAAGGTTTTTGAGATAGAATTCACATATCATACAATTCACCCATTTAAAGTATACAAATTAATAGCTTTTAGCATATTTACAAATATATGCAACCATTACCACAGTCAGTTTTAGAAAATTTCATGATCTCAAAAAAATCCCCATACCCTTTAGCTATCACACTTTAACTATTACCCTTTATCCTTTCTTATGTCCCAGCCCTAAGCTAATCTACTTTCTGCCCCTATAGACTTGCCTATTCTGGATATTTCATATAGTATGGTTATAATTATTATATCTTTCTGATGGATTGACCCTATTAGTATTATAAAATGTCCCTCTTTATCTCTAGTAACATTTCTTGTTTTCCAAGTCTATTTTATCTAATATTAGTATAGCCACCTCGGCTTTCTTTTTGCTGCTTCAAAGCTCTGTTTTGAATTTTCAAAGGCTTTGATGGGCAGTGTAGGTCAGTGAAGAAATTGCCCCTTTTCCTTTTTTTCTTTTGCTTATATTTCAAGCGAAATATTTCACCAATCAACTCTTCTTGAGCTCTCGGTATGGTCCACAGCACAAAGACCTGTGAGATGTGCAAACTCTTGCGTCTACACAGAGTGCTCTTCATGGGATTGGTTAATTAGTTTCTCATCCTCTTCACTCTATCCTCAATAAGTTACAATCACATCCTTGTTTAAAATAGGAATCCTCATGACCAGGACTTAGAGGTAAGGGAAAGGATGTCAGGAAAAAGTTTATAAAAGTCATACAAATAAACAAGTTCTTGGAAACAAGATGTTTACTCTTGAACCTCTCTTCAAGTCAGAAAAGCTCCCTGAATTCTTTGGGTCATTTGCGTGCTCTGAACCCAGTAGCACAACTCCCAAGTTATGCCAGTGAGGAAGGGAGTGGAATGAGGATGGCATGCTGAGGCCTCTCTGTATGTGCGCCTTAATGTGCCAGGGCCATTATAGATTTCAAAAGGAACAAACACGTTTAAAAAATAGATGTACTACCATTCTGAGCAAGGGTCCCTGTTTGATCTTTCCCTGTGTCCGAGCCCACTTGTTGTCCTGAAGGATGACTGCCCAGATACTCCCAGTGGATGAGAAAACCTCATATTCTGTGCCAGTTTCCTGTCACTGCTTTGTGCTCTAAGAGTTCAGAGAGGGGAGGGTGGTGTGACCTCTACCTAGCTATGTGTTGGCATGAGTCCCTGGTGACAGTGTGTCTCCACCGCCAGAACACCAGCAATCTTTGGAGCAGCTTTTCCTCACTCTTTCAATGACCAGCCAATTTGATCTCAGGAAACCACTCTGCAGTGCTGGCTGGGTTTGGAAGTCATTTTTAATTTTGTGACAAAGACAAATGTGTCCTATGGGAGTAGTAAGTGGTTTTACGGGTGATATTAATGGAACCGTGACCTCTTCTGTATCTATGGTCCTACAAAACAAAAAATGTTTGTATTATAATGTGTCAGGCAAGTTCATTCTTAGCCCTTCCTTGAAGCAAATTGCAGAGGAAATATACTATTAATAAGCTCAGAGAATATAGTTGGTGTGTGTGTGTGTGTATCTACAATCATAAGGTCATTTGCAAACAGTGGCTTTATAATGCCACTATTAACTGTGATACAAATGATGGGTCTTGAATTATGTTGGGATGGACACAAATCATGGAAGTTCTGACATGTTTGAACAGAACTGCAGTGGGCCCAGTGCTGAAATTGGTGTTGGCTTTGAAAGGACAGTAGCTGTATTAAAGTTCAAGTGTTGGGGGATTCAAAGTGACAGGGAAAGAAGAAATTCAAGGCACATTGAGTTAACCTTTTCTATTTTCATTTGGGATTGCCGGTCATTAGCCTAGAAATGGCTACACTGATGTTTACAATTTCCTGCAGGAACTTTTATGCCAGTGTCCTTTGTTGAAAATGGTTGCTTAAGGAGACAGTAAATTAAGTTTGAAGGATTTACAGTTTAGTTACATGAATTAAACCATTTCCTGGTGTTTGTGTTTACCTTGGGACTCACAAAGGAGACAAAAATATAGACTCACAGGAGGAAGGAAAGGAATGATCAAATCCCAATAGTCCCTGCCTGAATGTTTAGCTCAGCAACTTTATTTAGGGAGGAATTTTGTGCTGATAAGTGAATCTTTGACTGTGTGTAATTAACTTTACCTCTCTGCTTATGCTACTGCACCCATGGGCTTTCCTAATAGACACTGTTAACTGTGATAGTTAAATGTCTCATTCTATCATATCGGACAAAATTAAAGTAAATCAAATGCAAAATTAATAGTTTTCCTCAAGTAAAAATGGCTGGTGCTTTATAATTTGATACTTAAATTCAATAGTTAAAAATGTTATTACAAAATAATACATGATTATTCTAGAAAATCTGACAAATACAGAGGAAGATAAATAAGAAAATAACAACAACCCATAAAGCTACTACCCAAAGATAATCATGAACATTTCAGTGTATTCATTTCATCTTTTTTCTATGCCATTAAATGAATATATATTTATACTTTTTATAGTTAAGATCATGAGTATAATTTATGATTTTCATATATTATAACCCCCTTTCTCCATAAGTTCAAATCTCTCAGAAGAGTAAGAAAAGTAACAGCTAACGCATATGTAGTACTAACCATCTGCCAGGCACCATTCTAAGCACTTTTCATATATTAATTCATTTAACCCTTTGAAGTAGATTTTACAAATGAGGCACAGGGGGTAAAATGATTTGCCCAAGGTCTCACAACCAGTAAGGGGCAGAGCCAGAACTCAGACCGAGGTTGTGAAATGTGCACTCTTAACCTCCATGATCCATCACCTCCATCTGACTCGAAGCCATGCAGTGGCCCTGCCCCAAAGCCTCCCCTCACAGCCCTGCCCCTTGGTTATCATCTTCTCAGAATTCCTCTAAAACTAGACAGTGAGACATGGCACATAGTTTCCCCCACGAATGTGTGAAAATCAGCCTCGGTCTCTGAAAAACAATTGCCACCTACAGCCCTGCCAATGGAGGGGCTCTACTTCACTAGGAGGAGGCTGGAGATCCAGCCCTATGGGTGGTACAGGGAGAGGAGCCCTGAATTGGACATCAGGAAAAACTGGCCTCCAGGCCTGGCTCTGCTCACATCTAGACAACTCACTTCACCTATTTATACTTCTGTTTTCTCATCTATAAAACAACCATGTCAGATAGCCCTTCATTCATTCGTTCGTTCATTCATTCATTCAATACATGTTAGACAGAGATGAATATGATCAGTTTTCTCTCCTCTCGGAATTCATCATCCAGTGTGTAGCCAGAGAAGTAAGCTGCTAGTTCAGTCTACGGTGTTATAAGGGTTGCAACAAGAGAATGCTAGAGATGTTGGAAAAGCCCCTAAGGCAGGCGGGGCAGAGAAGGGTATAAGCAAGGGGCTGGCCTAGCAAGGATTCCGAGGACAAGTCAGAATTATTTAGGTATCTAGGGTCATAACACATGGGCTGTGGTGATAGGGTCTTTCTAGGGCCCTCTCTAATATCTGTCAAACTATCCCATCTTCAGCAGGCTAGAACAATGTCACTTTTTGGGGGATTAAAACTACAGAAATTTATTATTTCACATTCTAGAAACTAGAAGTCTGAAATCAGGTGTCGGCAGGGCCATGTTACCTCTGAAACCTGTAGGGGAATCCTCCCCCGCCTCTTCCTCGCTCGGGGTGGTTGCTGGGGATCTCTGGCTTCCCTTAACTTGTAACTGCATCACTCCAATCTCTACCTTTGTCTTCACATGGCTTTTCCCCTGTGTGTGTCTTCATATAGCTGTCTCCTTTTAGGGACACCAGTCATATCAGATTAGGGCCCACCATACTTAACTGAAGTAATTACATTGGCAAGGGCCCTATTTGACCGAAATGGGGTCCCATTCTGAAGTACTGGGGGTTAGGACTTCAACATATAAACTTGAGGGGGGGACACATTTCAACCCATAACAATTTCCACAGCCCCCATTTAGTCTAGGCAACCACTGCCTACTTCCTGCTCTTGTTTCCTTCCAATTCATTCTCCACTCAGCATCTAGAATGAACTTCCTAAACTACAGCAAGCAGGTAGAGTCTTAATTAGTTCTTTCAGGTCCAGATGAAGAGCGTTAACACGAGACTTCTTTCTCTCGAGGCATATAAGGCTGGAGCCAAGGGGGGACGATGAGAACACAATAACTCCTGAAGAGATTGTTGCCTGAGGATGTCAGTAGATTCCTGAGGACAAGGGAATGGTAGACTGAGATGTTTCTAAAAGGATCTCATGCTCATTCTGGTCCACAGAGGAATTACAGGGACACGGAACGGGTGGCTTGAATCCTTCTGGCCTCTGAGACTGGCCAAATGCCATACTTTTAAAGGGTGGTATCTTGGTGATTATTTAATGCCTTTTCCAGACCTCTCTGCATACACTTGCACATCCTTTGCTTTTAGTAGATATGCAGTGCGTACTAAAGAAACAGACCAAATATGCATATGAAATAAATGCAGTATTCTCCACTGTTTCTCCAGCCTTTCCCCTCCTCCTAAGGAGCTCAGACCTTCTTATTCATTATTAGTCTGCCTGGAAAGGTCTAGAAAACCTTCAGAAGTCAGGCTTCTGTCATTCAAATGCTACTGTTCTCTCCAACTTGACACCTCTGCATCACCTCTGTCTGCTGTCATCTGTGCTCCAAAGGCAGTTGATCAATGCACCTACCCTCTTTGACTTCTTACAAAGGCTCTGGAGGGTGCTTCCTGAGGCTACTTAGCATAGCTGTGGTAAGCAGTTTATGCAGAATATTCTCCTTTCTCTCTAACTGCACTTTTATGACTTTCCCCCCCCCTCCCCCCACAGTGATCTAAACACTGCCCCCCTCCCCATATCACAATTGCATATTAGGGCATCAGGGCAATCTGATCAAAGGCCAGGACCTGAATAAGGAAGTAGGTTTTATTAAAGAAGCATTCTTTTTCTGGGCAGAAACACAGAGGGCCAATTCAGAGACAAGAATGTGAATTTATGGATTACCTAAGGGGAGAATGATGTGACTGTGGCCGTGTCCATATTGCCTCCCCAGCTACAGTGTCTAGATTTTGGTAATAAAATCACTTATATATGTATTTTTTCATTTTTTTCTCATTCAGATACAGGTAGACCTTTCTTAGAGATGCACAGTGAAATACCTGAAATTATATATATGACTGAAGGAAGGGAGATCGTCATTCCCTGCCGGGTCACATCACCTAACATCACTGTTACTTTAAAAAAGGTAAAACTGAGCAATGCTACTCTCAGAATACTTTTACTCCAAATGAGTATAATGAACTTTTAGTCATTTTTATTCTCTAGAATAATTTTCTTACAGACATTTAGGCTTCTCAGCAGACTTTTCTGTAACTTCCTTTTACCATAAAGTGTAAGTGCTAAAAGTTATACACATGCATGTATTTAAATGGAATAAAATGATAATGTCTTAAGCATAATCTATGTGAATAACAAAAGAACTAAAACCATGAAAAGTTTTATATATTGCCATAAATCCAAATGTCTGCAAATATAAGAAAAACCAATTCTATTGCTTATACTAATTAATAACTTGTTAGAGAGTGGTTAATCCAGATTTTTGCTAAAGACAGAACTGTCAGGCAGGGTGCCTGATTCGCCAGGCATTTAAGAGCTCTTGCTTAATGCATATGGAACTACCACATTTGGTTTGAGTTGGGAAGTTCCAGGTAACAGAAAGCTTATCTCCTGCTGGGCATCCAAACTTAGCCTCTTAGGAAAAGAAAAGGAGGAAAGAAAGCTATAAATGAGATTTTTCTTTATATTATATTGCAAATTGTGCATGTGGAAAGGGAAAAATTTAAGGTAGAATCTAATAAAGACAAAAACTAAAATGTGATGTTCCAGCTAATTCATCAGCAATAAGAGTTTAGGAGGATGCTAAGACTAAGAATTGGATAAAAACTCCCAAAATGGAAAACTGTGGTGAATCCTAAGAGCTTACAGCTTTAAGAGGGAAAGTTAGGGATGTCTCAAGGCAGCACCCAGCAGTGCCCAGCACATAGTAGGTCCTCAGGAAGTGTTCACTGGTGGTGGTAGTCAAGTTGGAAAAGTTTAGAGTGATTTTCAGTATCACCTATTGGCCCTGAATCCTAAAATGTGATGGAGGTGTCTCCTGTCTTCTTCCCTTGCATTCCTTTTCCTACATTGTTGATTTGATTTAAGCCCTCAATATAGTCCATCAGTGACAGGTTTGGGCTTCCATTATATCTGTGTATCATGGCCAGGAAACATAAAATTCATTGTATGTCAGAGGTGGAAACATCATAGATGTCTAACTCAATTGGAAGAAGGAAAAAACCGAGGTTCCCAGGGAGTTAGGGACTTCCCAGGCCATACTGGGCATTGGCACTGATCTCTTGACTTCTCCTTTGGTGCTCTTGCCACCCTTTGCTAATGGTGTAGTTTGCGGAGGAGGAAGACCAGGGTGGTTAAGAGCAGAGCCCAGTGCCACACTGCCTGGACTACCACCCTACCACTTACCTGCTGGACAAACTGGCGAGCTATCAAACCCCTCTCTGCCTCAGCTTCCTCATTTGGGAGAGGGGAGTGGTTACAGTAGCTCCCACCTCACCTGGTTGTTAGGAAGGCTAAATGAGGTGAGATATGGAAAGCACTTAGAACGGCGCCTGGCATAAGGTAAGCCCTATTCAAGTGTTAGCTATTACTATATTTATCTAACAGCTTACTATCCAATACTTGATTTATTACCAAATGATGTTTTATATAATAAATGTTTTATATAATAGCATGGCATTACTCCGAGATGATAATTGCTATATAATTCCTATGAAACAACTTCTCTGTTTCATGCAAGCCCCTTGCCTTTTTGCCCTAATGCAGATGGCTTGTCTGTTGTAAGGGAACATTTCCAAATTCCCACATGTAAAAAAATTGGGGGGAATACTTATTTTCTCTGTTTTCTACCTAAGATCCATAATACAACAACAACAACAAAAGACAGAGAAGCATAAAGAGCTAACAGGGATTTTGGTTTGCCATGTATATACTGAAAATATTCTAACCTATTACTTATGTATGCCAACATGAATATAAAATCTTTCCCTTCCATTTCTCTTCGTGTCCCTTTTCTTCTGATTTGCTGTCCCCTCTCTCTCCTTTTCCCATGCCTAACTTGGTGGAGCCATTGTTAGCTGGAGATAGGCCCTCCGTAGAGTACTGCCCGTCTGTGTGCCTCTGTGTGACACGTGCAGCACCACCACAGCTGAGCACCTCTATAGTCTTTTGCTCCTGTACTGTCAGCTAGAAATAGAGTTACCTTATCAATGGGATACTGCTAGTGGCGGCAATGTATAGATTAGAGAAACATTTTAGAGGAAATTTTAATATATTTTTAAGTTGTGCTGAGCAAGTCTATCACAAACCTTTCTTTTAGATTAAGCACATGCTTGTTTTCACATATTTTTAAAGCAACATAGATTTCAATTCCTGACTTAAATTTTTCTTAATTTTTCCCTTAATAGTTTGCATCAAATTAAAAGGTTCTTTTTCCCCCACCGAATGCAGAGTTTATAGATAGAATCCTGATTTATTAAAACATGAAATGCATCCTTCAATTGCTTTCGGTTCTTCATAAACAGGAGGCAATTCATTTCAAACCCAAGTAACACTCTGGTAGCATATGTCAGGACAGACCTATTCACTGGGAGAGGGCACTGGTGACTTTTGCAATGGAAATTTCTACCATAGGATCACAAATTCCCACCAGATTAGCTCCTTCAACAAGCAATATAAATAAATGCTAAACGGATAGATAGAGTGATGTAAGGTACGCTTTTTAAAAGAAGATAGAAAAGATATGACACCTCTTTATGGCAGTTTGGCCTTTGCTTTATAATCTGTTGTGGGAAGGTAATCTGAGTTTTTTTCCTTCTCCAATTAGGGATAAGTAATAGTGGTAGTCAGAGTGTACTGCCTCTGAAATTGGGCTGGCAATCTGGCATCAGGGGAGTTTGGCTAGGCTGTTCTATGAAAGCAATGACCCTTTATAAAGTCTAATCCCGAGGTAGACTGTTTATATTGCAGTCTTTAAAAATTAAGTCCTTGGTGTCCAGAAGAAGGCATAAGGAGCAAATCAAATCATGGATTCTTTTCTTCTGTTTGGACTCTCTGCGTTTGGGAATACTTCTAAGAATCTGAGAGCACTTTATTCATAACAGTATCTTTGGCCTCCACATCTGTTTGTGGCTGTCTTCACTGTCAGTGGCCTCAGCTTCTGGGAATTTCCCTTCCAGAGACAGAGTTGATACCCTCAGCCTTCTCAGAATGATAACCCCAGTGAGTGCCAAGTTAATGCTACGCATCTGGGAGGACCTGGAGTTATTTATAGTCCTTTTAAGACATCCACCTCTTTAGTAAATCACAGGAGGACGAGTTATGGCTTGTTAAAAGCTCCAGATGGTGAGACTCAAGAGGATAACTTGGCAGCCCCAGTAGAACAAATACTAATTGGTTTCTCTATCGAGTATCAGGCCAGTTTATGACCAAGATTCCCAGAGGCCAAAGAAATACGGGGTCCCACTACAAGTCTGACATGACAACTAGGTCTAGCCTAGGCAGGCAGAGCTTATTGCTAAGACTGATAATAAATTACCATAATTACTATAATTTATTATAATAAATGTATATCTTCCTACATGCAAAGAAAACTGAAGAACCAATTATAACAAACTTGAGTTTTTACCTGTACTATTTTCGTTTTAGATGAAAATTATGTTTTCACAAACTATTAGTGAAACAGTATCGCCACAGTGCTAATAGGATTTTGTTAAAGCATGTTTCTTCCTTTTCAGTTTCCACTTGATACCCTGATCCCTGATGGAAAAAGAATAATCTGGGACAGTAGGAAGGGTTTTATAATATCAAATGCAACATACAAAGAAATAGGGCTTCTGACCTGTGAAACAACAGTCAACGGACATTTGTTCAAGACAAACTATCTCACATATCGAGAAAGTAAGTGATGTTCCAAAGGCATGAACATAAGCCGGAATGCTCAAGGGTTTATCTGCTTAATGAAACCCTGACTTTTAAAAAATGTTATTTCTTATGCTTGCAGCCAATACAATCACAGATGTCCAAATCCGCACACCAAGCCCCGTCAAGTTACTCAGAGGCCATACTCTCACCCTCAACTGCACTGCTACCACGCCCTTAAACACGAGAGTTCAAATGACCTGGAGTTACCCTGGTGAAGTGAGTGACCAATTTTTCTATTTCTTCTGTAGGACAGTATTTATTTTTAACAAGTGAAATGCCACTGAGTTTTTGAGGTGAGAAAAATCAGAATATTCTCACTCCCGTGGCAGTTTGAATCAACAAAGAAGCTTTGGGTTTGGTCTGGGTGCTTTCCTTGCCTGACATCTCACAAGTATGATATGCGTTGATACATTCTTTTGATGTCTGGAGGTTTTGTTTTGAAGTGTATAGGCTGGTATTTCTATTGCATGATTCTGGGTGGAAACAGGGATTGTTTCATCCTTGGAAACTATTCTCTAGGATTTAGAGATGAGAAAGAAATTTATCACTAAATGCCAGGCAGGGACTATCTTTTGTAACAACAACAACAAAAAGTTGTTGTCAGCACATTAATTTAAGATACTGGCAGACAGTCAGGCACCTGATTGGAGCATGTTTGGAAAAGATATTACGACTCAGCCATCCAATGTTCCATTTGTTTAGCGACAAAGGAGTAATTCTGTCCTTCAGAAAAATGAGAAGAATGAAGACTAAGTTGAGTTCCCTTCTTCAAATTAAATATCTTTGCAAACAATAATTATTTTAAAAGTGCATAGATGGGGAATCTATGATAAACTGTTAGGAAACTTTTGACAGTCGTTCCAGCCCCCATTTCTTGTGTGTCAGTATGATTTATGTGGCATATCCCAAAGTACAATCATTTGTTATGTCATTCAGATTGCCCAGTCACAAAGTTAACTTATGATTGAATTGTGTTTGAAGGACTGATGCATCAGCTCCAAGCTATTGTTTTTCATCAACATTTCTTGCCATGGAAATAGAATAACTTAGCAACAAAAAGGTGTAACAAGTGCCCTGTAGGGACACATTAAGGACTCATCAGTCGTAAAGTATTTTCTAGAAAGTGGCATTGTTTCATTTAAATAGAAATGTTATGGCATAGCAATATATTCTGAGTTTTGATAGAAATCAAATATTCTCAATAAACGCCAAGAGGGAAAAAACTTTTATCCTGTTAGTGTTGCTACTATGAGTAAGAGTATGATAATATATCTGTTGAATGCCAGTAGCCTTCTAAAATGGTACTGTCCAAAAGAACTTTCTGTGATGGAAATATTCTTTATCTCTGCTGTCCAATATAGTAACCACTAGCCACATATGGCTAATGAGCACTTGGAATGTGGCTAGTGTGACTAAGGAACTGAATTTTTCATTTTGTTTAATTTTAATTTAAATAGCCACACGTGGCTGATGGCTACAGTAGTAAACAAAGCAGTTCTAAATTCAGGATCAGTT
This sequence comes from Equus asinus, assembly GCF_041296235.1. Lineage (NCBI taxonomy): Eukaryota > Metazoa > Chordata > Mammalia > Perissodactyla > Equidae > Equus > Equus asinus. Next base: position 10,464,150 of record NC_091800.1, on the reverse strand, counting down.
GTTTTCCAAGGCAGAAGAAATACCAATTGTTACTCAAACTTGGGAAGCAAAGAATTCTCAAAGGGAGAAGAGAGACGTAATACCTACATAAACAGAGTTGCTGGAAATTCCTCAGTCTGTTATTTAGGGGACTGATTCTCTGATTTTTTATGGTGATGATTGACATTTTCTCTCTGGTTACTGCTGAGAATGAAGAAAATGGCCTAAACGTGTGTCTGTTCCAACAGAGCAATAAAAGGATAGGTGAGTGGAAGTTTATTAAATATGGCACAGAGGAGAGCTAAGTTCAAGACCCGAGGATCAGTTCTGGACCGCTTCCAAAGTCTTTTTTTCATGCCTCCTCATGGGGAAGGACTGAGAGAAGGAAATAACATATTATGTGTTATAAAATGTAATGCTAAAAAAAAGGAGGAAGGAACAATTAAAGGAAAAGGCAATGTGATCTCATCTTCTCAAAACCAGGGGCAGGTCATTGTGGCCAGTTTCCATTGCTGGGCCTTGAGGCCTGCTCTCGCAGCTCTTCGCCTCCCCTGAGGCAAACATGAGACAACACCCCCACCCCTACTCAAGTGTTAGCTAAACCTGTCTATGGCTCTGCATGTCCCCAGATCCATTTAAGTGCTATTTAGGAGAAATTGGCAAGCATTGCTCAAATAGTGAAATAATGAAACTAAGATTATTACCCTTAGTAGGTATAGCCAGGACTCATTATTTTTTCCTTCATTTCTAACAAGGAAGCAAAAGAAAACTCACATGGTGATTTTTTAAGAGAAACACTGTCATTGAGCCAGATACTAAAGATAATTATTGTCTGAGTTTGTGTGAGATATCTATGCCTAGAGAACAGGTTACTGTTTAGAGACGTATGCGCTAGAGGAAAGGCGCCAGATTTATACTCGAAAGACCTGAGTTCCCAGCCTGCTTTGGCCAGTGTTTGTGATGCTTCAGTTTCTTCATCTGTAAAAGGGCAATAATCCTGCCGATCTCACTGGTTGTTGTGAGAAACAATTGAGAGAATGTATGTCAAAGTCTGCTCGAAGAAAATGAAGTGCTAAACAAATGCTCCTATGGCTCGTATTTGAAACACATCTAGACAGAGATGTAGTTTCCAAACAGATGGTTGCTCTAGGTGGGTTTGCTTCTAAATAATTGAGAATAAAATATTGATCTCAGTATTAATCTGAGAAATGCTGTAACTTTAACCACAAACAATTACTACTTCTACATTTGTTATACACTTTCTTTCTAGACAAATAAGAGAGCCTCTATAAGGCAACGAATTGACCAACGCAATTCCCTTAACAACGTATTCTACAGTGTTCTAATTATTGACAAAGTGCAGAACAAAGACAAAGGACTTTATACTTGTCATGTAAAGAGTGGCCCATCATTCAAATCTGTTAACACCTCAGTGCATATATATGGTAAGCAACTCGTGCTCTGCTTTCTAATCATTATGGATTTGGGGAGTTGTATAAGAAAAGTAAATTTTCTTTTGGCCAAGAGGTACACTGTCATGAATGAATACAATTTTGTCACCCTCCTGCCCCTGCCACAAAGCAAATCGCATTAAGTGCTCTTTAAATTTAATAGTTTTGAATTGGACAGAGACTCTTTTCCTTACAAGTGTATTGTGGTTAATAATTCAATCATATTATAATCTATATGAAATTCCTTATTTAGTGTCCCATGTAAACAAAACAGAAAAATATGATCAGTTTTACCTTTATTTCCTGGAGGAAATTTCTCAGGTACTATTATGATTTAGAGAAATAAAAATATGGTATGGTAAATTATTTAGAATTGATGCTATTTTATACCTGGTTTTACTCTTATTTTACAAATCCTAATATTGTTGCTTACTTCCCATAGGCAAATTCTGTAAGGAAAATACTTAAACCTCTTTAGAATCCTTAAAAACCTCACTTATTTCTACTGTTAAAAAAAAAACAGTGTGAGGAGCAGAATCTATGGAACAATTCTATCAATGGCCTTTGATATTCTTTTGACTTTCTCCAGTTCATTTTTTCTCCCAAATTAGTTGTTTCAGGGTGCCTGGAGCTACCGTCTCCCATCATACTCATGTTGGCCAGGTAGATTTTTAGAAGGATCTTTTTACTTTTTTGTTGTTGTGATATGGATATTTACGGTGTTTCACTTTCTGTTGCTCTGCCACTGTTTTTATGTCCCTGGGACCTGAAACCATTTGATTTGAAAGTATTTCACTAGTTAGAGTACTTTTAAATTATTTTATTCATCATTCAATATTTGGGCTCATTGAGAGGTTTGATTATAATTCAGCTGTTTATTTTTTATTTTTTAAAGGTTGGTACCTGAGCTGACATCTGTTGCCAATCTTCTTTTTTTTCTCTTTCCCTTCTTCTCCCCAGAGCCCCTCAGTGCATAGTTGTATATTCTAGTTGTAGGTCCTTCTGGTTGTGCTATGCGGGACACCACCTCAGCGTACCTTGATGAGTAGTGCTAGGTCTGCACCCAGGATCCAAACTGGCAAACCCTGGGCTGCTAAAGCAGAGCGCACCAACTTAACCACTTGGCCATGGGGCGGACTCCATAATTCAGCTGTTTATTTATTCATTGGTTGCACCCTCCTTTAGTGAGGCAGTAATTGGGCTTTTTGTTTTTGTGTTTATTTTGTTTACATAAATATAGTCTTTTCTAATTTATTTATCACTTCTCCTTTCAAAGATAAAGCATTCATCACTGTGAAACACCGAAAACAGCAGGTGCTGGAAACTGTAGCTGGCAAGCGGTCTTACCGGCTATCTATGAAAGTGAAGGCATTTCCCTCACCAGAAGTTGTATGGTAAGACCATAATTATTTTCATATCAGTTTAAGATATGCTTTCTAAGTAGGAAGATGCAGGAGCTCAATGACTTGAATTCCTGAAAAAATATTGAGATAAGTTCCCCAGACAGCAGTAGAGAGCTAAGAACTATGTTGACTTCTGGGCTGGGAGTGGAGTAGGTAGAAAGGGCTGGAGGGGAAGGGAACTAATGTAACAGGATGGAGCAAGGGCTTAGGGTTTTTTGAGTGCTCATTTACTCACTGTGACTGAATTTCTGCATCTCTAAACCTTCCTATGATGTCAACATCCTTTGAATGGGATATTTTGGGCAATGACTAGGAAGCATCTTGAATATGTAACATGCTCTATTAACTCTGAAGAAGTGGGCCCTTGTAATGAGGATAATAATTCTTTTATTATCTGAAAATAATTCTTTTATATACAGCTGGGTTGAAAGTTCCAATCTTGTTTTAAAATTAAACAAACATTAACAGAGACAAGACTTATTTAGTGGCAGCAGTAGACGAATGGACCTACTTGAACTAATTAAATTTTTTTTGGCTCAAAGTTTGCATAATCAGAAATTCCTTAAGCAGGTTTTTTTTTTAATGCTAGTACAACACCTGATGTAAAACAATGTAATCTGTTTATAATCTGCAGTTATTTTGTTAAATCACTTTTAAATGCCAGCATCTCTGGCTCAAGCCATTGCATTTTAAACAAAGAGTACAGTACAAAACTGATTAGGAAAACAACCCACACAATATAGAAGTGGTGCCATTTTAGGATCTCTTGAACCAGAGCTTATTTTGCTTTCAATATCATATGAGTGTAGTGTTTGTTTTCAGGTTCCTCAAATAGTTCATAGGGAATTAAACAGAAGATTTAACTCTGTGCTATGCCCCTTCACACCATCGCAGTAGAAAAGAGATTTTGTGTTTCATAATATCTAAAAAGTTTAATAGTAAACTTCCTATGAGTGTACATTATTCCTTAACAGAAATTTCATCACTCTAGGAGGTACATTCCATCTTTCAGTGTCTGAAAGTATCCCCATCTATTAAACTGGGCTAATTTCTTCAATAACTAAAGTAGCAAGGACCTAAAACAAACAAACAAATCCATTTTTGAAAATACTGATTTGTTAATAGGAAATAATTTAAATACTAAGGTGATATTTGTAATCACAAAAGAGAGCATACTTATTTTCACTGCTGTGGAACTGAGACCCACTAATAATGAGAATTTGTTTGCAGAACTATGTAACATATGCATGAATATGAACTAATACCATCCCCAACAGTACACCCTTATGCAGAAAACAATCAACTCCTAACAGATTAAAAAACGCTCATTCAAAGAACTGTGCAATTTAATGAAATCATAAAATTTTAGAGTTAAAAGAGATCTGTGAGAAACTCTAGAAAACTTGGGGAAACTGAGGCTCAAATGGATAAGTCAGGTGCATAGCACGTAGTGGCAGAACTAGGTGAAGCGTTCAGGCCTCCTGACTCTCAGTTCTGTACGCAATTGCATGATATCTAGGCATTGATTCTATTTTAAAGTTAAAATTTTTCTTTTAAGTTTATACCTTTTGTTTGTGAGTTTTCTGCCTTAACTATTCTTCTTCAGGGAAAAAATCTTGATAATCTCGATTTCACTATAGCTTATGAAAGGGACAACTGGTGTGACCATTTATACAACTAATAAGAACTCCACATGAGACCACAATAGGAAAGTCTATTTTTATTTTTATCTGGAGAAGTGATCTAGTTGATCTGACCTACAATGGCTCTTGTATTGCTGATGGAGCCTCATGGAAAACTCTGAAAAACATCTCAGATGGAATCAGCCAGTGCTTCTGAGTTAAAACTTAAGTCACAATGGCGACCAGTATCCCTGTGGGTACATTAGAGCATCACTTTTCTTTCTTCCTTCAGCTTACTTCTTCCTCTTAGCTGATAAATATGAAGTGTTTCCCAATCTAAAAATCACACCTGGCTTTACTAAAAAATTAGTGTCTAAATTTTTTACATGAATGTTGAGGACCAAAGGCTTGAAATGTATAAACTTGACCTCACAAATTTTAATGACAGTTTTAAAGTGACATCTGAGAGAAGGTGTGAAATGACTTACTCATCATACTCTTAACCACAGGTTAAAAGATGGGTTACTTGCGACTGAGAAATCTGCTCGCTATTTGGTTCATGGCTATTCATTAATTATCAAAGACGTAACTGCAGAAGACGCAGGGGATTATACAATCTTGCTGGGCATAAAGCAGTCAAATATGTTTAAAAACCTCACCGCAACTCTAATTGTAAATGGTAAGTTTACTCTACATACTTCCTTCTGGTTCTGGTAGGGGTAAAATTAGTGAAAATTTGTAAATCAAAAGTCAGGATAACAACATCAAAGAAAACAAAATTTTAAATATTTTAAAAACCACTTACACCTCCATCATAACTATTCATGTCTGCTTATCTTTCATAAGTAACATGATTTTTTATAATTGTAATCATAATGTACATACCATGGAATCAATGTAATGTTCTTAAAACACTTCTTTTTTAAAAAAAATTGGCATTATAATGACAAATATGAGGGTTTATTTGTGTTTTTTTTCATATTTTTACTTCCCTTATATCAAAATCAGTGAGAATGTGGTCCTTCATGTTGTGGTCCAGGAGAAAGTCATTAGAACAGCTCTTGACCTCTGTCGTGTTCTTCCTCTCCTTTCCAGTGAAACCCCAGATTTACGAAAAGGCTGTGTCATCGCTTCCAGACCCAACTCTCTACCCACTGGGCAGCAGACAAATCCTGACCTGTACCATTTATGGTATCCCTCAACCTGCAGTCAAGTGGTTCTGGCATCCCTGTAACCACAATCATTCCAAAGCAAGGTAGGGACAGTTAGTTTCCTGAATAACTTTTAAATACTTTTTGACACGTGGACTCAAGATTCTTTAATGGACACAGATGGGAGTTTGCGCATGGGATGTGCAGTATATTTAGGGCAGAGGCTTTCCCTGCCTTGAGAACAGGTCGGCAATATCTTTTCTTTTTTCTTACCCATTTCTAGCCATTTCATAATTTTTCTCTCCAGTTTATAAGTTGTAGGAGCACAGGGACAGAATTAAGATTACCCTGTGAGCCATTATTTGGACCTCAGGTTGGAACTCGTCACTCGTTTTCCAATTGAGGATCCCCAGACTGTGGCTACACCACTCCATCAGTTACACTGGTCTTCCCATCTCTCACTTTATACACGCTAGATATGATATGAGGTCTTCCCAACACTGACGATCACTACCTTTCATAGGCTTTGCTCCTGCTTTTCCATCTGTCTGAAATGTACTTCCACCCATTTTCTGCCTCCTAAGAAGTCCTTCTTTATCCTCCAAGGCTCAGCTCTTAGGTCACCTTCTCTGCAGACCCTCCCCACTGCCTCATTCAGACTCCTTTCTCCCTCCTCAGTACGAACAGCACTTTGTTTACACCATTGTTACATCACTAGGTGTGCACACATTTTTCTTTTCTCTAGGCTGTGAGCTGATTGAGAGCCTGACACAGTGGTTGGGATACAGTAGATGCTCACTGTGTATCTGCTGAATGAATACGTCCCTACCCTCTGTTAACTGTGCAGTGTTTCCTTGCATCCTGTTGATGACTGGGCCCTGTTTGCCTTTTTCCCATTTTTGTTTAGTCTAGAGGAATGATACTAATGATAGTTCATGGGAGCTAATTTGAAGAACAGGAATAGAATTGATAGGTGTCACAATAAGATATTGAGACTGCCCAAGAATTATCATTACGCCAAATATTTTCTGTATTGGTTTTAACTCCACTTGCAGAGAGTTTGGGAGAATTGCTATTTAAAAAAACAAAAACCAAAACAAATTAGCTTGATAAAAAGTAACCAAGACATAATTCTAGCATAAACAGAAGTGGCTATTTGGTTTTTTAGATTCTTCCTGCAATTTCAACTCTTCTTCATCTTGTGTTTTAACCTTTGTTTAAAGCATATTATTCTGATAGTGCAAGTTACTGGGGAGTTATGGAATTCCTGAGAAGTAGCTGTTTCCAAAGATATCTAATTTCTCACCTAAGTGTCATTTTCTAAGAATAGAAAAATGGAAAACTTACAAATCTTGAATACCTTCTTTACTATTGTGGATATTTAACCCAAAAGAAAGTGAGATCTACTGAGATTTTATATTATTTAGCTATTTTGGGGGTAGGCATCCATATTAATGGACCCATCCCTTTAAAGCCTTGATATTTGTGCTACCCTAACATGTAAATATATTAAAAATAACTAAATAACTTAAGCTATTAGATTTGGATAAAAGTGTAGAGTTGAATTTTTACAGAGTAACATGGCCTTTGATAGATATTTTTAATTTTTGTTTTGACAATAGCAAATCTAAAATTTCAATTCCATCTAGGATCAGAGCTAGTAACTATCTTAGAAAATAACAATTATGAGTGATAGAACATAATATAAAGTTATATTTGAATAATGCTAACCAAATATTATTAGGGGAATGAAGTCAGCTGAAGTGAAACTTTGTAAACATTAGCCTTCTTTTTCCGAGTTCTTTGTGGTATATAGAGTCCTTCTGTCATGTTATGAAGTAACCTTCCAAGGCCTGTTAAGATGTCTTATCCACTCTTGGAATTCTCTCAAGACTCAGAGCACTGCCTTAAATCTTCAATAAATGCTTACTGACCATCTGACTTATTCTTTGCTAAAGGTGTTCATTTTCTTTTTTTTTTCACCAATCACAAGACAGATCAGAAATGAAAGATTTCTTTTCTTTTTTAATGAATGCTTCATTAAAAAATATATGTTGTTGCTTGAAATTATCTGCTTAAACTATGCATATCCATAAGAAGTTCTCATTTTTTTAGTCAGCAGACTGATTGAGTAGCTTACCTCTGTCGGGCCCAGATTTGGTGCTTGGTGGTTTATCAGAACATTTAACATGGAAGTATTTCAGAAAGATATATGGGACATTTGTGCACTAGGAAACAAATGGAATAACTCTATTTCACCCTGTCGGAGAGATAATAGTTAAAACTGACAGATAAATGAAGCCCTCTTTAATAAATTTTTCAAATATGTCTTTATATAAATGTTCTTTATATAAATGTTCTATGTACTTAGATTATCACTTGGATTCAGTGGTAGACAGGAATTTTAGTTAGTGACATTTGAATAAAGGATGTTCTATTGTAAGAATTTTTAAAATCTTATTTTGAGTTACATAGTAATATATTTGCATAGTGCTATCTGTGCATGATTGTCAAAACAGATTAGGTGATTAATATATAGACATTATTCCTGAATAATTCTTGCTATTTGAAATTTAGGCTCTAGTTAAAGGACATAATCTATATATGGATACAACCAAAGTATTAGTTTAGTTCTGAGGTTAGAATGTGTTTAAGTAGCTCAGAATTATTAATTGGTTTGATTTGGCCAGCTGGTTAATGTACCTAAATTAAAGAGGTTCAGAAAACTCTAATTGTATGGCTTTCTGGAGTCCAGTAAATATATAAATATGTTTTAAAACAATCAAAACTGCTGCTAAACTACTTTATCTTTATGGATATTAAGAGCGACAAATGAATTTAACAAAAATTTCCTCCTTTTAAAAAAAAATTGTGGTAAACTGCTGAGCTACGTTTTAACTGAATAACATTGTGGTTTTTGATTCACCTAGAATTTGTTCTTCTAAAACATAAGGAAGAACAGAGACGGGGAAAAAGCGTGGTTACTTTTAACCTCATATACCTAATGAGCTGAGAAGAAATATAGCAGAATCTTTACCGCTTTTACTTTTCTGCATATTTGGTTGGTAGAGTGGTAGGAGAGCTAGAATATTTCTTTTGAATTCTTAATAACATTAAAATAAATTATTAGCACTGAATGAGGTAGAATTTTGGATTTTTCTCATCCTCAGCAACTGGCAGAGACTTCTAAATAGATACTCCTAAACTGCTCCACGTTAGTGTGGGCATACACCTAGGGGAGCATGCATAAGGCTGTTAAGCTTATAGTACCTTCCACATGTGTGCAGTTTACAGTTTCTGTTCGTATAAAATAAGGATCATTATACACACTTCATAGAGAGAATATGAGGATCAAATGAAGTAAGGTATTTGGGAAAGATACAGAGTGCCATAGAAATGTAAGGTTGTAATTATTGCTTGCATTGGGGTAAACTTCTCTAAATAAGGCTCCAAAACTTTTAAGGAACTTGAAAAGAATTTTCTGCCTACTATAGAGCTAGTTTCACAACAGTGAGAATTTTTACCTAACATTTCTGAGAAATGAACACAAATTGTGGAAAGTAAAATGTGATTTTGCTGTGCTTTAGAAATAGGAATTTAGTAGGTCTGGGCTGTAGAACTCAGGAAAAGATAATTTATGACTTTTCAGAAGAATAAAATAAAGGAAATATAGACGAGTTAGGCAAAAATAGAAGTAAGAATAAACAAAAGTGTGTAATGGGGGAATAAAGCAAGTCTCCCAGTTTGTGTAGCCTGTCCCATTCATTTGTTTCCCATCATAGGAGGAAGTGATTCTGATCTGTGGGTTTGCTAAGGCTGGGGTGGGGCAGATTGGGACCTAGGAAGGCTGACTCTTGCTTGGTGAGTCCACATTAGACTTCTAGAACTTCACCTCCCCTCTGGATTTTGAAGAACTAAGTGGTCTCCTAACAGCCCAGGTCGCAAGGTAGTCTTGATCTCCTAGTCCTTGATGGGCTTTGCCACAGTGCTGGCACAGTCTCATAGGAAATATTGTCTGCATAAGGCTGCCCACTTTAAGGCAGCTGGTCTCTAAAGGAACAAGTAACACTATTGGACTGGAGGGAAGAGGCCCCTCTTTGGGGAGTGGAAAGGATGGATTTGAGGAGCCCAGGAGGGAATGGGGAAAGGACAGTCCTGGCATAATCTGTTTGTACTTCAGATCACCAGTCACATTTTCTCAGGAAGACTCTAAGATGTTGGAAGACTGCTTTTACTCATGCATACTTGAATATCAAAGAGCCCCTCAGGTAACTGCCTGGAGAATTTTATGCCTGAACAGGTCATCTACTCCCCACAAACAGGAGGGTAGTGAGTGGGCTTGTTCTGGGTCATCCTTCTTGAGAGTCTCCATTAACTCAGATCACCTTTCCCATTAGCGTCCAGAGTCTACCTGGTTGTTTCTGAGGTTGTCTTTTCTTCTTTTTAAAACTAAGACCTGCTTTTACAAGGTTGATTGTGTTTGGGTCTTTCCTATAGGGAGGTTTAAGGCCTGCAGCCTTTGATTACTGTAGTTTTGTTTTTAGAGCATACATTTTTTAAATCATAGGCTGCTTTAATTCTCTCTCCCCATCTAACTATCACAAATTATAATTTCAAGGTAATAAATAACGCTGCTTGATTATAATAGATAAAGTTGCAACACATACTATGTTATTGTCCTTTAATGGAAAAGAAGTTAGGTATATTGGGTTCTTTGTGAAACTCTCATTTTCTTCATTGGTTATCTGTGAAGACCAAGACAAAGACGTAGAGAGAAACGTCTACTTACATTACGTTAACATTGCTCACATCTTACAAATGCATTTTGTGTATCATCAATATTCAATCTAATTATACTGTCAACCATCTTCTTATCACATAAATGTTTATTGGGCACCAACCATGTGCAAAACATAAAGGCACACCATTTGTCTTTAGCATTTATGTTTTAATTCTATAAGATTGAACATAGTTGGTTATTACTTATTCTATCTATATATGTATCAGTAGAAGGTCTATTCCACAATCTCACGGATAGATACCTGGGAATCAAGGAAATGGGTTCTATTCTTGGCACAGTCCCTGCCTTCTCTGTGACCTTGGCCAGTTATTTAATCTGTGCTTCAATTTCCCCTTCTGGAAATGGTAAGAGCCGTGCTTCCCCTTTCCTATAACACACAGCTATTGAGTGAAATGAGAAAATCTCTTAAAATTATGGTTTCTTCTTTCAAAAAAGCTTTAAATAATTTCCTCATTGTTGCACATGGCTTCTTATAAATTATAAAGCAATTTGACCTGAGGATTAACTCTGAGGATCAGTGCCAAATTAACAGAAAAAATCAACTATAGAAAAGTAGACTGGTTCTAAGAAAAGTCTTACATGTAGTTATGTATTCTGTGGTACAGAAATGACTCAGTAATTATAACATTAATAAATTACTCATTAAGAAAAAATGCAGCAGCTCCTCCACCATTCATGTCAAACCATATTTTCTTCAGTGCCAACCTGGACTACCTTTGCCAGTCTTACTTCAGCCTATACAAATGAATTATCATTCTTTGCCCCGTTAGCCCTGAAAGCATGCTTGCTTTGTTTAGTCCTTTGCCAGTGAGCCCCTTCAGAATGCGAAAAATGTAGCTGGATTCTCAACTCATGTAAGGTGGAGGGGGTAGCATATTCTTTATTACTTTTTAGCTAAAATGATAGGTTTTCTAAGAAAGACCGAGTAGACATACATGGAATCTTAAAGAACTGCTTCCAAACTCTAAAGTAAGGCAGATCTGGAGCCTCAAATAATTACACGCTTTAGAAGTTTAATAGAAAATAATATTCCCTGCCACACAATTTGATGTTCCATTTCTGCAACACTCTGCATCTGCCCCAGCAGCAGAGGACTGTGGGGAGTCTAGAGAAAGCTGAGCACTCCAGGACTAAGTGTGGTTTGCTGGGTTTGTGTACGTGTGTGTGTTGGCGGAGGGGTGGGGGTGGGGGGGTGGCCTACAAAATAAGGGAAAGCAGAGGCATCTATGAAGTCTGAGAAGAGCTCGCCTAATTGCATCTCTCTATTGTTTACGTCAGCAAATTGGCAAAGAAAGGAAGGCCTGAATCATTAGGGATGTGTTAGGCATAGATCATTTGGGAGAAACATAGTTTTGTGCATCAGTGGGGTATGTAAAATTAACAAGACAAAAACAAAACAATTGTTAATGGTAGTTAATTAGAAATGTACTCAAGGACCCAAATTTAATTGACTGCCAGCATGAATGTCTATTATTTTTATGCTGAAACAGTTTTATGTCCCATATTCTATTTTCTATCTACAAAATGAAAGTTTGAACAATTTAAACATTAAAAAAGTCAACGTTTCCTGGGGGCTAAATGTAGGTCAGAAGTCAGAGGGAAGCTGTAATTTAAGACCTCATCTTTTGGAAATATTATCACATACTACATGTTTTAATGTTTACCACACTCCTCTTAAGTATACATACAATTTGTATCCATGTGTCTCTTGACATATATTCTGTGCAGTGTGTGTACAGATATGCAGACTCAAACCAGGCATGCTACAGAGAATTTTAATTTGCCACCCAAAACCTTGAATAAAAATGGAGACTTTAAAGAAGACCACTTCACCAAAGACCACTTTAGCAGGACTTTGAGCTTCAACAAATAACCGAATAAATCTGGTCATCTTACATAGCATACTTTCATCACAAACCAAAAGTGAATGTGCACTTACTAATGAGAAACTTGCTCTCTGTTATACAATTACTGGATGAGGAAGTGCATGCTGCCCAGTGTGAATGTTCAGACAACAGCCCTTATTAATATTTCATACCAAGTCCTGAGAACAGAGCACAAGTTCATTTGCCAAATGCCTCTTTGCCACTTTTCTATGCCTTATGAGATTTTCCTCTTTTTCCCACTCTTCATAAAGTAAGTCTGATGAATAATCGTTTCTAATGAATTAACTGTCTCCTGTAATTGCTATCAAACATTTCATTACGTGTTTAAATTAAACCAAAAGGCTGAGTCATAGGAAGTCTATGCTGGATGGTTTTTATAGGGATCTTTTGAGCAAAATTCAGTGTAGCTTCCCAGGAATAGGAATAACAGAAGAAGGTAGTGACACACGTTTTGGGAAGATTCCTTAAGAAGACTGGCAGAACCTCCCAAATTTTATTTGGCCATAGTCACAGATTTTTAAAAATTAAATGAGCATTTTCATTACTGAATCTAGAAATTAATGTCTTGACGCAAGATCCTTAGGTTATACGTAAATACGACAAATCACTCAAACATGCACCTATTCTTGGAAATCTCCATTTCAGTTATATCTCCATTGACTTGGTAGACTGTTTCTTGAAATATGGACTCTAGTCTGTGGTTTTAATATAACTTCACTGCTCTTTTAGGTGAAAAAGTAGAACCTGGGAATTGAGAAGATGGAAAGGGTGTGATGGATTTACACTATGGCCCAGGTAGTGCCTTATAGTGAGCTCCAAGTCACTAGACCTTGTTTCTTCCTACTTTCTCTAGAAGCCTCATAGGAGGTTTTATCACTTTGAATGCAATTGTCTACTTAATGATAACAGCTGTAATAGATTTAATCAATGAGCCCTTTCCAGTGCCAAAGTTCTGTCCATCCCTTTACGTACATTATGCCTAATCTGGACAACAGTTCTACATAATGCACATAATTTCCCCATAAGGAAACTGAAGCTCAGAAAGTTATTTCTCAGGTGTTTTTGGATCATGGAATAAAAGAGGTTGGCATTTCAGAAGGTTACTTTTCATTGGTGTCCACAAGGCTCCTCAAAGTGGATCCCTGTGGGTTCCCAGAGGAAGGAGCATAAATCCTTGAGGGGATAGGTTTGGCCTACCCTATTGGGTTTATTCTTGTCACCAGTGATCCCACAAAGTCCACCTGTTGAGTTAGAGTTCTTGAGTTAGAATTGAACTGAGATTGGGAGAGGAAAGGAGGAGGTTAGCACAATCGGGAGAATTTGACTCAAATTTCACAATTTCTTTAGAAACAAGTGATGACCTGCACATGGTTCGGGCCCAAACCTGCAGGTGGGAGTAGACCCTTTGAGGTGGTATAAACCCCAATGGGATGAGCAGGTCTAAATAAGACCAAGCTCAGGAGGATGTCAAGTCAAACAGCTAATTGGCACTTTCCCCTAAGAGTACGGTCCCTCTCTGTGACTTTCTCATCATGCAGGGGTATTTGATTCTCTTGCAGGAAGTCTCATTCTCTCATTTATTGTTTGGGATTAATTTTATGGATCAGCATTCAGTAAGCACTCAGTCCTCAGTGGGCCTCACAGAGCCCGTAGATGTTTAGGCAAGAGACACAGGAGATTAATCAAAGTAGATGAAGGAGAGGTCAAAAGAAAATAAAGGAAAAAGCATAAGTGCTTACAGTTGATGAGCAGATGAAATGGGGACATGCAGCCTGCAAATTTTAGCCTCAGCATGCCTTGATTTAGTCACTTTGAATGATTAATTCACTTAGAATTTAGAAACTTGAGAGATAAAAAAGAGCTTGTTTTACAGATGAGAAACTGAGGCTCAAAGATAAATAATTATCCTTTACCTCACAGCTAGTTAATGGCAAGCCCAGGAGTAGGCCCAAGTCTCTGGTTTCCTGTTTATTCTTATTTCCACCATAACATTATATTGAGTCTCCATGGGAGGTGCTCATAATCTGGTTGAATAAATGAACCAACATGGTTTCAATGGATGCTGGATGAGTACTGCAGTTTAGGGGAAGCATCATGGAGGAAGTAAGATCTGAGTCCCGTAGATGATGGTAGGTATTGCACTGCTAAATGGAAAGGGAGAGGGACACAGAGGTAATAGAGTGACATGGGGATAGGAATGGATTAAGGAGTTGGAGAGAACATGCTCGAAGAGTAATTTGGCTGGCTTATTGGATTTTGGTTGAAAAAAAAAAAAGAAAACCAAAATTTGGAAAGATAGTTTTGGACCTGACATGGAATTTCTTGAATGGGGGCTAAATAGTTGAGCCAGTCAGTCATTCTGCTTCAGCTCACCTTCCCTGGCTAATGCCTAGGTATTCTGCTATCTATTGACCACAGGCACATGCTGTCACTGTTATAGATGGACAGACTTTCACAAACTCATTGTGGTGGTCTTCTTCCTGTGGCATGTCTTCAGCATGTGTTATGTGCATTGTATCCATGAAACTCTGCCTTCTGTGTCTGAAGATCAAGGCCTTAGAATCCAAGAACTTGGATTTCTACTCAGGCTTTTTAAAAAGTTATATGGGTACATATTATCCCATTTTATTAGGCCTGTAATGTTCCACATGCCTTGTCCTCATTATTGAAAATTATGTGATATGATAACTGATTACTACCTTATCGAGAAATCCTCTCTTGTGAGTGTGAAAAAGTCTTTGGATAAGTAAGGTAAGAAAAACAAAACTGGGTATTTAGAGACTACTTAGAGCCAAATAGAAGATTATGGTTAGAAGACTGTATGGCTTAGCATTTCTATTTTTATTTTCTTTATAGATGAAATTTATTAAGAACTTATCAATAGGATGTTAATTGCCTCATATGTGCTTTATATGTATTATCTCATTTAATTATTATAGAACTTCTATGAGGTAGATACTATGATTATTACCATTTTCTAGATGAGGCACAGAGAGTTCAAGTACCTTGCAAGAAAACCAGTTCTGGTTGACATGTCGGAGATTCTAAATGAGTGGCCTTCTAGCACATCACCAACCAGGCACTTCACTTGTCACTACTAGGATTGGTTCTTTAAGAACTACTTAGACATTAAAAGGAGTCATTTCAAAAGCTCATGATCCATAAAGCAAATATGTCTTGAGAAGCCTGGGTTATGACACCAAGGGCCAATTTTTTTTAAACGATAGTTTTCCTGTTACTGATTTTTTTTTTTAAGATTTGCCCTGAGCTAACATCTGTTGCCAATCTCCACCTCTTTTTTTTTCTCCCCCACAAAGCCCCAGTACATAGTTGTATATTCTAGTTGTAAGCCCTTCTAGTTCTTCTATGTGAGTCGCTGCCACAACATGGCTACTGACAGACGAGTGGTATGGTTCCGTGCCTGAGAACTGAACCTGGGCTGCTGAGTTGGGGCATCCTGAATTTTAACCACTAGGCCATCAGGGTTGGGTTCTTGAGCCAATTTGAAAAGGGGTTAGGATTCAAAAAGGCAATACAGTTTAGAGGTTAAGGACATGGGCTCTGGAGCCTGAATCCTGGCTCTGCCACCTATTACCATCTACCAGCTGTGTGATTCTGGGCAAAAGAAACCACCTCTCAGGATCTGAGTTTCCTGATCTGTACCATAAAGATAACAGCACCAACATCACAAGGTTGTTTGGGGGAATTAAATGAGATAATATACATGAAGTACTTAGCCCAGTGGCTAGTGCCTTGCAAGTGCTAAGTTTGTTGCTGAAAGTATTTTTCAGTATTTTTAGGTTGCTCTGGGACTGCCCACGGCAAAGCAACTTCCTTCTGAAGTGGTATCATATACATACTGATATCCTGTGGAAGCTAATGATGATCTGACAAAATAATCCATGCTCTTAGGAAAATCTTCTCCCAGGAAACATAGTTACATCTTTGGACAGGTTTTCTGACTATGGTGATTTACTCCAAAGAAATTAAGATGGGACTGGAATTGGTAGAATTTTCAGATTATTTGGGAAATTAGAGGAGTTATCCTGGATCTACTCGAGTTGTGAATTCTACCTCAGCTATTCGAATGCTCATTGACCTAAATCTTGTCCAGCCTATAGTAGCATATGGGCTCTTGACATTTTACTGGTTTGTGCTCAATTGTATTCTGATATTTTTCCATGTATTTGACTTGTCTCTTCAATAAACGTATATATTCCTTAATAACAGAAGGAACTAAATGTGGTACTTCTTTCAGAGGACATGATTTTACTTCTTAAATGGAATATATGTGAACAAATTATTTTTTATTTGAATAAAATGAGGCTAGTAATTATGGCCAATATTTCTGCCTACACTTGAAGAAAGAAGAAGACCATTGCTGGTTAGTTTTCTATTTTCTATTAGACCAGAAGATGCTCCTTCACCTGTCAGCATCATTGCCTAAGCTGAAATTGTCCATGACTGTCATTCTGTCAGATACCGATAATGCGGTGATGAGTTTATCCAGGTCCCAGGCAGATCCTCTGTCTTCATCAATACTCCTCATGGTGAACAGATAGGCACAGATGGTGGTGACATAGTGCTTAGTTGAGGGGGTATGTGTGAGGTCATTTGAGGGTCAGAAGTGCCCCTTTTTTCAGCACGTTTGAGGTAAGTGATAGATGGCAGGGTTGACACCTGACATGAGGTTGAGTCCACATCTAGTCAGGCCATTATCAGGATTCATTCTTCTCACCAGGCAGTCAACTAAGCAAGACACACATGTGCTCTTCTACTGTTACCAGGTGCTTGGGCCAGGCACTGAGGTTATAATGATGAATAAGACATAGTCTCTGCTCTTAAGTAGCTCTCAATCTAGTCAGATAATAAAATGACAATAACATTAATGATCTATCTACTGTGTGCCACGCACTGTGCTAAGCATGCTACACAAATTAACTCATTTATTATCACCGTAACGTTTGCTGATGCAAAAGGATCTTCTTTAAATTATTTTCCTTCTGTTTGTTTTTCAACCCCTATAATAAAACTAGTAAGATACTGTAATATGGGATAACTCCTTTTGAGCTAGCAATTTTAAGAACACATCCATTCCCAAAGAATTCAAGGTGGTTCACAAAAAGCACAATAAATAATTGAGCAAATCTGGATGAAAGGAGAAAGTGAGGTAAGACTAGTGTGGAGGTATGGCTCATGTGCTTTACTTGCTAGTTGTCAAGAGAGAGAAAGAGAAATGAAATAGATATTTGCAAGATCAAGGGCCCATATGATAAAAACAAACTGAGATCTGAGAAAAGTGATTTCTTCTCTCATGTTCTGAGATGTAGTAGACAAACTCCTCATCCCCGTTCTATAAAGTGAGTGTCACAGGACTGGTAATTATAATATTCCCTCACTGTTGACCAGTGGCACAATACCAAACCAGAATTTATTAAAAGTGATTTTGTGGGCTAATATGACCCAACAATTTCATAACTATTCAAGGGATTGAAAAGACTGCAAGTCTTCTGAGCAATTTTCTATGACTATCATTCTCATAATTGGGCTTTTGCTACCCAGGGTTATATAACTAGAAAGTTATAAAATCATGATTTGAACTCAGGTCTGACTACCTCTAGAATCTACATTCCTTATGCTAAACTGTGATTCCCTACCCCACCCCCGAAAGCTTTCTGGGTGTTTCAATATTGACCACTATATAATATGTAATCTGCTTGCTTCCTTTTCATGAGAACAAAATGTAACAATAGCTTGAAATATTCTTCATTGAGTGATTTGGAGTTAATACCTTAAGATTCTTTGAATATATTAGAGTAAAGGATATTATTTGCAGCCACTCTTAACATTTCCCTAAAGATTTCTTAGTTACCAAATCACCTTTCCTCAGCTGACCAGTCTTTCATTAAGAAGAAAAATGAGTGTACAAAAGAGGTCTTCTCTTTGAGGCCCATACCTGGGTGTAACCAAGTAAGTATCCACCCTTTTAGCCTCCCAGTCACCCTGGTGTGGGGTTATAAGGATTCCCTGGTCTTGGCTCAGATTCCGTAAAAGAGCGAGAGAGTCCGAGTCAAGGGTAGGGGGAGTATTGGAGCTCCTAGTGGAAGCAAGCAGGAAAGAGAGGAGGAAGGAAAGCAGAGGCTGGGAAGGCAGGCCTTGTTCTGAGTGTGAATGGACCACCGGGCCCTCAAGAGCAGGAAGCAGTGCAGGCCAAGACGCTCACGGAAAAGCTCTTATCTAAACAGAGGTGGCCAGGACGCTGGATCACCTCCACCATTGTCCACGGAGCTGACCCAAAGCCTTCAATCTCTGAAAACTCTTCTCCACTCCGCCCTCTCCATTCAGACAAGAAGTAATTTTCAGTATGGCCTCCAAGGCGTCACAAGGTCTCTTACTGCGCAAGAAACTCACTCCTCCAGCATCCCTTCAGCCTGACCCTGTGACCACCCCAAAGGCCGAGGCCCTTTTCCTGGAGCAAAAGGAGCAGGAACCATTCTGTCTAAACATTCCTTCCAACTCTGCTTGCATCCTCTCTCATTTGTTTTAAGAAAATGTGAGAGGAGGGGAAAAGATAGTGTTTGCAGATTCTATTAATCTGATGGTTCAGACACGCTATCACTAATGTTTTGACACAACACCCACAGTAGCAGAAGAAAGTTTACATCAGGCCCATCTACAGGATGGCGCACCACAGTGGGGAACCAGCCCTGGTCATGCCCTCTGGCAAGGTTCCAGGTGGTCTTTGTTTTCTTTTCTATTTTTTTAAAAGACATTTTACAGCCTTGACTTCTTCTTTATTACTGCTCTACCTCTTTGTTTCCTAACTTGAAATGATTCCATATTCTTTACAAACAGATTCTAATCACAGTTAGCACGTGCAGTCAAATCCCATTAAACAGATAAGCAGAGTCCACACAAGAAGTCTTCAAATTTCATCATCCAAAAAAGAAAAAGGAGTGAGAGGGAGATTATTCTCTGTCTTGCAATGTGGTAGAACTTTCTAGAGTATCTATCCCAATCAAATGTGCTTTAATTATAAATTAATATATGCATACATTCCTAGGCAATGGCTCAGGCTCAAATAGACAGCCACTGGGTGTTGGGGTACTCAGCTCGTCACTGCGCAGCCCCCCTGCCCCAGAGGCCCTCTTTAAAATTGGCGGCCTGCTATAAAGGTGTTGAAGTTTGTAATAAAACAGGCCAGCTTCATCCCAGAACAGGTCCAGGAATCACACAGACCAAAGTAAGTTAGCAGGGAAAGAAAAGGATTGTGATAAAAGTTGGATTTTTATTTTGTGGCAATATTTTTAAAAATGATAAAATTTATCGGCCAGTAGAAAGCCCATGGTTCCCATAATTTTAACATCAAAACATTTTTATGACCAAAACTAACCAGAATTTATGTCAAAAAAGTAATTATAAGGGGCTGGCCCAGTGGCATAGTGGTTAAGTTCACACGCTCTGCTTTGGCAGCTTGGGGTTCATGGGTTCAGATCCCAGGCAGGGACCTAAACACTGCTTGTCAAGCCAGGGCTGTGATGGCATCCCACACACAAAATAGAGGAAGATTGGCACAGATGTTAGCTCAGGGCCAATCTTCCTCACCAAAATAATAATAATAATAATAATAATTATACAGTATTCCTCTGCCTCTTCCTCTTTACCAAAGGAACACGTGCTTCTTCTCTCTCTTAAAAGCTAATGTTTCATTTCTCTTGGTGTCTGACTTTGTAGCAGTTTTATTCCAAGGACTCCCAGAGTTTTCCTCTCTTAACGTGTCTCTGAGCCAGGTGTACCCTGTGAAGCATAGTGGTAGAAGTTTGGGGAGGTTCCTTGGGAACAGAATTCATCCCATGTGATGGATTGAGCTTTGGTGTGGTAGAAACATTTTGGAATATCTGGATTCTAATCCCAGGTCTGCTACTTTCTGTGATCTGAGCAAGGCATTTGATTTTCCTGGGTCTCAGTTTCCTTATTGAAAAGGGGAATCAGAACACTTGTTTCATTGGGTGACTGTGAGAATTAGTTGAGCTTAAAAGTGTATGACTCCTGGCCCGGCCTGGCACCTTAGCAGCAACTCAGTAACAACTCCTTTCCCTTCAGTCAGCCAAGAGTCAGAATTTAGTAGAACAGAGCTTTTGAAAGAAAGATCAGCTTAATATCATTTATTTTAAGGTGACAGGGTGTCCTAAAAATGATTCATCTTAAGACTCAGGCTGTAGAGTAGACTTTCTAGAATTGGGGTGGTTATTAAACTTGCTGGAAATAATTTATGAAATGAAAATTTTATGCTAGATTACTACAGGAGTCTTGGGTACCATAATAGGCACCAAACAGATGGGCAGTTTCTAGAAAGGCTAAATGAAGGGTTGAACCATCTCACCCAGTTCTTCAGAGCCTACTGTTTTCTCACACGAAAAAGCCATTTCAAAGAAAACATACTAACCATCAGTGCCTAAAGCTCACCCAGCTGGATTCTCCCTACTAATTCCACCAGATGCAAAAATCCATCCTCTAAGGAAAGGAAATGGCCAGTTTGCATTTTAGATAGGGGGAGCGGAAAGGCAGGAAGAATGAAGAAAGTCAGAAAATCAGAGTTGTTCAAAGCCAGCACTTAAGAAAAAGCAAAGGTGAACACAAAAGGGTGCCTTTGGCTGCACACCGTGCATTGTATTTCCTGTGCTGAATTTGCCAAGGTGAATGGGAACTGGGTTCAGAACTGTGGATGATAAAGTGAGTTCTAATATAAACCGTAATTGCAGACCAGGCACACACTGAGCACTCAATACACTTTGGTTATGTACGATGAGAGTTGTTTGCCAAATTCTGGAGAGAAGCTGTTATGTAAAAAGGGCTAAAAAAGACATTAAATCCCCAACACAGTGATGGTATTTGTGTAGTGAATACTTGAGAAGCCTTTTCTTACTAAGCATAATAATTTTGTGTTTTATGATGGTAGTACATAGATATTATGTTACGTATGGTATGAGGGTTGAATGCATAGATTCTGGAATGAGCCAGAACTGAGTACAAATTCTGCCTCTGCTACTCACTAGCTGTTCAGCCTTGGGTAATTTACTTAACCCATCTAATCCCCAATTTCATTATCCATTAAATGGGGGATAATAGTACCTACTTTGTAGGATGTTGTACAGATTAATGAGATAGTGTAAATGAATCACTTAGCACAGTGCCTAGTGCATAGAAGATAAAATCTTTATTATAGCAGAATACAATATTGCATAGTGTGTATTATAATTATTATAGCCTTTGTCTAGTTAGCTTGCCTGTTGGGACCAGCAGTCAATATTGTCAAGATGATAGGTTTGACTCCAGTGTTGGCTTTGCCTTTTTCTGTGTCCCAGACTGCCTTCATCTGTCTTTGGTCACAGAGGAGCTAAATATTTATGAGTGTGAAGGGAACAGGGCAAATCCATCACCACTACAGGAAAATCTACCCAAAGCATGTAGGTCAGTAATGGCATCTCCATCTATGGAGGGTGGTGTTCTCCCATTATGTGAGAGAAGAAACCTGGTAACTTAGACCAGATGGGAGAGTCTCACAGATGGTTCCTACTTGGAATTAAACAGACTGATGTGTCACATGTAGGGTCTCAGCTCCATGTGTTGGAGGCATAACTGCCTGATTTCTTTTAATTTATTTATATCAATCTCTAGTCCAAAACTAA
Source organism: Equus asinus (assembly GCF_041296235.1). Taxonomy (NCBI): domain Eukaryota; kingdom Metazoa; phylum Chordata; class Mammalia; order Perissodactyla; family Equidae; genus Equus; species Equus asinus. The sequence goes on along the minus strand of NC_091800.1, from coordinate 10,442,168 downwards.
TTTGTTTCAACTCCAGGGCAATAGACAGCAATGACATGGAGTACACTCTTACCCCGGAAATTTTTTTTTCCTCTCAATGGTTATAAATACCTCCATGCTATTGTACTTGGCATGTTGTATGCAAATAGAGGTAGGAGTCCTAAAGCTCATTAGGAAAGGGACAGAGGCTTGGAGCATAGAGAGGACAGCATGGAGCTGAAGCTGATAACAGTGGCCTTGTCCAGAATAGTGCATGGGAGCTTTCTTATCTGCCTTTGGCAGGAGGTGCTGTGGACTTCCTGTGCGAAATCAGGAGTGAACGCTGCTTTCCTCTTGTTGTTCAGCTTCCTCCCCCCTCAAGACGGTTCCCAGCACAGTGATTATCTCTGCATCTTCAAACATGGCACAATCTACTTCCTTAAGAGCTTGATGTATTCTTAAGGCTTAGGCAAATTCCCCTCCCCCTAAATCTCTTTTCAAGTGCTGTTATATAGTCAGGCTCCTAAATGACATTCTATTTTTACGGTTCCAATTACAAAGAAGGAAAAATAACAGTCCCCAAATTAGAAAAGAGCCACAGTATCTGTCGTTTTCATTTGGAGGGCCTTGCAGTAAGTCTAGCCTATAGTTTCCATACTAGGGCTTGTGCCATCAGTAAGCGCCCTTAGAGTTATGGGGGTGGGGGTTAGAGGTTGCCAGCCCCGTGTGAACTCGGATGGCACACTGCATTTCCCTTGGGAAATGCCTAGACTTGTTTTACTCTAACGTATTTCTTTGCACTTCCTGAAGACCAAGCATATGAAATTAAGATCTTTGTCTAAGACCTCCCTTATCTTTTTCACTTCTCTGGGGAAAAAAAGAATGAAATTAAAGGTTTCTCTTCCAGATACAAGAGAACTTCAGCTGTTTGATGTCACAATACCAAGTATACGTGCACATGTCTAACATAGGTGTACACGTGCACATGGTGTAACCATATGGAATAAATCCCCACATACATGTGAGGTATATATATATTATATATAGTCATATATTTCTGAGTGTGTATGGAAGACGTATGGTCAAATAGTAGTTCAAGGTATAGATGTTATAGTCTAGAAAATGGAGAATACTAATAATGAAAAATAGGGCAAAGTGACTTTTATATGATTTTCACACTTCATCAATAAAATATTTTACATAAAGGAGAAAGTGATTTTTCTTTGGTTCGATTTCCTCTACTAATCAATAAGAGTTAAAATGTTCACTTATTTTACCTGATGATTACAGGAATAGCTAGGAGAAATAGCAGAAATTCCTAAGGAATGATCAGTCCTTATTAGTTCTTTTTTATTTTAAATTTTATAATCTAACTATAAACACCAACACTTTAATCTGATATATGGACCAGGTACTAACACCACCATGGAATTATACTAATTCTCTTAGGTGTAATAATGGCGTTGCTGTTATATTAGAAAATGTGTGTATTTTTTAAGAGAGACACACTGAAATACGTAGGGGTAAAATGACATGATGTCCGGGATTTGCTTTAAAAAACATCACAAAAGGAAAAAATAAGAAGAAATAAGGGATGGATGAAATAAATGTAGCAAAATCTTGACAGTTGTTAAATCTGGGTAATGAGTACATGGGGATTTATCACACTATGTCTCTGCTTATCAGTGTGTTTAAAAATGATACTTAAAACAAATGAAAACTCTTACTAGAAACAACATGTCAGTACCTCATGCTTGTGTGTATGTTTACAAATGTTTAAGGAGTGCCAATTACATAATAGGCCCTTGCTTAACCGTGAGGACAGAATGAATAAGTCGATGGGCCCTGTCCCCCTGTAGCTGCCAGCCCAGTGAGGCCTCAGAAGATTTACATGGAAACTCAGAAGGTGGTGAGTGCTCCGGGGGAGGACGTTATGGGGCAGTGCACCCCCGGAGGGGAGCCTGACCCAGCAGATGTTATAGTTTACGTCTAGAGACCTTTCTCAGCTCAAGGACCAGAGAGGAATGATCACAGAACTTTCTTCTGATCATCACAATCCTTTCCACCTTACCTTTTTCCTCACTTCTTTTATCCTCTCATTTTCATCTCACATAAGTCACTGCTGCCCTTGGCTACTTAAGTTAAGATCAACCTCTCATTCTTTGTGGAAACTGGGCTTTAAAGTTCCTCCCAGGTTGAAAATCTCCAGAATTTGACCAAGACATGTACAAATTAGAGCCCAGCAAGTTTTCTGCTCACCACAAATTCTAGTCCGGAAGGTAAGAATACAAAATGATTCCATGAAATGCTCCCAGAGCAAGCAATCATAAAAATAACCACTTTCCTGCACTTAAGGACTCACTCTTCGGGCTGGGAGGTAGGAGGAAAGCTGCATCTACAAGGGGGATATAGAAATAAACATCATCAGCACTTAAGGTAATCACGAAGCAGAAGAGATGGCCAAGGGTGGCTGCAGGCACTCAAGCCCGGCTCCCATGGGCATCCATCTCTCCTCACCTTCCCAGGCTGGCAGAGAAATGCGAACCTTGGAGCCCACAGATATCTTTTTGAGGTACCTAAAATATCTCTTTGTATATTTGCATTGTGTACCAAATATAGCCATATTTAAATCTCAAAAGGCTGCTTTAAAGGAATCAGTATTCATTTTGTCACAAATAGTAGAAAGCAAATTACCTGCATTGTAATACATGTGGTATAGTGCTCAGCTCTGGGCAGGTCACTACCTATTGGGGCAGGGCGTGAAAATATAAATTACAGTACAAATTAAGGTGCACTTGCTATAGGCTTATGGAGTGGTTCAGACCATCAGAGCTGTGAGGTTCACAGTGATCAGATAAGCCACTCAGAGAAGATCAGGTCACAGGGTGGTGAGGGGGTGTCTAGTCAGTGGTGACTGTGTGAGTGAAGGTGAAGGGATCAGGGTGCACATGGCATACACTCTGTGATACGCTCAGAAGAATTCCTTACTTTTCTCTGGCGTCTTTAATTTACATAACTTCTCCAAGTAAAACTTTAAGTCATTTAATGCTTGTACAATGCTGTGAGATTAATAAGGCAGGTATATTTTATTCTGGTTTTTCAGAAAAGAAAACTTTTCATACAGCTAGGTGAAGTCAGGGTGAGACTAGGACTCAGGTCCGCTGGCTCCTGTTTCAGTACTCTTTAAACTAACCAAACCAAAGCACGGTTTGACTAGGACAAAAGGTTTCTGTAGGGGTAAGGTTGGAAAAGCAGGAAGGGAATGGACTGTGGATAGCCTTGATGTCAGACAAGGAAGCCTGGCTTTCTTCACTGCAGTTGAAGCTTTTGGAGCAAAAAGGATTCCATTAAAAATACAACATTCAGGGGCTGGCCTGGCGGCAGCTTTGTAAGCTGTTGGAGCGGGAAGCCAGCTGGCAGCCAGGTCAGTTAGATACCACTGCACTGCCCAGGTCACAGTGGTCTCAAGTGTCCTTTTTGTTGTTTGGGTTTTTTATTCATATAGAATCTAGGAAACATAAAACATAATAAATGATCAATAAATATTTACACCAATGATTTGAGTACCAAACCATATGAAAACAGAAGCCTACTTATAGAGAACATGCTAACTTCCAAATGTAGGTCAAAAACTCTCTTTAAAATGCTATTCTACTAGCTAGTTAAAAATAATAAGAGAGACTTCGTGGACTTTTAGAAACAAAAAAGATCTTAAAAGATAAACAACTTCAACACCCTTATTTTATAATTAAACACTTGAGGCTTGAGAAGTTAAAGAGCTTGCCACAATACCCCAAAACTTGAAAAGAAATACACTGAATTTAGTAACTGCTCCATGATGTATGTTTCCATACACACTTAATTAACCCTGGAAAAAATTAGCTGTATAATGGAACATTCTGATCAAAAGTCAGCCTTTTATAGATGTGAAATGCTAGTATTTCCTTGAGGTTTCTATTCATTAACATAACTTTATATTTTTTTCTGTGTTTGCATGTTTCCTCCACTAGGAACTAATTAAAATCTAGGTATCAAATTTTCTTATTTATGCATTTTTATTTAATATTTAACATTTAGAACAGGAAGAACATATGGAGATACACTGGTGTGTTTTTTTCAGATCAAGCAAAATATATTTGCTATTTTTAAGTTTTGAGGATGGATGTTGGGAAAAAAAATCTAAGGAAAAGAAGAAAATGTGTGACTTTGTTATCTGAGGTCTTATCCAATGACTTTGATTTCACCTGTCACCATGGGCTGTACCATGCTGCAAAGCAACATAGTGATGACTTACTTTTTTTTAAAATAGGTATGACTTTTGCTCCAAAAATGAAGAGTCCTTTATCCTGGATCCTGACAGCAACATAGGAAACAGAATTGAGAGCATCACTCAGCGCACAGCAATAATAGAAGGAAAGAATAAGGTATTGTTTATAAAAATAAGCACTGGGATATTTATTCTAAAAACACACACTCAGCTCTCATTCTGGGTTTATTAGAACCAGAAGTAATTCAAATGCTCAAACAGAAATTTAGAGAAAAGAAAGACAATATCTGAGATACGTCTTCATGGAGAGATGTACTGAGAGTACTCAAACTGCTATATTCTCCAACTGACTACCAGTTCCAAAGTAATGAGTACTTGGTCCTAAAGGAAGAGGTGGAGCTGCCTCTTGAACATCAAACTGGTCCACATCAGTGGTTCTCAACCCTAGCTGCACATTAGAACACTCTACCAATTATTATCACATTTGAATCTCTAGGGCAGAGCCCAGGGTTCATAAAAGGTCCCTGGGAGATTCTAGCATGTAACTAGGACTGAGAATCATTGACATACATAGAGTGGGATGTCAATAAGCAAAAGCTAGTATAAGACTTCAGCTTAAAACTGAATATTTCCATTTCACAAAAGATCTTGTTTTTCCCTCTGTCCCTCTGTCTTTGCAAGAGCAAAGCCTAAGTTGGGGTATACAGACACACACAGTATATCAAGATTCCCTGACCTAAGAAAGACAAATCAAAACCAGAATGAGATATCACCTCACTCCTATTAGAATGAATATTATCAAAAAGATAAGACTTGTGTCTTGGCAAGGATGTGGAGAAAAGGGAACTGTTGTCCGCTGTCAGTGGGAATGCAAATTGGTGTGCCACTATGGAAAACAGTATGGAAGTTCCTCAAAAAGTTACAAGTAGAATGATGGATGAATGGATAAAGAATGTGGTACATATACACACAATGGAATATTATTCAGCCATAAAAAAGAATGAAACCTGCCATTTGTGGCAACATTGATGGACCTTGAGGGCATTATGCTAAGTGAAATAAGTCAGAGAAAGACAAATATCATATGATCTCACTTACATGTGGAATCCAAAACAAACAAACAAATAAAAACCAAGCTCATAGACAACAGAGAACAGACTGGTGGTTGCCAGAGGTGGGAAGATAGGGGATGGGTGAAGGCAGTCAAAAGGTACAAGCTTTCAGTTAGAAAATAAATAAGTCATGGGGATGTAATGCACAGCATCGTGACTATAGTTAGCAATACTGTACTGAATATTTGAAAGTTGCTAAGAGAAGAGATCTTAAGATCACACAAGAAAAAACATTTTCACAAGAAAAAACATTTTTTTAACTATGTATGGTGATGATTTTGCAATATATACAAATATTTAACCATTATGTTGTACACATGAAACTAATATAATCTTATATGTCAATTATATCTCAATTAAAAAAGAGAGAGAGAGAGAGAGAGAGAGTCTTTTAACCAAAAGGAACATTCCCTGCCCTAATCAAGGTCTGGCAGGCATCTTTTCTGCCATTCTTGCACCATTCATTCTCTATTCCCCTAACCGCCACTGAACCTCAGCAATAGCTGGCATCTTGTGATCCAGGTAAATCCCAGTGGATCTCAGACCTGGTGGCTTTTTTTTCTGTCGAATTAGTGAAAAATACACTTTAAAAATCTGGTATTATCAGGCACAGAAGTAGTGATGCTTTAAAAAGGAAAAAAAATCAAATAACCCCTTGCTGAAATGTCTATTTATACATGCATATCTTGATTTGGAGTAGTCTGTTTATATGGATGCCATCTGCTTGAGTGTGGTTATGTTTGTGTTATCTATTTATTCAGCTGTACTCTTTCCATTTGAAGGTGACAAAGTAGATGGCATCACTCCCTATGCAGGGGTGGGGGAAGGGTAAAAGGGGTAAAGGGAGGGGCACATTTTTACGGTGACAGATGGCAACTAGACTTTTGGTGGTGAACATGATGTAGTCTATACACAAGCTGAAATATAATGATGTACATCTGAAATTTATATAATGTTATAAACCAATGTTACCTCAATAAAAAAAATAATAGCAACAAATAATGTCTGAATTCATTATATAAAACTTTTTGACATACGCTAATGTCAACATCATTCTTTGTCAGGCCAGAGTGGTTATCTCTATTTTAAAGATAAGAAAAACTGGGGTAATAAGATGATTAGCTCAAAACCACACAGCTTAAAAGTGGCAAATGAGAAACTGAAACCAAAGTCTTCCTATTCCAAAACCCAGTGACCTGCCAACTAACCCAAGGCAGAAATTAGTTACAATGGCAATGGCTCGCATGGTAACATCAACAAGCACTTGTCACGGACTGAGGAGAAGTGTTCTAACCACAGCACTAGCTGTGGGTGGTTTATAAGTCTGTTTCTCTAATACAAATGAACAGTAGTTAAAACATTCCATGATGTGTAGCTCTCGATGAGAAAGCAGTTTAAACGAAATACTTAGAAAAGAGGAAATTCTATAACCTTGAAAGTGTAATTTGGGTCACACTCTATTTTTTAAAAAGGAAATTGCCTCAGAGTAGAAAGCAAGCTAGTTGTCACAAAGTACTAGAAAATCTCAAGATGCCATTGATTGTGTCAATTCACCTTTGCCTTTTCCTGACCATAGCAAGTGGATACACTGATAACTGCTAGATATTAAAACAAGAATTTATGAGCCTAATTTCAGTGGTATCCTCCAGTCTTATTTTAGTATTCTAGCCACAAAAATATACAATAGAAAAAACAAAAGGAAAATGGAAAAGCTAGGTGAGGTTGCTGATGCGCCTGAACCAGGAAGTAGCAACCTGACTCCACATTAGAAGCCCTGTGAAAACAGTGGGAGTGCAGTGACGAAACCTGGGTGAGATAAAGGAACTTGCCTGATTTTTTCCATGTGGCCTTGAAAATTTATTGTCTTGCAGTTCTGTAGTTCTGCAGAGCTTTTAAGTATAGATCTCCAGACACAGTTGGCAGTTGTGCCGTCCAACCTGCGGTCAGGAGCGAGGGGGTGAAGCTCCGCCACTTTCTATGGGGCATAACCATATGCAAATCAGTCTACCTCTCTGAACTTGATTTCTTGCCTCCTAAAAATGGAGATAATAATATTTGTCCTACTTGGTTTGCCTGTTGTTATAAAGATGATTGTCATATATAACCTAATGCAATTCCCCAAATTGATTGTGATCATATACAATGAAGACTATTTGTTAAACAATTTGTTTGCATTAAAAAATTTTTACTACTTTTCCTAAACAAAGTTGACATATATATAGCATATTCGATTAGCAGCTGTAATGTAACACATTAGACTTATTATTAATTTCATGTTAATAATTGACATGAATTAATTACATGTTCTAAATTTAGAAGAATTTACTACTTTTACTTTTAGCTTCTATTGATGTATCTTTTTATATATGTGAAAAAAATTATCTTTCATATGATGATGACAAATAGAAGTTTTGCTATTTCAGAATTATTTACACTGGTCTTTCCTTTACAATTAAAACTGCTTTTATTTTCTGTACATTTTTAAAAAGTAAAGTCCCAACTTAGATAATAATGATCCTTGACCTGCAGTCATTCAGTTAGCATGCCCAACAATACTACTCCACGGATCAGCAGAATGGAGGGCCTGCTGGAGCACTTGCTGGATTTCAGAGACTTGCTTTTTTTTTGTTTGTTTTGGTTTGTTTTTTGTTTAACTCAAGGAAGGGTGCAGAGGAATATAAAATTCAGTTTCCTTATTGCAAGTTTTGGCCTAGATTTGTGAAAAGTGAGTCATCAACTGGAGTTGCTAATAGCAAATGTGGAGTCTTAGTATTGTTTAAATGGGGTTGCCAGACTATTAGGTTTGTAGATACGGAATAGGAAGTAGAAGGAACCCTGTGTTGGAAAAAACACACAGGAAATACGTATTACAACATTAATTCTGCAAGGCTGGAGAATTGTGGCAATTTTAATGTTGTAGGAACATTTCCCTTGAAATTGTTTTGAGGTTACATTGAGAAATGTGTATATTGTATGAGGCAAATCCATGAAAGAAACATTAATATCACAAAATTACAGAATGTGTTTCATTGCCCACACACTTCCCAATTTTTTCTCTCACAATCTATTTTCCCATCACTTGGCTCAAATGTGCCACCCAAGCCTAATTTTATATTCTTCTATGACCTTTACATATCTACTTTTATTTCTCTCTGAAACACTTAAAAGGAAACTATATTAGAAATATCCCAAGATTAACATGACTGTTCTATATATAGATTTTTTAAAAACTAGTGCTGGAAATTAGGCTGAATTACACATCATCCCATCTATTCTATTCCATGAGGTTCAAACCACATTGTAGTACTGAATTACAAATACTTAGTGAAAGGGAAGGAAGGAAGGAGCATGAATAACTTCCAAACTTACTGTATCTGATGACAGTTTTCATCAGTGTTCCTGGGTCATACAAAAGAATCCAGAGACTGGGCTTTAAGGGTCTATTTCTAGTATCTAAAACCTGAGGTCCTGGCAGGGCAAGCAGAGGCACCCCCAAAATGTGAGTTCAGAGGTTAAAAAAAAATTGTGGCAAATGAAAACTAATTATATAACTAGTATAAGCAGATATCCTTGAGAATTTCTTTTGGGGTACCTTATAAAACAAATGATTATAATTTCAAACACGTTACAACTCAAATTATTGATACTCTCCCTATTAAAGTATTAAGTTGATATTTGGTGTTCCAACTGTTATGCTATTTTCATTTTTTTCCCCTTTGAAATAGTAGTATCTGGTTATGAGCACTCCGGAATGGATTTGTCCCTTTAACTTAGAAGACTCCCACGTTGAGACTTACTGTCCTGTGAGAAGTTGTCTTCTGTCCAAACTATACTCACCTACAACTCACACTTGAGCTCCTTTTTTCCTGAATTGAAGTTTATACTTCAGTTGTCAAATATCTTTTGTTTGTCATGGAAATATGTTTTAATTTATAATTTAAAAATATATTCTCTGGAAAAAGAGAAGCACTCTAGAACTCAGATAATTTTTAATAACGTTGATCATAGGATATGTTTCATCTTATTTTTAAAATTTTTTCTTTAATCACAACTTTTTCATTCATCAATCATATTTTCAAACCATATAACACTGTATCAGGTGAAAAGAAGCTTGCAGCTTTGGAAAACACTAAAAAAGAAACTAGTATTTCTGTTCATAGTAGCATTTGGCTTATGTGACCTCTGCTGATTAAAGGAGATAATCTCAAGGAAAAACCCCAATTCAAAGAGTAGACAGAACTCTACCAATAGATCTGTGTCAATAAATTTAAAGAGTTTTAAGAAAGAAGCAGTTGCCTGTAGAGATTAAGAGCAGAGGCACTGGAGTGAGACAAACCTGGGCACAAGTTCTGTCCAAGTCTGTCTGTGATACTGTGTGTCTTTGAGGGAGTCATTTAACCTCTGTAACCTCAGTTGCCTCTTCTGTAGAACAGGGTAATACACCCACTTCATAGGGCTATAGGGAGGATTAAATGAGATAAGGCCTTGCACACTGGCACGGAGCAAGGGCTACATAAATGTGCCGAGAAACAAAGGAACAATGTAAACTCCCATCAATGTCATTTTCTAGTTCAATTTTAATTGAAGCTTTGGAGAAGTGAGTTCTGGGGCAGGCTTGACTATGAGTAAGGTGTCAGCTTTGGAAGGGGTCATTCAGGCAAAATAGGAGAGGCTCAAATGCATTCGTATCTCCATGGTTCATCATGTGACCTGGATTCATTTCTCTCATAGGTACCTCAATTTTATTCTCTGATTATATGAAAATTCTGAGCGATTTGACTGTTGGAGTCGTGTAAAATGGCTACGGCCATTCCCAGATTACCTGCACAGGTCTTAAATATGGCAAATGTGTACATCTGAATTGACTTTCCCTTGCCATGAAACCCAGTTTTTGTTCTCAGTTGCTTTGAGTTCAGTGAAATCAAAATAATTGTAATAGAAACCCAAACACAACTTCCAGATTTAGGTAATTGCTGTCCATAATTTCAGACATTCTCAAGCCAAACAGAAATGGGTTTTTCACTTATTTATTGCACAACAATAACTCCAAGAATCTAAATAGGATCCTGCTGAGGCCCATAAGGGTAAACATTTGAGAGCTAACTTTATAAGACAAGCAGTGCTTGAGCTGAGGGGCAAGCGGTGAGAGAGGGGCTGTGAAGCCTCTGTGTGCATCTCCTGCATCTGAACCTGCTGTGCGCCGCTGCAACGCATGGAGCCCGAGTTTCCCAAGACAAAATAAAGGAGTTCAGAGTCTTACTTGATGATCTCTATTGTCCTTCCAGCTGCCACCAACTAACACTTCCTTCCACACTGCCATCTCCAAACTTCTCTTCTCACTACCTCCATTTTCTTCCATGACTGTTAAGTGGTGGTCACAGTAATTAAAAGGAAACAGTTATCTAGAATTTTTTTATTTCCCACCTCTTAGAAAGATTAATAATCAAAATAGGGAAAGGGACACCTGAGCTCTCTTTCATAGTCTTCTCCACTGGTTATTTGCCAGCAAGTTCATGTGAATGTTTCTCTGCAAAAGAGAGAATAGTATATATTTGATCTTCAAGTAGGGAAATTCTTCTCTATCACTTTAAAGGAATCCTTCAAGGTTAAGAATAGAGATTGTGTTATATTCATATCTTTCTTCCTTACAACATCTGGGCAATGCCTTGATAAACACTGAATAAATGTCTGTTGAATTGAATAAAAATTGCTATATACTGCAGACGCTTTCATTTCCAATAGTTTTAATAAGACACAGAGGATATATGGGTAGATGTAATTAAACGGATTCAACAAACAGAAAAGGAAACATCATATAATAGTCACTATACCATAGTGAAAATTACAGAGAATTTGGAGCAATGAACTTGCTGGCTAAAAAAGCTAGGAGTATATTTTTTAGTCTTCCTGATCTGTAGATTAAAGACAAATACCTTAATTTATTGAATGAAATATGAGAACCAGGTAAAGGGGCTAGCACACTACTTAGAAACTCAGAAAAATGTTAGGACCCTTTGTAGAATTTATGTTCACCATCTTAGAAAGTGCACTGTCACATTTCAGCCTATATATTACTTTAGCGTGTAAGTCATGTGGTCTAATTCTGCCTCAGCTAGGACACCCCGTTAGTCTGGAAGCATCAGCAGAGCCTCTACAATTTCAAAGCCTGTGACCAGTTATTTGTGTCCTAGGAGATAGGCTGCAACAATTTACAAGTAACTGGATGAAATTTTTTTTTTAATTTTAAATATGAAAACTTACTAGCATTCTCATTTTTTTCATATATAGTATGCATGACTTTTTTTCAAGGTTGGATTAAATTTTAAAACTCTCAATAGTTTGTTTCATATTACTAATTTTTATGTTTAAAAGAAGACAGCAATGCAAGTCTGTAAGCTGTATACATTTGTGTTTCATTCCTTTTTGAGACATCACAGTTTGGAAAGTGCTTTCAAGGTCACACAAATTTAACTACTGGTGTTTCTTTTGGGGCAAATTTGTCAAATAGCACTAAAATCTAGGAAACAATATCGTTGTATTAATTCATAACTTATATCTTCATTTTCTAGATTAGGAATTGACAAACTGAGAAATGAAGTAGTTTACAAACACACACGACATTCTTAGTGAGCTTTCCAGCCTCTAGTCTCCTTCAGCACCATCAGGGCTACAATGCCATATTCTTTGAGCACATAAAAGAAATAGTTCAGCCAACCTTTCTCTTCCGTTCTTGCTCACTTAACATGCCCATTACAGAATCAAAGAGCAAAGAAGGCTTCTGTTACCAAATGGGCTCCATGATCTTAGGTCATCCAAACAGAAGGGTGGCTTTGGCCTCACCTGTTCCTCTCATTGACGTGAAACTGACCACCTCATGGAGTAGAACGTGCAGTCCCGCATTCGTATTCAGGTCTGTAATTGTTACGCCAGCAGCACGAGATAAATAAGCCTGAAACCCTCATACGAGTCGGATGTCATAGCCCCCGGTCTCCTGAGGACCTGCTTTCCTGTTATTTTTCCATTCTTGCTGCGGCTCGGCAAGGGGAGAGCCTTCTGGTAACCACCACTCATGCAACACTATGTTGAATGAACGGAATAGATGAATCATTTCAACCCTCAGAAGTATCTTAGGGATATTCAAATAATTTTTTGTCCTATTTCTAGCTAAAGTGTCCTTTTCTTTTGCAGACGGCTAGCACCCTGGTTGTGGCTGACTCTAGGATTTCTGGAATCTACAGTTGCATGGCTTCCAATAAAGTAGGGACTGTGGAAAGAAACATGAACTTTTATGTCACAGGTAAGCCACACATCCTAAACTCACAAAGACAGCCCAGTGACCTCAGTCTCTTTTCAAATCTTGTATGCTTTTAGCGCACTTATAGCTTAAGTGATTTTTATTTAAAAAAAAACCAAAACAAAAACATTCCATAGAATTGTTAAACTTTAAGTGCCTTCACCTTTCTCTTAGTAGTATTCTACAACATCATTGGTTCTCCTAAAGAGCTATTTCCTGGAATTCTCTTTTAGAGCTATTTGTGTATGTCTCCTTCCCAGGCTGGACTGTGAATCTGGGATCTTGTCATGTTCATCTTTGAACTCCCTTCAGTATCTTGCACAGGGTCTGGCACATAGCAGTTGTTCAATAATAATCAAAGAAACCAATTATAATACATGTGATGACATTTTGTTTTTAAACTAAGAAGCTAATTGTTTCATAACTTGAGTTTTTGAGAATGAGGCTCTCCTATAGAAATCTGAAACTGAGCTTTGCTGACAATAATTAATATGCTATATTTTTGGTAGCATTTAAGCATTTTTAGCCTTAAATATGATGGCCTCCGCAGATCTTAAAACTTCCAAGGCACACAAGTGGCACTCCCTATGTCCCTCCATGGGTACAGGAAGGAAGTAAGTAGCTCAAAGTATAAAAACAATTGCCTGGCTCCATACACCCCCCCCCCCCCAATTTTCTGAGGAAACCTGGGCAGTTTTCCAGCTCTCTGGAAACACTGCACTGCATGGGGCAGGCCGCAGCAGTTGCCTAGAGTTCTCCAGAAGGAAATAGGTAGGTCTGATTTCATGAGATGTATGGGTCGTCACATCACAGGGAGCCTTCCGGCAAGTGAACCAACCCTCAGAGAAGCTGTGCAAGGGGGGATATCCTTGAGTAGGTTCCCACAGAATGTCAGAGCTGGAAGAGATGTTAGAGGCTATTCAACATTGCAGCCCCTGATTTTCCAGATGAGGAAATGGCATTTAGAGAGTAAAGAGGAACACAGAAGAGCCGCTCTAGACCAAGTCAGTCCCTGTCTTCTCACATTCGAAACATGGAAGGGAAATCATTTTTGCATCCATTCTAAGTAGGAAAAGTCCTTTATTTAGAATATTCAGATACAATTTCACACATATCAGTTCTCTAATTAATCTCAGAAGATTTGGAGTAATTAAGAACAAAGGTTTGTATTGTACTTTATAGTTGGTTGGAAACAAGTTACCATGCAAATCCACAGACACTGTATAAATGATTTAGAGTACAAAAGATTGAGCAATTCCTGTTCAGTTCTGAACATCACTCAAGTTTGTCCAAGTTTAATGAGCACTAACTATGAAACAGTACAGTTCAACTCTGTGCTGAGCACTTGAAGGGATATCAGTGGACTCTTGTCTTTCTAAGAAGACAGTTTTAACAGCAAGTAAACAAAGAAAAAGTGTTAAGTTATATATATCCTCGTATCAAAAGGTATGTGCAGAAGTAAAGTGACAGACAAATTCACCATTAACCCAACGCTGTCCAATAGAAATACAATGTAATCCACATATGTAAGTTAAAATTTTTTGTAACCTCATTTTTAAAAAGTAAAAAGAAAAAAGTGAAATTAATTTTATTTAACCCAATTTATCTGAAATGTTATCATTTCAACATGTAATCCATATTATTAAAAATATTACACTGCTTCAGTTTTTAAAATTTAAATTAACTGAAGTAAAATAAAATTAATTGAATAAAATTCAGTTCTTCACTAGCCATGTTTTAAATGCTCAATAGTCACATATGGCTAGTGGGTACTGTATTGGACAGTGTAGCTCTGAGCCTGACAGAACATAGCAGGATTTGAGGTGATCCTGGACTTGAGCTGGTCCTGAGGGAGGGTAGAATTTGAATAGGTAGAAAGAAGAGGACAGTCTTGCCCTGACATTTTCAGAGCCAAGACAAAAGTACCAGTGGAGGCTCACAAACTATACACCTAACCACTCATAAGTTCTAAATTAAGCGAACAAGCTATTAAATATGTTTTAGCCTCCTGTGGACAAATATACCTTCATGAAAGGTCAAGTACAAATTTAGAATTCTGGGACTACTCAGAGTTCTACAGCAGAATATAGCAGTGCCTGGAGGTGCAGAAGGAACTGACCCCTGGCTCACCCATCTTCTCTTTGCACTTCTGGCTCTGTCCCACACAGGAAGGGGCCACACACCCAGTGTATGGTCTCCCCAGTCCACACTTCCAAACTCTGTCCACACTCCTCACAGTCTCCCCTGGGACAGGGACAGAGCATATAGCCAGAACAAAGCCATGTAAAGGCACAGGACAAGGACCCCTCTTGCCTGGGTTGAAAGGCAGGACTGGAAGAGGATGTACTAAGAGTAGAGGGGAACTTCATGCTCATTTCTCATTGTTCAGGGTCTCCAAGAAAGGTTAATTGATGCC
Organism: Equus asinus; assembly: GCF_041296235.1. Classification (NCBI taxonomy): domain Eukaryota; kingdom Metazoa; phylum Chordata; class Mammalia; order Perissodactyla; family Equidae; genus Equus; species Equus asinus. Next base: position 10,427,121 of record NC_091800.1, on the reverse strand, counting down.
CAGCATTAATTGCAGCATCAGCATCCAGCCTATCTATCTCACCACGTTCTTCATTGCTGCATCATATACCTATGCATGGTAATGTTGCTGAAAGGGCTCCAGCTGATAAAGCTGATCACCTATTAAATTCAGACAGAAATTCCCTCCCATCTCCCACATTATACAATTTATAACCATGGAATGCTTGAAACCTTTTCTAGATCCCAAGGCTTGTCCAAAGAAAGAGGTGATGAGATTTCAATTTGAACATACCTACTTGAAGCTCACAACATTTTTCCTCTAGAAATTCAAGAGCTTTAATCTCACAACTGAGCACAAATTCAGCCAATCAAGACCTCATTGCCTGGAATATAATTTCTCTTAATGCTTTTCTACCAGTCCTGAAAAATTCTAGTTTGGATTGGTGATAATAGATTAATTTGCTTATATTCATTATTTTAAAATGAATTATTGTCTTTTCTTTCTCAACTCTTTGCCACGAGATTTATTCTCACTAGAGATGAGACTAAATACTTTTAGGATGTTGCACCTTACATATCTATTTTCCAAAATATGAATGTATATTTGTTCAATGTTTATACTTGACCTAGTGCAGACAATGCTTTAAAAGATCTGTCTAAAATTTAACTGCTCTGCATCAAAAGATCTAGATTTGGTTCGTTATTGATTCTCATTTTAATCATGTTGCCCCTTCCTTAAAATACAATAATAACTTAGAGTTCCCTTCCAAACTGATGAACACCAGTTAGCTGTGGCCATTAGAATCCTCTATTGCTTCCACTCTAAACTTTGCCATTTACTTGTACATAGAATCTACTTGAAACAAGCAAAACTTCCTACTAATCACTCACTCTCTTTTTAGAGAATGTTATTTCTATTCTTCAGGAGAAGTACAGCCTTCGTTATTTCTACCTGTCAAATGAGATGCCATTCATCCTTTTAATTTCTATGCTTGTCTCTTTCATGAACTCAATTCATGTTTGATCCAATCAAGTCAAACGTCTACCCCCAAATATGCACCTTTGTAAATAGGTTACTCTTTCATCTAACTCTAGCAAGGGTTGACTCTTCTTCATGACACCTCATAAGATGCCCTGGATGTGATATGTGTTTGATGGATGAGTGTTGATTGGTGCTGATGATGATTGCGCTGAATCTGCAACACATACTTAAGTGTGGGAAGATTTCTTGTTTTCACTTTGAGAGTTAGAAGGCAATTCTTTCTTGGGTCTGTTTTTGTACTCAGGCTAAAAAAAAAAAAACAACATGAATTAAGGGGAAAAATCCCTCTGGATTCATTAACTAGTTCAGGACATTTTATTTATCAGTTCCATGCATCAAAAGAGAATACCAAAGAGGTTATCCTGAGAAATAGATAATCATTTCTAAAAGGCTATCTGATAACATAACCAAATTAGCTTCAGTAACAGTGTCCCCCATATGAGAAACCGACCTCAAAACCTATTTGGTTCTTTTCTTTTCCTATGTGTGTGTTTTTGCTGTTTTGCTGGCACTCAGCATGACTATGGGTGTGTTAGCAATTACTGAGGGTGAAACAGGAACAGCACTGCCTTATCTCCCTGGTTTCCCAATGTCACTAAATGCATTTTATTTTGAGATTCCTGGTGGTGCTTGGCAAAGATAAACAAAATCTTCCATCAGGAAACCTGTGAGCTATTTCCACAGGAAGTTTCAAATCACTAAAGTAAATAGAAACTCTCTACATGATCTCAGTGGTGTTACTTGGGCTTGCTTGGGTTCTAACTACCAGGATGAGACCTTATAAATGGAAAGTCTGTGGTCTTTTAAGAAATGATTTGATTGCAACCAGTGCACAATACTTCTGTTCTAGTATCTGTGTAAAAGTTGATGGCTAATGTTTTACTCCCCATACTTGGAAAATGTCCCAATTATAAAAAGATGCTGAATTAGAGGGGCTATTTCTGACACCTTATTGTTATGTTAAAAATGACTGTCAGCTGCTTCTGCATCTTCTGGCACATTCTTAGATTTTGATTTTAAAAGCAGGAAAACCTGGTCTCCTCTCTTTCCAACCACTGACAGCTTCATAAGCCACTGTTACCCCCGGCTCCCAGGTTTCAAATGAATACTTTGGCATTTCTTCAGACGTGACACTTTATAATAAAGCCAAAGCCCAGAAAAATCAGAAAAACAAGCAAAGTGAGATTTAGGAAAGAGTTGATATGATATCTAAATTTGGACTATTGTCCCCTTAAGGTTTAAAGGTTTCTTTATAGCTTTGTGTGTAAAGGATAATAATAATAATAGCATAACATAGTGCTTTTCATCTTCAAAGTACTTTGTAAAATGTTGGCCCAAATTCTTTGCTCAAATACAGATATGCCACTAGTAACAAGCAATGGGAGGGTTTTGACAGCAGGTCGGTTCAGGGCCAGTAACCAATGATTTTTAAAATCCTTTGGTGAAATGGTCCAAAATGAGACTGAGGAACTCTCAGCACAAAAGCTAAATGATGTTCCAGGGTAAGAAAGCTGAGGAGGAGAGCTCATGAGGAGAGGCACTCAGAAAATGGAGATGAAGCTTAGCTGGGAATTGACATTGGAGAAAATGGCTTCTAATGACACAGTCACTTTCAGAAAATGTTTAATATGTTTTTGAGAGTAAATTTGATTTTTAAAATTACTCTCCGCCACATTGCCACCACTTTGGAATCTGGCAACTCTTCCAGATTAGTTGTCTGCATTTTCAGAAGAAATATTTGCTCTTTTATGTCTGACAACAACCACCACAATGGGGACCTGAACAAGTAACCTGGCTCTTCTCTGCCCTACTGTGCCAGCAGAGAGCAGGGAAAGTCATGGAGCAGCAGCAGGAGGAGGACAGAGCAATCCAATTGTAGGAAACTGGGGAAGTCGGTTGTTTTTTTACCTGAAAAGTTTAGGATTAAAGTGGTGTTGAAAGGCATGACTGAAGTCTCCTAGCATGTACCTGGGACTTCCTATTATCACCTGTTTACAATGTATTTTGGATAAGTTAACTATAAAGGTATCTTTGGGTTTTGGTACAAATTGCTCTTATATCACTTCACTAGTTTGCCCAGTTACCAGTAGGGGTTCTGTACGTGATAAAGAAATGGAAACGTGGTTATGATCCCAAGTTGTAAAAAAATATTCCATTGTGAAAGCAACTTTGGGCAAAGAAGGAAAATGTACCATCTTAATAACGGTCTTGTTTTGCATTTCCTGCCTCCCTTCTGATAGAATGAACTTAGTTGGTTCCTACCTGCTATGTTTGATCAGTTCTCTTAAAATAAAAAAGATAATACTCCTTATAATGCTGATGCTGGGAGAATTTGTGTAGGAACATCTCTTAAGATGTTTGAATATCTCTTGAGGAGATGTTGTCTCCATATGAGACACTGATTTTTCTACGAACTGAAGTTCTTTACTCTTATTTTATAGATGTGCCCAATGGATTTCATGTTAACTTGGAAAAAATGCCTACGGAAGGAGAGGACCTGAAACTGTCTTGCACGGTTAACAAGTTCTTATACAGAGACATTACTTGGATTTTGCTGCGGACAGTTAATAACCGAACAATGCACCACAGTATTAGCAAGCAAAAAATGGCCATCACCAAAGAGTACTCCATTACTCTTCATCTAATCATCAAGAATGTTTCCCTGGAAGATTCAGGCACCTATGCCTGCAGAGCCAGGAACATATATACAGGGGAAGAAATCCTTCAGAAGAAAGAAGTTACAATTAGAGGTGAGCACTGCAACAAAAAGGCTGTTTTCTCTCGGATCTCCAAATTTAAAAGCACAAGGAATGATTGTACCACACAAAGTAATGTAAAACATTAAAGGACTCATTAAAAAGTAACAGTTGTCTCATATCATCTTGATTTATTGTCACTGTTGCTAACTTTCCGGCTCAGAGGAGATGCTCCTCCCAAAATGAGTTTGGAGATGATAGGAGTAATAATGAGACCCCAAAGTCCCAGCTCTGGGCTCCCCATTCAGGCTGAGGGGTCTGCCCTCTGGGGCCGACTTGGTGCGCGTTTGGATTTGGAGGATCCCTGCAGTGCATTCTCTGTGTGTTTTGCTCTTTGCTGTCTTCTCCTGCCTGATAAACAACAACTTGGGACTGATTCTTTCCTTCCACTTTGATGCCAACCTCTTTTTATTTTTAAGTTTTGAAGCTGCACAAACTGACTAATTTAAACAGATGCTGGTTTCTGCCAAAGATGGACATGAATAAATTAATTTTCCAGCTCAGAATGAGTACAGTTGAATTTGAGACTCTGTCGGACCTCTGCCTGGTTTTATTTTGTATTATTTCATCTGTTCTTGATTTGTAAATAGCACCTGGATAGCAAGTTATAATGCTTATTTATTTGAAAATGCTTTTTTTTTTTTAGCTTAAGCACATTAATCTTAAATTGGAGCTTCTAAAATGAGCCCAGGGGTGCAAGATACAGGTGTAATATTGAGGTATTAAAGCTGTATCACAGTATGAATTATGAAAGTCCACCCAAGTCAAGCCCACTTCCCTCCTCTCATGCAATTCAGGTAGCCAGTACACTAGTTCAGAGAAGGGTTTCATCCTCACTGCCTCTGAGTGGACTAGACAGCTATGACAGTGCCTGAAAGAAAGTGGATCATGCCATCATTTTAAATATTTTTGTCCCCTGGCTATTCTTTTAAAGAACTTTATCCTGTTTAATTGATGGCATTCAAAGGTGTACCACAATCAGTTTATCAAGGAAATAAAGGCTATTGTGACCAGAGGTTTAATGCATTCTTCTAAATGTAATTCTAAAATTTGTCCATTACAAAAATTCCACTTTTGGGGCTGGCCCCATGGTGTAGTGGTTAAGTTCAGCATGCTCCACTTTGGTGACCTGGGTTCACAGGTTTGGATCCCAGGTACCGACCTACACCACTGGTCAGCCATGGTGCAGTGGCAACCCACATACAAAGTAGAGGAAGACTGGCACCAATGTTAGCTCAGGGAAAATCTTCCTCAAGCAAAAAAAGAGGAATATTGGCAACAGATGTTAGTTCAGGAGGCAACTTCCTTGGCAAAAATATAAACAAACAAAAAGTCCACTTTCTCCGTATGCAAATGTTAATAGGATATTTTATGGGGATTAAGAAATGGCAAAACTACAGAAGCAAAATTTAGGATCATTTAAAAATATACATCATTTTTAAATCAAGAGAGATTGTAATCTCTTGTTTTAACCTTGCATTTGAGGAGAAAGTGACTTTTTCACCAGTTTAATGTTTATTATTTTGTTGTTTTCATTTATGATTGATCATTATATGTGACTTGCATGAACTATTGGAAAACAAACTATAATGACCAAAATAGCCATGGCTGAGAACACAGTGGCTGGGCAGTTCAATAGGGGGTGAAAATATGACAACTTTTCAGGCTTGGGAACTCACCAGACTGTTTCCTCCTTTAGGTCAGACTCTGTCCCACGGCTAAACTTGTCTTTCACGTGGGAATTGCTTTTGTCAAGTGTGAAAGAGTAAACAATAGCATTTCCCCAGAATGCCAGTTTTATGGAGCCCCAAATGCTCTGAAAACAATTAGTAACCTGGAAGTTGTCAGCGCAAAGGAAAGAATAATCAATTGTATCTTGAAATTTTACCTATGGCTCTTTTGCCTGGGTCTTTGTTCATTATAAGTCAGTGTGTTCCTTCAGGAAACAATGTCTTAGTACCACAGAACTTAGGGGCCTCAATTTTCACTAAAGCTGAAAAAGCAAATGGAATGATTTAGGAGTTGCTTTTGAAAAAATGGTGAAGTGGACATGCAGAATCTGTCATTTCCTTCTCCTTAAAATTGCAATGTAATTTTTGTGGGGAGGGGAGGGGTGTTATTATTTACAGGAGATGATTTTCAGTATTTCCAAGAGAAAAATTTAAGAATTACATAGAGTAATGAATTATTCACTGTGTAATTAATCCTTCCAGAGAGTTTAAAAAGAAAAAACAGTTGAGTGGCTTTTGTTTTTTATTAGTTACTCTTTTGAGTGTGGAGTAAGGGGAGGATAATGGGAAAAATAGAAAAAAGAGCATTAATATGGAGAATGATTGAGATGGAGTAGAGGGCATGAGGCTGGTTCCTCAGTCCTCATTCCAAATGGAGAAGAGACACTGTGTATTTATGGGACCTAGCAAGTCTCTGGGCCATAACACTGAAAAGTAAAAGAACCTGGTGGTGAGCTATCTTTGGCTACTGACAACCAGCAGAAATATTCTGTTAATTCTGATTTTCTCAGTTTGAAGGGATCAGCTCCACTTTGCTAAATTTTGGAAAGTAGCTACCTATTTCCATCAAATAACTTAGGTTTAAAAAATATGGGTTCAATGTACCTTTCTTATTTAAAATGTCAAAATAGATTACTATAAAGTATAAAGTGGGAATTGATAAAATGATTCCTTGATCAATTGGTCATTTTGAAACTAGCCAAAAATGAGACTCTTCACGTAGGAGAACATTTTTTCAGAAATGGGTACAAAGAAAGAAATCATAATACTGTATGTTTCAGACATGTTTATATGAACTTTGTATTTAATTGAGTGTCTTATGTTTATTCTGCAGCCTTTTTGCTGCTTCTCTTGTCTGAAGTTTTGTGTAGTACAGATAGGGGCTTTGGGCTTCATGATATTTATGTTAAAATAAAATGTTCTCTTTTATATAAGTATTGTTTTCCAATACACCTGTGAGGGAAGCCAAATCTTGTATTGATGATGTTACAGTTTGTAGCTATGAAAATAATTTGGGTGTTGCAGGCCCTATATTCAGACTTCCTTTTTATAATAAGGCCTATGGGCAATGACAGATTATTTTATCATATTTAGTGCATAGAATAGTAAATGTGCTATGGGAAGCTACTAAAAGTATAACTCAGTGAACTGGGTCTGAGTTTTAAATGAGGAAGTTGGCTTGCCACTGTAAAAGATACTAAATAGTAATATGATACTGTTCTTTATTATCTCGTCATGTTTCACTGGTATGTTTGGGGTCTTTACCATGTAAAAATGTCAAAATTGTAATGATCAAGCATGTAAAAGTTATCAAAATTGAAGATTTTGATACATGGCTGCATTTTCTATTAGTTAGAGCTATTTGACAGATTGTACAACATGCAAACACAGAAATATTAAAATGGTTCTGCCTGGGGGTAAAGATAGACAAGGAAAGATACACTGAAACAGGCAAAAGGATCATTGCTATCATCTATCCACACTGTTTGAAGAGTTTATAAATCAGAGTACTTCCTTCAACACTCTTTTTTGCCTTCAGATTTTACTTTGCATGAAATGAGAAAAGACTAATGATAAGCTATAGAAATCCAAGTTTAATGAGAAATCTGTTTCTCCTAACAGATAGTAACTGCCATGTTATACTAAGTCAACATGTTATAAAAAGTTATGTGATAATATACTCTTTAACCTGAGATTTCTAAATTGCTTTAATGAATGCTAATCCTGAGAGTTTCCCTGAAGGAATAAAAAGAGAAAGGTTTTGGGACTGTGTCATCTCTTAGAGCATGGTAATCACTCCTAAGCTGCTTTCACAGTTTTAGTACAATAAGATGAGGACATCAAAAACGGTCAGAGAAAGCTCATACTGTATAATTGAAACCAGTGATGCAGAATGTGTAAGTTATGCCAAAACTCTTTTGATTCTGTTCCAGGATTTGCAACAAGGGGGGAAAAGGATGATTTGGGAGGGTGGGAAAGACATTAGGAGTTGTCTTTATTCCTTTACTTTGGAAGCTTGAGCTACCAATCCAGCACCGGCCTAACTAGAATGTATACACATCAGCAGGACTGACTACTTCATTAAATAGAGACACTGTACTCACTGGGGGCCTGGGGTACTGCTGTTCCTATGTGGGATTTTAATGTTGTAATGTATTGCATCCTAATGTATTAAATTCATTTTGTTGTACTATATTGGTTGGCATTTTATTAAAATAAATTGTATTGTATCATATTTGTATGTTTTAAGAGAAAATAATATAAAATACAATATTTGTACTATTATATAGTGCAAAAACTATAAATCTGTGCCTCTGCCTCTTGAATTAATCTTTTGGTCGCTTGCATTTGGGAAGGGAATGGAGGAAGGAAATAATCAATAAAGCATTCAAAGTTCAAGAAATTCTCCTGTTTGGTCTGCTGCCTTACAATTTAGATTACTGACAGCTGAGTAACACAAATATGCTCACCCTCACAAACACATCAATAAAAATACATACAAAATTATATTAGCTCATCACTATAATACTATATAATTATGTAAAAATTCATTACAAGCCTATACCCAAAATCATGTTTTCACTTAGAGTTCTTAAAATATTGTGCAAAATCATTAGGTTCTTTTGAGAGAAGTAAAGGTTCTCTCAAAAAAAGGAAGGAAACTAGTTGGCCAGGCAAAAACCTTGATATTGAAACTTAAAAATATAGGATTTAGTTCTTGATTTTACTCCGTGTCCTAACAAGTTTCAATTTCTTGTAGCAACTTAATAAAGAAGAAGCAGTAGGTTAGCCATAGAGGAGAGACTTAGGGAACAAGATACAAATAAGACCTTATAACTGAGCCTTGCTGTTTCTATATATATTTAAAACGTTGATATGCATATACAATAAAAGAAGAAAATTGATGAGTAATAACAATTCCCTTTCTTTATTCACTAGATCAGGAAGCACCTTACCTCCTGCGAAACCTCAGTGATCACACAGTGCCTATCAGCAGCTCTACCACTTTAGACTGTCACGCTAACGGCGTCCCAGAGCCTCAGATAACCTGGTTTAAAAACAACCACAAAATACAACAAGAACCTGGTAAGAGATCTTTTTCCCTTGTGTTTACTGTTTCTCATTATCCCCTTCTTCCCTTAACACTCCTATCACCTCCTTCCGGTACATCTAGAACCACTTGCCGATAGAGCTGCGAAAAATTGGGCTCTGGTTCATGCTTATATCAACTTCACATGAGGAATATTTGAGCCAGTTCTTATGCAGACCATATTCCTGACCCTATAGAAAGATCCTTATGGAATCTGCCTTACAGAGTGCATTCAGAAAGAAATGGTAAGAGCCACTTAGAAAATGTTTCGGTTCACCTTGACAGCAGGGAAAGTGAAGAGTTAGTTCCTTAGCTTGAGGGTATAGCAGAGCTTTGAATATCTGGCATACATGAAGTTCAGAGTAGATTTATAGTCTTTTTAATTCACCTACACCAATTTTATCAATTTGGTAGAAAGAAGAATATTTTAAAAGATATTTTATAATACTTGTAAAAAATTCTAAACTAATGGTTATGTGTTCATTTCCTTTCCACAGAAAATATATTTAAAAACAGATAGGCTTAAATCAGCCAGCCCCAATGGTCTAGTGGTTAAGATCCAGCACTCTCACCACGGCGACCCCAGTGCATTTCCTGCTCAGGGAACCACACCACCATCTGTTGGTTGTCATACTGTCATGGCTGTGTGTTGCTGTGATGCTGAAAGCTGTATCACTGGTAGTTCGAATACCAGCAGGGTCACCCATGGTGGACAGGTTTCAGCTTCCAGACTAAGACAGACTAGGAAGAAGGACCTGGCCACCCCTTTCTGAAAAAATTGCCCATGAAAACCCTGTGAATAGCAGTAGAGCATTGTCTGATGTAGCGCTGGAGAGTGAAAGGATGGCGCAAAAAAACTGGGCAGGGTTCCGCTCTGCCATACACAGGGTTCCTACGAGTCAGAGTTGACTCAATAGCATCAACAACAAAAACTGAAATCATTAAGTATAAGCACTATCTATTGCCTGCCTCATAATTCCATGGTTAAATAAGATTAAAATGAACTTATTTATAATTTTGATTAATAATTACATTTATATTAAAAATAAAATTGCCATTTATTTGTAATATCCCAACAACCTAAATGAAATAACTGGCAGTATGGAGTGGTCTTTAAATGTAAGTCCTATACTCAAAATCAAAATGAAATCTCCATTTGAGTTTGATGCACAGAAAGGGGTTGTGGTATAACATCTCCAATTTCAAGATATTTACAAATGTCTTAGGACTTACACTCAGCAGGTCCAAAACTGATCACATCACATCATTTTTCTCCGTAAAGCAGTACCTCCTCTTGTACTGACATCATATACTTCATCATCCAAACTAGAAGGTAATGACCTCTCCTTCACCCTATTCCTCTAATCAATCCCCAGGCTAAGCAGGTTATACCGACTACACACTAAATATTTCTCAAAACCTTCTTTTCCTCTGCTTTCCTATTGTCATTCTCTTGGTTCAGATGTTCACTATGCAGCCCCTGAACATCTGTAGCAGTCTCCTAACTGGTCTCCCTACCTCTCTTTTCTCTCTTTGCATCTGTTTCCCACACAGCTATATAAAATGCAGCTAGGAACATGTCACTTCCCTGTTTCAAGTCTTCCATTGGCTCTCCATCACACAGGACCGAGTTCAAGCACAGAGAAGGCGTTCAACGACTGGCTCTGCCTACTCCTACAACTCTATGGCTCACCTCCCCTGCTTTGAACTTTATATTCTAGCAATTGTCAAACTCTTATAGATCATCACACACGTTATGCTGTTTCAACCTCCTATGCTTTTTTTTATTCTTGTGTCCCCTCTGCCTGGAGTACTTTCCCTTCATCTAATGCCTACCCATCCCTTAAGACCAAGATCAAGAGTGTTCTCCCTCCAGAAAACCTTACTCAACTTCTGCGAAGAGGAGGCAGGTCCTCTATGAGTCTTTATTATTTATGAATGTTTCTATTCTCTCTCATGGAGTTGTTTTCTGATCATCAGTTCATATGTGTCTGTATTATCTATGCATATTGCTTCCACTCTTACTATATAGTATCATCAGTTTATGTGTATGCTGTCTTACCACGTGTGTATCAACATACGCCATCATCCTGAAGGCAAACAGTGTATCCTTGTCTTATTTGTATCCTTCTTACTTGTCTTTTTATCCTCAGACCTGGAATAGTGCTTGGCAATCAATAAATGTTTCACGAATGAATGAATGAATGAATGAATGAATGTTTTTCAGAAAATCTTATTCTACCCTTAGCAAGTTCACTTGGTAGCACAAATGCCCAGACTTGGGGGTACGGGCTCTGTCACAGACTTTTGAAAGGTAAAGGGACCTTTGGAACATCTTCAGGCCCATTTGTGGAACATAAAATTTAGACCCAAAGAGGTAAAATGATTTGCCCAAGATGACACACTATTAAGATGGGTAGTTTCATAGAAAACTAATTCTTTGAGATATTCTACCAAAATAAAAGGATAAATGAATACACGAATAAATAAATAGCTTGTGAAACAACACCTGTAATATCCTCCCATTAGAGATTCAGAGTTCATATTAGTATATCAAAGGCCCAAGGAAGTGCTGTACTACATAAATCAGGTAAACTATACTTTTAAGCTCTGTATTACCCAAACTTACTTATATTTTAAGCAAATACAAAATACATTTTAAGAAGTGTTAATGTAAGATGTTGGGTGGTTCTTTGAAAGAAGTAAATTTGACAAGTTCAGTTTTCATACTTTGAATGTGAGTTAAAGTATTAGAGTTGACCCAATTTTGAAAGCTCATGACCATTCTGGAACTAGAGCATAGACAAAGCAAGAGAATGTGCCAAGGCAGTTACTACACACAGAAAAAGGTTATGAGGTGTTAGGGAGAGTTTGAGTCCTAACATTGCCCTCATGGGTCAGAGAATTTGGGCAACTCACTTATCCTTATTCTCTGAGCCTCTATTTCCTTATTTATAAAACTGGGATAATACTGACCACAGGGATGTAGTGAGGTTTAACTGAGTTAACATAACTAAAGTGACCCATAGTGATGGCTTAGTCAGTGCCACCTTCTCATCAATCTCGTTTATACAAAAATTGGCCAATGAGTTGTCAGAATTCGTTGGAAGGTGTCAGAGGGTTAATTAATGTCAGCTCAAATGTCAAACAACTCTACATCTAATAAATCTTCCTCCCAGCTTTCTTTGATCTTCTGAGGGCCAAAAGAAGAATATCTAAAAAGAATCTTATGTAAATTCTTTATAAATCTTTATCATTCTAATATGCTATTAGCATTTATTGAGTTCAACTGCACTAAGTTGTCAATTTTATCTCTTTTCCCTTTATTCACTCTTTAAAACTACTATAGCCTTTTGGAAAGGAATTTCTTAATTTTTTTGAGATACTCTTTTACATGTATACAGTATTTATAAAATTTCATAAGTAAGATTGCCATTTGATGCAGCAAATTCAGCAGCCAATGCAATATGCTCTTTGACTAGGACCCTTATGTCCATGCATATAGACATCTTCAAAAATACCAATTCTTTTATGGTATATCTTTTTATAAACCTATGAGTACAGATTACAGGTACCCAAAGCAATAAACCTTGACTCACTGGTTGTTCCAAAGCCTAAATGGAAAAACATCAAGATGACAGCCTGAAAAAGACTGAAAACTAGTTCATCATATACTAAGCCTTTGGAAAGCTAGACAGTTTTAAAACCCTGAGAATAAACTGTACATCCTTTAGAGACTTGAGATGCATCTCTTATATGAAGCCTGGCAACTCAAAAAGAATTTATATTCTGAGAGTATTTTAGTGACCTTGGATCATTGATAGGATCCAGCCCATTATCACTGTTATTTGTTAAATGACAACTTACTCTATTCCAAAGAAAATGTGAGAGAGGAAGCAGGGCACACACAAGAGTTCACGATCTAGACAAGTGGCCGTAAAACACCTGCTGAAAGAACATAGTGGAGTAGAATTTTTTTCCTTCCTTTTCATTTCCTTTCAGGAAAACCTTTCAGTAGGGCACAGTCATTCCATAGAAGAAATGCAATTTCAAGAAAGTGTTATGAAAGCTGAGTAGTAAATTCTTGGGCCAAAGGGCATCAAGCAGGAACAAAAGGGATCCTAAGCACGCAGGCACAGGAAAGCATGAGCACAGGGGGCATGAGGCAATCTCCACTACAGCAACTCAAATGAGAAGAAAATGGGCATCCTGGAAACCACGCTGCCTGACAACCCCCAGAACAGGCTCCCTGCTGCCAGCCACACAACCCCTAGCTTTTCAGGGCCTCAACTGCCCGGCCCCACCCTACTAACTGATTCGCTCCCACTACCCCTGACCTCTGTACTCTCCTCTTCTCCCCTCAGCCTCTGGGCCATAGAGGCGCCTTCACTAGGGATCCTCCTTTCACATTCCAGTGCACAGTGACTCTTCCCTTTCTCCGATGTCCAGGTTTATTTACAATTCATGTCACAGAGTGCATCACCTCGTTGTTCTCGTTTTATCTGTGCTTATTTTCAAAACCTTTGAAGATAGATATAATGTCTTAATGTCTTCTCTATTAAAAACAGTAATAGATTTACTGAGCCTTCACAGGTACTAAGGCACTGTGTTAGGAATTTTACAAATATGTCATTTACTTTTCACAACTATCACCTGAGGTAGGTACTGTTATTAAATGCTTTCCATAGATGTATTTTAACTTAACAAGCACACATTACGTGCCCAGTACTGTTCTAAATACTTTACTAATATTAATTTGTTTAGTGCCCTAAGAATTCTATGAAGTTTGCTAAATTATGATGCCTGTTTTACAGACCAAAAGATGAGGAAGCAGAGACATAGACAGGAGAAATAACTGGCTCCAGGTCAGAGTTAGAAGGTAGCAGACCAAAGTTCAAACCAGAAGATGACTCCTGAGCCTGTGCTCCCACACTCAACATGTGGAGCCGAACATCAGTCCTCACCAGAGTACAAATAGGCAGTGGTTGTAAATGACCTCATGGGCATTAACAAGCACGTATTTAAAACAATGAATAGTTTCTCATTTCCAACCCTTGAAGATTAAGCTTCCTAAAGACTATAGTTTATTTTAAAAATTTACTTATTAAAAATACTTAAAGCATATTAAAAATATTTAAAGCATTTTTTAAAAAGTAGACAATCCATGTATAAAGTTAAAAGTTATTCTGAACACAAATCCAGTTACTTACACGTTTTGAAAGATCCAGAATTCATTGCATATTAGCCCAACACTCTTTTACTCATTCAACAAACATTTATAAGGCACTACTTTGTGTTTGGTGCTGTGCTAGGCTCTGCGAATAGAGCAGTGAACAAGAAAACTAAAATCTGAATAAAAAATATCTAAAGTAATTAATTTGTATACGTGTTTAAATGAATACAGCTTCTTCAAGCAGCACCATGTGTGTCCTAACTTATTCACTATCATCACATCAACTGGGCACCAGAGTTAATGAGTCTAAAAATGGAATGACGCAAATTAATAAACATGACAAGTAGAAAATATTATGGCTCAATCAGGACTAAAATATCTTTAATGCAGTAGATAATTGAAAAAATACTTTTCCTTTGTGCTTAAATGCTGCACATACAACAGGTTCTAAATCATTAATGTTAGCTGAATACACAGAATGGAAGAGCAATAAAGAGGAAATAAGAGAAAATATGTGAGAAGTAATAAAGGTGGCAGAACATCCAAATCAGAACCGAGTAACGAAGCTACCAGCAACTATTAGAAGGGACTGAGAGGTGCAAAGTGTTGAAAGGAGAAGGTAATTTGACGCATATTTACTTTGAAGAGACAAGTGAAAATGGACTAGCTGAAGTAAGTATAATATAAAGGGCCAGACATGAACAAAAAACGTAATGTGAAAGGACCAATACCAAAAAAGCGCCAGACAAGAGCTCTCCGCTGGAGACAAAGTCTATTTGACAGTGGCTACTTTGAGTACAGTTTGATTCTTAGGGGTACGCAGACAGCAAAGCTCCTTTAAGAAACAGTCATTTCTGTTGGGCTAAAAATTTAAAGGGTTTGCACCCAGACTTGAAACAATGGTATGAAGTCACCTTGGAGAATGTATGACTCCCCCGAGCATCTTCATTACTTCTCCAGTCACCCACCCAAAGGACTAGCAGCTCCTCCAAAATGATCAAAAAGTCACCTTTCTACCTGACCCTCTTCCCAGATTCTCCAATGAGGTCCTAAAAATGTTTCAAGCTGTGACAGGTGGCAACTTACTTCATGGTGGCACTGTGAGGCATCAAGATAAGTTTGCAAAGCAGATATGGCAGAAGGTTCATCTAGCTTAGTTTTACTCTGATGTAAGCTCAAACCATCTCACAAATGATTGTGCAGAGAAAAACGGGGGTTCTGAAAAAGTCATTGAAATGCTGAAAAAAGTAACAAGCTCTCCTCTGAAAATATTTAAGAGAACAGAAGGCAATGTTAATCTGAGATGTATTTAGTAAAGCCTGCTTGAACCGAGAAACTATCATCAAACTATTACTTAAACTAAATTTCTATGACAGAAAAACATTTTCAGAATATTTTCAGATTAAGGCAGTAGGATTAGAACAAGGAGTTTAGAAAGAATAAATTCTGTCTTAAATAGAGTGAGGATGGAACAGGAGAGAACCACCCTAACCCACTGATTAATATTCCTTCCTAAATGGGATCTTGGTCACTGGGACCACTTATCTAATGACCTGAAAGGGACATCTTTCCTGTCACCACTATATCACCGACACCAAATATCTGCACCCATAAGTGCATATTCAGATCAAGGTGACCTACTGTCCTAGTACCTGGAGGGACAGAATTATCTGTGAAGTGTAAAGTGGTTTTCATAGATCTGGGAAAGATCTTAAGGAAAAGTAGAAGAGAGATATAAATGAGGATGTTAATGCCTAGTGATGATAAACTATCTGTCACCCTCAGGCTATAAGAATCAGCAGCTTTGCTTGATTTCTTAGTAATAATAAAATTTAGAAATGTCAATAATTTTTTGCAAAACTTGAGTAGTAATTACCTTTTCTTTCTCATGAAATTTACTCTATGGTGCATAAAGAATTAAGAAGTATTGCAGTGGGGCCAGCCCAGTGGCAGAGCGGTTAAGTGCGCATGTTCTGCTTTGGCGGCCCAGGGTTCACCGGTTCGGATCCCAGGTGCGGACATGGCACCGCTTGGCACGCCATGCTGTGGTAGGCATCCCACATATAAAGTAGAGGAAGATGGGCATGGATGTTAGCTCAGGGCCAGTCTTCCTCAGCAAAAAGAGGATTGGCAGCAGTTTGCTCAGGGCTAATCTTCCTCAAAAAAAAAAAATAAAAAGAAGTATTGCAGAAAAGAAATATGTCCAAGGGGCTGGCCTGGTGGCATAGTTGTGGGTTCACGCACTCTGCTTCGGTGGCCCGGGGTTCTCGGGTTTGGATCCTGGGCATGGACCTACACACCGCTTGTCAAGCACGCTGCACACTGTGGTGGCATCCTGTATACAAAATAGAGGAAGGTTGGCACAGATGTTAGCTCAGGGACAATCTCCCTCAAGCAAAAAGAGGAAGATTGGTAACAGATGTTAGCTCAGGGCCAATCTTCCTCACCAAAATAAATAAATAAGTAAATAAATAAATAAAAAAAAAGAACTGTGTCCAAGATTCCCAGGTGCACAGAGGGCAGTGCGTGGGAAGGCAAGTTGGCTGTTCCATTTATCACCTGCACTGAGCCAGTCAATCTGCTGATGTAATTGGCTAAGCAGCTATTCTCATCGTTCCTTTCTCTTCAATATGTGCCTTTAAGGTAAGGGTGTCCATGTACCCAGACCCAGAAGGGCCAAGCTTCACTGGTAGATATACCAGTAGCGCTTCTCCTCTGCCAGAATCTTCAAACAAGTTCTCAAGGTTTAGTTGTACCTCTGACAAGAATATAAGCATGAGGGACATCCTGAACATGTTATAGAATCAAGGCTCAGTTCTTTTTTAAGGATAAATTTCCATTTAGAAGTTGAAGAGAAAGGAATGGAATTAAGGAAGGAGTATAGTCAGATTTACAGCAGGGAAAACATTTAATTGGTTGGAGCTGCCAGAGTTCAGAGCTACAAGCCCAAACCCAGACAAAAGAAGGGGCCTGACTTTAACCACAGCCCCTAAGGTGTGAAAAAATGAAGAATGTTACTTTATGCACTTTCTACTGCTCTGCAATTACTTGTTAATGATTGGCTAGTTCAAGGAGACTGAAAAGTACAGCTGTAGGCTTCTACGGTTTACATCCAGAAAAGTAAAGTAACCCATGAGGAGAGTCCCATTTTGTATTGGAAATCAATAGAAATTATTTATGGAGAGTCAATCTTGACCCCTAAAATATCTCTATTGTCAAGTTCCAGCTTATTTAGGTCTTGCACATACATACATACACACATACATACATAGCATCATATTATATCCTAATGCTTTGCCCAAAGAAAATTTCTTGGATGTATTTTCCAGTATAGCATCTTCATCCCCATTCAGCCCAGAGAAGCCTCCTGAAAGCCAGAGCCAACTGAGGATCACACATTAGGCAGCACAAATCCATTCATATAAATAGCAGGGCCCTCTGCTAGTTGTTTAAGTTTGGTCATGTGCCTTTTTAAAAGTCCCCTTGAATTTTCATATGAAAAATTTAGAATGTAAGAAATGGGAAAGAACTTGCAAATGTGGGCATCGCTTTAGAAAGCGCCTCTCCCTCTTTTTTTTATTGTGGCAAAAAACACATAACACAAATTTTACCATTTTAACCATTTTAAAGTGCACAATTTAGTGATGCTAAGTATATTCACAATGTTGTGAAACCATCACCACTGGCTAGTTTCAGAACCTTTTCATCACCTCAAACGGAAACCTCATACCCATTAAAGCTTCTCCTTTTTGACTGTGAATTAACCTCCTCTTCTGATTCTTTTTGTGACCCCTGCAACACACGGAACTGTAGTTTGAGCACGGCCAAGATGAGCAGCTTGTTTTGCCTGAAGAGCAGTTGATGCTTGAGGGACCAGTGGCAGAGAAAAGAAATGAGGGGAAAAAAAAAAAAACAAAGACGAGAGAAATAAAGAAATATGGGACTATGATGGAGAAGGAGGGAGGGCAGACTCTCTCAGCAGTCATCCCAGAGATCTCAGGACTATATCCTGTCCAAAGTCACTAACCCCCCAACTAAGAGCAACTGTCCAGGCTCTTAGAGTGGGAGGGGTTCTCAATCCCCAATCTACAATTTGCTGCTTACAATGAAGACTGGGTGACTAAAGAAGGAAAACTTACACACTACCTTAGCTAAGTTTGCTCCTCTATCCCTTAGCAAAATAATCAGATGAGGTTTTTCTATTTTTTTTAGAATTTGTAAGTCCAGAATTTATATGGAAACCTCTCCTCCCCCCAAGTACAAACTTGACAGAGTTTAATCAGGACCTAAAATGACACACAGCGATGCAGCTGGGGTCACTGCTATGCCCAACTCAATTAAGGAAAATATGCAAACAAATATATTCTCAGCTAACCTATTCAGTGAACTCAGCCCATCACTTACATGACTGTAAATCACTGCTGAAAAAGTCAAATCAAGAAAGGTCATTCCTCCTCGCTCCCATATTCAAGTGGTAAACTTGATTTTTGCATAATCTCCTGCTACTAAGGACCATTAAACAGCTCAAGTAGCCATCTCATTCACTCCATCATAATTAAGCTGACCATCACTGAAAAATAAAATAGAACACAGAGAACATACTATATATGAAGCACCCCCCCCCCCAACACACACACTGTAGGGGCCCAGGCTTTTGATGGGATGGGTTTTGGTTTGTCCTTTTATTGTTTTAATCCAAAATTGTAAATTTGTTAAGTATAAATCTACTTTTCTTGCTTCAAAAATATTTTATCATTCTATACATAGTCAACATTATTGTAAAGTTTTGCAAATGTTTAAGTATTTGGATCTATACAGTTTTTAAATGTTCATTTGGTGGCTCTTTGCTGATGTTAAAGAGGCCTACAATTTCATTTTTAAAACTACCGTTATTTATTTTAATTAAATAAGTAGTACATGATTATATTTTCATTGTAAAAGATCACATAGTACGGAAATAGAATAAGCTATAAAAATTTCCGTTATGGAGAATTAACATGTGCTAACAGTTTGATGTGTATTTTGTCAACAACATTTCCAATTTTTACCTATATACGTGCATATATACAAATGTGGAGCATGTGTATATATATGTGGGGCAAATGTGAGGTGAATGATAAATGGGATTCAGTCATTCAGTCATTCAACAGCTATTCACTGAGAGCCAACTCTGTGCCAGGAATATATTAGATGCTGGGAATGAGCCAGGGACCTTGAATTTACTTTCTAATGGAAAAGTACAGGTAATAAATTTAACAAACAAAACTATAAGCATGTAGCATACAGTCAGATAGCGATAACTGCTACAATGAACAAAACAAGATAATGGATTACAGAGAGTGACAGTAGTGTGGTTATATGGGAAAGCTAGCATCTCTAAGATAAATTTGAGTTGAGATCATACTATGTGTTTTATGACTTGCTTTTATCACAATATATCTGGGAGGTCTTTCTATGTCAGTACCTATTATTCTGCCTCATTCTTTTTAGCAGCCATACACTATATTATGGTATGTATTCTTGTAATTTATTTAGCTATTCTGCTGCTGATGGAAAAACACTTTCTTGACTTTAACATCTTATGCAGTGCAATACTATTTCTCTGTCTTAAAACGGTCATAGAAATCCTACTTCACTACACGCAGGAAGGCCACTTTAAGGGAATGGCTATATCCCGCACTACAAATGCATCCAACCTCATGGTGGGGCTATGGAAAATCTGAACACACCACAAGAATTTATTGGGGGAGGGATCAATGCACGTATGTGTGTGTGTGTGCGCATGCACGTGTGTGTGTTTACAATTTATAGATATACCAAGTTGATGGCTAACGTCTTACAGCCAATAACCAGAGAGTTAGCACCACTTGACATACTTTTTGAGTGCCTGAATCATCTTGAAATACTTCATTAGAACAACAACAAAGTACACAATGAAAGGGCACAAAAATGCTTTTCATTTTTATAAGTTTAGAAATACATGTGCTTTTGGCACAGTTTCAAGGTGCTCACTTCAACCATGACCCCTTCAAGTGAATCAGTTTACAATTTCTTGAAAGCTTTTGGAAACTATTCTGTTATCATAATCCAATTTTGTAAGTTAAACTAGGGAAGCAATAGACATTATCCCAAATGAAAGGACCTTTGTTTTTGGCTTTTCCCTTACTCAGTGGCTATATAGAGAGGAATATTATACAGCTTTTTTCACCACTGTCCTCAATCTTATTCTTTTCTAAGAGCTCCTCTTCTTTCTCTGTCTTTTTCATGGCTAAAGAGCAAATAGACTCATCAGGGATCACATTACCCATCAGATCTCCTTTAGATCATATGTTTTAAACATCTCATAATTCACTTCCAACTTAACACATTACTATAAGGCTGCTTTTCATTATGCCTCAGATTATTCCACACTTCATCAACTTCTTTGTTCTCACATCCACAAGGCTTTGCCATGAGGCTTCACCTTAGGGTAAAATTCTCAATAGAGAAGGAAGAAGCCACATGGTAACCATTTGAAAATACTGGAATCATTCATCTTTTTAGTGACATTTAATGAGTCCATTACCCTTCACTTCCCAATTTTGTCAGACTTTGCAGTTTACTAAACTTGGATTTCTCGCACCCAGACATAGTTTTCCAAACCTCCAAAGTCTGACTGGATATATAAAATCTCCCTTGTGTTCTTTGTGGGAAGTCAATCAGACATCCTGTCTCTAGTTTCCTTGGGTTGCCTTAGCCATCTTGAATCTATATTTTGGTTCTTCTGGTCCTTAGTTCAGATTCAGCTCTTAGCTAATCAATTCCTTTAAGAGCTACCAATATAAAAGTATGATTATTTACTATGTACCTAGCTACCATTTATTGAAAACATATCATGCTAATTTCAAAGAATTTATCATTTAGCTGGAGAGCCAAGACTATCATGACAATAGCAAACAAAATTTACTTTTTATTTTACTAAATCTGACAAACATATATTAATTACCTACCATGAGCCAGATATTTTACTATATTCTAGAGAAAGTAAAAATTAGCTAAACTTAGTCCTTACCTTTGAAAAAGTTACACATAATAGGTACAAAGTCAATTCATAAGCATGCAACATGAATGGTATAAAATTCCACCGGATACAAATTAGCACATCCAATTTGTGTGATCAGGGGAGGCTTTATAGAGAAGATGTCATTTGAATTGGACTTTGATGGGTGAAGACGAGAGTTTTGATGATGCCGATTAATTTGGCCAAATTGGATGGACATAATGTTCTCTAAGTCAGGAGTACAGATGCTCAACTATGCAAAAAAAACAAGCCACTGGTCAGACTACTAGGCCAATTTAGGAAAGCAACAAGTCAGATTTTTGTGTAAGGATCAGGAGGCAAACACACGGTGTGCATTTATTTAATCAAATAGGTGAAACCAAAAGCTGTACAGATTTATTTACTCAGTGGTGAATTGGATTAAAGTTCTATTCTATGCTCTTTCATGGGCAATACGGTATTTATATATAAAATGCCAAGATTGGGGCTGGCCTGGTGGCACAGTAGTTAAGTTCCCACGTTCTGCTTCAGCGGCCCAGGATTCACCAGTTTGGATCCTGGGTGCGGATGTGTGCACTGCTTGTCAAGCCATGCTGTGGTAGGCGTCCCACATATAAAGTAGAGGAAGATGGGCATGGATGTTAGCTCAGGGCCAGTCTTCCTCAGCAAAAAAGAGGAGGATTGGCAGCAGATGTTAGCTCAGGGCTAATCTTCCTCAAAAAAATAAGTAAATCAAATAAATCAATTAAAATGCCAAGATTGTCCTTCACCTTCTGGTATCATGGGAAGAAATAAAATTATTTACAAAGTCTCTTGAAAATACTAAAAACTGAAGGGGTCGGACATACTGTATGCCTAAAATTTAGACTGCATCTCATGGATAAATATATAGACCAATATTATCACAAACTCTGATCCACAACCCTCATCAGCAACCAACACAATAGGCAATTCGAGTCCTTATACTGAGACTCATCATCAGATTCCTTGGAGTACATTACAAGTTCCTGCAAAAACAACTCAGTGTAAAGTTTTACTTGACCCTTTGGGACTAATGTTTTAGCAGATCTATGAAACTACCTGAGTTTACATTTCTAAGCTCTAGGAACTGGAGCTCTTTGAATCTTAAGATAATAACATTAAATGACAAACAATTTTACAGACTCTGAGGAGAGAGGTCGTAAGTCCATACTACCACATAGGGAGTTAGCATTAACTTCATAATATTCAGCAAACATTGCAAAGCCTCCTCCCTTCCTCACCCTCTAAATTCCATTTTCCATTGTCTTGGTTTATGTGGACATTTCCTCAGTTACTGAGTGTCTGCTGTCTGTTGGCATAGCATTAGACATTGAGGACTCAGTAATGAATGAGGCAGAGTAACCGCTCTCCAAGAGCCCACAGTGAAGTGGGCAAGTGAGAAAGTAAGCAAATTTACTACAAACTGGTATGTGCCAGAGTAGAAGCATGCACAAGGTGATATGAAAGTAACAGAGAAGGGGCTGAAGAGCATCAGAAGATGCTTTCCAGAGCAGCTAATCCCTGAGCTGAATATTAATAACAAGTTAATCAAGTGGCCAGATCAAGAAAGTAACATGTGCAAAGTCACTGAGGCTTATCATGAACTGCCAATAGATGAGTATGGCTCATACCAAGGATATATTTAGGGATATAGCAGGGACAGAAACTGGAAAGAGAGGCAGGAGTCAGATCATGAAGGTCTTTACTTAATAAAAACATAATAGTGTATCCCCATGTACATCCTCTAGGTCAGACTTATGTCTAATCTACCGAACATACACCTTTTTATTGGCCCTTACAGCAAATTTATATAAGTTGATTTGGTTGCCAACATTTAAAATCATGAAAAATCCAAATTTCTGTCTTCTCTTTAAAACCCAGAAGACAGGGTACAGCCCCATGGCGTAGTGGTTAAGTTCGGTGTGCTTCGCTTTGGCAGTCCAGGTTCATGGGTTCAGATCCCGGGTGCAGACCTACACCACTCATTAGCCATGCTTTGGCAGCGACTCACATAAAAAGTGAAGGAAGACTGGCACAGATGTTAGCTCAGGGACAATCTTCCTCAAGCAAAAGATGAGGAAGATTGGCAACAGATGTTAGCTCAGGGCTAATCTTCCTCAAACATAAAAAGCGGAAGGTGGGCAATAGACCTTAGCTTAGGCCTAATCTGCCTCAGCAAAAAAAACCCCCAAAACTCAGAAAACAGCACTGGACTCAAATTCCCAAATTCCAATTAGTTACAGCTAAATTAATGCTTCCACCTTCACATGAGAGACAGGCCTTCTATGCTCTATAGATGGTCTCCCTCCCATGATCTCATCCCCAACTCATTTATGTTATGTGCCTGGCCCCTGAAGACATCTACATTTGCAAATCCTGCTCTGTGCCATGTTGGTCCAATCTGATACAGCTTCTTATAGTAAAGGGAAATAAATCATAAGTTTCCATGGAAATCGTTATCTTCTTAGTGGTTGGAAATTACTTAGGTGGTCCCTCTAGAAGTAAGCTGGCCTACAATTAAATTATCTCAGCAACACAAAGAAGAGCATCATGTTTCTAAGTGAGTTCTATCTGTTAGTTCTAATGACTAACACCCAAAGGGGAAAGAAAAAATTCATATAGAATGACTCTTCAAAGAACTCAATTCCATTTTTCATAACAACAAAACTTACACATATCTAGGAATAAATATAACTAAAAAAAGCAAAATGTTTAAAGAGAAAAATCATAAAACTATTAAATGACATAAAAGAAGACCTAAATAACTCAACGATGTTTGATATTCTTGGATGAGAATATATATTACTAAGTTGAACCATTTTTGAGCCATTTTTGTAGGTCAAAATATTGGCAATTTCATTTGTTTTGATCTAAAAATAAATATGACAATTTCCCTCACAATATTATATAAATTCAGTGGAATTTTCATCAACATCCAAACAGTGCTTTTTACAAAATTTGACAAACTAAACCTGAAATTCATATTAAAGTATAAAGAGCCAAGACAATTTTGAAGAAGAAGAAGGGATCACACCATACCACATATCAGGATGTATTATCAAGCAATCACAACTTGTGTGAGATAGATAAATAGGTCATTGTAAATGGGTTGAGAGCCTAAAAACAAAACCACAAATACACGGAAACTTAGTATCCAATAGAGCCGGGGCCACAACTCAGTAGGAAAAAAGACAGAGTTTTCGGTAAATGATGCTAGGATAATTGGTTAATTATATGGTAAAGATTAGATTCTTACCTCACACCATGCACAATCCTTCCCCAAAAGAAAATCCAGATGGATTAAAGACCTAAATGAGAAAAGGCAAAACTCTAAATATATCTTTGAAACAGATTTTTTTACTTTTAGAAGAAAGTATATATAAGGGGAATGACATCGGAGTAGGAAAAGATTTTTTTTAAACAAGTAAAGAAAAGCACAAAGGATAATGAAAAAATTGATAAATTTGACTACATTAGAATTTTAAAAGCTTTTGTCTTAAAAATTCAGCATAAACAAAATTTAAACTTTTAAAAGACTGTTCATAGAATGAGAGAAGACTTGCAATATATTTAACCATGAAAGGATCAGTATCCACAACATATAAAGAACTCTAAAATCATTGAGAAAAAGACAAATAGGCTAATAGAAAAATGGGCAAAGCACATGAATGAGCAATTCACAGGAAAAAAGGCCTGAGTGGCCAAAAAAATAGAAAAAAGATGTTCTGCCTAACTAGTAATCAGAGAGAGACAGATTAAAACCACTGTGAATATCATTTCATACCCATCATTTTGCCATCAATTAAAACACCTGATAACCCCAGGTATTGGTAAGTACATGGGGGAAAGAGAATTCTTACTCATTGATAATTAAAGTGTAAATTGGCATAGTTTCAAATACAATTTTGTAATAGTAGAATTGAAAATAGGTATCCTATAACCCAGCACAAGGAGATGTGTGCATAACAGTGTACACATAGCTGTGTTAGATGTGCATTGTAGCCTTCTTTGTAATCGCAAAAATGTGAAAACTACCTAACTATCCTGTAGTAGAGAAGTGGATTTTTTTCATCTGTGGCTTTTTTATGCAATGGAATATTATACATCAGTTAAGAATGAACTCCATACATGTGTATCAACAAGGATAAATATTAAAATATTGTTGAATAGGAAAAAAACAAGTTGTAAAAGGATACATACTGTATGACACCATTTATTTAGAATTTTTCAACCCATAAAACAATATTATATATTCTACAGATATATACCTATGTAGAAAAAGGACAAAAACATGCACAAGAAGGATGCGTGCCAACTTCAGGATAGCGGTACCTCTGGAGAGAGAGGGAGAAGGAAGGGAAAAAGTATAAATTTTATTCATATTAAAAGAGAGAGGGGTTTAAAGCAAATATGGCAAAATGTTGACATCTGATTATCTTAATGGTGGGTACATGGGTTATATTTTATTTAGCACTTTTTAAATGTTTGAAATTAATCGCAATGAAAAAATTAAACTAAAAAGAAAGCCCTTTTTAAGAGGTGAGATCCTCAGGAGAACAGAACCTATACTATAGGAATCAGGTCAGATAAGTGAGTACGACCAGGTTAAGGCATTAAAGAAACTAGAGAAGATGACTATGAGTAAATATGGACGGAAGATTTGAGGAATGGGAAAAATTTATAAGGGTAGTAACTGGCCAATTTTTGTGAGAAGGGAAATAAATAGCAAGAGCAAAGAATGAGAAAGGGCCTGATGAGGTTTGTGAGTGGTTTGTATGATGGTGACGCATCAGTGTCTTTGTGCCATTTGTTACAGTGCAATAGGAGGACAAGTCAGAAAGAAGAGCTTTGTCTGTTGTTTTTGGACAGCCTCTCACGTCATCTCCTCTCCTCCATGTGATGGAAAAAGGAAACCGTGCCAGATGATGCTAGCTCATCAGCATCCTTGGCGCTATCCTCTCACCTCCACAATTGTACATCTGCCTCCTTGGATGAAATCCAAGTTCTTTGACTTTTTCTGTTCACAGTGTTAGCCTTAAATTGGGATTTGAGTGATAGACCATAGGTTGAGGTTCAGGTCGGCTGCAATGGAGATGATTGTGAGTTGCAAGATAGCTGTTATTATAAATGTTCTTTGTCCCTGACCACTCACTATCTAGCTATACTACTGTCTGTGATTGAAAACTGTAAGATATAGTATAAATGGCAAAGCTTCAAAGCTTTCATTAAATTATCTCAATTGATCCTCACAGTTATACCACTAAATAGGCAGAGTAGGTATTATTCTCATTTTACAGGTGGGGAAACAGCCCTAAAGAGATTAAATGATTTAGTCAAGGTTACGGGGGAGAGCTCTCATTTTTTTCCTATTATCTGGGCCTAGATTATTGGAACCATCCTGGACTCATCTCTGTCTATTCCTGTATCTAATAAAGCACTAGTTCCTGAGGCTGTTTCCACAAAGTGTCTGTTTCCATTTCTTCCTCTCTACTTCCTTTCCCACCATCCAGATTTGGATCCTCATCATTCCTTACCTGAATTACAACTCGTGAGCTGGACTTCCAGATGCCACTTTTTCCTCATTCCAGGCCATCCTGCATTCTCCTTCTAGACTAAACTTCCTTAAACATTGCTTTCATTATGTCATTTCCCTGCTCAAAAATCGTTGTGACCCTTTCCTTCTACACTGAATGGAAACTCTTTAGCCAGATTTCAAAGCTCTCCTTAATCTGAACTCACCTTTTCCAGTCAACTACTCAAAACAGGTGCTTTGAAAATAGAAATGGCTAACAAACACATGAAAGGATGTTCAAAGAAACACAAATTAAAACAACAATCATTTCCATCTATCAAATCAGCAAAGTTTGGTGTTTTGTATTTTTCAGATGATACTGCTCAGAACTGGCAGGACAATGATAAAACCTCTTATCCTTTGCTAGCAAAAGTGTTAAAGGGTAGAATCTTTTTGGAAGGCAATTTGGTTATATGAATCAAGAGCTTTTGACCTAAAAACTGTTTCTGGAAATCTACCTGAAGGAAATAGTCTGAAATACAGAAAAATCTTTACGCCTAAAGATGTTAACTGGACTGCTATTTATAGTTACAAGCAATTAGATATAATCTAATGCCAATCAATAGGGTACAGGTACATAATGAATGGTTCTATTAAAAGTATCTAAGAACATGGGGGAATACTTATACTATGACATCAAAGAGTGGGGGGAAGTGAGTACATAAAGTTGTATAATCATTAGGAGAAATCTCATGTCATTTCACTACTGAATTTTTTTTCTTTCTCTCCCAGCACACTATTTCACACCTTTTTCTCTCTTTTCAAACCCCCCCAATTCCCTTCTCTTCCTCAATTTAAACAGATGAGCACCTCTTATTTACTTACTCCATCACCAAATTGTCCAATTTACCTGTCCCTTTATACTCTACCATCCTTCCTGTTGAAATGAATTAACTATCCCTACTTCTATATAAGGCCAACTTGGCCAATGAATTCCATCCCTCCTCACTTGTGGCATTATTCCTTCCATCCCTTGCATAATCAGTTTCTCTCTCTCTCTCCTGGGTTATTCCTATCAGTACATAAACATGATGTAAAATTTCACATTTCAAAAAAGAATTCATTCCTTGACCTCATGTTGTTCTACCTCTAAAGTAACCTCCTCACCATCTCTACTTCACCACCTCCTGTTTTCTCTTTAAGTGACAGTTATCATGCGTTTACTCCCACATATCACTGAAATGGCTCACTGTCAAATTCAGTAGTCAGTTATCTCCCTTCATCTTAGTCTCTCCGCAGTATTGAACATAGCTGACCATTCTGTCCTTTGTGAACTCTTTCCTTGGACCCTAGGAACCATGGTCTCCTGGTTTACTTGTCACCTCTTGGGCTATTCCCTCCTAATCTCTAGGTTGCTGCCTCCTCTTCCTCTTCCTCAAAGTTCCCAGTGCTTAGCCTTCAGACTTGCTGTCTTCCCTATCCTGAATCACTTCCTATGAGGTTAGTTTCCATTCTTATGGCTTTACATGCCTTCTATATGTTGATTCCACATAGCTGTCTCTAATCCTGATCTCCTCCCTGAGCTCCCAGTGAAACTTCCTCTTGGATGTGCAGTGGGCACCTCAAACTTAATGTGTGTGAAACAGATCTCCTGACTTTTTCCCCTCAAACCTGCTCCCCAACAGGAAAGGTATCATTACTTTCCTAGTTATTCAAACCATTAACTTTGAAGTCAAACTGCTATGACTTTTTCACATACCACATGCTAATCCATAAGCAAGCTGATTGGTTTTGTCTTCAAAAATATCCCCCAAGCCACCAATGTTTACCATTTCCAACACAGTCACTCTAGGATAAAGCCACCATATCTCCTACTGGACAACTTCAAGAGCTAGCTAACTGCTCTCCCTGTTTCCACCCTTGTCCCCATACAGTCTTGTAATCTCCAACGGCTTTCTTCTGTGCTTAGAATAAAATCCTAAATCCTTACCCACCCCCGTGGGGTCATACGGGATGTGGGCCCTGCCTAGCTCTCCTCTCTCCTGCTTGCTTACTACACTCTAGGCATAATGGTCTTTCCACTGTTCCTTAAACAAGCTCATTCCTGCTAGACAGATTTTATATTTGCTACTCTCTATGCCTAAAAAGCCCTTTTCCAGATCTTCAGATGGCTCATTCTTTCCCAGCTTTCAGGTCTCTGCTCAGACATCACCTCCTCAGAGAATCTTCTCTAAACACCCT
Source organism: Equus asinus (assembly GCF_041296235.1). Taxonomy (NCBI): domain Eukaryota; kingdom Metazoa; phylum Chordata; class Mammalia; order Perissodactyla; family Equidae; genus Equus; species Equus asinus. Next base: position 10,398,277 of record NC_091800.1, on the reverse strand, counting down.
ACTAAAACAGCTTCTTCACCCTCCTTAACCCAGGATCCTCTTAACTTCGTTAATTTTCTTCATAGATTTTATTGCTACTTGAAATTACATAATTTATTTGTAATTCTCCAAAACTATAATTTAAGCCCTTTGTTACAAGGATTTACTTGCCTTGCTTATTATTGTATCACTAACCTCTAGAATAGTGTCTAGTGCATGATAGGAGCTACAAAATATTTATTATATGAATGAGCAAACTGTGTAAAAAAGTCCACTTTAAAAAGACTAGAAGAAAAATATCTGGGAGGTAAGATTGTAGGTTGGTTGGTTGGTTTACATTTTCTTCATGTTTTCCAATATTTCTCGAATTTTCTATATTGAATATATCTTTTATAATCGGGGGAATAAAAACCATTTAAACTAACAAAATATAGCCTATTGTCTTGTCAGGCCCATTTTATCATGATTCCAGAACAAGTGCTCAATGAACATTCATTTCAGCATCCTGCCTTTCCTCGGGCCTTCCTTTCTCCCCTCACCTCTGATACTCCTTTAAACCTCAACTCAAGGCCCACCTCCTCAATGCTGCCTTCCCTGAGTATTCCTATCCTTACTGATCTCCCTCCTTGCCCCAGACTTTGCATTTAATTGGTTATGCTGTGCCACATTTATTCATTCTCATTCATTAAACATTTTCTGTTTGCTGGTGTATGAGTGTATATGTGTGAGAGAGAATATATGTATATGTGTGTCTGGTATTAGTTAATTTTCCCCCCAGCAGATACCATGTCTCAGCCTGCAACCCCCAAAGTCTCTAACAGAGACTAACGGCAGAGTAAGTACTCAATAAATACTTGAAGTACTTGGTGTTAAAGTGTCTGGGTCTTGAAGCCAGGGTCCCAAAAATTCATGGAGCTCCTTCCATGTCACCATGCCCCGTAGTAATACTTCAGCTTGTATTTACTGAGTATCACTATGTGCTGTGCACTTGCCATTCATTTTCACACTTATTGAGTAGGAACTCAATAAATTTCTATCTTAAGATTGAGGAACCTGAAACTTAGAAAGATTAAGTAACTTGCCTAAAGTGACTAAACCTGAAGTGATAAGGCCTAGATTAAAACAGCCCAGGCTCTTTGCCATTATGACAAATGAAACACGATTTTCTTTGACCCATCTGCCACAAATATAACGTGCTCTCAAACTGCATGCTCTTGGTCAAGTTACTTAACCTCACCAAATCTCAGTTTCCACATGCATAAAATGGAGACAATGATACCTTACAGGGTAGTTGTAAATGTCAAGATATGAATAGTGAGTGTCTCGTGTCGTGCCTAGCGCATAGCAGGCATTGAGTAAATGATAGTTATTATTATTAGATTTGCTACCTCCTTGATATTTGCTCTTTAAAGTTGGGTATGGCAGCCCCATCTCATTTCTTTCCACACAGTGAACGGCCTTGGTCAGATCCACATCTCCAAAGCTGGGGATCAGAGCTCTGCTGTGGTGGGAAGGTGCTATTAAAAAGCCTGGACCAGAGAAAACAAATAAGCAGCCCTGCCCCAGGTTAACGAGAGCTCGGATTTCCTTGTCTGAATGCATAATGATAGGAAGAGGGTTGTGTTACAGAAGTAGCTGTTTTTGTTTGTCGTCCAGGCCCACTAATCTAAACATCTCTCACTCTCAGGAATTATTTTAGGACCAGGAAGCAGCACGCTGTTTATTGAAAGAGTCACAGAAGAGGATGAAGGCATCTATCACTGCAAAGCCACCAACCAGAAGGGGTCTGTGGAAAGTTCAGCATACCTCACTGTTCAAGGTAAACAGCTGCTTCAGAAAGCAACAAGAAACTCTTCAGACATCTATTTCCCTGTTTGTTTAACTTTCCACCTCCCCGTCTCCTGCTGCTGCTCCAGTCTGTTCCTTTCCCTGACCTCCTTTTCCCCGCCTCCCCGCCCCGTCCCTCTGAGAAGGGACTGTCTGGTCCCACCTGGCAAGGCAGAAGGTGAAGACACTGGCTGGCCACCCTTGAGAGCCCGCCATCTGAACAGAGTCTCTGTAAGGGATGTAGCTCCTGGAAGAGAGGAAAGCCAGCTGCTGCCAGAGGTATGACATTGACCCACAGAGAATGGCTGGAGTGCCCACACCTGTGAGAAAGAAATCCAAAAAGGAAGAAGACGGGTTGTAGATGGGTGAAAGAAACCCATGCACTGGAAATTGTTCATTCTTTTTCCTTTTCCAGTTCCCATGAGTTAGACATATGCTGCTCTTCCATCTGTTTTCATAAGCTGAGTTTTAACACAAAGTAGGCTGCAAAATACTATCAGAGAGAAGCAACGCATAACAAACAGATCACATTTAAGAAAAATATTCCAAGTGCTTCCTCTTCATAGGCCTCAGATACTTCACTGAGCAGCAAAATCCAAAGAAGTCTAATCCTACCCTGGACTATGGCCATGTAGTTTCCATCTAGAAAAGGGTTTAGATCTCATTTCAATTCCCCAAGGCCAAGAATCATCTAAAACATAACATTTACAGCATCATAAAATATCAAATTGGCACCTCTTAGATGTAAATATCTATGGCACATTGAAGTTTTACATGAAAAGATGGAATCTGTTCAGTAGCCTATTTCCAAACACTCCCCAATAGACTTAGAATATGTAAGTACCTCTTGGGGAGGAAACAGGGAGAAGGCAATATACATCAGCTCTTCTGCCCTAGAAACTTACATTGCTAAAGACTGTAACTGAGAATTCAGACTCCTTTAAAAGAGAAAATCATCTCCATTTCTTTTACAAGGAGATGATTTTAGAGAGTCTCCTGAAAAATTTGAAACTATCCTACCACCAATTTATACTTTCAGAAAAAGTCAGAAGTAGCATTCCCCAAACATTTTAGGTAATGATGCTATTTGTCTCCCAAATAATCCCTGTTTTAAAGTATTCTTTCAATTCTTCTGCTTACACACGAAGAAAATTTATTAAGTGTGCACCCCTCTTTAACACCTCCTTCTTCAAAGGATTGTTAATTTATCTTTGAACAAGGCTTACAAATCAGGCCAGGAAGGGACCTAGATCTGAGAGAGGAGCAGCAGCAGAGAGCAAGGAGGACCCCCTAATCCTCAGTCCAGAGGTATTTTCCCCCCATATGCTCACAACAACCCTGTAAGACACATAGAGCAGTTATTATGAAACTCCAAAGAGGACAGAAATGACTAACCTAAATCCTATAGCCAGGGAATGGCAGCCCTGCAGTGAACTGGCTCTCTTCTTAGATTCACTCCAGCCCAGCGCATGGCTGTCTTCCCTGGCCATGTGTCTATTCCCACGCTTCTGTACTAAGGAATGTGAGTCAGCATTGGCTGGGCACCTGATGGCTTGGGAGAAGCCATTGACTGAAGCAGAGATATTTATGCAAGTATGTAGGTCTTCCCAAAGACTCCACTTCCTTTCCCTTCTCCTTTTCTGCCAGGGTGACCTGGGTTTCCTAGAAGCCACACTGCTTTACGGTACCTGTGAGTTTCTTCTGCCCATAGCCATGACCACCATCCTTCTATTTGCCATAAGTCTGCTCTCCAGGAGGCCTGCTGTTATCCTTTTGTTGTCCAGGGCCAGAGCAGTGGCACTGTGGAGCCTCCCAAGCTGGAATGGAGCCAGGACTCTGACCATCAGTGAGCCTGACTCATGACATAATGCCAAGTGTGGCCTTTGTTCATGATGTTCAAAGACAGCCCGGAATGTCTTTTGTCCAGGCTCCCTCTCTGCTTCAGCCAAATCCTCCTTATCCTCTGAGGCCAGTTTAGATGCTTTCTACCCTGCAGTGTCTTCCAGAATGAACAGCTGAGTCAGATACTCATTCTCTTCTCTGCTCTTTTCCACCATGGTTCTTGTATCTTTAGTCAGTACTTATTTTATTCTGCCTTTTATTATTACTTAGGCATTGATATTCTTCTCTTCCCTACTGAACTGTAAGCTTTTTTATGAACTGTGTCTGACATATCTTTGTATCACATCCCCAGGCCCAGCACTTAGCAGGAGACTAATATTTACTTAGTACATTTATGTGCAGGCACTGTACTAGACTTTTGACATACTTAATCCCATTAACTTCATAAGAATCCAAAGAAATAAGTAATATTATCTTCAGTCTACAGACGGGAAGATGGAGACTCAAAGAGGTTAAATAACTTGCCCAAAGACACACAACGAGTACGTGGTGAGGCTGAGACTTGAGTCCATGTCTTTGTAAACTGCCAAAGGTTTCCACTCTTCCTCCATTCTTCTCATTCCTGAAGTGCCTTAGGAACTTGTCTGCAAAGCCTTAGCATAAAATTGAGGTTTTAGACTCTTTCAGTTATCCTCTTATTTGGTCTTCTCTCTACCTCCTTCTAGTGTCCTTTTCCCACTAACATTATGCTCTTTTCTGAAAAGTCAGACAAAGTTAAGAATACTGCTGTCACTGATAATTTCTAGAAGTTTCCATCAGCCTATATTATTTGCTCTTGAGGAAAGGGGAGATAATTTTCACTTAAATTGCCCAATCAGCTGCCATTGCATAATTTCTGACCTCTATCATCTTTTGACCTCATCTCTTAGCCTCCCAGCCTACCTACTTCTCCTCTCACCTTCTTCCAATCCATTCCCCAATCTAGAGTGATCTTTGTAAACAACTAATCTCATGATGTTACTTCCCTGCTTCAAATCTGGCAGTGGTTCCTGATTGCCTATTATCCTCATCCTGGCATACAAGGTCCTCCACAGGCTCTTTCTCCAGCCTCATCTCTTATCCTTCCCCACTCACTCCAGCCCTCCAGCCATACTAAATCTATTTGTGATTCCCTGAAGACACAGTGCTCCTCCTAACCTTCTGCCTTTACACATTGTTTTCCTTTTATTATGAAAAACCTTCCTTACCAACTTGTTCTTCTCCCAGACAACCCTACTCATCCTTTAAAATTCATTTTTTCTCTTGGGTCACTTTCTCTACACCTTACCTCCTGTCTCACCATCATTTTTCTCTCTGTGCTCCCATAGTACTTGACATGTACCTTTAATGCAATGCTTACCATTATTTATTATTCATTTTTCTATCCCAGAGCACTCAATAAATGTTTGTTGGATTAATCATCTTAGAAAACTACCATTGACTGTCTGAAATAAGAAATATATTGATATATTATTTAGGGCAATAGAGATATGCCAAATTCAATTAGTTGTTAGGTCAATAACTTATTTATTTGCCCAGGAGCATGCAGGATATGAAAGTGTAAGCCATGATCCCTAACCTCAGTGTGCTTTGAAAACCTAGTTGGAAGAAGATTAAGGTGCACATGAAACAATTCGAAAGATCAATAAACATTTTGAGCTCCTCCTAAGGGTAAAGTAGAAACACCAGTTTGTATAAAACAGACTACACAATGCTGCTAATAAGTGCTAAAGGAGCTCATAGAGACAAAAAAGGATATGGAGAGTGACTTGATCTCTAAAAGAGGATTTGTAGGATGTTGGATTGGCAAGGTGAACAAGGTAGGAAAGGACAGCAAGTTATAAGGCAACTTTGGACCTTATCTACATGGACATCTCCCTTGCAACAACAAAATCTAAGTTATTCTAACTATTTCCTATTGGCTGGTCCCTTGACTTTTCTGAGAAATTGGTCCTTCTGACTCATGACCTCTTTTCCCTCATGTAGCATTAATTTTCAATATCACTTAGAGAAATGGTATAATTTGCAAGGTGGCTGCAGACATCTTTTATATATATGGCTCCTTCTCTTTACCCATTATTGCTCCCAACAGCCATGCTTTTTAAGTTCTTGTGTCTGCTTTTTATAGTTTTTCTGCCTTCTTCTCCCTTGCTCTCTTGTAATTTTTTTTTCTGCTCTCAGAATGACAGCCGTATCCAACCTCTCTGCTTAAAAATTGTGTTGAGCTGAGAAAACAGACTACCTGATCTGCAATCATCAGATCATACCTGAAATACTGTACCCATTTATAAGCCAAGCATAAATAAATGGAGCCATATCCTAATAGGGTAATGATAAAATAGTGCGGGGAAATGAAGATGTTTAGTCTAAAAAAGAGACAACTTGGGTTGACATGATTGGTTTCTTCAAATATTTAAGGAGCTTTCAGACTGAGGAGACATTTAACTTTTATTCTTTGACAGACCAGAAAATATAACTAGACCAAGGAAGGGAGATGGTGGTAAAGTTTCAAGGAGGCAGGTTTCGGATCCACATAAGGATATAATTTTGAATAGGAAGAAGTTTTGAAAGTTGATATTATGTGGATCTTATGAGTTAGATGCAGTATCTTGAAGGGACGTACTTTGGGTTCATTGAATAAAAATCTGATTCTTGGATGCTGTTCAGAATAGTTGAATGCAGTACCTGCTCAGTAATTTTATCAGTGAAATTGGATTCTTGCTCTAGAGTTTAAATCATTATTCTTCTCATTCTGGTGGCTGTGAAACATTCCCAATTTAGACTTAATTTTCTAATATATGCATATAGACCCTTCACACCAACCTATCTTGTCAAGTTGAGTTTAGGAAATGAAATCAGGCAAATGAGTTGTGTCTATGGCTATGTTTAACAGATTTAAAGAGGTTCATGAATTAGCCAGGAAGGAAACTGTCTGCTCTTTTTATTTCCTTTGAAAAAGGATTCTTATAGTCACAGATAAAACAATGTGTTATTTTTGTATCTGAAAGGATGAGTGGCCTGGGGAGTCCAAGTGTAGCTTCTTTAAATAAGCACAGGTCTTGTTTGGTTTGGACTGCGTGCGCAAGCACGGGAGCACAGGGGAGCTCTCAGAGGGGAAGTTCTAATATTAAAACAACAGCAACAAAACTGTTACTAACCAAATTATTTCTGAAGTTAACATAGCACTCAATAGCCCATGGAACTCAATTGGGACTGTTACAATGAAAGTGCAGCACATTTTCATCTAAGGACTTAAGGTAAACTATACTTTATAATTATTATTGCAAGTAATAACCACATATATAAAAATACATTCTTAGAACAGATTTAGGCCTTGCTATTGAAATGCTATTTTAATAGCATTTCTAATTTCACAGGAGGAAACAACTTGAAGAATAATTACCATTTGAAACATTTTTTTGAGGATGACTGATGGATACAAAAAATCATGGGAAGCACAGAAGGACTGCCTCAGGGTCCTGCAGTCTAAAGACTTGAATTGGCATTATAGATGTCGTCTATAAATTCTGTGCCACAATAATTGCAAATTAACACATTTCAGGAAAGGACTCATACAGCAGGAAGTATAGACTATGTTCTTTGATAAAATTCCAAGAGTAAAACCTGGAAAGCTCGAAACGGAATTGTCTTGAGTATCCAGCCACTCTTTTTTATCTCCCTTAGCCAGCTTGCAGTTTTCATTTCTCCTTTCTGACTCTCCTCTGATCCATGACTGTCCTCTACTCTAGCTCCTCTCTTCCTGAATCCTGCCCCCAAACTCACTCCCATGGCTATTCTGGTACTAAGAAGGATGTGATAAACTAATTCACATGAAGATGTTGGAGCCTGATGCTACTCCTCTCATGGGTGTTGGCAATTCAGAAAAGTTTCCCAAGGAGAGAAGAGTTCTCAAAACAGACAGATGAACTTGCTGTTCACTAGTTTCACACAGGAGGGCTGGGGACAGGATAGACATGCCTTTGTACTTCAAATCTAAACAATGACATCTGGCCTTGATCAAGAATTCAAAAAATGGTGATAGAATTCAGTTAGGGTGATATGACATTTTTGAAGATAATTCTTGGGGTAAAATAATTTAAACTCAAAAAAGATTCATCTTAATTCCTCCTGTGGAAACTAGGCTGGTAAAAAATTGCAGGGGGTCAAAAAAGTGGGTTTTAGGCTTAGTGAACTTGCTGTTAGGCTCTGTGAAGGCCTGGGACTATGTAATTATAATATCATATGCTTATTGAACACACAGTGCACTGTTTTAACATAACATGCATTAGCCTACTTAACTTTCCCAATAATTCAGTGAGGATTTTTTCTACTTACAAGTGAGAATCTGAGGCACAGAGAGCTTTAGGACTTTGTCCAGGGTTACAAAGCTAGGAAGTGGCAGAGCTGAGAACTGGATCCATGTTTAACCCTTCTGCTCTCCTGCCTCTCAACCCTAAGGCAGAAAGCCCAGTGGTCAAGAGGACCCACTCTGAAGTGAGGAGCATCAGTGCTCATGAGCTGTGTAACCTTGGGCAAATTACTTACCTACCTGGTGCTTCAGTTTGCTCACTCGCAAAATGGATGTTAATAATGGTATACAACTTTACAGGGTTGTTGTAAGGATTAACACATTTAAAACAGTATCTGGCATATAATAGCAACTTTAAATGTTAGCTAACATTATTGTTTGTTAACATAAACCAAATTCCATTTCAACAAAACTTTTTGTATTATAGTTTTCCTAGACTTAATCAGTGTCACCCAAATTGTGTTCCAAACCACAAAATTCCTGTTTGACCTAAGGGTTTAACTTGCTATAATAAAAATATGTTACAGGACTGATGTCACATAATAGCAATTTTAAATACCTTTACCAAAAATTACTCTTTCAAATTTACTTCAAATTTAATCTGAATACAGTATTTCTATACATCACTGTCCTTAACAGGGGTTCCAAGTGGTAAACATAGATTCCTAAAAGGCTTCATAAACAGTATGAAGGCCAATTTTAATATTCCAATAAGTCTTAGAGAAATCATATAATAAGGTTAACTGGTGACTGGATTTTAGACAGAATAAGGTAGTGCTACTTGACTGGTCCATGAGGAGAGTCAGCTCTAGGTGTATCTGATTAATTTAATTTTCATCCACATACAAACATTTATTAAGACATCCTCGGGGCCAGTGCTAGAGATGCAAAATTAACAAGAAACATACCCCTCTCTTGAAGTCCTAACAGTTTAGTGGGCAATAAACCCACATAAACAGTTACCTCAAATTAATGACAGGACCAGAGAATAACATCTAAGCCACCCTGCAGAGTGTCAGGTAAATTTCTCAGGGAAAGTGATGACTCAGTTGTCTGCAGAGAATGATCGGTATTTGGGTCGAAGTCTGATTGGTTTTAGAAAGAAAAGACAAATTGTGATGTATGCAATATGTTTGAATGAAAAAAAATTCTCTTGTACTTGAAGTCCAAAAAGTGATAAGGAAAAAAAGGAAAGGGGAGAGAGAGTAGGGAAGGAAGGCTTCAAAATAATTGCTCACACTAGGTTTACGTATTTCGCCTGTGAGGTCGAGTGCTGTTGTCATCTCCACATTGTAACGATGAGGAAGCTGGGGCACTGAGTCCTTGGTCTAAGACAATGTTGGTTGTAGGGTCACATGAAGGCTTCCTGCGCTTTCCTCATGAAACTTGTGCTCACTCTCTGAAGTCAAGGCAGGCCCTGGGGCCAGGAGCCCTGGTCTTTTCCTTGGTGATCTTCCCTAACATCTTAGGAAGCACCACCCAGGTATACTGCATGAACTGAGTTGTCTGGCTCTGCTGCTTGTTGATTCAAGCAGTCTGGTGCCACACAATGCCACATGTCAGGGTGCGATGCTGCCATACCACAAAGCCCAGGCCCTGTACACCCTGCCATCCCCATCAGAAAGGCTCAAGGCAGGGCAGCAGGACACTGCACAGCTGCACAGTCTCCAGACAAGGCACACCACCCATCGGAACTCAGTCCATCCCCTGGGTGGCACCTTCCTTCCTGTCCCAAGAAGAATGGTATGAAGCCTGGGAGGGTAATTGACATGGAACACTCTGTGCAACAGGGGCAACAATCTGTAATAAAAGGTACAATTACCTGAACTCTTCAAATTGGCCACATTCTTGTCAGGATCCCATATAAAAATAACCTTGTACCATGTCCTAATGCTGGCCTTTCACACACATCATATAAGAGTGAGTCTCTGAGGCCCAGTGCTAACTCCTCATTATTGTCAAATCCTACCCACGTTTCCGCTGGCCTCCTTTCCCCTGCAATGTGCAGCTGGACTATTTCAGGCACTGAGCTCATCAGCTGTCACCAGCCAGTCGAAGCTGGGTCTAGTCAGGCCAGTGTGTAGATGTTTGACCTCTGAGAAAACATCCAAGAGCTGTATAGAATGAGATGCTGCTGACTTAAATCAGTCTACCCAGCATAAGAATATCCTAACAGTTACTTTTAAAATAAAGATAGAGATCAAGCTATCAAATAAGATAGAGATAGAGCATAGCTACTACATTGTATCTTGTAAAATTCTTGTTTCAGTTTTCAGTAAGCAGTGATAGAATATTAAATAGATCTTTCCCTTCTAATAAATGTTTATCTTGAAGATGTTTTTTAATGAGTTGATTCTTTAAATGTGTAAGTGCACACAAACACATTTGATCCCACTGAAAGGAATTTTGCCTGAGTAAGGACTGTGGAATGACTTTGGGGGTCAACTTCCTGCCCCATGGAATGCAGTGAGAAAGTTCTCACAATGGGAGGGAGTCTCTCCCGAGCATTCCATGCAGGAGGCATCTGCAGAGGTTTTATACAGACAGCGCCATGTCTCAAAATGCGATCAACATCTCCAACAGCCAGAGGCCACTGTGCCCTTTGCAGGTCCCAACCAGATTCCACAAAACTTATTTGCAGCATAAGCAAAGAAGCGTGTGTGTGAATATAGCAAGGCAACATTAGAATTCTCACTATAGTGGAAGAAATCCAAACTCATATTTACTCAAGTTTACAATATTCCCATCGAGAGGACGTGTACTAAGAGAAAGGTTATCATACTTTGAAACTTCTTCGAGGAAGTTGTTTTCAATCAATCTCATGAGGTTCAGGGAAACTTAACCACAAGCTGACACAGCAGCAAATGAAGCTAAATTCATTCATTCACTTGACCAATATTTTCAGCATGCCAGGTACTCTTCCAAACACCAGAGATATAGCAATGAACATGAGAAACACAATTCTACATTCTGCTGCTTCACTCAGAACTTTGAACATACCCATCAGTCCAGACTGAAGGCCAGACTGAGCTCTAGACCATGTCCTTTCACTTACCACTATATAGCAGCACCCAGAACAGAGCCTGGGACACAGGTGGTATCCCGTATGTTTACTGGATTAATACACACAACCAGGAATTTGACTCTGAACCCTTTGAAAGTTTCATGAAATTCTTCGGAGACAAATAAAGCAAAACATAATTTATCCTTTAATTCACTGAGTGGGGATATAAAGATGAATAAGATGTGGCCTCAGCCCTCAGGAAGCTTACATTCTGGTGGAGAAACTGCAAAGGCCAAAGCATAAAGGTTCAGAAGGGCTGGTATACTTAAGAAACTACAAGTATTTTGATGTGACTGGAGCAAGCGGGAGGACAGCAGGAGATGAAGCTGAAGAGATAGGCAACGCTGGGCATAAGGGACCTAAGGATATGGATTTTTATCTCTACAGTGACTAGGGGTGGGGGCAATGATAGAATTTAGGGAGAGGTGTAACAGGATTAAATATATGACTTGGCAAGATCACTCTAGCTACAGAGTGGAGGAGAGACTGAAGGGAGCCCAGCCTGGTTAGGAAGGTAATGCAGTAGTCCAGGTAAGATCTGATGACCTTGATTAAGGCAGTGATAGTGAGGTAGGTCAGGAGGTGAAAATTTCATGAGCCATGGAAGCAGAACAGGCAGGACTTTGTGATAGACTGGATAGAGAGAAATCGTCAGTTTCCCCTCTAGATTAAAAGGGATACACTGTGGCAGGGACTATGGCCTACAGGAAGTGTATGTACTTGGTGGCTAATGGTTAAGAGAGAAGAAAGAAGAGGTTCAGGTTTCTAGCATGTGTGTTTGCAATTATTCAGGGCAGAGAGCCTACACTGGCTCCACTGCCTGCAGCATTTAGTTTAAACTCTCCACACAGACGCTCAGCATTCTCTATGGTCTGGTCCTGTCCTCTATCTTGCATTATACTGCCATCAGTGCCCTAGCCTTCCCAAGTCTGGGTCTTTACTCATACTGTTCCCTCTGCCTATAATGCCCTCCCCTGCCTTCATCTCTGTAGGTCAAAATCCATTTCAAATGTTACTTCTTCCAAAAAGCATTAGATTCCCTCAACCTCCGAAACTCTTTTTATCTAATTTCTTTGTATTTGCCTTCCATCTCTTGGTTAGGCTGTGACTGAGCTCCTTGAGAGTGACAACTTTCCCTTCCTGCTCATCTTCCTATCTCTTCCAGCCTCCAGCTTTGCCTATAGCAGGACTCAATATGTCTTTATTGAATTGAAACAAAGAACCCCACAACATGAAGTACTCATCTATGAAATGGGGATATTATTGCCACCGACTTCACAGGGTGGGAGTGAGGGCTTGGCACATAATAAGTGCTTGATAAATGATATCATTCACATCATCATTTCTAAAAAGAGTAAGTTTCGATTGTTCTCTGCCTAATGTAATACTAAGCCTCTGTCTCCTTTTAATGAAGTTAAAGGATAAGGGCCTTACTTTAGAATTTCTGGGAAACTGTCCACTGGAATCAATAAGCAGGGAACTACTGTTCTGGCCCACTGGGGCATTCCTTTCCAAATCCCAAAGAGTTTCGTCTCTGGAGGCTTCTCTCGAATACTTTGGGTCTTTTCTTTTTGGTCATGGAGGAACAGAGCTCAGCTTTTGATCTCTGTGATTCTGGGAAATGAAGTGATTGGGAAGAATCCCACTCCAGCAGTCATCTCTTCTCATCTCAGCCCCTGCAGGCTGACTGCTGCAAAGGTCAGAAATAGAGCCCCAGGTGTGGAGAGCGGGATGTGGGTGGTTTGGCCTGGCTGTTCCAAAAGGAGTGAGCAGGCAATTGTGACAGTCCTTGAGTTTTATTTTTATTTTTTAAATCTACTTTGAAGAATTTTGTGAGTCCCAAAGGAGCCCTTTTATGTCATTTCTTTCTTTTTTCTTTAGAATTTCCTCTAAAATCCATTAGGGAGATTTAACATATTCCAGATTTAGGACTTTAATGGGCTTTTGTTCCCGCCTTAATTTTTTCCCATTTTTAAATTTCTCTTCTGATTTTTAATTAGCTATTTCTGGGATTACAAAGTTTGCAAACTTAAGAGCAAAATTTCTGTTGACAGTCTTTTAATTTACGTGTGATTTACTGTGATAATATTGTTGACCCTGCCTGACTCAGAAGGTAAGAAAGGATCTGTCCCAGAGACGAATTCTTGTGCCAGCAACCGCGGTCACCATGATGAGCCATGTAGGGGCACTGGACCGCTTTTATAAAACCACAAAGACCTTAAGTTTGAGAATTGCTTTTTAGCACCATCTTGGTGTTTTTCTCTCTCCAGGAACCTCGGACAAGTCTAATCTGGAGCTAATCACTCTGACGTGTACGTGTGTGGCTGCAACCCTCTTCTGGCTCCTATTAACTCTCTTTATCCGAAAACTAAAAAGGGTAAGATCATTTCAGATGAAGTTCTATGCTCCAATTTACATAATATTCTCAAAGCCCTGTCTGATGTCTAGAGCGGGCACTAAGCAAATGTTACACCCTCTTCTTCCCCTTTCCTCTTGTTCCTGTCTCTGACCTGGTGAACACTGAAAATGAATCATTCGAATGTCTCTCAACCACAAAGTGGGATATTCAAAAGAAAAGCTAGAGCAATGGACAGATTAATATTTCCAAGGGACAGAACGGATAATTTTGATATAAAATATGTAATAGGGGGCCAACCCCGTGGCTGAGTGATTAAGTTCGTGCCCTCCACTTTGGCGGTCCGGGGTTTCACTGGTTCGGATCTTGGGCGCGTACATGGCACCACTTGTCAGGCCATGCTGAGGCGGCGTCCCACATAGCACAACCAGAGGCACTCACAACTAGAATATACAACTAGGTACTAGGGGGCTTTGGGGAGAATAAGAAGGAAGAAAAAAAATGTAATAAAGTCTTTAAGTTAAATTCAGCATGGGACCTGTGAAGCCTTCATTTTCTTAACCTCACTCTCCACTAAGAAACAAAAAGGAAAAAAAAAGCAAAATAAAGACCCACCTCTGACTTATCTCTCATAACATTATGGAAGCACAAAGAAGTGCACTGCTGTTCCATACTCTTTGAGCCCCACAATACAGTTAAATTCTTTGGAGTGTGAGGTTCAGGTTGGAAGTCAAGACATCAGATTTCTATAATTACGCCTGCAGCACAACCTGCTTCTTTGAAGTTCAGTGGGGAGTCAACACTCACTCACTCACTCATTCATGCCTCAAATATCTCCTGTGTGCCTGCTCCATGCAGAGTGCAAGGCCTTGTGTAAGGCTCTCTGATGACAGTGGAGCAAACACTGACGTGCAGTCTGTAGAGGAGACTGTCTTTAATCAACGACATAGACAAACGTAAAACTGCAACTAGAGTCAGCTGACCAAAAGATGTGTAAGGGAGTTGGTCAGGCAAAGAAGGGAGGGAAAAGTGTTGCAGGGAGAGAGAAGAGCAGGTAGGAGGCTGGGGCAGGGCAGAGGGAACACCATGAGAACGAGAGACTGACAGAAGCCCGTGTGGCTGCAGTGGTGGGAAGAAGGTGTGAGGTGAGGCAGGAGAGTAGAGGAGAGGAAAGGCTGCACCACTTGACCAGGCAGGGCCTTGTAGGCTATGATAAGGAATTGAGTTTGTATTCTAGAAGCAACAGGAGGCCTTGGGTGGAGGGGGTTGTTAAGCAAAGGTAGGCGATTCTAATTGTGAAAGATTTGTGTCTGGAAAGCTTATTTTGGCTGCTGTGAGGACAACGGACCAGAGGGGGCAAGAGTGAATAGAGAAGACCCTAGCAGAAGACTTTATAGCAGTCCAAGTAAGAAATGATGGTAGCTTAGTCTAAATGATTAGAGTCAAGAGATATTTAGGAGGTAAAATCAACAGGACTTGAAAAGTGCCAAGAAGGCCTCCTCAACTTCTAGAGCTTTATTGGCCCTTAGCAATGTGTCAGATCTCGTGGGAAGCTCTTTATGTAATATCTCAGTTAATCCTTCCAAAAGCACAAGGAGGTGGATATATTATTATTCCCATTTTATAGAGAGGGAAACTGAAGCTCAGAGAGGTAAAGTAAGTTGCCCAAAGTCACAAAAATAGAGCTGGAGCTGAGTTTTGAACCCAGGTTGTTTGATCTTAGACTTGATATTCAAAACCAATTATAGTGTTGGTATGAGAGGCAAGGCTAGCAGCCATCCTCTATGGCAAATACGTAACATCAGGCTTTTGCTATAATGACTGACTGGTTTTTAGACACGACAATTAAGGCCACTGCTTTAGAAGGAAACGAAAGTCAAACAATAGCATTTTGAAAAGGGAGATACATCATATATGGAAACAGATCTAACAAAAGCAAAACTTGCCAAATCTGTACGGGAGGTACAAAGGCTATAGGAGTTCAAAGGAGGAGAGGGGGAGAAAAAACTTCAGAGAAGGCAAACTTTAGAGACAGACTTTGAAGGTTGTGGCTGGAAGGAAAGAAGCAGAAAAACACAGCGCACCCTACTCCTTCCCACTCCTCAGAATAGGGCAGGAGTCTGGTTATTTTGCATATATGAACATAGTGGAAATAAAACTGGAAAGGTAAATTGAGAATAAAATGAAGAGGTTCCTTGTATTTCAAAAAATCTATGAAATTTTGATGTCAATAATAAAGGATGAGAGCAAGAGATTATCATCTTAATAACAGAGTACCTATGAAATTTAAAAAGTGGTTGTGGAGGAAAAGAGGAACAAAGCATCAAAAAATATTACCAGGGGGCCGGCCCAGTGGCGCAGCGGTTAAGTTCGCACGTTCCGCTTCTTGGCGGTCCAGGGTTCGCCAGTTCGGATCCCGGATGCGGACATGGCACCGCTTGGCAAAAAGTCATGCTGTGGGAGTTGTCCCATATAGAGGAAGATGGGCATGGATGTTAGCTCAGGGCCAATCTTCCTCAGCAAAAAGAGGAGGATTGGCAGTAGTTAGCTCAGGGCTAATCTTCCTCATAAAAAAAAATATTACCATGTGCTTTCTCTAACCACAGTGTAAATTCCTCATTGATAAAGACTGTATTTTATCTTTTTATCCCCTGCTGCATGGCCCAGTGTGATAATTATAACTAACATTTATTGATGTTTACTATATACAAGGCCCTGTTCTAATAGCTTACATGGATTATTTCATTTAATATTCACAACAACTCTATGAGATAAGTACCATTATTAGCACTATTTTATGGATAAGGAAACTAGGCTTAGAAAGATTAAGCAACTTGCCCAAAGTTATGTGCTGGTCAGAAGCTGAGCTTCAAATCCAGGCAGTGAGCCTCAACACCTGGGCTCTGAAGCACTGAGCTGTGCAAGTTCATGCCAAGCACCTAGTAGCTGCTCAGTGTTAATGTCAACTGAAAGAATAAATATTTGTCCACTAAGATTCTACTATCGTATTCTCCTCAAAGCTCTTAAGGTTTGTTTAGTGTTTCCTCTCATCTTCCTTATTGAGATAAACCACAAAATTGTGTAGATGTCACATGGGGAGATTGTCTTCCATTGCCTGCTCCCTTGCCTCCACTAACACCTCTGCCAACCTCCCCTCACATCCTGCAGAACCTAGGATGTCCCTTGCTAGGCTTCAGCTCTCCTATGCTCTTTGAGGATTTCAGATTATTTCTCATGGACTTGGCTATATTGGACACTGAAAAGTTTAGTCATAAAGCCTACTCCAGCAGTGTCTCTAATGAACACCCAGCACCCTGGTATAGGAATCTATAGACGCACATGAGTGTCTGACAGGCCAGGTCCTTAGAGTCTAACACCACTGGCAAATGCAGTTTGTGACAAACGTGCTCCATATCTGTTTTCTACTCTTTGTGGAGGCCAGGCAAATCCTTCTGCTTTGAGTTCTTTGTCACACATTTTAGTGATAATTTCTGTGAGAAGGAGACTGATTGTAAGTGATGGATGAGGTGAGCTGTGACAGCCCAGAACAGGGTGAGTAAGAGCTGAAGAATGTGGATGGGTGTGAAATGGTGTTTTTGGAGAGGTTGTCTTCTCTACTGAACTCTGATTCTCTTTAAGGAAAGGCCTTGAAAGGAAGGGCCCCAAAACTCATTTAAATGAAGTTTACATAACTTCTAGGCAAGAGTTATCAAAACCTACCTTATATGGGCAAGCATACTTCTTTTCTGTTCTCTCACAGAAACGTAGTCATGAAATCTACAATTAATTAACAGGAAATCCACCCACTGATATAAATCTAAGACACTAAATGTAAATCTAGTTATCTACGATCTGAAATAAAGGGTATTTTCTGGGCTTGATGTGCATTACCAAGATGAGACACTTGAAGGCAGATGCCATCTTACTTACTTGACATCCTACCAATGGTCCAACGAACTCGGAGCATGGCTTTAAGTCTTATAACCTATTTACTCCCTGGCCTTTGAAATAATCAAACTCTATTTCTTACTGAAGGCTAATCTTAATTCTAATCTCACTAATGGACCCTCCATTCTTTTCAAGTAGCTGCAGCAACTAAGAGGCCAGGCCTTTTGAGTATATTTAAACACTTCACATGAACTGTGCCTCTCCACTGTCCCAGGGATCTTGGGCTTACTTTGCCACCTCTGGCCTTTCTTGCAAATGTGGAAAAGTCACATCATAGACCCCACTGCTGGCCCATCTGTCATGTATATTCCTGCTTGTACAGAATGGCCACAGAATGTTATTTTTAGTCATTGGAACGATTTTACAAAAATGCTATACATTTTTTAGAGAAGGACTTTCATGATAATTGTTTAGCAAGCAATAAGGTCTCTGGAGAATGTGAGTGCATTTTATCTGAGATAGGATGGTGGAGCTAGTACTACAGAATTTTAGTGTGGGAATAATAAGGGGTTGTTTAATGGAAATTGCACGCTCAAGTGTGATGTGCATATGTGTATATGGTGAGGTACTTTCTGTACCCAACTACACTGTTTTAACCAAATGAACCAAAATAGCAGCAGATGTTGCCAGGTATTGTTTTAAATTGGATAGCTGGTGTTTTTAAAGTTGTTTCCTTTTGGTGACTTGAGATCTCTTTATTTTTCAGTCTTCTTCTGAAATAAAGACTGACTACCTATCAATTATAATGGACCCAGATGAAGTTCCCCTGGATGAGCAGTGTGAGCGGCTCCCTTATGATGCCAGCAAGTGGGAGTTTGCCCGGGAGAGACTTAAACTGGGTAATGTATTTGTTCAACAGATTCCTAAGTCCATACAGAGCACCTACTACAAGCAAACACTGTGCTTTGAGAGGCGCAACAGTAAACTGGGCTGGGGACTCCGCCCTCCAGCTGCTCACACACTAGCAGGGGAGACGGACACGGAGGTAAATTATCCTAGGAGAATGCTGAGACAACAGGACGAGGGGACAAGGGTGCACCTGCTCATTCTTCCAACAGTTACCAAGCACCTTCTCTGAGCAGCAGGCACCCATCTAAGCTCCGGGGATGTAAAGGTGTTTGAGTCTCTTCCCTCAAAGGGTGAAGGAGACAATCACAAGAGTAGGGAAGGGAAGGGAGGGGATCAGTTTCATCAGGAGGCTTACAAGTATAGACACTCTTAAATAATGAAACTTTTGAGGAGTTAGAAATTTATAACCCAGAACACAATCCAGGATGGCGAGGAATAGTGAAATCAAACTTTTGGTGAAAGAGTTGGTGCTCTTCAAGGCTGTGGATCAAAAAACCCCTCTGTGCAAATCCACAAGTTACATACTTTGAATTTCCCTGGGTGTTTGGAATGTCTAGACAGAGAAGAAAGTCCTAAGGGGTCATTTAAGTTTCCTTTTTGAAGAGCAAGGACTATTGTTTTCCAGGTAACACAGATGTTGTAAACACTAGGCAGTTGTGCTTTCCCTCAGCTTAGTGCACCAGTTCCTCCAGCTCAGACATCACAATGCAAATCCATCTCCAGCCCGTGGTGCTACAAAACAATAGGAGCCTCAATTACGCTTGCCCAGAATATTTGGATCGTGGCTTCTAAAAGTTTTCCACTCACTCCCATGTGTACGCCAGAATCATTAGTAGTTGGAACTAGGAAAAGAGATCATGGATCCAGTGTTTCTGGAGCTTGTCACTCGCAGTGTAAAGTTTCTGCTGTTCCAAATTCAGCTGCATTGCCTCCACTTTCCCCACACACAGACTACATTGGGGTGGGGGTGTGAGGGGAGAAATGGCTTTTCTTGTTCTCTTGGGCCTTGAAATGATTCCACTTACATTTCTTCCTACATGAAAAAGAATACTTGGCCCCAAGAGTATGTTCTGCTTGGCTTGGGGAAGAAAACTGGAAATCAGTAAAAAGCTGGAAAGACACGCGAAAGCCAGCCATGGCTGTTGACAGAAAAAAAACATCGACTAAATTTAGAGTAGTTAAGGGCAGGTGGCACACAAGATGAGTTCCTTCTGCGAGTCTAAATTATATGGCAGCTAGCCCAGCCCCTCAGTAACCTTGGCAGGGAACATGGGATAATTTTCCCATAACCATAAGCCATTCTCAGGCCATGTTGCTTTCCAGGGTTATTAGTCACAATCAAACATGCTTCTTCCAGTACAGGATACATGAGCTTTCTGTCCCATTTCTTCATTCCTTGGCCTATTATCACTGTGATCCATATCACATCGAGGGAGATTGCTAACCCTTTTAGCAGAATTCCTCTGGGGGCCTATGGGTTTAGATAATCTCATTTCAGGAGATTCTCCTTGTTGAAGATCTTTCTTATGGTTCTTGTTCTTCCTGGAGTTGCCAGATGCTATGATTTGACTAATGTACATGTGAGTGTCTCTGATGGGTGAGAGAAAGTGTCAAGTCAGCTAACTCTTTTAATGCAGAGCATGGCTGCAAGGGCCAGAGGAATGCTCCTCCTTCTAACGTGGGAGCAAAGAGGCCCAAGATTTTTTTTCAGCCAAATAAATGACAGAAAGTATTCTGAAATAATGTCTGGCAAGTGAAAGTAACCAAGATTGTGTCTGGATGCATGGAGAGAAAAAGCTGGTTTTATGGGCAGAGTTATAGTGGGGTTATAAATGTAAAGAAATATACAGACTAAGCTGCATCTGATTTCAGCTGTACGTACTCTGTTGGTTACTATTAGCAGACCTGGTGGGAGAAGTGAGAATGTATAGGAACTGATAGATTGATACAGTCGGAGCTTGGGTCAAAGGTGTTGCTACCACTGAAATTCCTGGAATCCAGGAACTAAAGAAACCTGTTTTGTTAGTGATTCCTCACTAAACCTAGGAGAGAATTCAGCTCCTATAAATTTATCACAGGAGTTGGGATAATTTCTGACACTGCATCTTTCAATTGGAAAATAAAGTCAGAATTACCTAATATGGGAAACAACACAGGGAGTCTGGAATTTGGCAAGTGGATGGTACCTAGGCAAGTGCTGCCTCTTGTAAGACCAGCCTTGGATGCCAGAGAGGGTCTCAGCTCTATGCTGCTGTGCACTCTCCCCAGAGTGTCCCAGGGACCCTGGCCAGCCAAGGACATTCTTGGAGGAGATTCTAGTATCCTTTTAGTGTATGACAATGACCTAGCACTTTTACAAGCTTGTTAGCGGCATGTAGGTAACACCAAAGAGGATTTTAAGGGAAAAGAAAGATCAGGCAAAGTCAAGTCCGGTGTGACTGGGCTCCCCTGAAACTGGAAACACAGGTCTGCAGAAGGATTCCAATGCATCAGATGACTAAAGAGCCTGTAATAGCTTCATACTATTTTATGAGGCAGCAGTCAGATTCCAAAAGAATAAATGCAAAGACTGGGGGAAGCCAACTGAGCATGAGCTTATCCTCACTGATAGAAGCAAAGCCCCCAAACACTTGTTAAAATAAAGTGTGTTGTGACAGCTAAGAAGGGAATGTGTGGGGGCTGAAGGTGTGGAAAGGAAAAGGATACCACCTGCCCCAAAGAAGCAAGAGTCTTCGGACTATGTGGAAAGGGGCCCCAGGATGGAGACTATCGTAGTATTTCTCAGGCTTAGGACACTTTTCACATTAGATAGAAGAAGGCACTGCAGAAGAGAAACATTGCTCTTTTATCCTAAAAAAGCAAGGAATAAGCCTCCATCAAAAATGTACCAATTTATACAACTCTGGAGAAGGTATCTGCTAGTGCGCTTTCCATACAGGATTTCAATATCCAGCACTTTCAGGGACCAGCCAAGGCTCTTTTATTTAAACTAAGAGTTCCCATTCTGGTGTATCTCTTGTACAATTTTATCTGAAGAAGGAAGCAGAGCCTACATCCCTGCACAAGGTGCCTGCTCTGGGAGGAATGGTCTTTATCAGTCACCACAGGTGTCTGTTTGACCTGAGGAAAAGTATGTAATTTCACCAGTGCTCCCCTCCCAATGCAGAGTGCATCCCTCTGAGATAGATGCAAAGAGGCTCTTATAATTATATTAGTAACTGAACTTTTCCCATGCCCTAACGGGATGCCTAGAGTGGCCGGAGTGCAAGATCCTAAGCAGAGGCAGGGTGAAGACATCTTTGTTACTGGATAGTTGTGCATAAAAATATAAATGTTCTAATATGATGAGGAGGTAGGAAAGCTTCATTACAAACATTACAAGAATCTTAGAAAAAAAAACCTGTCCTTTGGGGAAAGGGACTGGAGTATGAGGAAGGAAAGAAGGTAGGTTGGATAACTAACTGAAGGCACGTTATCAGAACAGTCTGAGAAGGAGAATTTGGTTGGGAGAGCAGGTGTTGTGTTAAATTAACACTCTACTAGATCACCAGTTTATTATAAAAGGATGTAACTCAGGAACAGCCAGATGGAAGAGATGCATAGGGTAAAGTATGGGGAAAGGGCATGGGGCTTCCAATGCCCCTAGGAGCGTGCCATTCTCCCCAAATCTCCACGTGTTCACCAGCCCGGAAGCTCTCTTAACCCTGTCCTTACCGGTTTTTGTTGAGGCTTCATTACATATTCATGACTGATTAAGTCATTAGCCATTGGCAACCGATTCAACCTCTAACCCCTCTCCCATCCTCAGAAGTCAGGAGTGGAACTAAAAGTCCCAACCCTCTAATCACGTGGTTGGTTCTCCTGGCAACCAGCCCCCATCCTTAGGTGGGGGTCTAAAAGTCACCTTATTAAAACAACAGAAACACCTTTATGGCTCTCATCACTTAGGAACTTCCAAAGGTTTTAGGAGCTCTACTGCCAGAAACAGCATGAAGACTAAATATGTATTTCTTATTTTAAATCACAATATCACAGAGGCTGAGGAAAGAAGCATGTTAACAATCATTATAGCATAACATAATGGGTACCATGAAAGAAACCACGTTTTGTTATTGCATTTGGCAACCACCTCTCTGTGGTCTAAACAAATTAGACCAGTGGCTGACAGGCTCATGTGCTGAACCATGAAGATTTGTAATCACCATGTAAAGACATACTAGAAATACTAGGAATATTTTCTTTGGCAAGGAAGTCTGAGAAATGATTTAGTGATTATTTTTTAGCTATGAAGCACTATCATAACTAATAGCAGTAACCACCATTCTCTCTCTCTCCCTTTCTGCTGAAAACAGATCAGAAGAAATGAACTTAAGTGGCAAGAAAAGGGGCTTAGGTTAAACACAGGGAAATCTTCTTGGTATTAATGTCAATAAACAGTTGAAGAGACCCCTGAGGATTTAGTAGCCTCTCCCTGCAGGCGGACTTTGTGAAGAGGAAACTGGCCACCTACCTGCACTTAGCCTAGCTGTAAAGGATGAGGGCACCTCAGAAGCACAGTAAAGAGTTGGAAGGAAGATACTCCAGAAATGTGTCCCTTACTTTGACTCTTTTGGGGTCAGTTCTTTGGAGATTCCGTTAAAAGCTACATGCCTCACACACACACATAGGAAAAAAGGCACTTCCTTCCTGAAAAAGACAAACTCACCCTGTTGGCTTGGCAAACAAACCAATGTGTTCTTTTCATTTTAGGCAAATCACTTGGAAGAGGGGCCTTTGGAAAAGTGGTTCAAGCATCTGCATTTGGCATTAAGAAATCACCCACATGCCGGACCGTGGCTGTAAAAATGCTGAAAGGTATGGATGCTGTAGTTTGGCTTTCAACTGACCCATCACATTCCCTAAATATTGATACACGTTGGATATGGCCTAGGAACACATACAAGCTATTTCTGCTCTAGCCACGTAACTTTCTTCTACTGCTGGAAGCCCCTTTACTTCAGGAGTTTTATAGGTAAGGCTGGCAAGAGCTCAGAATAAACCTTGTAAATGAAACAATCCAGCATTGTCCACGGGAAAACAATTTCTATCACCTCAGAGATCTTTCTCCTATCACATCTCAGACTCTAGACTACCAGGGACTTAAGCCCACTGTATCCATGGGTACAAAATTTTGGAACCATCCACTATCTTTCTAATGTCGAAAGATACCACCACTCTGTGAAGCAGTAGGAGGTAGAGCCAAATCACCCAGTGGTTTATGACCACCACCGCAAGACAGACTGAAAGTGAAAACTGCGTAAACCAAACATCTCAAAGACTCATAGGTCCTTTAAAGTGACGAAAGTACTTCTTGTCCTCATTTGTGATGTAATTTTCATGTTACTTCAATGTGTTTTAAGATTCCAAAACCAAAAAGAAACAGGATTGAAAACCCAAAGGGCAATTTTCAGTTTTCCAAATTCTCCAAGATACTGCCAGGGGATTTTAAGGCATAGGAAGCTATGCCCCCAACTAAGCAGGTACGTAGCAAAGGCTCCAAGAGAAAGAGCCATTTGCTTAGAGAGGCTTTATAGCTCTTCATTTTCTTCCAGTATTGACACCATCATTGCAACAGTTGATGTAATGATATTTTCCACCTCAAAATACAAAGAACCTGACAGTTCTACTCTGAAAGTAGCCAGAAAAGGAGTTTTGCATCTACAAGTCGGGACTTTTGTTCAAGGTGGACTAAACAGATGATGGCAGGCAATTTTGTGAGAATACCTGCATTCCAGCACCCCACCCCACACCCCCCACCCC
Organism: Equus asinus; assembly: GCF_041296235.1. Taxonomy (NCBI): domain Eukaryota; kingdom Metazoa; phylum Chordata; class Mammalia; order Perissodactyla; family Equidae; genus Equus; species Equus asinus. The sequence continues at coordinate 10,374,265 of NC_091800.1, read as the reverse complement.
AGACTGTGAAGAGAAGAGGCATCAACATGTCATCTATGTAAGAAAGCACCAGACTAGGTACTTTAGGATATTAGGTTGAACCACACGAAATTGCCATTTTTGTTATTTTTCTCTCTACAGCCTTGTGAGGTAGATATTACTATCCCAGTTTGCAGACGAAGAAACATGGCCCAAAAAGGTTAAACAGCCTCTGCAAGGCCACACAGCTCACCTGTGCAAAAGCACAGGTCTGAGTGCAAGTCTTCCAGCTCTGAGTGCAGTGCTTTCTCCCACACCCCAGTGCCACAGAAGACAGGCTGAAAAGACCCAGCCTTCTGGAAGTGGCCAATTGCTCCAAAAGCCTCCAAATGATCCTGGCCTGTGTTCTGGAGGCAATCTAGTATCCAACCTTGAGATAAATCAAAACTAAATCTGAAAGCATCTGCTTCCTCAGCTTGTCCCACTTCCCTCCTTACTACCACACACTGCCTCTAGGAGAGGCAAGTCTGCCGTCCATCATTTTGGGTCCCAGATAACACCTGTGGCCCTGCACATAAATGGAACAATCTAAGCAAAAGAGCCTGGTTTTTCCTCTGTGCTAAAGAGGCATAAACGCCTGGAGGGATTGATGAGCTTCAGCGGGGAAATTCTGATTTGAGATTTTTTAAAGGCCCAGAGAATCTATTCTGTGTAATACAGAAATAGTGTGTGTGATATCTTAATAAGAGATATCTTTTTTTTTTAAGCCATCAGCCTTGATTGAAAAAGACTGCCAAATCATCCACTAAAAAACCATTTTCATTCAGCTTTCTTTTTTAAATTGGTTGGCCATCTGTTTCTAGGAGAAATTGAAAAGGCAGAATGTCAAACAAAGGTCATGACTCAGAAGCTCTTTCAAAGTGCCCTTGAGCAAATCCTTTAACCTTTTTGGGCCTTATGCCCACGTCTGAGATGAGAAGAGTAATCATGTTGTTTATTTATCTAACAGATATTTGTTGAGCATCTACTGTGAGCCAATCCCAACCCCACTGGGAGGCTTCTAGAGTTTATCTGGTTGTTATTAAAAAATAATTTGTGCTTATGAAATACCATGTCAGTAACTACCACAATGTTAAATGTACAACTTTAACCACTTCCAGGACTGTCCTACAGAAATACTTGCACATATGTACAAAGATTACACACGGGCTGTCTATTACAGCATTATTTGTAATGGCAAAAAAACTGTAGACAGTCAATGTCAGGAATGCCATTAATCAACTAAAAAGGCTGGAAAAAGTCTCTGACATATTAAAAAGGGAGGGGAAGCGCATTTTAAAAAGTACATATACATGTGCCCATTTATATAAACCAAAAAAAGGCTTTTGATTGGGTATATATATTCATAAATGCAAAGAAAAAGGTCTGAAACACCAAACGATCAACAGTGGTTACTTCTAGGAAGGTAAGTGGGTGGGAGGGGCTTTCACTTTTTACTCTCTATATATTATATTGTTGGAATATTTTACAGCAAGATTCTATGACTTTTTTTATTTCTAAAAATAATTTAAAATTTGTAAATGCTTAGAAATTGACCAGTAAGGACAAACAAACAGGACAAGTTTAATTCAGGCTTTAGACTCTGCTAATTCTTAGACTGATTTTGTTTATCTCTGAGAATGAAGTTGAAGTGAGATGCTTATGGATCCTCACAACTTGAGATAACCCTGAGGACTCCAGGGAGGAAAAGGTTATAGGGAGAAAATAACACATTGCAAAGATGTTTACAGAAGTGGCCACTCTGCTCTTACAGGCCCCTTGGGGCTCCTTCTTTGTAACTCCTCAAAGAGAGGAAAGTGAGAAAAAGAGGTGAGGTGTGGGTGCATCCCCTGGCTGAAAAGTTCTTGTTGCGCCTTGTTCTGAAAGAAAGGAAGCCTTTGGAAGATGCTTTCACGAGGTGCCCAGCTCTGAGTCAGCGCATTGTTGAACAGGACTAGGTCCACCAAGAGGAAATGTCCAGTGACTAACCCCATCACTGCTCTGGGGCTTACTGTAGTCAAAAGGATGTTGGCTCAGGAGGGTGGGAGTAATAAAAAAGTGTGAGGACTCACCCTTTCTGAAGAACGTTGGGAGGTTAATGAAGCAACTGGCTGAGCATTGACAAACATGGAGGGCAGGAATGCTGCCACCAGCAGAAAGAGAGCCATTGTCCTGTCACCCTGACTCTTCCTTGCTTCTCACACAGAGGGGGCTACGGCCAGTGAATACAAAGCTCTGATGACTGAGCTCAAGATCTTGACTCACATTGGCCATCACCTGAACGTAGTCAACCTGCTGGGAGCCTGCACCAAGCAAGGAGGTAATTGGAAGTGGGGCCACTCTATCTCCCAGTTCACATGCTAAGAGCGGAGTTCTCTGACAGACAGCTTTCTCCCACCCCCGTTTCTCCTCACCTCCTGGAAAATGCCCTCTCAATAGACTCAGACGAAACAGTTTGTCCATTTACGGAAGGGTGCTTCCATTCTAGAAATACCTTCCCTGGACAGTTAACTTAAAGGTTCTGAAAAGGGCTCCCTTTTAGATCTCCTTGCACACAATGAGGTCAAGTGAAGGGCGTTTTTGTCTCAGGATGACTTAGAAGGAGTGTGACAGAGCTAAGGTAAAAGCATAGAAGCTTGAGTCTTATTTGAAGATTCACCTAAAGGAATGAATCACTGCTGGTGGGATGCCAGGAGGAGGAGATATGGGGAACAACCAAGGTCCCTAGGCCTCCCCAGCCCGTAGTTTCTTTCTCCACCCACTGCCACTCCCAGCAGGTAGGTCTTCCCCGACCACCCTTCAGCTCTACGACCTTTAGTGAGCTCAGAAAACATTTATATGCACAGGCCCTTTCCCTTCATACAAGCCTCACCCACTGGGGCAAACGTCAGGGACAGGGCTATGCTATGGATTAGGGCTCTGACATGTTCTCGAAGACTTTTCTAGCCTCCCTATGGCAAGGTTAGTGCTTGGGTGTAGATGTCTGACCACTGCTTGAGCCAGAAAGAAAGGTGCAAAGGGCCTGTGTATATAAATGTTTTCTGAGCTCAGCAAAGGTAGTAGAGCTGAAGGGTGGTCGCAGAAGACCTTCCTGTTGGGAGCGGCAGCGGGAGGAGAAAGAAGCTACCGGCTGGGGGGGCCTGGGGATCCAGACGCAGCCTGCCTGCTTCTCCATTACCCCCGAGTATTGACAAGTGATAAGCTCTTTCCCAAATTCTCTGCCTCAGCAACCTTATTCTGTTTGCCTCAACTTTGCCCCGTAAAACTGGCCAGGGCTAATCGCAAACCCCACCTCCGTCCGCGCCTCCGAGCTGCCCGTCCGTGGCTTCAGGCTGGAAGCCCACCCCGAGGGCGAGGCTTGGTGTACCCCAGGCAGGCGCCCAAGATCCTCCCAGTCCTCCGCGCTGGTGGGGAGACCGACAACGGCTGGAAGCAGCTTCCTGTTCTGTAACCCTAAGGGAAGAGCACGTGCTGTCAGGGTGTCCAATACACATTTTTAAACCCAGGAAAGCCCTGTTAGACAGAGAAAAACCATTCTACCGAGAAGAGCTTGGCCTCTGCGCGCCTCGTAGCGGAACCAGGGCACTAGGGTCCCCCGCACGACAAATCCGCGCAGCCCCAGTGCGCTCCTTCCCAGGATGCCCTGGTGCAGCAGTCCGCGGAAGCGGCTCTGGGCTCACGCCCACTTTGACCCGGAACTGGAAGTTGTTCTTCCGCTGCAGGCCTTGGCCTCGCCCCGGCGTGTGGTGGGAGTGCTGGGCAGGCGATGTGGCAGCTGAGGGGACTCTGTGCAGCAGAAGAGGCCTTTAGAGCACCCCATGGGACCCACAGTGCAGCTTGGTTTTCCTTCCTTCCCAGCCTTCATGCTTCTTGTTGACCAGGGGTCGGCAACCCCCGCCAGCCAGCCTGTGAACTTAAAATGGTTTGACGTTTTAAATAGTTGGGGGGAAAAAATCAAAAGAAGTAGAATATTTCATGGCATGTGAAAATTACATGAAATTCAAATTTCTGTGTTCATAGTTTTATTGGTGCGTAGCCACTCATTTGGTTGTGGTGTTGTCTGTGCCTCCTTTCATGCTACAAATGCACAATTGAGTAGTTGTATGGCCTCCAAAGCCTGAAATATTTACTGTCTGGTCCTTTACAAAAAACTTTGCTGACCCCTGCCTTAGACCTTCTTACAAGCCCGAAGGCAAGCTGTTCAGACGCTCGCAGGCAGCCTGCTGCTGGGGAGAGACAGCCCAGACCAAACCAGCCTGTTCTTTGCACGGGGAGGGAGGAGCTGCTTAACAGTCCTGGGGCTCAGGCCTGCCTGGTAGTGTAGCGGTTAAGTTCACCCGCTCCACTTCAGTGGCCAGGTTTCCCTGCTTCAGATCCTGGGCACCAACCTACACACTGCCCAGCAAGCCATGCTGTGGCGGTGTCCTGCATGGAGAACCAGGGCTTGCAACTAGGATATACAACTATGTACTGGGGCTTTGGGGAGAAAAAAATAGAGGAAGATTGGCAACAGATGTTAGCGCAGGGCCAATCTTCAAAAAAACCCACAAACAATCCTGGGATTGGTGTGACAGTGTCCCGAGGCCCCCTCTGCTAGCCTAGGTCTGGCTAACAGGTGGAGAGGGTGGCTGGCAGTGACAGGCTTTTGGCTGGCTTTTGCCCACCCCACTTCCTGGAGGTTCTTTTTCTCTTTCAACTTCTGCTCTTTTTCTTCCTTCTGCTTCTCCCCCAATTACCCACCCCTAATTGTCTCCTATTCTTTTTCTATTTTTTAAACCCCTTCTTGCCTTAACTTGAAAAAGAAATCTGTCATCCCTAAGTTGCATCCCTAGGCACTGCTAATATAAAGACAGGCTGGCTGGAGGTTTCTCAGGCAGACTGAAGGCTGGCTAATGGTTGACTGGCTTGGTGTGGCTGAGCATATGCTGTTTTGGCTGCAGGGCCTCTGATGGTGATTGTTGAATATTGCAAATATGGAAATCTATCCAACTACCTCAAGAGCAAACGAGACTCATTCTTTCTCAACAAGGTAAGGAACTTAAGGTTTGGGGTTTGGAGGTTTTTAAAGACAGCAAAGAGTTTCCATTTAGGCTATAGCAGCATAAAGCAAGAGAAACCTAGATTTTTCCATTAAAGAATAAGCTTAAAACTCAATCTCAGCTGCTTTTTCCTCCTTTTTAATTTTTTCCATCCATGCTGATATATCACATTGTTTGGGGAGATAGCACAGAGAACATTTGGTTCCAGTGTATACAGTGATAATTAGGGGTTAAAATTTACTAGCCTAAATACCTATCAAATAATTTTGATAATTTTATTTCTCTCTCTCTTTCCATATATACACAGACATGCACAGGTCATGTACTCATTTCTTAAAAGAAAATGATAGCAAGTATAATTGTCTCCATTTATTAGATTACAGAAGTTAAGGACTCAACCAACTGAGTGACTTTACAGTCAACAATAAACCAGTGATGGGGCCAGAGGAATAATTTTCTTCCCTTCCTCCTGCTCTTTCACCCACTTCATCACACCCTCGCGATCCACGTCAACCCTACACACACTGAACCAGCCTTACCCACTAAAATAAAGCTGTGTAATAAAAGGAACATGGGGCTCCAAGACCTGAAAGCAAATGAAGCTTAAAAGAGATTATTGAGTAGCGGAGAAAGAGTTTAGTAAAACTTTGCCAGTGTGACCTATCCCACCAAGGTTGTGTCCTTTACTGGGCTAGAGGAGCTTAGGGGACAATGATTCAACATTATTAACCAATAATCTGCAATGTTGGTACATCCACATAGTGTGGTGGTTAAGCACTCAGACTCCAGAGTCAGACTTCTGGGTTTAAATTCTCTTTCTACCACTCATGGAATTTGGGACCTTGGGCAAGTTACTCAGTCTCTCTAAGTTTCAGTTCCCTCATTTATTAAATGGCAGTAATAATAGAACTCAACTCATGGGATTGTTGAGAGAATGAAATGCAGTTAAGCTCTCAATAAATGTTAACTATCATCATCATCATTATTGACCCATCGAGATAGAAAAATCAGTTGAGTCTAACCCAGTGACACTAATCTGTATGATCTATGTGGTGGCAAAGTGTCTGACATCCAAGAATGATGCCCATCTCTGTCATGTGGGCAAGCTTCTTTGTGTGGCACACAGTTAAGAACCACTGGACAGCTGGCCCATTCTCTCATCTCTCAAACTTTGATCCAACCAGAGACATGTCTTCTTCCAGACTGCCAACATACATGCAAGAACATATTTCCCCCAGTTTTAAACCATGTCCTCTAATAATTAGAATCTTGAAGCTGAAAGGGATCTTTGTGATCAGCTAGTTTATACTCTCACATTATAGATGTGCCCAGAAAAGTCAAGTGATTGGCTTGAGGATACACACCTACCAAGAGGTGATGTTAGGGGGAGAAAGAACCCAGCTCTCTTGACTCCCTTTCCAGTGCTTTTTACATGCACCACACTGGATAAGGAGCGGGGGAAACATAAGAAAAAGTGGAAAGTGGTGCCTTGGGCTGAGAGCAGTGCAAATTCCCTTCAGTCCTGAAATCCTGGACTGGCTTCAGGAAGAAGTAAGCCAGCAGAATACCCCAGGGATCTGGGCAGGATGGAACGTTTGGGTTTGTGCGTCCTTTGTTTTGAAGAGTTTGCTTCCTTCTCTGGCTATATTTAATGATTTGCCTCCCTGTTGGTGGAGCTTAGTGTTTTCGTGGAAAACACATGGCTGTATTTCGTATTTGGAACCTAAAGGAATATAAAGAGAAGATGAAGGAAGAACCAAAAAGGCTAAATAGAAATGGGATATTTCATTTTCCAAACAAATTCACCAGGATCTTTAAATATTACTTGTAATAAATTCACTGGATTCTGCCAGAGCCCCAAAAGTTCAGTAAATGAACCTTTATTTAACAGAGGTAATTACCAATAAGCAAAGCTAAATATACCATTGATTGGGAGTCAGGAAGGGTGAGGGAGCTCGAGTTATGGTCCTTGGAGATGTGCCCCGGGCTGTGACTTCTGGGAGGGTCAGGAAGAAAGCTGCCCAGGGAGCATTTTCACCCAGCTGAGCCATGAGTGGGCCTGTCGAGCACTTTTCTCCCCCACCCCCTTGCCAGCATTCTCTCCCTGCTGCCTTCTGTCCTGGGAAGGGTCTCGTGAAAAATAAAATGCCACTTCCCAAATGAGCAGAATCAAATCCAACTGCTGCAGGGAGACATGATAACAAACAGTTATGTTCTTTACCTGCTCTCAGGTAGCTCACCTGGGGTGGCAGTGGGTGTTCACTCTGAGGCCTGCCTCCCCTCCTGCAGCACAAGAAGGTCTCTTCAGGGGGCAGGACCCTGGTACCCTCCACACTTTCAGAGTTTGCTGGGCTGACCCTCCTGAAACTCCCTCCTCTGTCCTCTGCTTGCTCCCACTGTGCCCCCTAGTGGAGGGATCACTCCTACTTTGTGACATTTCTACGAAAAGCCAAGAAAGGATGGGGAGCCTGGTGAATCCTAGCACTGCCATACTATGCAGGTGGATCAAAGGACACCACTGAACACCAGTCCCTTTCAGCCCCTGTTTCAGTATTGCCATCTAGCAGAGTCAACCCTCGGTACACAGTCCAGTCATGAAGCCACTGGCAGTACTAAGTTTCTACTGTCACAGTTATTAGATGAATTACTAAAGGCGATAAAAATCTTTTCTGGTTCCACACAAACGGCCAGAACCAACAACTCCTTACCTATGAGTCAAAGCATAGTAGGATGATAAAGCTTTTTAGATGAGGAAAATGAAACCCAGAAAAGTAAGGCGATTTGTCCAAGATCAATGGTCAATGGAAGAGCCATATTACAAATCCAGGCTTGGATGTCCAATCCAGGATGAAAGGCCTTTTCTACCCTTCTTAGGATCAAACTGTATCTTTGTTTTGGAGGGGAGAAAAAGAAATGTTCATGTTCCCTCTTTCCCCAAGGAAACCAGAGAAACTGATAACTACAGCCTTCTCTTATTATTCATCATAGGGATTACAAGTGAAGCCTCAAGGTCACTGGGGATCCAGTTCTATCATTCATATCCTCTTTCACAAGATGGCGTGTAGCATGGAAAAGTGGTTAAGGGCACAGACTGAAGTTGGCCAAACCTGGGTTCAAGCTTTGCCATTTACCAGCTGCATGTGACTGATTTCTTCACTTCTCCAAACCTATTTCTTCATGTATAAGCAACAACTACTTCATAAAACTGTTGGAAAGATTAATTGAGAAAATGTACCTAAGATTCTTAATATACTGGCTCATATAGAGTATGCTCTCAGTAAATACCAGCTGCTATTAATGTTCCTTTATCCTACCTAAGATGCTGTCTAGAAGCCCAGTCAAGAGCAGAATAGACTTAACCCCAGGAGTAGCCAGGCGCCTGGCTGCCGTAGGGCCCTTGCTACTAAACTTACTGTGCATTTTATGGAATGACATTCTCCCAGCTCAGGCAATTGACGCCTGAAAGACTAGTTTCCCCCTTGCTGTTGTGGAGCTCCCTTTCATCTGTGTTCTTCTTGGTCTGTTCAAAGGATGCAGCATTACACATGGAGCTGAAGAAAGAAAACATGGAGCCAGACCTGGAACAAGGCAAGAAACAAAGACTAGATAGTGTCACCAGCAGTGAGAGCTTTGCAAGCTCCGGGTTTCAGGAAGATAAAAGTCTGAGTGATGTTGAGGAAGAGGAGGGTAGGTATTAATTCCTTCCTGTCCTACAGTCTGAGATATTTTTACAACATACTGTGCATCTCTGAAATTTTTTTCTTATTTATCACCCTAATAAACATCCGTGGGAGACTCGAAGGGTAATGTCCTGAGGAGATAAGATTTGAATTAAGATTATTTACAGAGTTACTAATTTTGACAGGGAACCGTACAGTTGTCTCCCTTCAGGCCTTTTTGTCTTAACGGATCATCTGCCTCCCTCCGTGCTTGGGTGAAATGGGCTGGAGGCCTGGAAAAATCTCTGATATTCATGTTGAATCTCAAATGCTCTTGAAAATGAACTCTGATCTACTTGTTGGTTTGTTTTATGTTTTGCTAACATTGTTCCAATAAACTGGGATTTGGTGGAATAGCAAGAACCGTTACAAACAGTTAGGGTTTTAATGCTTTCCAGACTCTGACGATTTCTGCAAGCAGCCCATCACTATGGAGGATCTGATTTCTTACAGTTTTCAAGTGGCCAGAGGCATGGAGTTTCTGTCTTCCAGAAAGGTCAGCCTTGCTCTCGACTGCTCCTCTTTGCCAAGCCTGGACATGTGGGCATTCACATGAACAAACACACACCTTTGCTATGAATCCACTTTTTCTAGTATTTATTTGTACTTCTGTCCTTAAATGTAGAGTAAACATCACAACAAATGCCTTAATTTGTCCTCATATGAGTGAGGAGTTTTGAGAAGAATGAGTCCTGGATACCAGTGGGTAGAACTTAATTCTAGGGGGAACCTCACCAGGTTTCCAACAGACAAATCTGACAACCATTCTCCACACTGCCCTCTGGCACATCTTCAGAACTGGTCAGAATCTCAGAAGACACGACTTCACAGGAGGTCTTCTGTTAACACGCACATGTGGAGCCCTCCCACAAAACTGCAGCTTGCCCATGATCTGATCTCAGCAGCTTAGGATAAAAGGTTGTGGGAAGTGTTGCTCCCTGGTGGAACTCAATTGCCAGTTTCACTTACCAGAATGCTGTCCTGCAAAAGAGTAGCAAAGTAGGTTCAGGGCATTTCTTGCCTTTTGGGCCTCACGGGGCCTATATTTGTAAAGAAGTGCTTCATGTCCATGGTGACTCCATGTGCACTGGGAGTCGCTTCCTTCATGTAAAGGAAGCATGTGAAGTGGATCCTCGAATTAAGAAGAATAATGACACTGAGAAGGCACAGGAAGTTAGTTGGTTACATTAAGGAAACACATTGATTATGCAACTGTTTTATTATAGTGCATTCATCGGGACCTGGCAGCGCGAAATATTCTTTTATCTGAGAACAATGTGGTGAAGATTTGCGATTTTGGCCTTGCCCGGGATATTTATAAGAACCCCGATTATGTGAGAAAAGGAGATGTAAGTCAGTCTGATGTTTATTTGACTCGTTTATACCCTATCCTTTTTAAATCACAGACCGAAGCCCTTGCTAAATATTTACACTTTTTCAGCAGTGGTCCCTGAAAACCATTGTGTGCTTTCTGTGAAGACAAGCAGTCTAGATGGGCTGTGTTCCAGAGAGCCCTTGCGTGAGGCTCAGAAAAGCCACTGTCTCCTGATTCTGTTCTTCCCTGGTTCCTGGCTTGGTACTTGTCATTTGGGCAGTGCTGCCTGAGATTGTTAACCTGAGAATTGTTTAGTGGAGCCCTGGTGAAACCAAATCATCACCTCCCTTTGACTCCTGTGGGAGTTCCCTGTACCACTGGAAAGAACAGCCTGGACTCTTTCCCTCAAATAATTGATTCAGCAGGTGTATGTATCTCAGGAAAGGGTGGGGGAGGGTATTAGTATTATCTCACTAGAGAGAAAATTGTTTACCTCCCATGTCTGCCTTCCATGCCTAGCGTCTCCCTGCCGGCTCACACTGGCTTCTCTTCTCTGCTTGTTTTTGGACATAGTGTTTTCATTTTTGTGGGTGACCTCCCATGTCCTCTCTTTTCCGGCCCATACCCTGAGGGCTTAAGCCTCTGTTTGAGCCCTGACCAATACTCTGCAGTAGTGGTTCTCAAACTTTAGTGAGCATACAGATCACCTGGAGGGTTTATTAAACTACAGGTCGCTGGGCCCCACCCCCAGAGATTTTGATTCAGCAACTGGTGGGTGGGGCCTGGGAATTTGCCTTTCTAGCAAGTTTCTAGGTGCTGCTGACATAGCTGGTCCCAGCACTGTACTATGAGAACTACTGTTCCATAGTCCCTTTTTTTAACAGGAAAAAAAAAACAAAACAACAAACTTTCCTCAGGAGCCCTGATTTGTAAAGATGGCATCTACCTATGTCAGTCTGTCCTTTTCTGTCCATCTATGTCTCTCTTTCAGCCTCTCCCTGCCCCTCCCACTCCTATTTTTCTCTTTGTCTCTCCGTTATCCCATACTTCCTGTCAATTCCCGTCCATCTAAAGTGGCAAGGCCTAACTCACTGGGACTCCTGCTATCTAGAAGAAAAGGACATTTTGTCTGCATGCTTGAAAGCCAGCCATTTGGTCTCCTAAATACTGTCTTATCGCTTTCCTTCTTTTCACTGCTTTTGCCCACTCCCCATAATTCAATGACTTTTAAAATCCTGTCTTTTTGTATAAGGATAACTTTCAAAATCCTCCTTCTTAAGAAAAATTCCTGGAAATCATCGATTTTCAGGATGCCTTCTAATTCAGATCACTCTTCCAGGTCCCTGTGGAGTGCAAGCTTTTTTGGGGAGGATTTCTTACAGGGTCATAGAGTTAGGACTTGCTGGACACATATGAGGGGCTTACTAAATATTTATTGCCTTCATAGGAATTGGTATAGCACACAGCTCTCTTTTAGTGTAACACTGCATGCCATGAGAGTTTTCTCCATGTTACAAAACTGTGGCTGCTCTAGGAAATGATTTACGGGCCAAGTGGTATCTGGGAGGTGACCCCATGGACACTTGGGTTGAATGTGCTTTGTTTTCATGTCCTTCTGCTCAAGGCCCCCTTGCCCTTTTCTAGACTCGACTTCCTCTGAAATGGATGGCTCCTGAATCTATCTTTGACAAAATCTACAGCACCAAGAGTGATGTGTGGTCTTATGGAGTTCTGCTATGGGAAATCTTCTCCTTAGGTAAATTTGGGGGAAGGAAGACATCAAATAGCCCAGAACCAAATGTCTGCATCCTCCGCTGAGTGTCCTTTAGATAGATACAACCTTTAAATCAGCACCTAAAAGAATTAAAAATCCTTAAAGAGGCATGGGTCCATGAAGAATCTCAGATGAGAAATAGGGCATGTATGTGTGCCCTGACCTTTACAGTACATTCTTACAGACGGTTTATATGAACATGAACAAGGTCAGACTAGTATAAAATCAGAAGTCAGGCTTATCTTCAGCCAATCTGGCTGCTCCTTTCTCTGTCCTTTGCTCCCTTCATCTAATTCCTCACACACCCCAATTCTTAATGTTCATCCCTCTTCCCTCCCTGCATCAGCCCACCCCCTTGGAATTTCTTAGGAAAGGCCCCAACCAGCACAGCTCAACCAGTGTTAGAAATAGGAAGCCTTTCTGTTGCCTCTGATCTGAGCACAGCTCGTCATGGACACTAGTTTAAGCCAGATGAACAATAGGAACACTGGTTATATTTATTCTGCTTCCAATAACATCCACTGTGGGTGGCTAGAAACCTTGTTCAATGCCCCAAGCACACAGATGTGCACAGAGCCCACATCTGCTTGCAGACGCATATTGATGCTCTGAGGCCTCCCAATTGTGGGGTCTAGCCAAGAGTCTTTTGAACTTTGCCAAAAATTTGACTTTCAGAGCAAATAAAAGTCACCCAGTAACATCCCTGGTTTCCTGTAATGTGTGAAAATCATTCCCCTGCTTTCGATGACAGGCACCTGTTGCTTCCAGTCTTTGAAAGCAGCTTGGCGGCCACAGTGGCCTCACAGTGACACACTGCCAGCACTGCACGCCTCCCAGCTGCTTCCTACCAGCAGTAATCATTAGAAAGTTCAGACAAACAAATACTAAGATAGACTAGGTTTGAGGTCTGGAAAAGAGCAGATTTGGAGACCTTGCTTACCCCTACCCCCCAGCCAAGAATCCTCCTAAAATGAAAGGTTACGTTGATATCCTGGACAGTAAAACTGGCAAAAGGCAAAGTCTAGGCCCCTCTGGCACCCTCTAGTCCACAGACTTCTACCTACGGGCAACCCTACCGACACCATTCAGCCTAGTTCTGGAGCTCAAGGTCCCCCTTTTCCCTCAGGCCCATCATAGCAACTGGTCCTCAGTGCCATGAGAAGTTTGCAAGAAAGTAGTGAATTAAAATCATCCTTGCTGAGATGTGAAGATCCACAAGTAAACTATTCCAAGTCTACCAGCTTTTTAAAAAGAAGTTCATTAACCCAAGGAATGAGTCTCTAAATGACGGGATTTCTTTAGAGTTCCTTGTGGGGAGAGGGAAGTGACTCTTCAGGTGACACTCTTTCTCCTGACCAAACAGACTAGCCCTAGGGATGACCCGTGGGCTCAGCCACCCAGCATCAGGGGACCAAGCATGTGTCACTAGCAAGATTTGCTGAGCTTCTCTGTGGGTTGTGCTGTACAGTGAGATTGATTCCAATCAGTGGAAATTTATTACAAAAATGTCAGTTTAACAGGAGGAAACAAACACTGAATTGCCCCATCATGGTCTGTTGTACCCCGAAGCTATAATGTGCCCTTTGTTTTCTCACGTTGCCTCGTACAGGTGGGTCTCCATACCCAGGAGTACAAATGGATGAGGACTTCTGCAGTCGCCTGAAGGAAGGCATGAGGATGAGGGCTCCCGAATACGCAACTCCTGAAATGTGAGCTCTTGGCTTCCTCCATCCCCATCTGACAGCTCTCTTCCTACCAGGACACCTCAGAAAGGGGATGTTTTGTTGATTTTTGGAATCCCAGTCCTGGAAGATGCAAAGAGTCCTCCTTTTCTTCATGGATGCCCCTGCTTAGCCCCTGTTGGCCCCAGATGTGCTGGGAGTATTTTCCAGAAGTGGGGCACACTGTCCTTGATCCATCCCTAACTATTTCCTCTCTTGACCACTGACCTCAAGGCCTCAATCTGGGAACTGAAGTTAGAAGTTCAGTTTCTAGGTATGAATCCAGGCAAACCTAACAGACTACCCGGGAACTGAATACAAGACCTGGTCGTCACTCATTTGGTGGCAGCCAAATGAGCTAAGCAGCCACAGGGACAGAGGGCTAGAAGCCACTGTTGACTAGTCCTCCATCCACACTAAAGACCAATAAGGGGGTTGGTTTGGAATGCAGGGGGAGAGGTATAGAAGAGGAAAGGGGGAAATTCCTGACTATAGTCGTTATACTCCACAGAAGGCTACGTGGGCAATGGGCCTTCTTTAGACTCATTTTAGGAATCACCTCGGCAGCTGCCTGGAACTTCTTCTTGAGTTGGCTTCCTGCTGCGTGGTCCTGTGACTCTAGAAAGATGACAGTCTCTGTGTGAAGGCTTTCTCCATTGTACAAATGCTTGCTTGCCTCTCTTGGAGACTCTTTTTTCCTGAGGCTTTCTGGATGTTTTGCACTTGGAGGCCTGAGCAGGAATGTGATGACATTTGCAGTTTTTTTGAGCTGCTGACAAGGATGTAGGCCTCCCCGAGGCGGCACCACCTTTCCTGAACTGGCAGGCGGCCCTCTCCACCCCACTCACACAATGGGGTCCTGTCAGAAGCCCTAGGATGGCCTTTGGGTAGGACTCAGAGGGAACAAAGGAAGTGTGGGCTTGGCCAAAGTGCAAGGTTGCTGTCTCTTTCCTTCATCATCTGGAGACAAGGCTAGGTCAGATCCAGGCCTAGGACGAGGACAAGGACAGGGGACTCAGGTCTGTGAAGGCAGGGCTGGGGAGCAGGCTGAGGGCAGAGTGGGTGAGGGGACCTGTTCTTGTCAGTGTCCTTATCAGCAAAGTGCAGGGAGTTTGAGTCAAGGCCCCTTTTTGAGAGCTGGGGACAGAGCTAGATTAGTCCCCAGGACTGCGTTTGGGCTGGAGAGTGTTGAGGCATTGAGGGGTTTTAATTGCTTGGCCAGAGGGGCAAACACCAGGAGATTGGGTTTAAAATGAGATACTTTGCACTTTACGGTTTTCAAAGTGTTTCCCCCACACAGTCTCATTTGAAGTTCCCGGCAACCTTGAGGAGCAGGCAAGCAGGTATTATTTTCTGAATTTCTGAATTAGTAATAAAACTAAGCCTCTGAGAAGTACAGTGACTTGTCTTCCGTCAGCTAAGTAGCAGTGGAGACAGATTTAGGAGCTGGTCCTTTGGACTCATCACCCTAGATCTCAGGGCTGTTAAATTGAGAATAGACCCCACAATCCGCAGAGTAAGTATCTCTCTAATATACTCACTCATGCTTTGAATTAAATATACTCTTCCACTTTTCGTATAACCTGAAAATCACAAGAGTAAGTTCTCAATTACAGTAATAATTGTAGTTGTTATTAAATAACAGCATTTAGTAATATTTATTAACTGAATAGTTTAGTGCTTATTAAGTGCCAGTTTTAAGCACTTTTAACATGCATTAATTTACCTAGTGCTCATAACAACCCTATAAAGAAGGTACTATTATCATCTCCATTTTACAGATGAGAAAACCAAGGCACAGAACATCGAAGTGACTTGGCACATTCCCAATATGTTAAGCAAACCCAGTCTGAGTCCAGAGTCCACAACACCACCCCACATACCTGCAGCGTATGTTTCCAATTCTTATCCAGATTCTGGTCCAAAATAACTCTAGAGGTACAAAATCATATCACTTTGGACTAAAAACTCTCTTGGGCTTTATCAGACCTTCAAGTCTTTACATAACCTCTCCCAGGGAGCACTTGTACCCCACACAGCCTGTAGAGAAAAGGAGGGTTCCTCACTTCTGGGGAGGAATTATTTTAGAAATTATGAGACATAAGAAGCACCTTTGTGAAATGTTTGTTCAGAAGGCCAGAATTCAAACCTTCAGCCATTCTCAAGCACCTGAAAGTTGATAGAGTAATTTCCTCCGTGTCTGCCCCAACAGTGGGGAGGCCTGGGTGAGGAGGAAGCACAGCTCTTGGAACTGGGATTCTCTGACCTGAACTGGGCCTCATGTCGGGTGCACTTACGAGGATGGGTGATGCTTAGAAAGGAAGCTCTTCCACGGGCTCTCACCTGCCGCTTGTTTCAGGAAGGGTTGCTGGGTTGGGTGCAACTGGTGTCTCTACTTTATTAAACCTATTTACTTAGTGACATAAAACTGTTCAATGTTGAGTCGTTGGTTCCTCGCCCAGAGCCTGTTTAATCAGATGTCTTTCAATAAGGGAATAAGGAATGAATGTTTTGATTTTTTCTTTGCCTTTGGTGTTTGCTGAAGTGAGTTGCATTGAATTTTAGTCAAGAGGAGTGGAAACTAGAAATCAGAAACCAAGAATCAAAAATTAAAAACAGCAAGTAGTTGTAGGTGGTCCCTTTGCTAGTTTCAGCAGAGAGAAATCAGGGTGAGTCCTGCTCACGGTCCCTGCATCTCCCCAACTGTTGCTTGCTCCACAGTGAAATGATGCTGGTTGACACAAGCCTGGGGCCTCTGCTTGACTGAATACTCCCTACCCTCAGGGCTCCTTTAGTTTGCCTGGCTCAAGCCTTTCTTGCATTGGCTACCTTTTATAGATTATTTATGTATATATTTGATGTTCTTCCAGCACCCTCCGAGAATCTGTTTATTGCTAGAGATAAAGGAGCCGTGGACGCTTGGGCTTGACTGTGGTAAGGGGGAAGCAGTCCATCCTCCACCACAGCCAGTGCACTTTGGGGTGAGAGACCTCAGACTTTTGTCTAGTGACTACTTTGTCTCTGTAGTATACATTTTTCCACCTATCTCAATAAATTAGTAAAATGTGTAAACTTATCTTAAAACGAGACCCAAATCAGATTGTGCAGACTGTCTGTTTTATGCTCACTTCAGGTCTTTGGCCACCAGCAGGCTGGCCCAGGCCGCCTGAATGGAGCGGGTGCCTTGAGTCCTGCTGGTCAGAGACAGTTAGGGACCTGGGGCACTGCAGCCCCTATCCTGTGTCTCCCAGAGAGCGGGGACAACAGCCCAGAGTTAGAGAGTTAGAGTTCCCTTCCTCACTCCCAGGCTCCTCGGTGTCTGTAAATTGAGCCCTAGTGCAGTGGACCTGACATTGGCCCACACAGCACACCCACCAAAGGGCACTCACAGCTCTTAGAATCCCACATCCCCTGCAAGTTAGGTAAAATAGGTACAGTGGATGAAATACAGGGGTGAGAGGGAACCAGAATCATCTTCTCAGAAGAGTCTTGACCCATAGGTTTGGAAAAGGTAGGAGAATTTGTGGTTCAGATATGTGATCTTTATGAGCTCCTGTCCCTTAATCAAAGACTTAGGATATCTACTTGCTGGGTACTTGTCAGAAGGTAGAACTTCAATTCCACCACCCAGCTATTAAGAGAGCTTGCTTTTGAAGATCGCTGCCCGTGGAGTGTGTCTGAAGACCCCATGGTGCCACCATTCCCCTGGGTGCCTAGAATTTTGATCCTTGGGTTAAATCAGAACGCTGGGTCACACACACCTGGACCACACTATTTTACCTTTCAGAATTGTTTTTACCGTATGGTATTTTTTTTTTTTTTTTTTTTTTTTGCTGTTAAGGCTTTGGCCAACATTGAAAGACCATACACAAGACAGTCCCATAAAGTCACTGTTGCCTGGATGGGGATGATGTTATTGAGAGGTGTCTGGGAGAACTTCCTTTCAGATTTCAGTTCCAGGAATAGCCACACTTCTTCTGAGTAACTGGTTCTTAACTCTTGGCTTATGTGTATCATACACTTGGTTATTCCTTCTTTTCACCAGCTGCCTGGAAGCTTAGAGCATTGCCTCTATCAATACTCAGAATCATGATATAAATTTTGTTTATTAACTTTCACCTCTTTTCTTATCTTTATTTTACCTTCCTCATAATCTTCTCTCTTTTTTTTAACCTTCCTATATTTTTACTGTCTTTGCCACCTCATATACTTTGAAACAAAATAGGGATATACTTAATAGACACTTGGAGCTGTTGGTGCAGCCTGAAAGCGCACATCTGAGAAGTGGCAGAGGCCGGTTGGGCACTGGAGTTTCTCAGGCTTTTCCTAGCAACACCCTAGCAACAAGTAGTGTCTGCAGAATTCATGGAAGGAGCAGTGCTCTCTCTCCCCAGAGGCCAATCTGACTTCCTTCAGCAAATATTTATTGAGTGATTATATGCCAGGCCCTGGGCTAGGTGAGGAACATGGAGATGAGGTCCCTGCCCCCATAGTGCTTACAACCGGATTCGGACCAGTTCCAAATTCGAGCACATTCAGATTTTGATTCAACTTGATCAACGTCCTCTCTAGCCCAGATGATCTTATGATAGAAGAGATTACTTACGGTAAACATCTCTTGAGGAGAGCAAAGAACCAAAATAGAATAAATCCTTAAGCAGCGTGTGTACAGACCTCTGGCAAGCATTTTGCAGTCAGAAGGGCGGAACAGACCTGCGCTCCCTGCAGACGTGACCAAGAGAGGAGCCCACTACCTTGACATCCAAAATGTCAGAGGAGAAGAATCACAGAGGAACACTATTGACATTTAAATCCCAGGACAAGATTTGCTTTCTGTAATATTAAGACAAACATTTTCATATCCAGAAGCTCAGCCTGTACTTTTGCCTTGAGTGGTGGAGGCCAGTATGTAATGGCAGCTGTGAAATGCTGAGGGAGAAAAGAATCAGCCACATGCAAGAAACTGGGACACAGCCCAAGGAACTGCTCACACTCTGTGTGGACTTCCACCTCGTGGAAGTGACATGGGTTGTGTGCACAGTGCCTTCTCCGCCAGTCTCCGCTGCCAAGCTCAATAATGGAACTGTGAAGACTTGGAAATACCACGTGCTAATTAAGAAGCCCACGCCAACCTTCATTACAGCCCGAGGATGTAATAAGTACTGTGTTAACTTTTTACCTTTAAGGACGTTGTCCTGCTTTGACAGTGAGTGGGGGAGTACTACACATCATATCTAACTGCAAGTGAATAGTGGTGTTTCCTCTCCAAAAAGCTCGGCTCTGTTCACAGAAGAACTCACACTTTCCATTCTGCAGACACCACAGGCACTCCAAAGAACTTGGGTCGTGATGGGCTCCGGAGGGTTGTTTTGTTAGTCTCCCTTGCAGATGGGTTTTCTACTACCAGCAGTACCTGGCCCAGACAGCCTTGTATGTGTTGGTGCTGCATACCCAAATCTAAGAATGAAGGCAAATAGCACATACGATACAAAAAGCATCATCTTTATATGTATGACAACACCCATCGCATTGCGGGTAGGTAAGGCAATCCCTGTAATTACTACTGCTCTCCAGCTATTTCTATTGTGCTTTCACCAACAGCTATCAGATCATGTTGGACTGCTGGCACAAAGACCCAAAAGAAAGGCCAAGATTTGCAGAACTTGTGGAAAAACTAGGCGATTTGCTTCAAGCAAATGTACAACAGGTAAAGCTAAATTTATCTAGAATATCAGCAGGCCAAATGCCTTTGAATGTAAGTCAAGGGGGTGTTTTATTTGCCTATTGTTATTTTAATTGTTATTCATAGCTGAGATCAGCAGTGAGAAAAAAATGTGTGTGTGTGTGTATGTATATGTATGATATGTATGCAGAATTATCTCCCTAAAACACAACCAAGATTGTGGAAATGACATAGTTGAAGCTGACATAATGTTTCACAGAAATTGGTAGAGGTAGAAATTCTGCAATTATAGCTCCATCTTTGGTGTTTTAGGATGGTAAAGATTATATCCCACTAAATGCCATACTGACAAGAAATAGTGGGTTTACCTACTCAACTCCTGCCTTCTCTGAGGACTTCTTCAAGGAAGATATTTCTGCTCCGAAGTTTAATTCAGCAAGTTCTGATAATGTCAGGTAAGATTTCTTTCTTTCTCCAACTTTATATTATAAAATTTTCAAACATACAAAAAAAAGCCCACCTCTTAAATTCAACCATAGTCAACATTTGGCTGTTTTGTCCGTATACTCTCTATGTGTGTGTGTGTGTATTTTTATTTTTCCCGGACCATTTGAAAGAGAACTTAAGGAATTATTACAGTTTACCCCTAAATACTTTGATATACTTCTTATAGGAAGGACATCCTCCTGTGTAATCACACCAAAATTGTCAACCAAAGAAACTAAGTCCTTATTATTAAATATCCACACTTCCATAATTTTCCCCAGATGTCTTTAATACCATTTTTAAAACAAGCAGGATCCAGGGGCCAGCCCTGTGGCCCAGTGGTTGAGTTCACACCCTGTGCTTCGGTGGCCAAGGGTTTCACCGGTTCGGATCCTTGTCGCAGACATGGCAGAGCTCGTCAGGCTGAGGAGGCGTCCCACATAGCACAGCTAGAAGGACCCACAACTAGAATACACAACTATGTATTGAGGAGCTTTGGGGAGAAGAAGGAAAAATTTAAAAAACCGAAAAACAAGCAGGATCCAATCAAGCATAGCACGCTGCATTTTCTTTAGTTTCTTTAGTCTATGTTATTCTAGAATAATTCCTCCATCCTTTTTTTTCAATGACATTGACTTTTTTCATGAGATCTTAGATAAAATGAAACAAACTGGATGTTTTTCTTACCTGACAAACTGACATATCTCTCATTACTGCAGAGGAAACTGGAGAAGGGGTTAGGGAAGAAATATCTATTGAGTGTCTCCACTGGGCACTGGGTGGGGGTCAGCACTTTAATATTAATGGTCACACGTGTATCACACATCAGTACTAACGGTTATATGTGTATCACACACATCATTACTCATGGTTACACGTTTCACACACGTTCGGTACTAATGCTTACACAGACATATGCTGTGTGTCGTCTGACACTGTGCTAGGCTCTTTGCACACATCAACCTCTTTAATCAAAACATCCTACGAAGTAAATATTATTCCTGTTATACAAATGGAGACATTAAGCCTCCGTGGAGGATAACTGCCAAAATTGTGTGCCTAGAAAGTGGCAGAATCAATAAGAGTTTCTAAGCCAGGTGTTCTGACACTCCCTCCCTGTTCTCATACAGTCAGGGCTCCATTTTTTAGGACTTTTAGACTATTCTTCAAGCATCTTCATCTGGAGGAGTCACAACCCTAGGGCTTTGACTTCAGTTTAGCCAAACTTGTCAGATGGCCGGGGGTGGCATGGGGAGGAGCTGCCACAGTCTGCAAAGACTGATAGCGGTCTATGATAGGCCTAGGAGTAGCCCATTGGCCGGCACAGACCTATGGTAATGGGTTACAGGTCCCTAGCACTGCTCATACGTCACAACCAGCCCAAGAGGCTGAAACGCATGAGTCATCCATTTTTTAAAGATGAGAAAACTGGTTTGGACTAAATAAATTAGCAGGGTCTGATTGGGTCAGAGATGGGGGAGGGAAGTGTCAAAGTTTTTTGAGCCCTTCCAGTGTGTGGCTTAGCCTTAGGCCCAATAGGGAGCTTCCCTAAGAAATTGGGCCTTGCAGATGGTGACAAGTATCAGACTGAGAAACTCAATCAATATGTGAACTTGCCTTATGAGTAACCATATGGTAGATAGCTCTGATGGTCCTTCCTAATTGTCAATGAAAGGTCAGTAGGTAGTTATGGGGAAATCACACAAATACTACCCATTCTTCCAATCTGTAATCACAGAACAGAATATGCAAGACTAGCCCTAGTACTTGACTATGCCATTAAATCAGCTGTGTGACCTTAACAGGTTATTCCACTTGTCTTCTCATATCCTTTTAGAAGTAGGCAGCTATTCATGATAAGGTCATATCGCTTCTCTGGGCATCATTTCTCTCCTTTGTAATGTATGGTGTTTAGACCAGATGATGACTCAGATCTCTTCTAGGCCTGACATTTTCTGATTCCACAAGGGACCAGAGGCCTAACCACTCCTGAGTTTTTCAAGGATCCCTCTGGGGTTTTGCTTAAAACTATGCAATGTGGATTAACCACATGGGAGGAAGTAGCCTCCCTGTCAGGATTCCTGGGAGAGCACAGCAGGAGCATTTCAGCTTCAGAAGGAGGGAGATGATTCCTTCTGATGCTTTCGTTCATCATAGGTGGGATACAGTGCCCATGGTCTCCTGATTAATCAAAGCTGGATGCATTTTCCTGTCTTGATTATTCTTTCTGCCTTGTCATTAGATACGTAAATGCTTTCAATTTCATGAGCTTGGAAAGAATCAAAACCTTTGAAGAACTTTCACCAGATGCCCCTTCCATGCTTGATGTAAGTAATGGAATAAGCCTACTCAGTGCACCCTGGCAGGATTCTTTGCCAGACGCCATTCAAACACAACTCCAGTATTCTGGTGACTCTTGGTCAATGGGGGGCCAGTAATTGGTGGTGACTGAAATGACAGTTTCTGGGGGACTGACCACAAGGCTTAGCTATACAGAGCTAATTTGAAAGTAGATAATTCCATAGTTTGAAGATGGCCCAGAATTCACTCCACAGGTCCACATCTTTGCCTGGTCGTAATTTAGTCTCTTAGGAAATCTCACTGTGTGTTTCTAAGCTTCTTGACTATCAATGATGGAAACTTGCTTTCAGAGTAACAGAGGAACTCAAAGCTGTGTAAGTGGCTTGGCCTTCATGATGTAACAGAGAGCTCTCTCTTAAGAGCAGCCTTAGAAATCCTGGAAGAAGTCTACCTAGGCCTTATGCTCCTTGCCACTAAGGTTCTAGAGGCTGAACAGCCATGTTCCTACCCAGCCACAATGGGAGAAACAATCAAGTACTGCCTGGCAAACAAGAGGCCTCAACCAGCTTGTCTCTTTAAAGATCTGGGGTTGAGAGAATAAAGAGAGGAGGGGAGAGCTGGGCAAGAGTGCATCTCTGGTGTCACAGACCCTCACACTCAAAATGTAATCTCCAGGCAAGCACTGTTGCTGCTAAGTGGGCTAGACGTGCCAAATCTCAGGACCCACCCACGCTCAGTGAGTCAGACTCTTCATTGTCACAAGATCCCCAGGAAATTCATGTGCAATTTAAATTTGAAAAGTGCTGGTGCTGCCCGTGTCTCATAAATGGCCTGGAAAACCAACTGCAGTGTGAAGGTGATGACGGAACAGTGTGGCCTTGAGACATAGCACTTGTTAGTGCCATCGAGTCAACTCCGATTCCTAGTGACCCTGTGGACAGCAGAGCGGAACCCTGCCTGGTCTTTTTGCGCCGTCCGCTCACCTTCTGGCGCTACATCAGACAGTGCTCCGCTGCTACTCACAGGGTTTTCATGGCCAGTTTTTCAGAAGTGGGTGCCAGGTCCTTCTTCCTAGTTTGTCTTTGTCTGGAAGCTCTGCTGAAACCTGTCCCCCATGGGTGACCCAGCTGGTATTTGAAATCCCAGTGGCACAGCTTTCAGCCTCACAGCAACATGCAATATGACAACCGACAGATGGGTGATAAAGAGGAAAAGATGATTTAAACATTTAGAAACATTACAAATAAGCTCGAGAATACAACGGTAAAGTAGCTGAAATTTGGTTTTGCTGCTTAGTTACACTGGTTTCTGAAGTCCAAGAAAATGATACTGGGCAGAACATGGAAGATTTCTCTCAACCTTAACCCTCCCCACCCTAATACAGTGGGGACTGTGACAGCTGCTTTGCTTGCTTGGGCTTGTTTACTGATAATTCAGGGCACGAACACAGCCCAGTGAGAGATCAAAGGGTGGTAGGAACGTAGTGCAGGATCCACTTACTAGAAATGCTGTGTTAACAGGGTAACGAGGAGTCTGCATAAAACTCAAAACTAAAGATGAATCAGTGACGAAACAGAATTGCTGGAAACCATGACCAAAGAGGGCCTGAAAATTCCATAGAACCTTCAAGAAAAAAATTAAACCATGTGTTTATAATTTCTCAGAATTTTTGCATATCGTGGCCACCAAATAACAGCATACATAGCCAGTCGTCCCCTGCTAAAATTAGTTTTAATATATTTATGAAATAATTTGCATAAAAGTTTACTATGAAAAATGTTCACCTGTTACCTGCAGTTTTCCCTTTTGCTTAAATTTATTTTATTCACCTTCAGGAAGAAGGGCCTCAAAGTCACTGGAAAAAGGCATTTCTTACAACTGACAAAGTTTAGACTTGCCAATATGGAGAAAATGCTTTGTCTTAAAAGGTGGGGATTGTGGAAAGTGAGGACAGAGCCCAGCGTGACTTCAGATGTGCGTCCCGTTAGCATCCCCCAGACTTGGTGTGAACCCCTCCGGGTCAAGAAGGGTAACCTTTTTCCTTCTTCCCCGCCAGGATTACCAGGTGGACAGTAGCACTCTGCTGGCCTCCCCGCTGCTGAAGCGCTTCACCTGGACCGAGAGCAAACCCAAGGCCTCACTAAAGATTGAGTAAGGAAGCTGGGTCTCTTCCTTGATCAGTCGGTAGAGCTGGGTGAAGGAAGATGCTGGCGAAGACGGTTAATGAGGATATTGGAGGGCTACTTGCCCTCCTCAATTATAATGTTCAGGCATTGCAGAAAAGCACTTTTTTCCCCAGAAGGGCAAGAAAGAGGGAATAAAATTAGATACATGAGCATCAAGCTCTGGGACTGAAGACTAGGGTTTAAGATGAGAAACCAGGCAGAAAATTCCAGCAAAGACAGGCTGTCGAAACACATGAAGCTGCAGATGAAAAGAGCCTGATATGCGCCTCTGTGAACAGTGTGGAGACGTGCTTATGGGGTGGGCAGAGAATGCTCACCCATTATTATGCCCCGGGCTGGCAGCGTTTGTACATGAAGGGTGACAGTGCTATTTTCCAGTCCTCAGACATGCCATCCTGAGAACCCTGCCCTTCCAACTGAAGGCTTCCTGTTTGATCCTGGCACTCCTCCCTCCAAAGTGGTCTAAACAACTGCTGTCAGAATTACTTAGGCTCTTGCCTTATACCCCGCTGGCCCTGCGCCTCACTTCAGCTTCTCTATACCGGTCTCTACCTAGGAATAGGGCTGGACAGGGAAAGGCTGGGCCTGTCAGGCATTGCTTCTTTTCCTGGTTCAAATCTCTGCCCCTGTCTCACCCAAAGGCAGAAGCTGCTCCTCTTTCATCTAAACCAGGGGTCAGCAGACTTTTTCTTAAAGGGCCAGGTAGTAAACAACTACTCAACTCTGCCATCGTGGTATGAAAGCAGCCATCAACAATATATAAGCAAGGAGATGCAGCTGTGTTCCAATAAACTCTATTTACAAAAACAGGTGGCTGCGGCCAATGAGCACATGAAAAGATACTTAACGTCATTAGTCATCAGGGAAATGCAAATCAAAACCACAATGAGCTACCACTTCATACCCACTAGGATGGCTAGAATCAAAAAGTCAGTGTACTGCTGGTGGGAATGTAAAATGGTGCAGCCACTTTGAAAAACAGTTCTTCAAAGGGTTAAACAGAGCTACTCTGTATTCCACTCCTTAGGTATATTCCCAACAGAAACGAAAACTTATGTCACTAAAATGTGTTCACAGATGTTGATAGCAGCATTATTTATAACAACCAAAAGTAGAAACAACTCAGATGTCCATCAATTGATAGTGTATGATTCCATTTAGATGAAATGCCCAGAACAGGCAAATCCACAGAGACAGTAGAGGAGTGGTCAGCTAGGGCTGGGGGTGGGAGGTGCGGGGGAGAGGAGTGACTGGGTATACTAATGGGTGTGGGTTTGAGGGGGATGATGAAAATGTTCTAAAATTGACTGTGGTAATGGTTGCACCATCTGTGAATATACTAAAAACCACTGACCCGTACACTTTAAATAGGTGAATTGTATAGTATGTAAATTATGCCTCAATAAAACTGTCATTTAAAAAAAAACCAAAGAGGTGGCCAGCCCATGGGCTATAGTTTGCTGAGCCTGATCTAAATCAAAGGATGGCAACAAATGCCTCTAAGTGATATGGTCAGCACAAGTTATCAAGCACGAGTAAACTCAAAGGGTAGGAGCATTTCCAGGCAAACATCTGCATATTTATTTCCTTTTAACATTGAGTCGAGTCCCCTCGGAGTGTAGCAGCCTAGAGGACCCTGACGAGGAATGAGTAGATAAGGGGAAAAAGCAGAATACCATGCTCTTTTGTTTCCTAGTTTGGAGCGCTTCAGAAAATGGGTGGCTACTTTTACCTAGATCTTTGTGAAGAAAGGAAAACTTTAAATTGTGTCCTGTACTCTGAGACTGAAAATATACAACATGGAGCAAATGCTTGCTGTGCTAGTCCAGAAGCAATCTAAGTAATGTGGTGCACAAGGTTTTCTCATTTTCGTCCCCGCTGTTAAAGAAATATATCAAACAAATGTGAAGGGACAAGAGCAGCTTTTTTTCTTCCTCCTGTATCTGTCTTAGGCTGGATGTAACACAGAACCCAGAAGCAAGTTCTTCACCTTCAAGCCAGCCTGCCAGAGATATATAGGCCCACAACTTGATAGACAACTGTGCTAACCTTTTTGAATCAAGCTCTATTAGTTTCTTGACCCTGGTGGCTTAAAGCAAGCAGAATTTATGCTCTTGCAGTTCCAGAGGCCAGCAGTCCAAAATTAAGGTGTAGGCCGGGCTGCGCATCCTCTGGAGACTCGGGGGAGAATCTGCTCCCTGCGTCTTTCAGCTTCTGGTGTCTCTAGGCACTCCTTGGCTCGTGGCCACATTTCTCCACTCCACCTTCACATCACCTCCTCTTGTATCCAGTTGTGAATCACCCTCTGCCTCTCTTATATCTGTGATTGGATTTAGGGCCCACCTCGATAATTCAGGCTAAGCTCCTCCTCTGAACATCCTTAGCTTAATCAAATCTCTTGCCACGTAAGGTAATATTCAATCTTTTGCCATGTAAGGTGCTATTCACAGGTCCCAGGGATTTGACATGAATATGTTTTGGGAGTGGAGCATTTTTCAGCCTCCCACAGTAGCTAACTGGTCCAAGAGTAGGGGAGGGCCGTACCCAAGTCTTGGAGTTATTTGCCACCTGGAATTATGGATTTGCATGATCTAATCACACAGTCCACCCTCAGCCAGTGGAATGCCTCTTTCTTCCCAGTGACACCCAGCTGGTAGGAGAGAGGCAGTGTGCATCCAGAACAAAGAGGATCTGACCTGAGATTGAGATGGCACTCAATAACCAGTAACCCTACGACACTTAGGAATAGAAGACCCACTAAGAGAGGGGACTCTAGTGTTTGTTCTCAAGAAACCAATTTCGTACTTTTGATTTTTTTGTTTTTTTCTTCCGTTAGCCTGAGAGTAACCAGTAAAAGCAAGGAGTCGGGGCTTTCTGACCTCGCCAGGCCTACCTTCTGCCATTCCAGCTGTGGGCACCTCAACAGCAAGCGCAGATTCACCTACGACAACTCGGAGCTGGAGAAGATCTCGTGCTGCTCTCCTCCCCCAGACTACAACTCGGTGGTCTTGTATTCCACTCCACCTGTCTAAAGCTTGACATACTGCCATGTTTCTAGAACCACATGTATTTATACCCCCAGAAAACTAGCTTTTGCCAGTATTATGCATATATAAATCTACACCCTTACCTTTCCACAGGAGCCAGCTGCTTTTTTGATTTTTAATAGTGCTGTTTTTTTCTTTTGACTAACAAGAATGTAACCCCAGATAAGCATAGCAATAGAGACAAGTGAAGAACACCACCGCTTAACCCTCACGATGCTCAGTGTGCTAGAAACCCTTTCCAAGCCCGCTGACTGACCGCCTCCACCCCCGAGGCCTCAGGGCAGCGGGACTGGATGATTCAGGAGATACACTGACCATGCCATGCAGCCTGCACTCCACTGGGCCGGGAGGCAGCAAGCCCTCTGCTGACCTAAGCAATGTCTCCCGGGTCCTCTAGCAGACATGACATGTAAGGAGGAGAAGGAAAGAAGGGAGGAAGGAAGAGAAGAGAGAACAAACAGGACAAGGCATGAGAAGGAAGAATTTGAGCTGTTCCATCCGGGAAGGGCATAGGAGAGGACTCCCACCACTGCCGCTTCAGGGGCTCCCGAAACCCGGACCTAACTGCTTCCGCGTTGGAGAACCCAGCCACAGAGCAGACAGGACAGGGGGATGAGGGGACATTTTCTGGATTCTGGCAGGCAAGAAAAGGACATATTTTTTAGAACTACAAAGCAAATTTTAAAACTTTAGCTATGGGACTGGTTCTATGTGCGTTCCCATACATGACTCATTTTTTATTTCTAGCACCGAGAGTGGTGCTCAGGTCTAAGCCCACACTGCTGGCCCCTCCAGCAAGATGCACTGAAAACCCACCCTGAGCGCAGCTGGCTCCAGGGCTTGATGGCCTTACACGTAGCATACCGCCCATAGTAAGCTAACTGGAATGAGTGTGGCCTGTTAGGGTTATCTGCTGGGCTTTAAGCCACATTCTCAAAAATAATGTCAGATTCTATTTTGAGTATTCATGTATAGTCAAGACACTTTAACTCATTTTTTTGTATTAACCTGTTTTGTGCAGTTAGTTATAAAAGGAAGCTGAGGAGAATGAAAATGCTGTCTTGTGGAGGGTTTTCTCTATAACAGAACTAGGATAGATGGAATTAAAAAAAGATATGGCAGGGTGAAAACCCCATCTCTATACCAACCAGCCAACTCACTGACATAGTTGGGCCCTGAAGGATAGGAAGTCAATCATGTTTCCTTTTTATTTAATGGGGATTCCGCTATCTCATGATGGTCTCCTGGAAAGATGTGGAAGAGCATTAACCAATGTCTATTAAGCACTTTATGCTCCTTGAGAAAAAAAGTGATATGTAACTTATGCAAGATATTTCTAGAATTGGGACTCAGGATATTAGTTAATGAGCCATCAATAGGAGAAAAGCCTCTTTTCATCTGCTCTGGACCTTGCCTTGGGTCGGAGGATGATGAAATAGGGAGACAGGGTACAAAAGGGTGCCTACTCTTCAGGGTCTAAAGACCCTCTATCTCTCAACTGGCTCTGTTTGATTTAGGATGTATGCACCTTCTGAAGCCAGTCAAAGCTGGACAGGCAACAGTGAATTGCTGCTTCTGGTAGAGAAGAGTGTGCTTCCCTTTATGCAAGTAACTTAACTCTAGAACCTGAAATGTAGCAGAGGAATCTTTGCTTCCTTCCCTGTGTCACATTCTTGTTTCAAGATTCTTTGTATGAAGAGATGGGAGAGTCGGCACATCCCAAGTGACAGTTGGTGCTCCAGTGGTGGCTCTGCTCAAGGAGCCTTGGGCCAGCAGAGGAGTGAGACAGGCCTCTCACCACGAGCCAGGTCCCAAACAAAACCAGGCCAGGGCCCAAAGAGTGGACAAGCTTTGTTCTTCTTCTTTAAAAGCACCTGTGACAACTGGCAATAGTAAAAATCAAGTAACCAAAAGGAGCTTAAACATAGGGAAAGTGCGAGAAGACCTCAATAAATTCTCTCATGTTTTCAAATCAGATAAGGATCCAGTGATTAGTGGAAACAAAAACCTTAGCTATACGTATCATGTCTTGAATTCAATAATCTAACTCTTAATCATTAAGAGACCTTAGCAATACCATCTTTCCAAAAGAAATCTATTAGAACTATGTTAATTCAGCTTCTTCAGACTCAGGTTTGTAGTCTACATGAGCCCATCAGTCAAAAAATGGTTCCATCTGGAGTCTTAACATGAAAAGAAAAATGGAAGCTTGCAGTAATAAGTGTATTTAGTTGAAAAGTCCTTGCCACAGACTTGTTCATTAAAACAGTACTGAAAATTAAAACACTAACTGATGGTATTATTAGAACCATTTGTCATTTGTGACAAAAATGGTTGGCACCAACAGTTGAAGAACCAAGCACTTCCTTTTGGGATGTGTGAGATGACAGCAGGGGTAGGATGGGACTGAAACTATATGCAAGTCTCTAGTTAGTCTAAGAAATGATCTTCATACCTTAGTTTTAGCCCATGGAACAAATTTCTCTAAATCCTGAAAAACGTTCCTTAGGTCTTCCAGCTACGCCTTGTTTCCCAGCTCATAAGACTGTCAAACGTGAAACAGATACTTGCCAGCCCCTTTTAATTGATTAAAGGAGGAGCGCACCTTTGACTGACAGTGGTAGTCACTATATGTATATATGTGTGTGTGTGTGTGTGTTGTGCATAACTATTTAAGGAAACTGGAATTTTAAGTTACTTTTATACAAACCAAGAATATATGCTGCAGATATAAGTAAGATATAATTTGGTCCTACATCTCTAGTCACTATGAATGTATTTTGTATGCTATCTTCATATAATAAAATTAACTTCCAAAAACATCTATATATTTTCTCCCTGACTTGCTTTTATAAATGAAAAAAGGGGTCATAGGTTTCCCTGGGGGTGGGGGCCTGGTGTTTTGGGAGATCTCATTAAATACCTACCACTGAACACAGCTCAAGAAAAATAAAGCCAGCCCTGCTGAAGCGAGGGCAGAGTGCTTCCTATCAATACTACAAACGGCTGCTCTAAACAATCGAGACACTGCCAGTGGCAAACGAAAACAAAACCAAACTAGGCAGATGGCCCAGAAAACTAAACACTAACATGAATAATATCACAAGTAAAACGTGCAGACCGAGTGTGCGAGCTGACTGCAGATGAAAGCGCCTTCAACTAAAAAAGAGGCAGGCTTTCCCAAACACTCATTTTCAGCTAATAAACAATTACCATAATTACAGGGTGGGGGTGTGTGTGTGTGTTAGAGGTTGTGTGCAGGAAACCATACAAAATAATTAGGCAAAAGCCTAAGACACAAGAGCTTCCCTAAGAAAAGTTCACTTGGCTAAAATACCCTTCAATTTTGTTTTGTGCAGTACATCCTAGGAAGAGAAACAGTTCAGATAATCAGTAATTGACACACAATAAGTGACCCAGATTGTCTTAGGAAGTGGTCATACCATCACCTTCCTTCTAACATCATGAGAAAACTAGACTACAGAGACAATGAAAGGGAAAATAGGCCTACTTTTCTTGGGACAAAGGCCAGAAAAAAGGGCAAATGATGAGTCTCAGTAAATCTGTGGTTAACTGAAGAGGGCAAGAGGCATTTTATCTTCAAGAATCTGAAACCCTTTAAAAATATTACTGGTTTTCATAACATAAAAGTCACTCATGTAGACGAATGATTTGAAGAATGCTCAAAGAACTGGGGTCACATCATAGTTTAGAAATTTTCTCATGACTCTGGAAACTTAACAGGACATTTGGGAATTGATTTTTTTCTCTCCTCCAGCAGAAGGATGGCCCAGTAAGGTTTACTGGACTCCTTGTTGTTAAACATATTACCAGACTTTTGGATTTCACAGGCCAGGAAATTTTCCAAAAATATCCTGGGTCCCAACACAGGATGACTAGCCTTCTATCTTTTAAACTAAGGACATTTAAGGGAGAAAACAAAACAAACCAAAAAAACCAACTAGATGCCACTAATGTTCTATTTCTTGATCCTGGTGTGGTACATAGGTGTGTACACTTTGTGATAACTCATTGAGCCATATACACTTACTTGCAACCTTGTGTGTGTATGTGTGCTATTCTTCAATAAAAGATTATTAAAAGGAAAAAACCCTATGATTTACTACCACAACTTTTCATAGAAGAAAAACCCATCTTAAAAAAAGTAAAGGGTTAATCTCAGTCTAAAATATATTAAGTCAACTTTATGTACCAGCAACTATTCTAAGAGTTTTGGAGGAATAAACTCATTTAGTTTTCAAAGCAATCCAGTGTGATAGGTACTATCAGCATACCCTTCACATCAATGGGAAAACAGAATCAAGAGAACCTCAAAATCTCATCATCCCATCCACCCATTCACCAGCATCTGGACCCAAATACACTGCCTTTCCTGCTAGGTGGCCACCTCAGAACACTGGTGCACTTGATCCATTCCCCTCACCTACTCAAGGACGCCGCTGCAGCACTTCACCTCACCCCCATCCATTTCTCCCCTTCCTACTGGATCATTAAAACATGCTATTATCTCTCCCATCTTACAAAAAAAACCTTTCATCCCTATTTTCCCCTCCAGCTACCCCCCCACTTCTCCATTCATCTTTACAGCAAAATCCCTTGAAAGAGCTGGTTATCTTCCTTGTTTCCAATTCTCTCCTCCCAGGCACTCTTAAACCCACTCCAGCCTCGCTTTCCTCTCACACTCACTAAACTGCTCTTGATAAGGTTATCAGTGACCTACCTCCACATTGCTAAATCCAGTGGCCAATTTTCAGTCTCAGTCTTTCTTGACTCATCTACAACTTGACCCTTATTCCCGAAAACAGATTCTTTACTTTGATTCCATCACACATTTTTCTTCCTATGTCACTGGTCATTTCTGTCTCTCTTACTAGTGTTCTCTTTTCTCTGACCTTTGTTTTAGTTACCCCAGGGCTCTGCCCTTGGACCTTTTCCTAGTCTATACTAACCCTCTTCACGATCTCAACCAAACTCAGGGCTTTAAGTGACATCTATATAATAATTACTTGCAAATTACATACACAGACCAGAGCTCTCCCCTAAACTCCAAACTCATATGATGCAAGTGCTAAATCGACATCTCCTCTTGATGCTGTGGCAGATTGTATTTTCCAAAAATAGCTGCCACAGTATCTCCCATTCCACATGACCTTGCCACTTCCCCATCAAATTCCTTTCTCCTAGAATCAGAGCTGACTTTGTGACTCACTTGTAATAAACAGAATGTGGCAGAAGTGACACTGCTTGACTCCACGGCCAGGTCAGAAAAGATCATGCACTTTCCACCTGAGTCTCTTGGTACACTCATTCTCCAAAAGCTCCCAGCAAAGACCCAGTCACCATGCTTGGAGAAGCCTATGCCACGTGGAGAGCCCATGTGTAGGTGCTTCCATTGACTGTGCCCGGCCTTCAAGTCATTCAGTTTAGGTGCGAGATCAGATGATTTCAGCCCCCAGCCACTGGAATTTTCTCAGCTGAGGCCCCAAACATAATGGAATAGAGATAAGCCATCCAGGATGTGCCCTGTCCAAATTCCTGGTCCATAGCATCCCCGAGGATAAGAAACTGGTGGTTGTTTTATGCCAATAAGTTTGGAGCTGCTTGTTACAAAACAATAAAGAATAACCAGAACAAATGTGCACTAAACATCTCAAACTTAACAGGCCCCAGACAAAATTCCCAATTGTCTTTTTACATTTCCCTGTCCTGCTCACCCTTTCACGCCCTCAAAAAGCCTTTGTGCCTGCAACAGTATTTTTCAATTCAGTAGAATCCTCCGTCCTGTTAGCAGCGGGCCAAAATCTTAACATTCATTTTGACTTCCCTCTGCCTTTCTTACTCCACAGCCTCTAAGTCAGGACATCCTCTGGCTCTACCTACAATATATTCAGAATCCAATCACTTCACACCACCTCTACTGCTATCACCCCAGTCCAAATCCTCATCATCCTTCACTTGAAACACTGCAGGAGCTTCCTAACTAGTAGCCAAAGCGACCCTCTTTAAACTTAGGATCATGTTATTCTTCTGCTCAGAATCCTCCTGCAGCTTCCCCCTTTGAATGGGACTCAAAGCCAAAATGATCTTAAAATGGTCTACAAGATGCTGCCCCTACCCCATTACCTTTCTGCTTTCACTTCCTACTCACTCTACTCTAGCCACAAGGCCTCCTTGCCATTCCTCAAACGCGCCTGGCACATTCCTTGACCTGGAATTCTTTTCCCTCAGATATCTGCATGGCAGGCTCTTTCACTTCAAGTCGTTGCTCAAATATCACCTTCTCAGTGAGACCTACTACCCAGATCATCCCATTGGAAATTCCATCACCACCACATACTCCCCACATCTAGAGTTGCAAGAGGAAACACACGATGGCCAATTACATTTTAATTTCAGATAAACAATTTTTTAACATAAATATGTCCCATGCAATACTTGCAACATACTTATGCTAAAAAAGTTATACATTGTTTATCTGAAATTCAGATTCAACTTTGGGTTCTATACTTTTATTTGCTAAATCTGGCAGCCCTACCCACATCCTTTACTCCATTTTCTTTCCATAACCATTATTATGTCTTAACGTACTAGACACGTTGTCTTCTTTCTGCCAGAACGGGAGCTCTGTAAGGACCAAAATCTTTGTTTGTTGTGGTCAGAGTTGTTCTACTGGTTCCTAGAATAATGCCTGAAATATAACAGGCATTCAATAAATATTTAATGAATAAGTAAATCCCAATTCATTCCACTGTGGCACTGAGTGGGTAAGCGGTTTACCCAAGATCAAACAGCTCTAAGTGGTAGACCCAGGTAGTCTTGTTCTGGTGAGCTGGTTTCTTAACCACTGTGCATACTGTTTTTAATAAATTTTAAGGATGTGTTTTAAAATTCTCTTTCCTCATTGCCCCTCCACCATGTATATAGAAGGATATTTTACAGATGTGTCCCCAACTGTGCACTTGCTAAAAGTGGAGGGAAAAAACCACTGTTTTTGACCAGTCAGAGCAAAGGAGATGAAAACAACAAAGCCATTGTATCTCCATTTGCCAGAGTCTATCAGATGTAACATTGGCCTCGCTGTAACAGTATTTTTAATATTTTCTCCTAAGAAATTTAAACCTAAAAGATCCCCAAATACATCCTCCATTCTAGACAGACTAATTTCCCTTCTTCCCCATGAACTGACAATGGTCATTTTGATTGGCATATGAATCCACGTATTTTTAAGATTCTTCTAAACAAAAGATCTTCTAACGCTTATTCTCTCCTTTCTCTGAATTTCTAAAAGCAACTCAGCAGTTCCTTCAGCTGAAAATAGTCCCTCTTTCCTCCAGTTTCCCTTCACCTATGCCTCAAGTCCTTTATTACCTTCTATTCTGTACGGTAGTTTTTTCAACTTTTCATTTCAAATGTACATTAAAAAAATCATAATAAACAGTACCCATATTCAACAAATGTTAACATTTTGCCATATTTTCTTTATCTATCCTGATGTTCTTTTTTTTTTATTATTTAAAGATTGGCACCTGAGCTAACAACTGTTGCTAATCTGTTTTTTTTTTTTCTGCTTTTTCTCCCCAATCCCCATGGTACATAGTTGTACATCTTAGTTGCAGGTCCTTCTAGTTGTGGCATGTGGGACGCAGCCTCAACATGGCCTGATGAGTGGTGCCATGTCCGTGCCCAGGATCCGAACCGGCAAAACCCTGGGCCGCCCAAGCGGAGCGCATGAACTCAACCACTTGGCCACGAGGTCGGCCCCGTGATGTTCTGAATAATGTTTCTGGAGAATCTGGGAGGAGGGGCACCTTTCACCTATCTAGTACATTAACTAAGTACTAAATCGAAGACTAGCTAGCTTTCCATTAGTCCCTATCCACTCACATAAGTACGTCTTCTTTCCTCATCTACACTGTAAGCCATGTATTCTACAGAAATGTTTGAGAATAACTACACATTTTGTAAATAACAAGCACTCATATCTGCACTTTAGTGCTTAGAACAGATTCAAGCAGGCATTTAACAGCTATTTGGTAAATTAATGAATAAATCTGCCACAATTTCATCCCAAGACCAAACATTCTTCCAAAACATGTAGGACACAGTCAGTCTTTTAAAGCCCGATCATAAGAAAACATTATCTTGTTAAATGAACTGGTAACAAAAAAAGACAAACTTATCTCTGTAATTCTTTATTAAAAATACTGCTGTACACATAGAGACTGAAAACAGGATTAAAGATGAATAACCCATATTGGGATCACAACATTAGAACTTAACATAGTGGTGCTTTTTAGGGAAGTTGTTGACATCCAAATCACAGAACCAAGGTCAAAAGCAAAACACAAAGGTACCCTCAAAAATATTTACAATGAAGTAAATACACTAACAGAATTTAAAATAGGTACAAAAAATTGAAATGACCAACACATTATTACATGATTTCACAGGTTGTCTTTTCTGTGCTTTTATCTGTCATAACAGGAAGGAATGGGAAGTTTTTATCCTTAATTTGACTATTCTCAGATATTAAAATCTTCCTATGAATTAAAAAGACTTTTAGACAACCTCTTAAATGGAATTACACTATGGAAAAGAGGGCTCCCCCAAAAAACACCTATGCAGAAATAAGAGTTCTATTGAAAACCATTCCCAATAAAAACTAAATGAAAAATAAATATAAAACAAAGCTTAAAAAAAATACGTATTACCTGACACCAACTGTTTTCTGGCTGACAATATTTACTCATGAAAACATATCAGCTGTCTACCTTTTATATTCAAACCAAGTCCTGAGGTTACTAGGGGCTGAAGCAAACTATGCACACATTCTTGGGTTTGTGATTTGAGCCTGCCTTGCAGAGGGAAGTTTGCTGGTCTCCACAGAATGAGAAATTCAAGCCCTATTTTACCCCTGCCCTTCCTTAGCTTTCACAAAACACTGGTCCACAAATTAAATTTTCAAAAAGTTCCCAGACCCCAAAACTAAAATAGATGATCCCCTTTATTTTCAAAGAAAACAATATTGGAAAAAATCTCCAGCCCGCTTATAAATTAAGCATTTCATATTTCTTCTAGAATACAAGTAGTTCTTTTTTGTACAAAAGAATTACAATATGATTTGTCAAAAAACATATAAAAAGACAGCTGCTCTTCCTCAAATACATGAGCTAATGATAAAAGACTTTTGCATGTTAATGTCTCCAAGTTCTTGTTCCTTTTACATAAAAAAGAACATTATGATGGCAAATGTTAATTATCCTTTGTATATTGAACATTATGTTCTTTTAAAATCCATCCAGATCAAATGCAATAATTGATTTTCTTTTTAACTCAACAACTGATGCTACCAAACGTGGACTCAAAATACACTTGTTAAAATGTGTAAAGTGTGTCTCTGGTCTTCAAAGCTTTCAGGTGAAGAGAGGTGCTTTTTCTTGATGCAAATCTCAAGGCAGAGAAAATCATTTTAAAGCTTATAAAAAGTGGACAGAGAAATATTAAAAACTTCTCTGAAAACTACAAATATGAATAATTATTAAAACTGAAGACTGTAACATCAGTTGCAAGTGCTTGGAAGTCTCTTCTTGACCTTCTGAGTTCCCACATCTTCTTCAGAGTCGCGTGGTGAGCACCCAGTGCTAGTAAAACATTCAGTGCTGGGAAAGGAGATATTGTCTTCAGGACTGTTTTTACGAAAGAAAATTCCTATGTATTTGGCAGTCTTCAGTATCAAAGTATAGGTATTTCATTTACTAGAAATTCCATGAATACCCAAGTTTGGCGACAACTGCACGTCCAAATATTAAGAAAGTTAAGAGAAGGAAAATTCCCAACTTTTGAGATTGACTTATTCAGGAATATCCCACATAGTTAAGTTATTATCAAAAGTACTATTACTTTGGGCTAAGCAGTGACTGCAAAGGCACAGCAGATTGTTATCCCTCCAGATTCAGGCTGTAAAACTTCAGAAAGCTCTTGATGCCAGACCACTGCTGTGTTTAGTTCATCTTCTGAACAGTGTCTCTGTGTCTGTATCCAGTGTAAAGTACCATAATAAAGCTGTGGTTCAAAGAACAGAACTTTATACAAAAAAAGCAAACTGGAAATAACCTAAAGCAATATACTCCTGAACTTCAGGCCTTTAACACAATTTCTTAATTTTTTTTCTATTAAAAAAATGCATAAGTGTAAATGTAACTGACTAGCAGGGAAACACGTTTTTTAAAAAAGGCTCTGGTTGAATTTTGGAGCAAAGAGCTCTATGTGCTCCTTCAGTTATTGTTTATCCATTCTTATTCAGAAAAGATTTAAATCAACTAATAGGGGAATTCATATCCAACAATTCACTGATATTTCTCTTTGTGTGTTCTTAAAAACAAAACAAAACAAAACAAATCTCAATTTGAATTAACAGTGGGTGGCATACAGAGCTTGCATACAATACTCTTGTAAGAATTATGCACTATACTGCACTTCTATAAAATTATTTACCTGGTCCATCATGTTATCTAGGGCGACCCATCCCCAAAAGAGCAAATTCTGCAACCCTCAGTGACATAAATGTTGCCCAGCATTGTTTCCCAAAAATGTCCTTGCAAATAGTTTCCCTTAATAAGTATACAATGTGGCAAAAGTTTAAAGATCAGAAAAAAGTCTTTTTAAAAAATTAAAATTAGTGCATATACAAGTGGAAAAAACAAAAGCTAGAACATCATTCATCTACTGATGCTCCTTAATCTAAAATAAATTCTTCACAGATATGGCCCCAATGGCAGCCACAGCTCTAGGCTAAGTGAAACATTCTTCCTTTCAAGTAACAGTGTACCTGACTGAAGTGCAAGCAGCTTTGCTCATCTCCTGTTTGTTTCCCAAATGTGAAATGAGATGATGAAAACAGTTCAGCTGTAGTGCAATTTGCTATTGGTTAATTCCTCAGCCATGTCCTGGGTGCTTTTTGAGCAACTACTACAACTGACCATTTGCAGCTGCAATCAGTTCTTGAAAAGTATTCTCAAAGCAGCGCTTCAAGTCACTATAAGTCACCACAAGTACACTCTTCTCATCTCTGGAAATGAGGCTTATTTTTTCTGGCACACCAGCATCTAACTGAAACAGAGAGATACACAACATATGAAGTTCATATCATGAATAAAATCATCTATTTTAGGACAACATTTGCAACAATGATAAATGAAATATTTAAAAAATTTCTGTCACATTCCCTTCTAGATATACACAAATATTTTACACCACTTTTACTAATCAGTATGCACACACTTTTCAACTCAGACCTTTTTCAAACACTGCCCTATGTCTCTATCTTTTCTACTTAACACTTGTTTGCATTACGTTCCATGCAGTTGATAATCCATAATTTAATTATTCTCTGATATCTTCCAATTTTTTCTTGTATCATGAATTACAGTGCAACGAACATATTCATCTACTTATTTTTTTTCTTCTATAAGAATTACTTCCTTAGGAGAAATACTTAATAAATAATGAATTAAAAAGTATGAGTAATTTTATAGCTTCATACATATAGTCAAATTGATTTCCAAAGACTATCAGACACCATTGACTTACGAGTTGTCCATTTTACCAGCAACTCCATATCAGATGAGTGCCTTGCTACTTTAATTTACTAATGTTTTAATGAGATCTTTATAAAGCATAAATACTAATCCTGAGTTCATCAAATAACTTCTTATGGTTTTCACTTTATTTCTATTAGTTTTCAATGTATATTGTTCCTTCCTTTTTCATTAGTTCATTCATTAAAATATATTTAATTCTGACGGCTCAAACTTTCAAATCATTTTACCAGTTAATTGCTGTCATCATTTCTATCAAAAAAACCTATGTAAAGTTTTAATTTTTATACCATGAATATGACCATCCACCCCTTTTAATTATTACACTCTTTCCAAACTTACAAAATTGTCGCACTCAGATTTAGGATAAATTTTATTTACTACTAGTTATTTTATGAAATGAAATAGAATTTTCTTCAAATTTTCAATTGTTCTAATATTCATTAAATAATCTTCCCTTAAGACATCTATCCATGGCTTATTCTATGGGATGTACTTGTCAGTGTTTATACTACTTCTACATATTTTTAATTACTATTACTGGCACTTTGATTCTATGCATACTATTTTCGAAAATCTGATAGAATTATTCCCCACTCACTGCTCTCAAGAAAAAATGTTTTCCCCTTAAGGGAAAAGGGCAAATGAATATATAAATCATACTGGATTAGTTCAATGGTACATACAATTTCATTCTGTCTTAATGTAGGTTATTGACATTCCTCTCTAAAGAGTTTTAAGGAAATTCAAAGAAGGCAAAGCAGTGCTTAAAAATAAACCACTACAACATTTTCCCTGAAGGATCAGCACACGGTACGTTAACAGTTCTAAATCATGTGCCATACTAGTGTTTTCTCCTCTAGTACTTATAATTTAAGGACAGTTTAGAGTGGGAGTCAGTAAATGTTTAAAAAGGGCCAGATAGTGAATCTTTCAAATTGCAGGGTCACACACAGTTCCTAACACATATTTTTCTTTGTTTTTTGTTTCTACAATCTTTTAAAAATGTAAAAACTATTCTTAGTTTGCAGACTGTACAAAAACGGGCCTTAGAATGAATCTGGCCCATGGGCCACGGTTTGCCGAACTCTGATTGAGATATAAACCTGTACAAAGGCTAGGATTTACTTCTGGAGACCCATTCTAAGTTCTGCAATTCCAAGTAGTTCATAAGGAAAATGCATCCCTTCCTTCTTTTGTAAATTGTGTCTCTACTAGCTCTTTCAAATCACAAAGCTCTGGGGCCAGCCTGGTGGCAGAGCGGTAGGGTTTGCACACGCCGCTTCGGCAGCCCAGGGTTCACAGGTTTCAATCCTGGGCGTGGATCTATGCATGGCTTATCAGGTCATGCTGTGGTGGCATCCCACATACAAACTAGAGGAAGACTGCCACAGATGTTAGCTTAGGGACAATCTTCCTCAAGCAAAAAGAGGAAGATTGACAACAGATGTTAGCTCAAGGCCAATCTTCCTCACCAAAAAGACAAAACAAAAAAAAATCCACCAAAAACAAAGAAAATGAAGCAACACAAAACACAAAGCTCGTCTCTCAAATTTATAACATGTCTCTTATCTACTTAATTCATCTAATGAAATAATGTCTCATGTGTAACGGCTGGGCCTACTGATGTTACCATTACTGTGCTTTCACCATCCTGACACTTGTTCAGTATATCCGTAATTAGCAGTAAATGAACTCATAACATGTAGGGCATTCAATATAACTCACAATGACTTAGAAGAAAGAAATTCCAACTTTTAAAAAATATTTAAGCACAAAACTATTTTTCTGTTTCTCCTATGCATTATTTATTTGGTATAGCAAAATAACATGTAAATAAAACACTGTATAATGGACAGAGACGAGGCAGTCATTTTGTGACATTTTATCATAACAAAAAGATCCACAATGAAAAATTCTGTAATTATTCATGTAGGTGTTAAAAGAAGTCCTCCTATTCTAGAAATTGTTATTAAGTAGATACATATAATAATAATTAATGTCCTGTAGACTACAGTAGCGTACATCTTACTTTCTAAAGTCTCAGTATTTGTAGAAGATGCAACTCTACACATTGTAGATAGCATTACGTAAAAATCCAGATACAAATTACCTTGTTAAGACAAGAAATGATGTGACTGAGGTCAATCCAAGGAGCACCTGCTTCTGTCACCTGATGAAAAAGATGATCCCTAAAGAGTTTCAACAGATAACGGTCTCCAGTCTCCGACCAGGTGGGATCCTTCTGAAACCTGGGGGAAGGTAATATTTTACCTCAATAACTCATGCTATACACCACACGGCCATGTGTTTATTCTTCAGACTCAAAACTAGTTTAATTTGTCTTCTCCAATAAATAAGAAAGGGGTTTTTTTTGCGTGTAGCTTTTTTTCCTTTTAGATCCTCCAAAGACATAGGGAGGATAAAAAATTTGTTTTTTCAAATTTTATGTCTAGATTGCCCATAGATTTTTTAAAAATCATCTCAGCATGAAAGTTTATGAATACCAGTTTTCAACTCTCAAGGGCAATCAAACTTTACACACTCCTATGTTATAATCACATCTTTATTTAGGCCCCTACCATTAGATAAAATGGGGAAGAAAGAAAATGTCTTTAGATATTTTTGAAAATATGTTGAAAGAGATGATCCTTTCCCTCCTCCCACCATAAGGTTACAGAGGAGAGACATGGTCAGATACATGTTGTACTTTACTGGTGAGTTTAAAACAGAAAAATGTAATAAGCCAGCGAGAGAAAGATAATCTGTGTATGACTCCACTCATATGAGGAATTTAAAATTATGGACTAAGAACAGTTTAGTGGATACCAGGGGAAAGGTGGGGTGGGGGGTGGGCACAAAGGGTGAAGTGGTGCACCTACAACATGACTGACAAACATCAATGTACAACTGAAATTTCACAAGATTGTAACCTATCAATAACTCAATTAAAAAAAAATGTTTAGGAACAAAAGGGGGAGATTTTGGTTTCCTACCATCAGGCGATGATGTGAAAGCGAGCTGCAAAGAATTGGAGAACTGACCCAAAGACCACTGTTAGTTTTCACTGACCTTTGGAACTTATAGTCTAGTGAGGAAAACAGACACCAAATAACCAAAGAACGTTGTAATTGCATATTTAGATAATGCTATTAAGAAAAAGGGATACAGTATAGAACAGAAACACGAATTCATCTGGGAAGGCAAGGAAGGTCTTCCAGAGGCATTAACGAAAGCTCTCCCCAGAGGAAGAGTGCTCCTTAGTCAAAGGCATCTGTATTTGCAAAAGACAGCAAGGAGCACTTAAGAAACTTAAGAAAAGTCAGTGTGGCTGGATGGGGTTGGGGGAGAAAAGAAGAGAAAACAAGAGAATACAAGGGGAGGGACAGAGAGTCGGGGCAAGGAGGGGAAGAGAAAAGACAAGAACAGAGTGA
Organism: Equus asinus; assembly: GCF_041296235.1. Taxonomy (NCBI): domain Eukaryota; kingdom Metazoa; phylum Chordata; class Mammalia; order Perissodactyla; family Equidae; genus Equus; species Equus asinus. The sequence goes on along the minus strand of NC_091800.1, from coordinate 10,331,945 downwards.
GAGAAGGCAAGAGAAGGGGAAGAAAATTAAAAGAAAAAAGAGGCAGATCTGAAGCAAGGATAAGAAGGGAGAGACCAGACTATGCAGCCTTAGGACATGCTAAAAAAATTAGGTCAGTATTCTAAGAACGGGGGAGGGGGAAAGCCCATCACATGGTTTAAACACAATCATATATGTACTTGGCAAAGGTCACTCCAATGATTTCCAATTAAAATGCTGATTAAACACACCCATTTCTCTCTGTTCCCTTTCAAAATCCCACCAAACTGACAACAAACATCTAAAAAAGGGTACAAACATCTAAGGACAAAGGAATCAGAAGCAAAATAGCAGACAAAAAATATTCACATGAATTTGGCAGGTGGAAAGCAGAGAGATAAGTGCTATCATTGAGCAGACCTGAATTCTAATGCGATAGGGGGGGGTGAAAAGGGGAAGCCACAAGGAGCAAGCCATGCCAGTGAGGCTCAGGAACTGAAGTCACTAGGTACTACTAAAGGTGCAGGTGTGGACTGACTGAAGCAGGAAATAACAGAGTTGATGAAAGCTTCTATAAACAGCAAACAGACAGCCCACCTCTCATCCCCAGTGCCACTTCCCTTGGCAGAAATCTGCCAAAAAGGGTACCAGAACTCCTTCTAGACAGAGGCAACAGAGACGCTCCGGCTTCACGGATCCCAGGCAAAGCAAGACAAACGGAGCTGAGGAGTGCTGGGGGAGACTATTCAACCAACCCTTTCCTTCTACTTGGCTCCCCAAAGCTTGCCTATGGGTTTATACTACAGATAGAAGCTTGGAAGATTCTTTTCTGGAGATGCTGACCTGCCCCAAAGAAATACTGACATTTGGGAGTCTACCAAAACCAAAAATCATACATAACAATATCACACTGTTTATCCCACATTCTACAATCCCTGCCTGCACAAAGAGCTTCCCATTAGCTTTTTAGGACCTCATTTTTTTTTTTTTAAAGATTTTACTTATTTTTTTCTTTTTCTCCCCAAAGCCCCCCAGTACATAGCTGTATATTCTTCGTTGTGGGTCATTCTAGTTGTGGCATGTGGGACGCTGCCTCAGCACGGTTTGATGAGCAGTGCCATGTCCGCGCCCAGGATTCGAACCAAGGAAACACTGGGCCGCCTGCAGTGGAGCGCGTGAACTTAACCACTTGGCCACGGGGCCAGCCCCGAGGACCTCATTTTTTTAAAAAAAGATTTTATTTTTCCTTTTCCTCCCCAAAGCCCCCCAGTACATAGTTGTATATTTTCAGTTGTGGGTCCTTCTAGTTGTGGCACATGGGACACCACCTCAGCATGGCCTGACAAGCAGTGCCATGTCTGCGCCCAGGATCTGGACCTGGTGAATCCATGGGCTGCCGAAGGACAGCATGCAAACTTAACCACTCAGCCACGGGGCTGGCCCCATGACCTCATTTTTAATATGAATGGATAGCCAAGGATCAGAAATCCTTTGGAGAATAAAACAAAACAAAACAAGCGAAGACAACTCATTTCCTACAAGATATTGCAGAGAATGAAACAGAACATCAAACAAAACACCCTAACCAAAAATTTGTAATTGACAGCCTGAGAGAAACAAGAATTAGATGCTGTAAGACAAATCACTTAGAGAGAAGAAAGTTCTTGAAAATTAAAAATACGACAGCAGAAATTTTAAAACTCAGAGAAGGATTAGACAGAAACCTTTAATTTTAGAAAAAATAAGTTGAAATAACTGCCTAGGAAGTAGAACAAAAAGATACAATACAGAAAATAGAAGAGAATATTAAAAAATCAATTGTAAAAGTCTAACACTTGAGCAATGGGAACTCCAGAAAGAGAGAAGAAAAGAAGTTATCAAAGAAGCAATGAAGACAACTTCCAGAACTGACAGACAGAAGCTTCCAAGATGAAAAGGGCCCACCTGCTGATTCATCAGAATGAACCAAAAAGACCAAGGCACATCACTGTGAATTCTGAACATCAATGACAAAGCAAGGACGCTAACAGCAGGAGGAGGAGGAAATTTGGAAAGAAAATGGCTTCGAATCTGTCTGGAAGTTAAAAGACAAGGGAGCAATGCTTCAAATTCTGAAAGAAACTATCACTACCAGAGCTACTAGCTAACATAATCACTCAAGAGAAATTAAAAGTATAGAAATTAGAAAGGAGGAGATATTGCTGTATTATTTGAAGATATGACTATATACCTGGGAAATCCAAGAGAATCTATTGAAAAAGTGTCTGAACACTAAGGTATCAGGGTACAAAATGTACAGAAGTCAGTAATTTTCATGTAGACTGATTACAAGCAGTCTAAGAAGATAGACGGGACAAATTCCAATTTATAATAGCAACAAGAAAAAATATCTAAGAATAAACCAGTGTGCTATAACTATATAAATAGCAACTTAAACACTGAAGAATACTAAAGTAAACATCAACAAGTACAATGACATACCATTATCTTGGTTAAGATAACATCTAAAAACACAAACGCTCCTTAAGTTTATTAATAAATACAACATGCTATCTTCTCAATAAAAATACCATCAGGTTTACCAATTTGCTTTGTTTTTTAACTAAACGAGCTGATTCTAGAATTTATACAGAAAATCAAACAGTTTTAAGAAAACAACAAAAACAACACATAACAAAATGGAGATAAGAAAGAACACTACTAGATTTTAAAATGTCAATTATTAAAACAGTGTAAAAGAGGTGCTGCCTTACACCAGTGGGGAAAAGCTAGACTACTCAATGAATTGTATTTGGGCCACTGGGTAGTCTTCTAGGGGGAAAAAAAGTTGGATTCATGCCTTAAATCCTATATAAATCCCAAATATAGAAAAAGTTTTAATATGAAAAAAGTGAAACTGTAAGTATTCTAGAAGAAACAATAGGATAGTTCCATCAAAATCTTAGAGTAGAAAAGGATTTTCTAACTTTTTAACTATGACCAATCCAAAAGCATAAAAGAAGTTTGATCAGTTAGACATTACACATGTAAATGTCTGCAAGGCAAAAAATTAAGCAGAGTCCAAAGAAAAATGACAAATTAAAAAGAAAATGATCACAAAGGGTAAATTCTCTGTAGCTCATATACATTAAAAGGAAAGACAATCCAAATGAAAATAAAAATGGGCAAAGGATATGAACAGACAGAAAAGAAAGCAGAAATGAATCAAAAACATAAAAAAGATGGGCAACATGCTCATTAAGTGAATGCTCACTAAAATAAAACTGCACTGAGATTCTACCAGGTTAACAAAAATCCCAAAGTTTGAAGAAAGTATCATTGGTGAAAGACTTTCATGCATCGTACATTGGTAAACCCTTCAGTAATAGCTCTCAAATGAGAGTGACATAGCCACTGACCTAACAACTACACCTGGATCTATAGTTACGCACACACAAAATTAACTCTGCATAAGTCAGTCCCTGCAGCACTGTTCATACTACCAAAAAAGTGAGAACAACTCAAATGCCCACTGACAGGATGAACTACAGGGCCAAAAATTATAAGGGAAGCACAGCATAGTGGTTAAGAACAGACTCTGGAATCCTACTGTCTGGACTCGAATCCTGACCCATACGCTTACTAATTGTGTGACTTTGGACAAGGTATTTAATCTCTCTATTCCGCACTTTCATTGTTGAATAGGAATACTAATAGTACCTGCATCATTGGGTTGTCATGAGGATTAAATTAGTTCATATTTGTAAACTATTGAGAATAGTGTTTGGCATACACTAAACATATCTAAACAGAAAGATATCCAAAAATACATTGTTATGAGAAAAAAGCAATATACAGAACACTGTGCATGACTTACAATTTGTATATATTAAAAAGTGGATGGGGGATATAAATACATAGTTGTACCTTGGAAAGTATGTACAAGAAACTAATACAATAAAGACTGGTGGGAGGAACTGGAGAGATTGGGGATGTCAGGTATGAAGGACAGATTTTATTTTTTTCACTGCAAACCCTTTTCTACTTTTAAAAAAATTGGTTCATATAACACATTCAAGAGATTTAATTAATGAAATAATTTTCTGGGGACAATCTAGAATTTTATACCCAATCATACTACCAAATTAGAATAAAGATATTTTCAGACTTGCAAAGACTCAAAAAACTCACCTTTCTCAGGAAGCTACAGGAGAATGTGCTCCATTAAATCAAAAGAATAAACCAAGGAAAAAAGCAAGAAACAGGGTATTCAACACAAAGAGAGAGACAATGAGAACTCCCAGGAAAACAGTGAAGGGAAACTCTAGTTCTAAATTGTGAGTGTGAGCAGGCTTAAAACACAACCAGCCCAGATAGAAACAGAAGGACAGAGGCTCCAGGGGTAATTTCTCTAAGGAGGAGAAAAAAGAAGTAACTGATACGTTACCTATTTTTGAACCTATGGAAAGGTGTTTTGTAGCTCTTGCAGAGAGTTTGGAATGAACTGGTGGTATATATTTTTTTCATTTGCTTAGATTCCCATATACAACAATTATTAACTCCAGGAAAACAAAAATCAAAAACAAAACACAAAAGAAAGGAAATATAGTCATGATTTACCATGTGGTGCAGCTATGAACAACATTTACCTTTATAGTTGTTATAATAATGTCAACACTGAATAAAGAATAAACTCAAAAATTACAGGTTAAGTAGTGGAACGTGAATGTGTGTGTGTGTGTTGTTAAGCAAAGGGAGTAAGAAAGATAAAGCCTCATCTTTCACAGGACAAAGTCATTAGCTGAGTTAAATATTGAAAAAAATCAAGAAACAGCACTCTAAGCATATATTTTTAAATAAAGAGATAAATGCCAGAAGAAATAACTACAAGTTTTTTATAAATGGCTCAACATCTAGCCATGTTCTCTTCATTTGGAAAAATTATTAGGGAAAATACCAACTGAGTCTCTTAACTTTGAAGAAAGGTAAGTGAACTTGAATTTTGTGGTCAAAAAAATCCCCCAAGCAATGATAATTATCTGTCACCTATCTCTATTAAACAGAGGTAACATTCCTGAAATGTAACTTACACTGTAATTGCAATAGCTGCAATACTGTTCTACCTGACAGTTATGTAGGACAAATATCAACTTTGCTTCTTTCTTGAACATATGAACTTCAATTTACAAACGAGGCAGAACTAAATGACAATGTACGATGGTGATTCCTTTCCACTCTCACTGATATGACAGCTATAAATAGCATACTTTAATAGAAGATAAGAGGCATGCAATAATCAGAGATTTCTGAAGTCTCTAATCTCACCAAGCTGAACTGACCAGGCCAAAAAGGAGACAGGGTAGAGGCAGTACTGACAGTCATAACATGTTCCCTCCTGTGCAAACCACAACAGAGATTTCTAACACCACGTGTTTTCTCTATGTGTCTGTGTGAAATCGCTGACAACTGTGCCCAGGCTGTGTTAAAAACAGCAACCTAATGGCTAACAACAGGCTTAAGGTCACTTCACATGAGGATTTTTCTCTTTTTCCAAATAAAACCAGTAAGAATAAGGTATACTCATTCTTGTTACACAAAATAGTGCCCTTGATGGAAAACATATTGTAAAATACTGTAAATCCTTACTCCGGCCTCTCATTGATTGTTCCCAATTTTGCTAGAAGCCTAAACAGTCTTCCATTTTGAACCTCCTACAAAACATTTTAAAAAGAGAGAGAATATTAATGTTCCAGCTAACTGAATATAAAAGCAAAAGTTTACAAAACTGGTGTCCTGCACCAATATTACCTTTAAACAATAAATCCTAATATCCCACCTTTTGGTTATACTTTTAAATACAACACGTCCGTTTCATTGAGTAGTAATACTCAAGAAGATTATGCAGCTGGCCATTTTTAAGAATTGTTAAAGTAACACATGAAAAAAAAAATCAAGATTGTGTTCCATGACTGGAGCAAAGTCAAGAACAAAAAGAAGAAAACAAATGCCCAGAAGACATAAGAAATTAAAATACTGAACGTTAAGTTTGGACAAAAATATCTGCAGACAATCTTAGCCAATTATGTAATATATTCAGCACAATAATTACTATGTTTTATATCCATACAGACGCAAGTGTGCAAATACTCTTTACCTTTGCAAGGTCTTCTTCTATAACATCATTTCTCATTTGAGCAGCATCCAATTGAGTATAAAATCGAGCACCGATCATGGGCATGATGTCATTTACACTTCGCATCCTGTTTTGGTCAGTCAACAAATACCTAACCAAAATAAAAGGAGAATCACTTGAATGCCAAACATGCAATTTAAAAAACAACAAAACCCACAAGCAGAAAGCTATCGCTGCTGCCATCATATTAGTGTACGCAATTTTGAAAACATTTTCTCATGCAAGTCAAGTTCATTTTTAAAGCTTAATAATTGTATTTCTTTTTAAGAGTCAATGGAGAAACTGTAAACATGTCTCTTTCTCTACATTTTTACTACTATGAAAATGAGAAAGGAAAGTTGAGTAGGGTTACACTTACCATTTCCATTCTCAAACCTTTCTTTACAATAGTGGGAGATAAAGATTGGTACAAACTTTTTTGAAGGGGTGAAATAGGGGGTGATTGCAGATGGGGAGATTTTTCCATTACTCTTCAAAAATACATATTTTTTTTTTTGAGGAAGATTAGCCCTGAGCTAACTACTGCCAGTCCTCCTCTTTTTGCTGAGGAAGCCTGGCCCTGAGCTAACATCTGTGCCCATCTTCCTCTACTTTATATGTGGGATGCCTACCACAGCATGGCGTGCCAAGCGGTGCCATGTCCGCACACGGGATCTGAACCGGCGAACCCTGGGCTGCCGAGAAGCAGAACGCGCGAACTTAACCACTGCGCCACCACGCCGGCCCCTCAAAAATAATTTTTGAAACTGGATCTTAATTTTGATAAATCAAACAAGCCTTGGCTTTTTAGGAAGGTGTCCTCTGCTCTGTGACTTCATTTATCCCTGAGAAATCTTTATGCACTAACACACATCAGAAGAGACCAATTCAATTTCTTCCATCATTATAACTAAGGCAGAAAAATACTACATGTTTCAAAGGGTTATCTGCTAGAATACAATGATTATTAATCACCTATTATTGCTTATTCTCATAGGTAAGCCACTTCCTAACCATTCTTACTGAAGCAGCCTCCCCCTCTTCCACTCTTCCCTACTTACAATTCTATCTTATTTTCTTCATAGGACTTAGCAATATCTGCAAACATCTTACTTGTTTACATGTTTATTAACTCCTCCCCAGTAGGGTGGAAACTCCAGAAGATGGGGAATTTTGTTCACTTTGTTCAAAGTATCTTCAGCTTCTGACATACAGGAGGGCCTTCTTTTTTAAATTAACAAATGGTTATACTCATGTGGATAATCTATGTCTTAGCTATTCATCTGTAATTACTGATATATTTATATCTAACTACTGAAAGTTAGTATAAGCTACGTGACTTTGGCAAATTACTTCTCTATGCCTCAGTCTTGTCATCTCTAAAATGAAGCTAATAATGGTACCTAATTCTTAGTTTTTGGGAGAATTAAACAAATTAATTCACATCAATTAGTTTGAAAGTGCCCAATATATGGTTATTGCTCTATATATTTTAGTTATTGGTTAGTATAAAAGTATGACTTTAATTCATTCATTATTAAGGAAAATTTCAAACATTTATAAAAGTAGAAAGAAGGGCAGTGTAATGAATCCCCATGTACCCATCACCCAGTTTCAATAATTATTAACATACCGCAAATTTATTACATTTATATCCTTTACTTTCACTTTTTAAAAAGGAAAATTTGAAGATTATAATCTGAGATTATCTGAGACATCCTAGGTGTTGCAAACTAAGGCTAGGAATCACTGTTGTGATAATATATGAAACAAATGTTTTCATTTAAAAGATAAATCATCTTATTTGATTAATAGGAACCAGGCAAACACTGGCTTCCAGTGCTCTGTCACAAGCAGGACACTTATGCCAATGTAACAAAGCACAGGTGGCAGCCCCATCCTCCATCCCTCAATTCCATACCCCAGGACTAGTCCAAAAAGAAACTGGATCATCCGGGGCTACACAGAAAGATCAGGAACAGCTGGAAGCTAAAAGAGACTGAAAAGGATCAATAAGCTCTAATTACTTCTAGAACATAATAGGAAAAATTTCAAGAGACTTCCTAGCATCTGTCCTCTAGAATAACTTATAACAAGGGCCACGGTTGTCCATCCTCTAGAATTCTCTGGTATTTGATGTATCTTAGGAAGAAGTCCTTCTGTGGTGATTGTAGTCCACAGTGGGTTTCTCCTAAGCCAAATTCATCTGAAATCTATACCCAAGGGTTCCCTGGAGTCTGAAGATACTGGAGTAGAAGCATAGGGACCTTTCATACATGCTTTCTGGAATGAGAGTTTTGGCCACAGAGTACATAATTGGATTGCACTTGAAGTTTATTTATGAGAGCTTTCACAAAAACACAGATCTCTCTAGAGCAGCACTGTCTAAGAGAACTTTCTGAGATGATGGAAATGTTCTATGTCAATGCTGTCCAATATATTAGTTAAAAGCTACATGTGGCTTTTGAGCTCTTGAAATGTGGCTACTGCAACTGAAGAACTGAATTTTTAATTTGAATTTTAATTAATTTGAATTTAAAAGGTCATATGTAGCTAGTGGATACCAATGCAGCTTTAGTGGGTGCCCTTTGGCCAAATGTTTAAAACATCACTAACTAATTTAAGAATACTAGTTTATGAATTTATTCCAAGAAATATATACTTAGCAATAAAAATAAAGAAATCAAAAGTTACTTGTATTTTGCTAGATTTTAAACAGTGAGAACTAAAGTAAACAGAATCACTGTCAAAAGCTCTGTCTCCTCATAAGATCATTCTATGCATTTAATCATATATTAAAACTTACAAAATCAGATTCTTCAGGTCAGAGGAGTAGTTGATTGTCACCAGTTCCATGGCTTTCTGTAAATTCTCTCGCTGAATTCCTGCCAAAGAGTTGCAAGCCAAAGCCAACACAACTTTTCCTAATGATATCAGATCTGCTTGCTGACATGAAAGAATAAATATAACTTTAATTTTTATTTTATAGATACAAATTTAATACCCTGACACTACTGCCCGAATGGAAAAAGCACCTTTACAAGGAAGCCGCCAAGCTTAGCACAGGTTCTCAAGTACTGGTACTCATCAGAATCACCTGGGAGTTTATTAAAAGGATGATTTCGGAGCCTCTCCACCAGAGATTCTCATTCAGTAGGTCCGGGAGCAGGCCCAACCTTTTTAAAGCACCCAGGTAATCCTAATGAAGGTAGTTCTGGGGCTATACTTTAAAAAACATTATTCCAAGCAATCCACATGCCAACTACAGAACTACTGCTTTAAAGTTAAAAAAAAAAAATTTTATTTAAATTGAGCTGATATTCTTACCATTACAAGAAATTTAAGGCTGGTTACTACACACTTGCTTTACTATGATAATTATAATTTACAATATGCATTTGTCTCATTTTCCATGATGCCCAAAATACAGTGGGAGTTTGAAGAATTATTTGAAGAAAAGCTATTCCATTACAAGCACAACACGAGCATTACCTGATTTTAGAGTATATTCTCTAGAACACCGCAAAATGCTGCAAACCTCAATGACATCCATCTGTAGTGGTTTACAATTTTTACTCACACTATAACAGATCTTTGAGCTCTGTAACCACCTGGTTTCCTACCTTTGTTTTAAGATTGACCACTCTGAGGCTTTCCTTTTAAAAGGATTTTCAAAAGACAGCTGGCTGAATTGAGGTAAGCTCTCTATTACCCATTATAATTCTAGGAAACAAGAATGGTCACCCAAGGGGTCCTGCTTGGCAGGTATCATATGCCTAGGAGAATGAAGTAGCTCAGAGTTAAACGAAATCATTGGAAGTAATTTCTGTGGAACACTTATTTAAATCTTCAAAATCTGAGACCTCCTCTGAATTACTGCATACATATTCATTCCGAATACTGGTTTAGTATAAGAATTATACAAACCTAGCTCTACGTTAAAATCAACCAAAAACTAAGAGAAAAATCACCAAGTAGTCATCCCCTCATCCCAATTCTGGTGTTCTTAGTTTGGGGTAAGATCTAGGTATTGGTACTTTTCAAAGCTTCCACAAGAGATTCTGATACGCAGCCAGGGTTGAGAAACACTGGTTCTGTGGAATGTCTATAAAGGGTATAATTGTGAAATCAGGTGTGTATTTCAAGGCAATCACTAATGAAAGTTCAGCACTGTACGGCTATCCTCAACAACATTCTAACCAAATAATAAAGAATAAGAGGAAGTCAAACTCCACTACAAAAATAACATTAAATAAAGTTCAAATTTAAAAATCTCTCCAAAGCTAGCATTTGTGAATCTGATACTGTGAACGGGAGATCCTATAATCAGTGTAAAAACGGATTAGATAAACAAACTACTCTGAATCTATCAGGACAAGAGATACCACAGATTCACGCCTGAGAACTTTTCAAACTTTCCTTAGTGGTACAGAGTTAGGCCCAGAACAGCAGGAGGGAAGGGGGCAGGGAAGGCGCACTATTACTGCTGCCATCCTTTCTGTTCTTTGGAGGACACGGCCATGAAAGAACTCAAGGAGTCCCCTGGATCACTCTCAAGATCAAGTAAAACATTTCAAGTTACATTCATGAAACCATAAAAATGTTGGTCAAGAGAAATCAGCGCATGTAAATGCTAACTGTAAATTTCTCTAAGTGTTTAAATCCAATGTGGTCAGCAAAGCACACCGAACTAAGGTTATTATTTCCCAAGTATTTGAGCAGTATGTACCAACACACAGCCTCCCAACAATTAGGACTAGAATTTTCAGTTTTGCTCCGCCCTGAATTGATGCTGTAACTAAACCTCCCACCTAGAACATTCCACTATTCCCTATTATGAGACAGGAAAACAAAAGTCCAAGAAAGGTGAAGGACTGGATGGGTTTAAAAAATAAGAAAATATAATTTTGAGTATATATCCCACCACCTCTCTAAAGCTGACACAAGGCAGGAATACCTACTTTTAGAAATAAAGTATACATGTCACATAATCCAGATTAAATTAAAACTGTTTTTTTTTTTAAGATAAAAGAGGTTAACGAAGTCCTGCTTAATAGAGTTTAACATCATAAAAACTCAGTAATTCTCCTTTCCTTATTTCCCAGCTAAATTATTTTCCATTTGTTATTTTGCTTCTTACCTCCATCTGGTTTTTCCCCCCATTTGTTGAATTCTGGAGGTTTTCCCCCCAACTCATTTTCAGTTTCTTCCTGATTCTTGATTTCTTGATTTTTCTGATTCTATCTATGGCTCTACTTATGTCCATTTCTACTGAAAGTCAGTCTCTATTCACGTGTCTGAAACAGACTATGAAAAATAGACTACAAGAAACAATGCACTCCTTTCTCATGTACCCTCTTCTCTGTAAAATCACAATCCCCCTTCTGGGACTATCTTTAATTTTCTCCTTTATCTTACTATAAGCTATATGAAAAATCATCCACATATATATTCTACCCCCAAAAAAAGGAAGGAAAGAAAGAAAAGAAAACCTGCTATATCCTTTACTACTGAAAAACAAAGGGACGGTGACAATTGGTTGAACGTAGCCTGAGTTTATGAATGACAGTGGTTCCTAACTCACCAATCAGTTGCCCCAAATGCTTATTTAAAAGTTGTTTGTTTGGAATTCCAGGATTATTTTTTTTTATGAAGAGCCGTTTTTCAAGGGAACTACACAACACATTACATAACTAAAATAATGTAGATTTGCAAAGAAAAAAATGGAAAATACTGCTGTTATACTCACAAGAAAATAAAATCAAATTAGTCTTATTTTATACTAGTAATTTAAAAAAAAAGGAATTCTATTCAGAATAGAGAAGAATGAGGAGATACTGTAAGGCTGTACTTGTAAAAAACAAAACTGTAAGGTGTTTTGTTTTTTAATGCAGACATGAGGTTTCCAGATAATTGCAGCAGAAGCTGATGACACTGGTTCTAAATAATGTCTAATTTCTCTTCAAACATTTCATAGCATTTTCCTGGATATATAAACATCACTAGTATTTTAGTCAATAATCAGTCACTTTTAGAAGACGAAGATTGTGAAGAAAAATTTTCAGAGCCAATTAGGTAAAGTATAAGACAGAAGATAAGAAGGAAAGTAGCTAAAAAGCAAGCACCCTAGATAAAAAAGCAGCTAGCTGCTGTTAGGGAAAAAAGTAGTCCAATTCTTCCATGTGGTGCCCACTAGATGGTGCTACCAACCAGGACAGCTTGGCTGCTGCTGAGGTTAGGTAGGCACAAGCAGAGGGAAGGAAGATGAGAAACGTCTGCAAACAACAGGATGTGCTGAGTGGCCCTAAGTCTCGGGCACTGCACTGTCTGTGGTTCAGTGGCAAAAGAAGAGGTTTATGCACGAATTAGAATACTAAATATAAGTTAGACTCTACTTCTCATTCCTTTTTGTTCTGAAATTTTGTCTTATAATAAATAAAGTAAATGAAAATCTTCTTTCAAAGATTTAAACAAAAGAAGTTGAAATGAGAAGGGCAATGGGAGGAAAAGGTATTCTTGTTTCTCCATGTAACTAAGAGATTCTGCCTCATATCAAACCTAAGTTCATAAACATTCAGAAACACCAAAAATTTCTTACACAAAAAAATGACAGTTGCATATCCTCCAAAAAATGTGAAGCATTGAAATACAAACTGAATGATCCTTTAAATAGCTACGTTACCTGCAAAGAGTACTCAAGGAAAAAGCAACTACACTTTAACCCTCCCTGAGATAGGTTCTTATTCTCCCATACCATACATTAATCAAGGAATAAGAAATAGCTACGAACATATGAGGGCTGAATCCACACTATTATTATGAAATCAGACTAGAACCAAAGTCTAGAATGTACAAGAAGTGAGTGATAGACTTTGATTAAGCAAAAGAAAAAAATTATTTAGAAAATGACAATACAACAATATTCGTCTGAAAATATTTTTTAAACTTTCAGATTGGTAGTTGGGACAACTGTTTGAAAAGTAAAGATAACTGGTGTGTTTTTTAATGCATGAAAGAAGTGGAAAAAAAGAAAAAATGTCATTTAATATAATTCATTCAGCTGACCAATCTGTTTTAATCTATGCTGAGGACAAACTTCCTAATCATATAAAGACATTTTCATTTGAACAACTAGAGTGTCTGATACTGTCATTAATTCCGTATATTTCAACCTATAAGGGCTCTACACTAAATACGTCACAGTGATTAAAAAATACATGTTCAAAGTTTGCATGGAGACCACCCCCAGAATAAATTGAAATCTAGACTTAAAACCCTGAAACACTTTAAAATAAACAAGAATTTGTCTTAAAAAAAAGTCAAGCCTTAAGTTATTAAGTAAGCATCCATGTTAATTCTTACTCACCTGATATTGAGCCATTAATGCCAATGGATTATTATTCTGACTGTTATCAAACGTTAAAACATCAAAAACTCCAACACAGTTTACTCTCAACCTTTAAAGACCAGAGAATTTAAAGAAAATAATTAAAATGACATTTTTAAAATTATATACTAGTGGAAATTTAACATTTCCTATAATATTAGGAAGGATCTCAGAATACTATCTAGTCTAACCTCCTGTCCTAACCCTACATAACCTCTACGAACTACCATTTTAGAGATGAGGAAATTAAGGCTTACAGCTATCAAGCGAAAGGCCTATGGTTATAAAAATGAGATAAAGCCAGGACTGTAACTCACATCTTTTGACTACTAGGCCAGTGGTCTTTTCACCACACCAAGGTGCTTCTTTATGTTATTCATGAAAAGAATAAAACTGCTCCTTTACTAGTTATCAATGAAAACTTAGTTAGCTCTCTAACACTTGCTGAAGATGTACTAGGCACCATTCAAAGCATTTTACTTGTATTAAATCATTCAATGCTCTCAATAATCTTACGAGACAGGTACCTCATAAATGTCGAAAATGTAATGATAATAGTACCTGTCTCATAAGGTTGTTGAACACAGAGAAGTTAAGTAACTGGCTCAGGGTCACATAAACAGTAACTAACAGGGTCCAGATATGAACGCAAGTAACCTGGTACTAGATCTGGAGTTCTTTATGCTATGCTGCCCAAAACAATTCTCAAAATTACAGCCATTCAAATAAAACTCTGGTGAAGACAAGTTTGTGTGACTTAACTTTATCAGTGGTTCTCAGAGCATGAGACCCAATCAGCAGCAACAGCACCACCTAGGAACTTGTTAGAAATGAAAATTCTCAGGACCCACTCCAGATGTGCTGAATGAGAAACTCTGGGGGTGGAGCCCACCAATCTGTGCTCACTAAACCCTCCAGGTGACTGTGACTCATGCTAAAATTTGAGAACCACTCTTGTACACAGAAAAGTTGTATTCATATGACTTCTACATCCCCCTAACCCTAAACATACATACCTCTCCAACCCTTACAAGATTCTTGATTAGCAACCAGGCATTTTATTAAGAATTCAACATTTTTTTAAAAACTTACAAATGAACTCAAAGTCACAGCAGTTCTTCTGGATGGAATATATGAAAAGGCAGAATTAAAACAAATCATCATGCTTTGTTTACTAAGCTGTCATAGATTACATGCTCAATAAAGAAGTCAAAACACAAAATGCTAGTACCTTGTTTTGCCAGTTATCAGAATCTTTGTTGGGTCCATAACTCGACATGCCAAACCTGCTGTATGAATGGTACGCAATGCAGAACTCAGTTGGACAATATATGCCCAAATAAGAGATTCTGGCAATAATCCAGCATGCTGTCTGGGCAATGGTCCATCGTGTTGACCTATAAAGCAAATAAATAAAAAAAAATGAGATCCTCATTTAAGAAATCGACTAAAACACTAAACCAGTCAAATCAAAATTAAGAAAAAAATTCATGCATATTCATGGCACAACTTGTCAATTTATATATACAATTTTAGTCTACTAGTAAGAATTTGAGACAAACCTAAAATTTCCTATTTATGAGATTATCCCTTTATATTATTAGCAGCAGCAGAGCTCTCAATGAAGTGCTCTTTTCTGTGATCATTATAATTACTGAATAAAGAAAAACTATTTAAAGTTAGAATTTATATTCAATTGTGAACCAAATAAATTCAAATTCTGATTAGAAACAGGAATGTAGGGATTATCATTTTACTTAAAATGCGGGCAATCCTAGCCTACATTATTGTTCAGGCACGTGAGAACTGTTCATTCTGTGGCTGGAGGAAAATACAAATCTCTTCTGTCATTTATGTTGAATGTTCGCTTATTCTCCTTTGCTGCTCAGCCGCCTCTATTAAACCACATCAGTTACATAGGATGATATCAAACTCGCAAAAACATAAATCTAAAACACTAAATGTCACTTACATGTAATGATAAAACACAAAAATAATCTGGTCTACTATGAAAAGTAATCATTTTTATTCTATCAGCTCTTGTAAGTGCTTCTTGATACCATTTTCTGGATCACTGTTAATCCTTAAATCAGGAGAAAAGAAGCCATAGAAATTTAATCCAGATTTTGTAATTATTTCAGGTATTACGACCTTATAAATGCCAATGTTCATATGGCTGTCAACAAACCTTTTGTGAATGAGGTATAAAAGCAACACAATTAAATGGTTAATTGTTGAGATAATAAATAGCAAACAGGTACCTATGGCTTATGATAAAATTTCTAGGGAAAAGCAAATACAAAATTCAAAAACTGCTCTCTCTCACTTTAGAGAGAACTGAAGATAACACAATCTAGAAAACAGTGTTAATGACTCAAAAAGTGGCTCTAGTGATAAATGCCGAGAAAAGATTAAAGATGACTATGAAGAATTTAAATAAAACTATTTAATAAAGGTGGTAATAAGGAAAAGAAATATTTACAGCAAACACAGTGCTTAATGTGTGCCAGCTTCTGTCTAGTTACTTTAACCAAATTATCTAATTTTAAACCTCTTATTACAATATGGTATAGTATTATTGTTATTCTCATTTTCTAAATTAGCATATTTCTTATATATGTGATTTTTTTGGTTTGTACTAAATTAATAAATTAATAGTATAAGAAAATATTAAACTTCCATCTATGTCTTTACAAGTTTATACAAACATAGGCCTTTTTCTTCTTTTTTTAATATTCACATTGGGAAAACAGACGATTGCCTTATATTAGAAGTTGCCATAAATTAAAGAATATATGCTAAGTTTAGGGAAGTTACTACCATTTAAACAATACCTTCAACTATTAGAAAAAGGACTGATTTCTGTGAAAATGTAAACATAATATTTCAAATAATCAGTCAACCGAAAACAGAATAATTAAGATAAAAAAAAAAATGGAGGGCCCAGCCCTGTGGCTAAGTGATTAAAGCTTTGTGTGCTCCACTTTGGCAGCCCAGGTTCACAGGTTCGGGTCCTGGGTGTGGACCTACTCCACTCACCAGTAATGCTGTGGTGGTGGCGTCCCATATGTAAAATGGAGGAAGACTGGCACAGATGTTAGCACAGGGCTAATCTTCCTCAAGCCAAAAAAAAGGAAGACTGGCAATGGATGTTAGCCCAGGGCGAATCTTCCTCAGAAAAAAAAAAGGTAAAGGAGTGCTGTAAATGAGTGGTTCTCAATAGGGGTCAATTTTACCCCTTAGGACATGTGACACTGTCTAGAGAGATTTTTGGCGTTACAATTGGGCGGGGGGGGGGGGGGGGGGGGGGTTGCTACTGGTATCTAGTGGGTAGAGGACAGGGATGCTGCTAAACACCCTGCAATGAAATGCGCAGGACAGCCCCTACAAAAATAATTATCCAGCACCAAGTGTCAACAGTGCTGAGGTCGAAAAACCCAGCCATAAATTAAAACCAACAGTCATTTCACAGGTGTTATTACTAAAATAAACTTGAACAACTACAGCTATATTCATCTATAGGAAAAGTTATACCACATCCCCTTCAACAAAATTATGTATGTGTCTACAGATGACATGGCAAAAGGAAAAAAAATGACCACACTATATGACCAGATTTTCAATGTGAAACAGCCATGTAACCACAGCTTTCTTCTTTCAACTGTCAGAAAGCAAAGTTACAAGTAAACAGAAGTAATATATTTTTACCCATAATTAGTCCTTAAAGAAGTCACAATCCAAAAGATACTATAATGTGGACTCAAATCTTCCTCCCTCTTTAATTTCTCTCAGTACGTATTCAAGAAAATCTTTAAAAAATTAAAAACCATAGTAAAGAACACAAGGCATCTTTCCTGGCCCCAAAGAAGAAAATGATACACACATTTTCCTTCCCCAAATACATAAATTAATCAATAGACATCTCAAAATGTATTTACTTTTATTCTGAAACCACTTATCCTTTAATAAACATTCACTAGAAGATAATTAAAATATTGTGGTTCTTTGCAATATTTGAACTATAAAACAATTATTTAAGTAAATATCAGAAAGGGGCAAAAAAAAGGGGAATATTCCCTGTTTAGGTAAGTTACCTGCAAATTTAGTCTGAAGAACAATTCCTTAAGTAACATGGAATCTTACCTTTAAACAAAAGCATTTATTTAAGGAAATAATTTCATAAATGATAATATAATCACATTGGACTATGAGGGAGTCATTAAATTATATTCAGAAAATATAAAAATTAGGGGGAAAATACTTATAATAAGCAAAAGATGCAATGTGATATAAAAATGGTAAGAAAATTAAAAAAACAATGCAAACGGATACCAAACAAAACAAAATACCAAGCCTGGAAAGAAATATACCAAGAGATTCATAATGGTCATACTTTGGGTGGTGAAGATAGAGGGATTATTTTTCAATTTACTGAATTTTCCAAACCATCTTTATTCAGAAATCATCCTATTTTTAAAAGAAAAAAAATTTAAGAGGAAAAAACTTTTATCATATTCTCAGTTATTTAAATTTCAGATATCTACCTGAGTCTTTCAGAACCCATCTTCATCACAGTCTATACACCTAATACATTATTCCCTAACTTGTTACAGATTGACTCCACTTCTTTCTTTCTTTCTAAAATGCAATAGGGTCTTTAAGCTGAAGGATTACAGGGATAAATTCACATGTATTTTAAAATACAAAACTACTCTTCTACAGAGCAAAGGCATTTGTCAAAATACAGCGTGCTTGTATCTTTTTCTTACCCCACTTTCTCTTTGTGAAATAGGCATCAGCATTAGGGTCATTAAAATGTCTGCTCATCATAGTTTCTCCTCCAGCATGGAAATCATATGCAAACACAAGAGCTTAAAGTAAAACACAAACACTCATTACTGCAATCTGGCTTCAAATAATGAAGCCCACCAGGGGACATGAACAGACATTTCTCCAAAGAAGATATACGGATGGCCAATAGGCACATGAAAAGATGGTCATCATCACTGATCATCAGGGAAATGCAAATCAAAACTACACTAAGCTATCACCTTACACCCGCTAGAATGGCAAAAATAACCAAAACAAGAGTAACAAATGTCAGAGAGGTTGTGGAGAAAAAGGAACCCTCATACACTGCTGGTGGGAATGCAAACTGGTGCAGCCACTATGGAAAACAGTATGGAGATTTCTCAAAAAATTAAAAACAGAAATACCATATGACCCAGCCATCCCACTACTGGGTATCTATCCAAAGAAATTGAAATCAGCAATTCCAAAAGTCCCATGCACCCTTATGTTCATTGCAGCATTATTTACAATAGCCAAGACGTGGAAGCAACTTAAATGCCCATCAACTGATGAGTGGATAAAGAAGATATGGTGTATATATATACACATACATACACATACACAATGGAATACTACTCAGCCATAAAAAGGATAAAATTGTCCCATTTACAACAACATGGATGGACCTTGAGGGTATGTTAAGTGAGGTAAGCCAGATAGAGAAAGACAATCTCTGTATGACTCCACTCATATGTGGAAGTTAAAGACGTAGACAAAGAGAACAGATTAGTGGTTACCAGGGGAAAGGGGTGGGCACAAAGGGTGAAATGGTGCACCTACAACACGACTGACAAACAATAATGTACAACTGAAATTTCACAAGGTGGTAAACTATCATAATCTCAATAAAAAGTTAAAAAAAAAATGAAGCCCACAAGCAGAAACACAATTACAAATTACTCACAAGGCTCTGCAAATGCTTTAGTGGTAAATACTTCACGCAAGGTTACAATATTTGAGTGCTGAATTTTTTTCCACATATCGACCAACACCATGCACTTTGTGTTAACAAGACGAAAACCTGAAAAAAGAAGAATTTTTCTACTAACCTGTAAATGAAATCTCCCCATCACTCCATCATAAATGTGAAGAAAAAGCTGTCACACATCACTTTATGAGGTACTAATTTCCAAATGAAATAATAAATTTATTTACTGTCCTTTAATATATAAATATATAATATATAAATATATTTAAATAAATAAACACACTCAGGAAGGTTTGAATTTAACCTCAATAACATGCTTCTGAAAGAGGATAACTTATCTTCCTTACCATGTATCCTCCGAAGGCAGTATGGCAGATCATCTTTGCTATTAACAGCTTTGTAGCAAGATGTAATGTATCCAAAATTACTTGATTTCTGTATCCGGTTGGGTGGTGGCAGTGGTTCTAGAGGGAACAGGCTATGGTAGCTGTCAACTTCAGTAGGGACTGCTAGAGTAATTCACAAGAAGATGACTTTAACTTGCAGACAATTCATAAATCTCTCAGAGTAATAAAGAATCAAAACACATTTTTGCATTCTATAACAGTGTCAACATTCATAACAATTCTATGAAACAGTTTCCACTATCAATAAAAATAGGCATTATAAAACCATCAAAGAACAACTTCATTTCATTTGCTCAAAAATATTTCTTTTGTAGTATAACTTTTTTGTTTCTCAGCTTATTAGAAACAATTTGTATTATCACTTGGAGATATTAAACATTTCTAATTCTGATGCTGAATAAAAATCAAGTTTTACCTCTTTAAGCATTTTATTTTGTACAAAATATATTTAGACAATGGTGTTAAGCATATGAATTGTTTTTTGAAGCATAAAGAAATTCAAAACAAATAACCTTAAATTTGAGAGTATGTATATGTAATACGTCTGTGTGTATATGTATGTACAAATATGGCAATCTGTATCAAAACTCTCAAACCATTCAGTGGAATAGCATAGCTTTAATCTCTAGCAAAATATAAAAGAAAAAAACCTGAAACAACTCTACCACCATGCCTGCCATGTTCTTCAAAGAAAGAAAAATTATGTTTGAGCTTATATAATGCATTGGGATTTGCTCATGATACTTTGTTAGGCATTAAAAACTGCTTATCTTGAATCCCAATTTGTTGTTTCTTACAAAGACTAGAAAGTTATAGACTAAAACGTGTTCAGTGGTTGGTTTCTCTATAGAATACAGGTAATTTATTTTCCCTTCTTTATTGCTCCCTATTTTCTAGAACGTGTCAGTTTCATGATCCAAAAAGACAAGCAGTTTTTTAATGCTTCAAATACAATCAATTACATTTTCCAATCAGATAGCTTCCATTCTATTAAATGTCTTCAATGACTTGGGAATGTTCACGATATTTTAAGTGAAAAGAAGATAAGTGAACATGCAGAATATGCATAGAAAACCATCTAGAAAGAAATAGAGCAAAACTTTAACAGTGGTAAGTAACCTCTGAGTGGGAGGATTTTTACTCTCTCCTTTACATTATCCTGTATTTGCCAATTTTTTTACAATAAATACGTTTAACACTATTTTTAAAAGATGGCAGTAAATCTCAAAACAAAACCCTCACAAAAATAACTGATAATTTTTGACCTATAACTGTTAGGAAACACAGGTGAAATCCTATTAAGAAAACTCTAATTCCAGAAGACAGGTTCAAAATGATCCCTCTCCCTTTGCCAAAAACATACACTCATTATCTCTTAGTTCTTGAAACAATTCTATGAGCTAGGATTCCCTATTTCATAAATAAGGAAGATAAGGATTATACATCTAGAGAGGGAGCTGGGATGCAAACCCAGGGCTCTGATTCCATAGTCTTGTACTCAACTCCTAGATGGCAATTTCGGCCATAGTGCAAAACAAATATGGACTCAAGGTAACTTTTAAACCAAGGCCAAGTGGCATGTTCTATTGAAATAAAAGCAGTATAAGGGAAGTATACACACAAGTGAATATAGCTGTAACTTCTGCTCATTTATTATTTTTTATTTGAACAATCAGTGTAATTTCCACTAAGAAAAAAATGGTAAATAAATTTTGTTTCCTAGCTATTTCACAAGGAGCATTTAATAAGGCAAGTAATTATTTTCAAATTAGTAAAAATGTATTGAGTACATACTACGTATTAGTGAACACATATTAGTGAAATACGGGTTGCTATCAAAAGGCTTAAAGAAAAACAAAGGATAGAGATTTACATAAAACCTAATATACTACAAGGCAAAATGGCTATTAAAAAAGTACAAGTGACCACAGCACTGGTTCTTAAACTTCAGCGCCCTTCAGTGTCACCTAGCGGCTTGTTAAAACAGTTTAGGCCTTCTGCTCAGTTTCTGATTCAGGAGGTCTAAAGTAGGGCCCAAGGATTTACAGTTCCAACAAATTCCCAAGTGATAATAAAAAGATGCTGCTGTGTCAAGGGACCACACTTTGAACACCAATACACATGGAAATACAGAGAAGGGAGCCATTCCCAAGGATATTATGAAAGATCTCACAGAAGATTTGGCATATTTCTACAAAATGAAGGATGAGACTGCTTTTAATGAGCTAAAACAAGTGGAAGGAGTGCTTTATGGTGAGGGAGTAAACAGAATAACAAAAAATAACATTTGAATGTGTACACTGGGTTCAGGATCAGTGAAATCTCACCCGCCAGGAGAATAGGATATACCACAGCAAAGGCGCATAGTGCAGATAAAGCTGAGAGAGAAAAATTTGATTTCTGCCTGCAATACCTTCCCTTTTTTTTTTTCTTTCTTTTTTGAGGAAGATTAGCCCTGAGCTAACTGCTGCCAATCCTCCTGTTTTTGCTGAGAAAGACTGGCCCTGAGCTAACATCCATGCCCATCTTCCGCTACTTTATTATATGGGATGCCTGCCACAGCATGGCTTGTCAAGCGGTGCCATGTCCGCACCTGGGATCCGAACCGGCAAACCCTGGGCTGCCGAGAAGCAGAACGTACGAACTTAACCACTGTGCCACTGGGACAGCCCCAATCTCTTACCATTATAATGAATGAGTGAAAAAATACAAACGCCCTTTCAATGTTCCTAAAAGAAATAGGCAGTCTCTTTGATAAATCTTCTCCATGGTCATCAAACAAAAATATGAACTAATATGGGATTAGATCAAAGGGAAGTATAAATGCTATACTAAAGACTTGAAATTTACTATGCCAAACAGTGGTACTCATAGCATCAGCGTGACAAACAGATTGAGGGACAAAATCAATTAAAAAAAATCTTATGCTCTTAACCTCTTTATCCCTGTGTCTACTTTCAGACAAGACACGCTGAAATCTATACATTGAAGGAAAAAAAACCACTTCAGCAGAAAACTAAGCATTATCTAAAGGACCCCTCCAGTGTCTGATTCTGACTCTGTGGAAGGAATGTCACCCTCTGTGAACTGCAGGGAACTGGCAGCACTACAAAACAATTCTTGTCTACACACACGTACGTTCTGCTCTACCTGGTGGAGCGTCAACTGACCTCCCTCCACCCCTGTAGAAAAGCCAGTTTGCACATTCATTTCAACATTCCTGATCTAGAATATGTCTTATAACATGTGAGTGGCTCCCTCATGACTTAAATAAAATCTTTAATAGGTACTCATTTTTATATCTGTTCATCACAATTTTAACTTTTTTCAGAAAGTCGTCTTTTAATACTACATTCCCAGTCTACCCTGAAATAATCATACATGGCCTAATATTAATGTTAAAAAACAAATGTTTCCACTAATAGATAGGAATACTCATTGTTACTCTGCTCTTTGTTTCTAGTTCAATTTAACAAATGCACAAAATTAAGTATAAATAAAGGGATTAGAGATGCCTCAATCACTGTTAGGCATCAAAACTCAAAGTAAAGAAAATCAAGTTGGAAGATTATAGATAGAGCTGTGTTTTTTAGTTTAGCCCCAATTTTTAGTCTAGGGCCCAATTCTACCAAATAATATTAAAAAGTAATGATAAGAAAACTTTAGTTTCTTTCCCCTATTCAACCCTTTTGCCCCCTCAAAAATCAAACACAATGATAGGTTGGAAGTAAGATTTTGAATGTCTGAGATTCACTATGGTAAATCTACAGCAGCTTCTCGATCTCAGCACTGATATATTGGATCCAATAATGCTTTGCTGTTGGGGACTGTCCTGTGCATTGTAGGGTGTTTAGCAGCACCTCTGGCCTCTATGCACTAGTAGCCAGCAGTACTTCGCTGCCAGTTATGACACACAAAAATGTTCCAGACATTGCCAAATGACCCATGAAGGGTAAAATCATTCCTGGTTAAGTACCACTGATCTATAGGAAATAAATTATGATTTCAGAGTTGAGAAGTACTAATTTGATTGAAGTATGAAGTATGGAATGGAAAAAGGAAAGAAAAAAGCCAGCAAGACCAAAGATTAATAAACAAGTCAACACGAGATGAAGGTTAATAATAAACATAAGACAAAAAAGATCAGAGCTAGAGCAATGACAGAAAAAAACATTTATTAAACCTTGTTTAAACACCAGTGCAGAAAATTGGATTCATCATAATCTTTAGTTTGTGACATTCAAATCACTGGTTCATGTCTATGCATGCCCTGCTTTTATTTAGTTAATTATTCTTAATAATGTAATAAGGATCTGCAAACTCAGCACACAAAAGCTCAGACCTTGACTCTACCAATCTATAGCATATACAGTCATGTGCCGCATAACGATGTTTCAGTGGGTGTTAAATAATTAAGGAAAAATTCAACCTGAATACTTCAAAGGTTATGACAGATAAGTTCCCTGTTCATCTAAACTGGAAAAATCAGTCTTAAGACATAAGAGCCAGACATATTCCTCTTAATTCTTTAGCAATCAAGAAGCTATATAGTGGACTATGCTCAACTCTTGATTACAACCAGGTGTTGTGAGATTCTCTCTATGGCAAATGTATTCCTACTGTATTATTTACAAAGTTTTGCTAAATTATATCATATTTCATTTTGCTATATACAGCAGTAAGCTAGGGAAAGAGATTTCAATGCTGAGAAACACTGTGGTACAGTCAGAAAAACTGAGGTTTAAGGCCTGACTCAGGCAGCCATTTACTAGACAGTAGTCTTAAAGGCAAGTTACTTAACCTGCCTGTCAACTTCAGTTTTCCTCATATGTAAAACGGAGATAATATTAGTATCTATGTCACAGAATTTTTGTGATGAAGAAGACATGTAAAGCATGTAATTAGCACACTGTCTCGCACACTGTAGTCTCAAAAATAATAATTACCCTTCAGTACCTAGAGTTCATCAAGTTTCAGAAGACAGTAATATTCTAGTGCTCAAGTGAGGTAAATCACCAAGAATCACCATAAAACTATCAAATTTTTTTGATGAACCAGAATATTGTCACATGTAGAATAATTTTAAATGAACTAAATGATCAGTGGTATCTTGAAACTCTTCTTAAGTAGATTTCAAATAAATACATTCATATAATAGTAATTAGATAGGTTAAGGCATAAAAACACGTATGACTACTTAAGAATTATAATACCCTTTCAAAGGAAGGATGAATCAACTTGCATTTTACCTGGCATATCTGCTTGATCAATTTGAGCCATTGTTATTAAATGTCTGTTAATCAGCTCCTATGAAGAGAAAACAAGTATACTTACATCTAAACACAGCTTCTGACATCTGGATTTTTCTATTGCAAGTAAATAGCATAAGTATGAATGTTTTTGGTATGTGCACTTTCAAATGTTATTATCATGAAAAAACATTTCTAATAATGGTAAAACATCTAAATTCTAGTCCTAGATAGACCTGCCCAAAACTAAGGTTGGGTTTTAGCACATAACCCAAAGCATATAACTAACTCTGTGGCTGAAAACTCAAGGTCTACTCTAAGCTCATCAATGATTCACTCTACGAACACTATAGTGCTACAACTTACTTCTGTGAAACAAAAATATTTTTAAGCCTCTAAGTGTAAAATGAAATTCCACAAACCAAATAATACCTAGCAGTTTACGAAAAAACAAACAAAAAACACACCTAAGTTATTTTGAAAACCTACTTTATAGAAAATATTAAGCTCTCTTAAAATGAGGTTTATTTTGGGGCCAAACTTCTTATTCCCAACCTACAGGTATTGGCCAAAAGTTGTCTGAAGGTTAGAAACCATTTAAATCATTTATTTATATACTTCAAAGACATCTTGAATGCACAGGATATGAAGTGCAGAAAGACTGCTCATTTAAATATCTATTCTATGTTTTATATCCTAACTCATAATTACTTGCAATTTGCTTGAATAAGGTTTCCTTAAATAAACATACAGTTAGAACTCAAATTCTAAATTTTATTTGCTTTAGTACAGCACAGTAAATAATATGATCTGAAAAGAGCCCTGGTTCTTTCTCCAGTTCTTTGCTAAAGCACAAGAGACATTAAGTATTTCCACTATGAATTCTGAAAGTGTACCTGTCGGAGCTCATCAGCCATGAAGAAGGAAGGTGCATTTGCTTTTGGTTGCATATAAGCAACGTGAGGTGCAGTTGGAGGATAAATATGATAGTTTGGAAATACCTAAAAAGGTAGGGAAGGGGAAAATGTAATGACAAATTTTTATCGTAGTTTTGATAAAGTTTTAATCTTTAAATGAGTAATAAATTGTTACATTTTTAATCTTTAAATGATAGTAAATTAAAACCTCAGAGGACAGCAGTTATCAGTATACTTTCTGAATAAATTCATTTAAAAAATAATCTCATATTGTAACAATCAATTTAAAATACCTAATGAGAAAGGAAATATTTCTTCAGATATAGCAAAATTTAAGCTCCAATGAGAGGCTCTTTGGAAAAAATGTTACACAAACAGTTTGTAAGTATTTTTTTAAAGCAACTGGAAGAAAGGAAGAAAGCAGATATTAAAGGTGTTTGGGTACAGTCAGATAATGAAGTAACACCGCCCTGGCCGCCCAAAGAACTGCCCACCTGAAGGGCTTTTTGCGGCCAACATAAACAAAGCCTTATCTCTAGACTTGTTGAACACTTCAAACTGCAACAGGAAAGAGGACCAACTTACTCTGGGTCAGCAGTTTAAGCCAAGAGAAGGGTGCAACAATATATTTATCTTCCAAGCAAACTACAACAAAGTTACTAAATCTGCTTCCAGCTTCTTGTTTTTCATTTTTCCACTTGGACTCTTCTCACCACCCTGCTTTCTTCTCTTTTTCCTCTGCCTCTCCTTCCCTACACTGTTCTATGACATAAAATCAAAGTACATTCTAAAATTTCTTTTCTTTTGTTTTATCTTTACATTTTAAAAGCTGAAACAAACATTTTTTTCTCTTTCAAAAATGAATTCAGCAGATTTCTGTCGCCCTCAGATGATTATTCTGCTCTGTAACTCAACTAGGAAGTGGTTTTGCAATACTTGTAAAGTTTCCTTTAACCTATATCTGCAGGAGAATAATACCTCCTTTTTCTTGCCTTGGTTTCCTTACATCAGATAGCATACTTTGGCTTAACTAGCTCAGGTTTACCATAAGCATATTTTTTAAGAGTGGTTTGAAGGGTAAAAACATTATAAAAATGCGCCATATATAATATCTACAAAAAGAGCTGACAGTTTTGTGACAAAAGAACCTCTTTCTACAAATACCATAAAATAAAATATAATAAAAATGTAAATAGTTATAAAATATAAGAAACAAAAAAAATTGTAAAAGATTAATGGAATTCTTACTTGAAAGAACCAAGGAAAGTCTCTACTCTACCTCAATTATTTGACCTTCTGTTCGGCAAGCTGTTCTGTGATAATTTTTGAAAGATCTCTGACCAAAAACAAAACAAAACAAAAAACTATTAGCTATTTTATTATTTTTTAAAAAGCATTTTACATGATTTACAAGTACTTCTATAAATGTTTTCACATTTATTTCTCCTAGGGTGGTTAGGTATTATTATCCCCACTTACAATTGGGGAAACAGTCTCAGAGGTACTAAGATTCAAGAGTCACAAAACGATGGCAGAACTGGGACTCTTAGAAATTAAAAATAAAAAAGGAATCTGTTGTCTTTCCACTCAAACCTTTTAGTAAAATATTAACTTCAATAAAAATAAATCATTAATTTAACTTGTGGGATCAAAATCTGCTTACTAAAATCCAAATATACTTTTCATCTAATCCTATCACCTATGATTATGTCAAACGTCTATAGTTTAGATTAGCTTTCATATTTTAATGGAATGTGGCTTTCTTATTCATGAGCTCTTCATCTACTACTTATTTTTCTATAGTTAAAAAAATAATTTTTGAACACGGACAAAATAATGAAGAGAAAAAGGTACAATTTACGGATCATGAGAATACTTCCCTTTCCCTCCTCTCGGCCCCCACAGTCCTTTGGGAGGTCTCTTCTCATCCATAATCAGGGCTCCCTAAGCCTCCTCCCTCCTAACCCAATGACTCACACTGGAAGCCTCTTATCACTACGTGTCCTCCACTATCCAGAAATCTAGCTATTGAATCACTGCCTCTCCTGAGACAAGAATTTATCATCAGTTTGCTTTCATTAAGTACTGATAAGACATCAGCTACTTTCTCTGACTTCTTACTAGAAGTGAAACTACCTATACCTGTATCCAAATGTCAGCAAACATCAAGTCCAGCTAGCACATGTACTAGGTAACCCCACAAGCAAAACAGGTCGTAAACTACTAAGCTAGAGTTTGCACATAACCTAATTTCAGATTAAAACCAGATTTGTCCATAACTAGAGTTATTATTAATGCAGAAACAGATTATTTTCAAAAGATAAGAAGAGATTAGAATTATCATCTAAATTAGAAAATTAAACATTCACTTTTTCCTATCACAGTGAAAAGATGCAATTAACCTCATTAATAAGAAGGAACTGTTCTAAGAGTCCTACCACTGCTCCTTGAACGCAGACATACCATTCCAGTCAAAGGCGCTGGGGTCGTGTCTGTGTAGAAGTAAGTCGTCCCACCGACAGTTTCCTTTTGGATCACCTGACCAGAAGACGGAGTCTGAGAGACAGGATTACTAACAGGTGTAGAGGCACTAGAAGGCACCATGTAATTTGCTGGATTTGGAGTGTGACTTCTTCTTCTGGGAGCAGGAGAAGTATGTGGAGTGATCTTGGGGGAATGAAGAGGGGAAGATCCAGCAGACAAGGACATTCCTGAAGAAGATGTAAAAACGTTTCTTAATGGAGCAAAAAATTGGTTTTAGAGAAAAAAATCTGGAAAATAAAATGCAAACATTCATTTGGAAGAAACATCACCTTTAGCAAATTCTTTAAGTGCAAAGATAGACAATTTTAGCTTGTTTTGTCTTAGAGGAAGCTCTGATTAAAGCAAATGTAAAGAAGTCTCTTTTCTCAAATGTAGTCATTTCCAAGTAAATTAGGAAATTTATTGCAAGAATAGTCTCCTCCATATCAAGGTTTACATAAGAAACTTCAATAATAAGAATCACCAATAACTTAATGAATTAGGTTAATGGGAAAATGAGAAATAACAAATGATAGGACTCTAGAAAATTATGCATTCTATAAAAACCTTTCTTTCATAAAAGGCATAATTCCTTTTTTGTTAAGAATCATTTAAAACTATGGCTATTAATACAAATACCAAAGTCTCATAAAATATTATAGTATTAAAAACAAACTATTTAACGAGATCTACCAGATTTCTTTTGGCCAAAATAGAAAACAGAATGGTTTGAAAAAGCAAAAAAGAAAATAAGTCTAGTCTTAGCTGAAATACATGGCAGCTTAAACATATTCTTTTAATCAAGCAGTATACTGTTTTGATGCCTTTTGTTTTTAACTCTAAATAGGCACACACTAAAACAACTGAAAATTTCTGTAGATGCATACTTTTTAAAATTAGGCCAACTGATACCACTATGTTCTAGTGAAAGTTTTACCTACACACAACAAGTAAGAAACCATTATATGCAGAGAATTCTCTATTATGAATCTATTGTGAAGAAAGGGAAAGGACAATTGTCTTTAGCCTTCAGGAGATTCCGAGCTAACTGAGAAAACGAGACCAGGTCACATGTAAAAGACATATGACAACTTACAAAAACACTCAAATGTAAATATACTGTAAACTACATGCATAAATGCAGATGGATGCAAATTAATTCAAACCAGGCAGAGTTAATCAAAGGCTTAATGGAGGTGATCAGTTCTGAGCAGAGATTGAAGACGGTTTCTAGAGCTACAGTTAAACTGCCTGAAAAAATTGGCTTATCCACAAACTGTTTTCTGGCTATATGGGGAACAACTAAAAACCTTCACCTTCGAAGTAATATGTTATTTCACAATTCAAGGAAAAAAGTTATCAAAATGCCTCTGGTCACAGAAATACGATTAAGAGGGATATGAATTTCAATTTATAAGAATTCACAAAACATTAATATTGTTTTTTGAAAAGATGCAGGTGAACAAAAATAAGCTGAGAACTGAGATTACACTTATCTTTACTCTGGACAGCTCTTTGCACTTTCTTAAGAGCTTTGACATAATTATTTCATCTGGTTTCTAAGCAACTAAGTTTCCACTCCCAATTTAATACTCCTACTGCTATAACACAATGTCTACTGCAGTGACATTAAAACAGGCCAGGAAGTCTCAAGAATGTCTTAAATGTATCTAAGAGAACCTTTAAAAATCTAAAACCCCTTTAAAAAACAATTTATAAGGAAGCCAAACTACTATATTAAGATGTATGGATAATTTTTTAAAAAACTGTTCCAGAGTTCTCTGTGTTTTTTCTAACTCCATATTATACACTGATGCAAGTTAATCCATACAGCAAAAATTGGGAAGATGATTAAACTACTTTCAAAAGATATATACTCCCCACTTATCTAATATGAAATGCATTTAGTTTTCCTAAAGCTAGTCACTAAGCCTTTCGAAGATAAAACTGGCCAAGCCACCAAAGATGAGTAAATTTGTTTACTACCTTTTAAGTTAAGTAACAGCAACAAATATAGCTACCAGTTCTTAAGCACTTTCCATGTGTCACGCACTAATAAAAGTGCTTCACATACCTCAGTCTATTTAATCCGCACAACAATTCTATAAGATAGGTATATCATATTCACCTCACAGAGAAGGAAACATCCTAAAATTTTAAAACATTTATTGTAAAGAGAAATATAGGTTACTAAACAAAAGAATCAAGATTCAAACTCAGGTCTATTTGATTCCAAAGCCTAGCCAATAAGCTCCTAGTGCTCCTAGCCAATAAGCTATATTGTTGCCTATTTCCTAAGTCTTATACTAGAGAACTGAAACGGGATCCAATAAACTTAGTAGTATTACTGTGACTGCTTAAGCCATGTGGGAAGGAGCAGGTGCAGCATGGGGTAAAGAAAGATTCTGACACCAAAGTAGGTATGTAAGTGAGACAAAAGGTAGAAACCCTCTTCAAGGTTAAATACATGGAGAAAGATTACCAAAAACAATCTGAGGTAAGTTAAGAAGGGAATTTATGTATGGTAGAATTTACAAGATGTAAGTAATAAGGCTTCCCTTAAGAATTTTTAATTTCGTGGCTATTCTAATACAAAGTTGCAGCACTGAAATCTGAGTTCATATATCTCAGGTCAGGCTGACTGGAATTATTTTAAAACACTCAAAGTAAAACATGTACAATAGTAAGTATCACCACCCACAAGGGTAACAGGATATTTAAATTGTACAGGAAGCTAAATACGAAATTAACCCCTAAATTTCAAACAACCCCAAATATCAAATGTAGTCACAAAAGGCACAGCTTTGTGCCACCACAATATTCTACAAACTAAGAATTGAGTAAAATATGCAGCTATCTGCTTAGAGAGAGATTGTGTACTTGTGTTGTGAAGACAATAACCACAACATACTTAATATTAACTGCCTACATACAATACTAAATTATAAACAGTATGAAGGAATAGAACCACGCTACAGAAATGAGTAGTTAAAAATAAAGGTGAATTAAAATCAACAGATTCAACCTCATCTCTCTCACATGTAAATATTTCTTTGTAAGTTCTATCTTTCCACATATGGGGGGGTGATGCTAATTGTGGTTATTACAAAACCCTGCTATTAACTGGTACTCAATCACTAGAATACTTAAGTAAATACAGTAACACACTGAGGATACCATAAGAGACAATCTAGAAGAATGAAAATTTGTATTAAAAGCTGAATTAGAAATATTTCTTTTTGTATTTATTTTTGTATTACTTTTTGTCTTTTTATTCTTAGAACATTTCAGTGACATCATATACAATAAGTGCACTATAATTTCTTATTAAGTAAATATGAAAACTGAGATATTTAAGCCATATGTGATAAATTAATTGCTTTAGAACAATTGAAAAAAATCCTTCGTAAAAGTATTCAATTCAAATAAAGGTGAGGAACAATACAATAATGCTCCCTGGAGGAATTAACAAGAGCAATTAACAAAATAAAGAAATGAGACATAAAAAGTTTCAAGGCTAATTTATGGAGGCAAAATTACCAGTGTTTTGGGATGACAGGATTTGATCCAAGAAAACCAACAAAAAAGACTCTTGTAAATAATGACAGAATTCGTTAAAGTAAATGGTTACAATACTAACATATACCAAATAAACAGCCTCCCTAAACATAAACAACCAGTTAGGGCAATACCGTTTCTGGGAACTGAGAAATGTATCTGAGCCAACTCAGACACCTTCCCTCAACTCCCACCAATGCTACGAATACACGGAACTATCAGAGAAAATACAACACCCACATTTTAAAACATAGCTGAGATTAAAAAGAAAAAAACCCAAGAGAAAGAAACTACGGCAGAATTTAAACTTAAGAAGTTACATTGTGGGGAGTTAGGAGAATCACAACCTAGGCCAGATATAGTCTCTACCAGTTGAGCTTTAAATATCCACATGGGCATATAAAATATGGCCTTCAGCCCATAAAATGTAGAGAATGGAACCTAAACCCCAGTGTAAAGCCAGGAGTCTGGAAAAGGCTGTACCATGAGTAAACGTAGGATGAGAAAATTTTTAACCCATCAGCCTAGAGAGGCAAAGATAAACTTGTTGCGGATGAGATACAGAGGAAAGGAACGGGTTTGGGGTGGTGTCTTAAGAGAAATGGAAAACCCATAACTGTACCATGCATATATATATATAGGAGACAAAATTCCAAGAAAACTTCATGTTACAAAAATCCCAGTGAGAAATTAACATAAAACTTGAATTGCAGTGGCAGTGGACACCTGGATGAAGAAAACACCAAGCAATCTGACGAACACTTCTACAACCCAGAACACAAAGGATCTTTCCCCAAAAAACAACTCCACTTAACTCCCAAAATGAGGATTAGTATGCACAATATACTTCAGAATTAGCACCCTGAGAAGAATGAATCACAGATAAAACGACTAAAATGATTAAGGACATGAAAGAAGTGACAAACATCTTGAAAAAACAGGACATTTGTTCTTCCCTTAAAGAGAAAACAACTCAACAGATGAGTTAAATAGCAAAGTAGACATAATCAAAGAAAGAAAAAGGTAAACTGGAGAAGGATTTGAGGAAACTAGCTGGAAATAAAACTTGGAAAACATGAAAGCGTGGTGAAGAGATACAAAAGGTAGAATGAGAAGGCAAATTTCCAGGAGAAAAAAGAATATTCAAAGAAAAATTTGTGATTTTTCAAGAAATAAACCATACAAATCCTCATTCAAGAAGTCCTGAGCAAGAGTTCTGAACAAAATAAGTAAAAATAAATCCCTTTCAATCAATTGGGTAAAACTGTAGTATGTCAAAGATAAAGAGAGGAATCTAAAAAGCTACCAGAAAAGAGAGAAACTATCTAAAAAAAGAACAATCACATTAACAGAAGACGGCATCAGCGACACTATACAATGAAATAATGTATTCAAAGTAAGGAGAGAAAATAATTGTCACCTTGAAGTTTATACACAACTTACAAATAAGGAGAACAATAAAGACATTTTTACGGTTTGTTACATCTCCTGCTGAAAGAACAATTAAATGATCAACTTCAGTACAGAGAAAACTCCTTTCCCAAAAGGCACAGACTATAAGAATGTGTAGGTAAATTAATAAGTATTGAAGATTGATTAGTCTGAGATAGGTTAAAGCCAAAGTGTAATTAAAATTCTAGATAAGTATAACATTGAAAAAGGGCAGGAAGGACCAAAGTTATTAAAAATCTTTGAACTAATATCTTTACCTTCTTCCTCTTCAACAATTTCATACTCAGTAAAGCATGCATGGTAAAATTCTAGTGATGACCACTATATAATAAAACAGAAATGTAATATATGACATCCAATCTCTACCTCACATTATTACAAAAATTACCTCAAAACGGATCAAAAGCCTAAACGTAGGAGCTAATCTATAAAACTCTAAAAAGAAAACAAGCTCAAACCTTCATGACCTTTAACTAAGCAATGAGTTCTTAAGATATGACACCTAAAGCACACATAACCAAAGGGAAAAAAATTTAAATTGGACTTCGTCAAAATTTCAAATTTTTTCTACTTCACAAGAAACTATCAAAAAAGTAAAGAACAAATACACAGAACGGGAGAAAATATTTACAAATCATATATTCAATAAATGTCTAGTATGTAGAATATATAAAGAACAATTCAACAATAAAAAGAAATAACCAAATTTTAAAATGGGCAAAGTATTCAAATGGACATTTTTCCAAAGAAGATAAAAAGAAGCTCAACCTCATTAGTAATTAGGGACACGTAAATCAAAACCACAATAATAGCATTTCATATCCACTAGGATGACTATAATCCAAAACAAGGATATGGGGCTAGCTCCATTAGCACAGCAGTTAAGTGCACACATTCTGCTTCGGTGGCCCGGGGTTCACTGGTTTGGATCCCAGGTGCGGACATGGCACTGCTTGGCACACCATGCTGTGGTAGGCATCCCACATATAAAGTAGAGGAAGATGGGCACGGATGTTAGCTCAGGGCCAGTCTTCCTCAGCAAAAAGAGGAGGATTGGCGGCAGATGTTAGCTCAGGGTTAATCTTCCTCAAAAAAAAATAAACCAACAAAAACAAAACAAAACAAGGATAACAACAAGTGTTAGTGAGAAAAGGGAGAAATTGAAATCCTCATACATCCCTGGTAGAAATGCAAAATGATGCAGTCACTTTGGAAAATAGTTTGGCAGTTTCTCAAATTGTTAAACATAGAATTCTCATATGACCCAGTAATTCCACTCCTAAGCATGTTACCCAAGAGAACTGAAAACATATGTTCACACAAAAACTTATACATGAATGTTGATAGCAGCATTATGCATAATAGTCAAAAAGAAGAAACAACCCAAATGTCTAACAAACTGATAAATGGGTAAACAAAATGTAATCTATCCATACAACGGAATATTACTCACCTGTAAAAAGAAAATACTGATACATGCTATAACATGGATGAACCCTGAAAATATTATGTTAAGTAAAAGAAGCCAGACACAAAAAGGCTACATATTGTATGGCTCTATTTATATCAAATGTCCAGAACAAGCAAATCCATAAAGACATAAAGTAGATTAATGGTTTCCAGGGACCGGGGAGAGGGAAAATGAGGAATAACTACTAATATGTATAAAGTTTCTTTTGGGGGTGATGAATATGTAGAATTAGATAGCTATGATGGTTCCACAATCTTGTGAATATATTAAAAACCACTAAATTGTATAGTTTAAAAGGGTGAATTTTATGATGTGAACTATATCTCAGCAAAAAATAGCATCTGAATCATTGCTGGAGGTGAGGAGAGAAAGATCAAGAAAACTCCATTAATCCAATAGAAGTCCGGGCAACTAATAAATTGCGAAAAAATATCCACTTATGTTAATTAGCAATAAAAAGATAAACTATCTAGGCATAAACTTAACTAGAAATGTGAAGGAAAGGTTAAAATTCCACTGGCAGAAACAAAAGATAATTTGAACAAAAGAAAATAAATACCTGTACTTATTTGTCATAAGATGTCAATTCTACATTTAACTAATCTAAAAATATAATGCAATTTCAATAAAAATAGCAATAGAATTTTTTTAATTAGCCAAACCAATTATATCCATGTGGAAAAATAAACATTAAGAATAGCTAGGAAAATTATTAAAGAAAATCGAATACAGAGGAAGAACAGAGAAAAAGAACCAAGAACAAAAAAGTAAGAGGAAGAAGAAAAAGTATGGTATAAGACCATCAGCTATTAAAAAGTGATAAAAGCTTCAGCAACAAAAATGTTTGACAAAGGCTCACATGAATACAACAGAAAAGGTACAAAATTTGACCTCAAATACATATGAAAAAATAAGTATAAGATAAAGGTGGCATTTCACACTTTAGGGGAGGAGATGGACAAGAGTCAGATATGACAACCTACTAGTCGTCACTACATGATGGAATGAATAAAGATATAAGCAAACAGATGCTTATTTAATAAAACAAAAGCAACTCACTCTTTCATTTATTACACCTACATAAATTTCAGATAAATATTCAGATTGAATATTTAAGAGTTTAAAATAAAAAGTATCTCAAAGAATATTTTTAAAAATACAATGTTATGAAGACACAAAATGAAAAGGTCAAAAAAGAAAATGTTAATTTAACTTCTTCAAAAAATAAATGCTTCGGGGCTGGCCCAGTAGCATAGTGGTTAAGTTTGTGTGCTCTACTTCAGCAGCCCCGGGGTTTGCAGCTTTGGATCCCAGGCACAGACCTAGACGCCACTCATCAAGCCATGCTATGGCAGCGTCTGACATACAAAATAGAGGAAGACTGGCACAGATGCTAGCTCAGTGACAATCTTCCTCAAGCAAAAAGGGGAAGATTGGCAATGGATGTTAGCTCAGGGCCAATCTACCTCACCAAAAAACAAATTTCTACACAGCAACAAAAGGTAGTGTCAACACTTTATAAAGGGCTAATCTGCTTAATACATAGTTCTTAAAATCATTAAGAAAATAAAAAGCAATCAATAGAAAATGGACAAATTACACAACTAGCCAATTCATAGAAAAAAAAATTAAACGCCTTAAACATAAAAAGATGCTCCTGTTCACTGATAATTACAGAGATGCAAATTAAAACCAGTATATCAACGGCCTCTTCTCAGATTGGCATTGATTAAAAAGTTTATTTAGACAATTATTAATAGGGTGAGTGGCATATAAATACTGGCATACACTTTTGCTACAAACTGTTACAATCTGTTTTGGAAGACAATTTGGCAATACCTATCAACAAAAACTACTTCATTGACATGATAATAGTAAACAATTCAAATGAAAAATAAAAGCTGTGAACTCCACAAAAGAGGATATTTTTGTCTTGCTCATCTTTGTGGCCCACAGGAGTCACTGAATAAATGCCTCATGAACAAATGTTAAGGTTACTTTTTAAATCCAGGAAAAAGCAAAAGTAATATTTTCTTTTCTCAGACAAGTTTTAAAAAGTTGTCCTCTCAGAAACAAATGCACCTGAGATGCCAGACTGAAATCATTCTAAATATGAAAACATTAGAAACATTTCTTTCAAAATCAGAAACAAGACAAAAATGTCAATTACGACTACTTCTATGCAATACCATACTAAAAGTCTTAACCAATGCAACAAAACAACAGAAAAAAAGTCTGCAAAGGAAGAGATAAAACTATTATTATTTTCAGGGAATTGTCCAAATAAGAAACCACAAAATATTATGAACAACAGAATTTATCAAAGTAACCAACATATAAAAGTCAACTACATATTTACACACTAGAAATAATTCAAAAATTTTACGTTTTAAAGATACCAATTATAATACTAACAAATACTATGAAATGTCTCAGAATATCTAAGAAAATATATTAAGACTCGAACACAGAAAATTATAAAAACTTTATGGAAAGACATTAAAGACCTGGAAAAAAGAAATGAGAGATAGCCCACGTTCATGGATAAGAAGATAATATTGCAATGATGACGGTTCTCTTCAATTCATCTAAAGATTCAACACAACTTCCCTGAAGACACCAGACTTCTTCATGTACCCACAAGTCTCCAAAGCTGCTTCCTCCTCTAGTACGTTAATCAACAACACTCTATGCCAACACCAAATTCTTTAAACCCCATCCTCAGAGTAAACTCCAATTCATTCTTCTGAAAAATCTTCTAACTCTATAAAAATTTTCTTGATACCGATATTTAAAAATTATTCCCATGATTTTGTGTTTTATCTTTTGCTGCAAGTACCACACAATTCAAATTGTCTCTCTGTAGGGAAGAACTGTGCCTTAACCTCTCTCACCTATACTCATAATGGCACAATGTCAGCACACAATAAATTTGTTGAAAAGAAAGAGATATAGAGGTGAAAGTTTCCTCTTTTTGGTATCAATAATCAAGATTCTAAATATAGCATTAGCTATGATGAGGAAATGGAGAATGCCATCATCAGAATTACCTGAGTATAAGAAGAAGTTGGGAAAAGAAAAGTAAATGTTCATGCTATCAAGTGGTATAGATGTCAGTCATCATATTTAAAAGCAAATGTGAAACAAGCCATAGCCATTGTGAAAGAGAGGAATTTGAAAGAATTTGTGGTGAAAGACATTCTTCTGAAAGAGCAGTCTGATTATTCTAGTATTACTCTTTCTAGGTAAATGTAGCCTAGGTAAAACCTAGGTTACACTAATGATTTTAACACAATTCCAATAACCAAACTAACTCTCAAATAATAAATTGTCATGTATAACTACATTGAAGAGAATAATTGAGATTAGAAATTAACAAAATATATCTCATATTGAACAGATGAACTTGCATTGAAGAAAAATAGAGGAAGCATTATCTTCTTAACAACAGGATCAATGTTTGGGGCTTCATCTAAGAGAAAATCATACTAAGGAATCTATATGATCACATCCAGAAATACAAAAAACGAAATTACTACTAAAAACACTTAATACTTTATTCATTTTTTTAACCAAGTTCCCCAATCACCTCCCTAAAATAAGGCAGCTATATCCCCAAAAACAGACACTTAAATTTATATTGCTAAATTCTAACACAGTCTTAAACTTGTTAAGAATCAATAAATTCTTTCACTTCACTGGTGATTTAAAGGGGGGGCATAAAAGATCAAGTCCAAACTTGAACTCAGAGCACTTTTCTCCCCCTACTTGTTCTTTCAGTGCTTTGGAGACAAGCCTCATTTCTTAGTCCATTTCTATCACTAGCTGTTCTTAGCAGGAGAAAGTGAGTTTAAGGAAAGTATTTAACTGTAATCATTTTAACAATTAAAAGTTTGGATGTCGTGGAGTTATTTGCAATTTGATGCAACCTGTCAGACAAATCCCCAACATACTCTAAGTAACTACATGGTATGCAGGACAGAGTTCTATCGAATAGAACTTTCTGAAATATAATGTTAAAGTTACAGAATAACATCAGAAATGCACTAAACTCTCCATATGATGTTGATGGTTACTCTATAAATAAAGCTGCTTTAAAATATAATCCTCAGTTCCTCAGTAAATTTAGTAACAAAAAATCCATATTAGGGTCCCCACGACCACCCCTATGTTCAGAAATTCACGAGAACTTCTAAGACCTGGCATATAGTTGCACTCGTGGCTAAAATTTATCACAGCAATGTAGTAAGCATACACATCCATATCTTAAGGAAAAAGACAAAAGTGGAGTCTAGAGGAATTCACGTGTAAGTTTCCTTACGCTCTCTTCCTCTCGTGAGAGATCACACAGCTTACTCTTCCTCCAGTAACATATGTGCAATCTATTTGCTCAGAGAAGCCCATTAGAAACTCAGTGCCCCAGGTTTTCACAGGGGGACTGGTCACATAGGCATCTTCATCCTCAGCACATACCAGAATTCCAAACTCCCAGAAGGAATGCAGATGTGCAGGATAAACCACATTGTTTGCACAGAGTCTTGGCACAGTAAACCACCCTTATCAGTTGGGGAACAATGAGAACATTCCCCAAATCTAAGTTCCCAGATGTTGGCCAAGGGCCAACCTTACAAGCAGGCTTTTTTAAGGATAGCAGGCTCATTTCTACACAGATACCTTGAATTGTCTCCAGGATAGTCGCCACTTTTTCATAGTTTTGCCCTATAGTAAAGTGAATATTGTTATAGAGAAACACAAGGACAAATGTCTTGTTTTTTTGTATCTAAACAAATGCCTCTGGGAAGGAGGAGGAGGAAAAAAGTAAGCCTTAAATAAGGACAATGGATTTATGTTGACTCCACTACTTTTCGCCTACGTGCATTTAGAAAAAATTACATACATTAGTGACGTACAGTCCGCGGCCAGGAAATACAGCAAAGAGAAATTAAATACAGTTCACATAAAAAGGAGCTGATCCTATGTGTTTGATCAGCTCCTATCTCTAAGTATTTGACCTATCTAAATATACACACTAACCAAATATATATGTCATGGCTTAAAATAAGACTTCTGCTACTAACATTAAATAGAAAAGACTTCATAATACCATCAGTTAAGTCATATTTTAGCTTCTAGCATACTAAAATTATAGAAGCCATTCAAAAAGTTTGCTTATTTAAATATTAGGAGTATATGAAACAAAACTTTATTCTTAGAAAATAACTGTTGGACTTTTAGAACAATCCTAAAAAGAATCATCTAGGCTTTGATTTGCTGTATGCTTCATAAAAATAGCTGCTCTCAATTTTAATAGCTTAAAAACAATTCACAGCTTTTGTTCCAGAAATTCTAGTTCTACAAAGTATCCTAAAGAAACAATCCTAAATCTTGGAAGATATTTATAGCTAAGATAAATGTATATATGCACAGATCATATACATATATGCTGCTTTCTAAAACGTAACACTATGATTCAATTTTTTAATAGATAAAATAAGTCTTTAAAAACTGAATGGCAATTTGAAGGTTAGAGAAAACTGTCACTCAACTAAAATCTATTAAGGTGGTAAAAATGGTTTTCAGGGAAAACGGCTCATTATAAGTGATGCTCTATAATGTGCACTAAATTTTTACTCATGATTCAGTTACTTAATTCAGAAAAACTGTTTGAATACTTAATAACTTGACCTAAAATAAAATCAATTTCTTTTATGTTTACATTTTCAATAACCTTGAGTCTGAGTTTGTTTGCACAAAGATTAAAGTTATCTTCATTGCTTTATAAATAAAAGAATATATAAATTTCAAAATCTTAAATTTAGAAATCCTTAGTCAATATTTTTGCTTCATGATAATCACCTTATTGAGTCATCCTTAAATTCATAATTATCTTTCTAAAGATAATTAAGAATCTACTTATCTACTTACATTTAAAGATAAATAAGAATCTACCTCATGAACTTACCAATCATTTGAAGAGAATGTTTTACAATTTTCAATTTTTTTCTTCAGATTTTTTTTTTTTCCTCCCCAAAGCCCCCCGGTACATAGTTGTATATTCTTTGTTGTGGGTCCTTCTAGTTGTGGCATGTGGGACGCTGCCTCAGCGTGGTTTGATAAGCAGTGCCATGTCCGCGCCCAGGATTCGAACCAACGAAACACTGGGCTGCCTGGAGTGGAGCATGCGAACTTAACCACTCGGCCACGGGGCCAGCCCCAGAATTTCCAATTTTTAAGCCTCTCTTTACAAATTAGACAATTGGGGCCCAACATAGCTCAATGATTTGTTTAATCTATAAACTCAGTGAAGATAGAAACGAAACTAGAATCTAGGCCCCTTAAGTGCTAACACAGCCCAGTGTAGCACTTTAATGCAGCTGAACTTAACCTAAATTCACATCACTAATGGTCATATAAAAATAATGCACCTAGAAGGAAAAGTTATAGTCTAAAGAGAAAATGTGATTACAGGCAGAAGAACTGTTACATTTCAGAACATATAACATATTAAAGGAGAAGAGGATGGTATAACCAATTCAAAACACTTATCTGTTAAAGTTTCTGGAAGTCTACAATAAGCTTCAAAATTATACTGTCAGTTCTAAAGGTTTAGGTACTATGAAAAGAAACAAGGCACTATGAAGCTATGTATAACTGCTACAGATAAGAGTGATTCAGAAGATCCTTGAATTTAAAGACAGGATTAGGGGCTGGGTCCGTGGCCAAGTGGTTAAGTTCGTGTACCCCACTTGGCGGCCCAGGGTTTCACTGGTTCAGATCCTGGTGCAGATCTAGCACAGCTCATCAATCCATGCTGAGGTGGCATCCATATAGCAGAGCCAGAAGGACCTACAACTATATACTGGGAGGCTTTGGGGAGAAGAAGGGAAAAAAAAAAAGATTGGCAACAGATGTTAGCTCAGGTGCCAATCTTTAAAAAAAAAAAAAGACTGGATTAGAATTTAGTGTTTCTGAAGAATCCTAGCAATATGGATGTTTGGATTATTTTATTAAAGATTTTTTCAAATTTATACATGTAATAATAGTATTTTTCCCCCAAAGAGGCTGTTATTAAACTGATGGGATGTCTTTGATAGCCAGCCCTGGTGTTCTAGTAGTTAAGATTTGGTGCTCTCACCGCCATGGCCTGAGTTTGTTTCCTGGTCAGGGAACTACACTACCTGTCTGTCAATTATCACACTGTGGTGGCTGTGTGTTACTGTGATGCTGAAAGCTGTGCCACCAGTATTTCAAATACCAGCAGGGTCATCCATGGTGGACAGGTTTCAGCAGAGCTTCCAGATGAAGACAGAGTAGGAAGAAACACCTGACCACTCACTTCCAAAAATCTGGCCATGAAAACCCTGTGAATGGCAGTGGAGCATTGCCTGATGTAGTGCCAAAGGTGAGGACGGCACACAAAGACTGGCTAGGGTTCTGCTCTGCTGTACACAGGCTTGCTAGGAGTCAGAATTGACTAGAGGGGCCGGCCCAGCAGCACAGCAGTTAAGTTCACATGTTCCACTTTGCTGGCCCAGGATTCGCCGGTTCAGATCACAGCCATGCTGTGGTAGGCGTCCCACATAAAATAGAGGAAGATGGCCGTGGATGTTAGCCAGCAAAATGAGGAGGACTGGCGGCAGATGTTAGCTCAGGGCTAATCTTCCTCAAAAAAAAGAAAAAAAAAAAAAAGAATTGACTAGACAGCATTAACGGCAACAACAAATGCATTTTTTGATAGATGGCAACTTAGAATGCAGGAATATGATAAATCTTGATTTTAGTTTTGGTCACTTTTCTGCCCAACAAGGGAACTAATGGCAATAATCCTTCAAGACTCTGCCATCAAGTAAAGAAAGTCAATACAGTCATGCATTGCTTAAGGATGGGGATGCATTCTGAAAAATATGTCATTAGTCAATCTCGTTGTTAGGTGAACATCATAGTATGTACTTACACAAACTTAGATAGTAGAGGCTACACCTAGACTACATAGCACTAATCTTCTGGGACCACTGTCGTATATGCAGTCCATCTTTGAAACGTCATTATGCAGTACATGACTGTATTTTATTAAATTTTAATTTGAGAATATTTTACCATCCCTTTTAAGCCACAAACTGTAGTAAAACAAGAAAATTTTAAAAACTGGACACAAAGATATAACTGAGATAACCATCATACAGGTATGTGTGTATTTTAAATGTGGATCTAATCTTCAGATTGTACAAAACAAACCAGCATCCAAAAAGCAACAGAATTAGGAAGTAAAAGGTAACGTAATACTAGCCTATACTTCTTTCCACACAACAATTTCATCATTGGATCAAATTCAGCTTTGCAAATAATTATCAAAACTGGCTAAAATGTTCTTAACC
Source organism: Equus asinus (assembly GCF_041296235.1). NCBI lineage: Eukaryota > Metazoa > Chordata > Mammalia > Perissodactyla > Equidae > Equus > Equus asinus. Next base: position 10,288,697 of record NC_091800.1, on the reverse strand, counting down.
AAAAGTACCATGCTTAAGGTCCTAATAATCATGCAACTAATGAACCTAAAGTTGAATTGTATAAAAGCTCGCTTGTCTAAAGCCCAATTTTCCAAACTCTGATATGATGGATGATCATTTGTACTTCTAGCCTGAACATTAAAGATATTTAATAATCAGCTTGAATATTGGCTAGGGAAAATTCTCATTATTCCCATATATTTTACATCATATTAACTTTCAAATAATTAAAATAAAGTTAATATATTTATAACCCTTTAACTCTCAAACCACAAAATTTTATGTGTTACTACACAGATGTACCTTTGGGTAAAGTATTCCTTATGTCATGACACACTCTGTTTTTAAAAGCTTCCAAAAAGACAATCCACAGTATTCCTGCATAATTTATTATGGCCTAAAACATTAGGATAAGAAAATTTTTCTTTCTGTAGCTTAAATCCCTCATGTTTCAGATAAAAAATCCATTTAATTAAACATTATAATTATTCTCATTTACTTGACAATGGATACAAAAAGTACTGTAACTTTTTAAGCTAAAACTTGTTAATTATCAAAAGCATATTACAATATTAGCCATAAGGGAAAATATAAATTATTCATGATCTAGTAAAATATAAACTAATCAAATTAAGTTCAATTTAATCCTAACAGTTTCAAGCCACAAACGCAAACTACCTTTTCAAAGATGAAATAACCCAAATGCCAAAAGGTTTACTTGAGAGAAATGTTTACAACCCCATGTGAAAAAAGGGTAACTTGGATTCATAACTAGACTGAAAAATTCCTATGCTGCTCTCTCAGAGGCATACTAATTCTTGCTGGCAACAAATAGCAGTAAAATTGCTATACTTTAAAGAATTGTTTCATGAAGTATGGTGGTAAAATGAAAACAGAGAGTCAATAAGAATACCGATGTTAATTGCCAGAACTGATTCCTTCACAAACCCTGTTTTCACAACAGCAACCCCTTATGATTAGGGGAATTAAAAGTTGCTGAACTCAACAATCCCTTCGGTTAAACAAACAGACCCCTCATAGAGCTGTCCAACGCTGCCCAAACTATCCATCCTTTAGTCGGATCAGTCAGTTTCATGAATTGTAGGATTTATCTTCAAGTCCAGTGCTGACTCAGAGGGTAGCTTGTTCCCTAGAGAAAACAACCAACAAAAATCAGAACAGCTACTGCTCATAAGCTCTTTCAACACCCAAGTGGAAAGGACAACTTATTGGGTCCAAAAAAATAGTTCAACTTCCTTTCAACTACAGAAGTAGCCAATAAACTGAAGGCATTTATATGCCACAGGTAGTTCTTGGTTAAAGCTTTCACTCAGTTATAGCAAGAAATGTTAAACAGTTAAAAGAGCTTACAGGAAAAGCTATCACACAAGCCATAGGGGTTTCTCACTCAAGAAGAAATTCGCAGGGAATATAAATGGAAAGTATTCCAAGGGCCAAAGCTGCTGTTTTGTCTTCTTTTAATCTTTAAAAAGCTGCTTTCCGTGTGTGTGTGTGTGTGTGTGTGTGTGTGTGTGTGTGTGTGTGTGTGTAGTGGAGGGGAATTAAATGTCTCCACCTAGAAATAGTTTACATGTCTAGGGTAGCTTTGCTTAATGACACATAAAAAACTAGTGAAGTGTTACATAATTCCTTAAATGCAAGGTCATCATTTACTAGTCAGAGAAAATATTCTGAATCAAAAGATAAAAAGAGTAATATGTTTCATTTCAAGACCTACAATAGTGAATTGCCTTCCCTATTATGTATTTTTAAAACCAAAAAATCAGCATGCACAACCTTTGAGCTTCAAGATATACCATAACAAAACAAGACCTTCCCATTTCATGAGTTAGGGGTTTTGTCTACAATAATACATCATTATGGAAAATGGAGGAAAAAAACTTAGTAAGACAGGCAACCAACAAGCCCAAGCTAATTTCAGAAGATTGAAATGGTGTTTCATCCTTTCACATAAATTGGGTTAAAAAGTTTTTATACAACAAACATGCTACTCAAGACCGCCTACAGAAAGAATCGTGGACCCAATACAACTTTTCACTTTCTAAAATTTGTTAATTCTATTATTTACTGAAGTGTGCAAAAAATTTCTAATCAAAAATTTTCCCTTGTCACTTCCAAATTGTAACATGGAAAATTCTCATTTCTCGACCAAGAATCTAGGTGCCTGAGTGCTGAGATTTATGGAGGACAAAACTAGGAGTAGACTACGCTCTGTCTTGAAAATTGTGCTCTGTCTTGAAAATTGTACTCGTTAGAATATAAGCATCTGACACTTTGATAATTTGTAGCGGTTTTTGGTCTGGTTTGGTTTTAAAGCCTTACTGATTCCTCACTTTCCCAGCCTTTCTCAGAGAAAGGAGAGTTAAGCCCTAATGAGTGAAGACACCCATGTAATGAATGACATCTGTTGTTTACTATCCTTGGGAGAATTCGCAAAATAGTCACTCAAATTATGTTCTGTATTCTATGGTTCAGATGAGGAATCTCAGTTGAGAAAAGCTGCAACCCTCCCAGCTTCCTTAACCCGTGTACTGGTAAGCTCCCTCCTATCGAGAAACAGGCCTTCTGTGCCAGCGGTTTTCAAACTGTATTAAATAGAACCCTAGGCTTCCAGAATGCTTCAGAGTTCTGCAAATTGTTGATTTGATTTTCTATCTACTTTTTCACTATTAAATTAATAATAAAATCACAAATGCCGGTCCAAATTAGTATGCAATCCCTTTTTAACATACTAGAGATCATCACTAACATACTTAATTTCTGTTAGGTTAGGACATTTTCATGGAGACCTCAGAATAAAGCCTCTTTGTCCTGTTACCCCTGTGTACATACGTGGATTTTCTGTTAGGAAAGTAGTGACTATTATATTCTTTACTTACATGCACATGTACTCAGATAAAATTGAACAAATGAGTGCACAACTTATTCATGTGAATCATGCTTTTCATGTTGCTATATTATAGAAAATATAGAAAAGGAAATTGAGAAATATAAGATTATTATCCTTCACCTATCAATTTCAAGCTATTGTGTTCAACAAAATACCACACAGACCTTATTCTCACTGAATAACTTATGAGTAAATTTAATAAACCTGATCCTGTAAATGCCAATTTTATCTCCTTTTTATTATTTTGAGGAAGATTAGCCCTGAGCTAACATCTGCCGCCAATCCTCCTCTTTTGGCTGAGGAAGACTGGCCCTGAGCTAACATCCGTGCCCATCTTCCTCCACTTTATATGTGGGATGCCTGCCACAGCATGGCTTGACAAGCAGTGTCATGTCCGCACCCGGGATCCGAACCGGCGAACCCTGGGCTGCCAAAGCAGAACATGCACACTCAACCGCTGCACCACCAGGCCGGCCCTCCTTTTTATAATTTAGACTTTGGGATTGTATATAGACTGCATAAGAGTTCTGCTGCTCTAAAAAAGTGTTTGAAAACCACTGTTGTAAGCTCTAAGTTTTGTATTCCTGGTTCACAAGTCCCCTAGGGGCAGAAATGGTAATTAAGTCATAATTCTTTGATGCCTGCTGAGTTGCAAGGTTCTGCTACACAGACACTCCAAACCATCTTTCCAGTCTTAATCTCCTACTAGTCTCACATTCTGACAACTCTCAAAAAACAATGTGCCAAACTCTGGGGTGCTAATGGCAAATAAAGCTGGCAAAGAGGTGCCAGGTATTCTAAATACATGAAAAATTTATCTCAGTGATACTTTTCATTAATTTTTCCACGTTCCTGAGTCATCTAACCTTCTTCACTTGCCTAGCAATTTTAATTTTAAAACAAAATTCTACTCTTCTGATAGTTCAGAGATGGTGGCTCTCCATATCAGACAAATGGTAGACTTCAAAAATATTTCTTTGAAAGGATAAATGAAAAGAAACTCTACATAACAAAAGCAGAGACTAAGAAGCCTAAGGCAGAGAAACAGAAGTATCCATATGAGCTAATTAGTGATAGTTTAAACTGTCATGTGGAATCAATGCACACTGATAGCAACATATAGTTTGTTTCAAAAAAACAAAACAAAGTGCTAGTTGGTAGAAAACCCTGCTCTACCCTAGCCCCTGCAAGGGAACTCTGTGGACTTCTCCACAATCAGCACTGAAGAGAAACGCCCATTCCAGCAGGGCCCTGCTCCAGCAGAAGCCTCCTTCGAGCCTAAGGCTCAGTACCACACCTGAGATTTTCTTCACCTCTGTTCAGTCTTTACCGAACTCAGAATGAATTACTTCATGACAGTTCACTGACCGAGTGAGAACATTTCTATATTACGATGTTAAAATGGTTAAAACATAAAAAAAATAAACTTCATAGATTCTCAACTGTCTGTGTTAAAATGTTTAAAAAAATCCTAGCTATCCTTTAAAACCCATGTCAAATATTTCCTTTTCCATGAACATTTCTTTCCTGGACACCCTCATTCCAATCAGATAAAATCTCACCTTTCTTCAAATTTTCTGGCATTTTGAACTTTTTTCTTCTCTAGAAGTAATGCAGAATCTCCTGTGAAATTTTTAAAAATACACCAAAGGCCAATGCTCCAAAGGTGGAGTTTTTGATTTCACAGGTCTTAGAAGAGACCAGGGGAAGCCATGGTTTCAAAGCCCCACAGGTGATTCTAGCCTGTAACTTATATACGAACACTTACCGGAACCACTGCATGAGACCAGGCACTGAGCAAGGTTCTAGGATTCAAGAAATAAGATCTAGTCCTGATCTTAACAAGTTCACATTCTATCATTAAGTCCATTAAACTGCTTAAACATTTTAAATTTTAATATTTACTCTAGGTCTCCTTGTGTGATCACAATAATGGATAAAATGGGGGGAAAAAAGCCTCTGGAAACATTTAACTTTAGTGGAGGAAATAAATATGTATAAAACATACAGACAAAATTAAAATAACATTATGAGATACTCAAAACACGAGAGAAAGCACAGAAATGGGAGATATCTATAATAACTAGAGAAGCAGAGATAACTTTCAGGAAACAAAGGCATTTGACCTAACCAATGAAAAACAGGCAAGATCTCAACAAAACTGAAGAGCCTTCCAGGTAGAGTGAGGCCAAAGCAAAGGCACAGAGATGAGAACACAGCTGACCATGTTCAAATACGCATTCGCAAATAGGTTATGTATTTCCTAAACACAGTAAGTCCTCCGGGAGGTAGAGCTAAAGAGACTAGGCTTATTTAATCAGAAAAGAAAGCTGGTAGACTTTTAATAGTAATCTTCAATTATTTTAATTCTAAAAATATTCACTGAGCCATGGTTCCTGCCGCAAGGGAGCTTATATTCCAATAGGTGTAAAGAGGACCACTCCTCCTAATTTAAACAAAAATAAAACTTCACATTGTAGTAAGTTCTAAAAAGAAAATAAACAGTAGTCAAAGGCCTTTCTTTGTAAGTGACATTTCAGCTGACACCTAAGAGAAGAAAAGGAACCAGCCATGGAAAGAATAGGTGGAACAATACATGCAAAGAACATGAGCCAGAAAGGAGCCTGACATATTTGAGGAAGACCAATATAGCTGTAACTGAATACACAATGGAAAGAGTGCAAGGGGGAGATTAGAGAGGCAAACAAGACACAGATTATGTAGGCCATACATAGTAAGGGGCTTGGATTTTATTCTAACGACAATTAAAAAGCCATGATCTGATTTATATTTAAGATTACTTCTGCTTTTATATGGAAAACGAACCAGAGGGATACACCAATTAGGCTATTTAAACAGTACAAAAAGCAGCAATGATGGCTTGGTCTAGGATGGAAGCAGTATATATGAGAGACATAATATGAAGGCTGAATTGACAGAATTCCTAATAGACTAGTCGTGAAGAGAGCAAAGATGAGTCTTCAGCTTCTTGCTCAAGCATCAGGTGATGACAGGTTTACTCAACTTCATAAAGGCCCAGACAAGAAAAAGCCTTAACTCAGCAAATGGAATGCAGAATAAAATGAAGAACTCCTAAATCCTGAAACAAACTGAGGTAACCAAGGGAAGTGGCACATATTCTTCTAAAGTAACTAAGAGATTTTCATATGGCTTAGATAGCTTAAGAGGGAACTGAAGTTGGGAAAATGAATTAAGCAGTTTAGGATTCTTACTACCTATAATTTGTTTTTTAATATATGGAAATTATACATTCACATGTACAAAGACAACAGCTCCATAAAAATCACACCAAAATTTTAAAAAAATGAAAAATTTTAAGACAATATATTAACATTTTCTTTTAATTATAAACATATGGAACTGAAAGTACCTGAAGAGGGGAAAAAGTCCTGCTCCACCTCACTGTAACAAGACTAATGCTGCTCCACTGCCCCAAACCTCCTAAAGCACTAGTTCTTAACAAGGAAGGACATCAGAATTATCAGAAAGGCTTTCTGAAAATAGACATGTGCAGAACTAGAGGGAAAAGGAAGGGAAGATCTGGGTGAGAAACTGGAATGCCAGGGTTAGGACAGGTCCTGGTCTTTCAGTGTGAGAGTGTGTGTGTGTGTGTGTATGTGTGTGTATTTTACATATATAAAAATTTTATATACAAATATAATATAAATATATATAAATTATAAAAATATATATTAAAATAGAAACTTTTTTTGTGTGTGTGTATATATATATAAAATATTTCTATTGTTTTTAAAGCACACTGAGAAATGCTGATGCACAGTCTTGGTTAACCTTTAAAAGATTAACACTAAACCAAGCTAATTTTCATACAATTTTAATTAGTCACTACTTCTAGTATTAATGTTTCAAGCCATGAGATAAATCCACTACAGTCAGAAATATTTCATGAAGACAGCAATAGTACTTTGTCTTATTGTATATTAGTCCTCAAAATCAAAATTATTAAAGTGGCAAAACAAAAATATTATTACATTACAAAAAGATTACATTATTATGTTTAAAATAGGTCTTTCTTTTTTTGGGGGGGTACAGGTTCCCCACTGATTTTAGTTTAGACATATTATTACTTTATGATAAATCCGAGACTAAACATCCACTTTAACGTTTCTCCAAGCAATTCCCCCACGGGGTACTAACATTAATTTCCTATGAATATAGGTACATACAAAATTACCTCCAGGAGTTAAGTATAAGAAACAAAACCCCTCAATAAAACTTAAATTTCTCAAAATTTAAAAAACTGGAGATGTATTAACATTTATTTTACCAAGTCATTTTATTTAATGCAACAAAACTAAAAATTTCTCTGGAAATAAATTACTTTTCTTACAATTTTTAAATTACAAATATATTCTTTTTATACAAATAAAGATGGAAAACTCAGAGGTCTCTCATCAGATTAGACAGATTAGAAAGATTATAAACCTGATTTTTGCCAGTGAAACTATGAAAACCTACTTCATCTCTACCCTAACCTCTATGACATCCTGAATAGCTATAAATCTTCCTCAAGGAACAGATAAAGTGTCCAACAAAGAAAATTAATTTGCGACATATAAAATGTACACAAACCGTACAATATACTTTTCCTCCAAAAGAAAGAAGTCACAACTCCAAGAAGACTGTCATAATTCAAGAATAAGATGGTCATAATTTATATGGAATATTAAGAAACAAGGCAATTGAGCAAATCACAAAAATCCTTGCTTCTCTGTGGAAGACACTAAAATTCATAACTAATTTTTAAATAATACTATGTGAAGTAACTAAAAGATAAATAATGAAATGGAATATAAGCATTTAACGCAGAAGAAACTACAGAACTGTATATCAAACAAGAAAACAAAACTCTACCCTATTTCTAGTGTTTTTTATTCAAATTGTTTTAAGATTTAATTTCATTATTAATAATTTAGGAAAAGGTATATGAGGTTATTAACAGAATTTTTCTCATTGTTTTAGGAATTACTAAAAGCAACCATCCAAAGTTACTATCTATGATTCTTTCAATTATATCAATACATTTGCCTTTACTTGAAATTACTCATTTAAGATTCTCATTTTCTAGTTTAACAATACGCATGCTGACGTGTTAATCTGCTCAAAAAGAAAAAGATAAAATAGTATTCTAATCGTTAAATTCAGGTACAAGTTTTGGACCAGGCCTAACCTAAAAACTCATTCTGTAGAAATGATAGGGAAGAGGTACACTCACAGACTATTATTTAAATGAGACATGATTTCATCCATAGATCTTACATATAAACATGTTATTTTCCCGTTAACAGACAGCAGCTTTTACCCAACACGATAAAAGGCAGCATTTGAAACAAATTTTGTAGATAAAGGTTATTCATGCCAGAACTGAAATTCAATTAATACAAATTAAATACCTAACCTATTTACTCTGCTTCTTAATACATATATGTCTAAATTTGTAGATGCTGTTTGTTTTTATGCCTATGGAAATTAAACTCTCAATGAAGTACGCATTGCATAGATTTCTTTTTAGTTGAAGGCAGTAGAGCTTCACATCCTATATGCAAATCTATACCACGCAGAGGGGAACAGAATCAATTTATCAGCTACCATTGAAACAACGCTTATTGTAAGATGTGACAGAACGATTTTCTATTCTTGAAGTCTCCAAAATCTAGATTCACGGTAAACTGAACCTTGGTTTCAAGGACCCTCCAGTATTTGTGGTATACCTCACTCTAGTCTTACTCTGCCAGCCTTCAATGTCTACCTTCAACCTTCTTACATACTGCATCTTGTTTTTAAAGCCTCCATCAAAAAAAGAAAAGTGAACTAAAAATTATAAGAATAAGACCATGAAGATATCACAAATATTCTTTTTCATTCTTTTAAAGAAGTATAAAGAACCAGCATTAGTTTTACTTTCAGGAAAACACTAAAAAAAAGTGCAAAATGTTTATCTAACTACTGAATTACAGTAACATTTCAATGATAAAAACTGTATTTAATTAAAAGTACAAATATTTTCTCTTTCCATTACATTACACAATAAAAATGACAAGTTTCAGCACACTCCAAAATGCTTTCTCCACTTTTTTTTTTTAATGTAAATAACCTCGGACAGAAGCCATGTGGATCTGGTCAAAATAAACGCAACTCAGTTTCCATCTCTGGTTTCCCTCAATGTCTAGAGAATTTCCCAACTGATTTACATAATCATAGTTCATTTTGGCTGAATATCTGTCTGTGATAAAAGGTATTTGGACTTCCTGGATATTAGAAACACTGTACACGTTAATAAAACTATTAAGTACCCTAAAGCTTCACAAAATTGATTTAATCTCATTGACCAAATTTAGGCAAGTACTGTGAGCTCATATTATTAATTTGATTTGAGTTTTATTAACCACATACTCTTATGTAACATTTGATAGAGATCACAGCCTGCACAACTATTTTGTGTTCCATATCTACACACACTAATCTTTCTTTTGGCCTGCCTTCAGCCTTACTGCCATCAATAGCCTCGTTTCCATATGAGTTTTCATTAATTAAATCAACAAATATTAGAATATTAACAGTATAAATTACAGTGCCCAAACCCCTAAAAATGTGAATAACTTGTCCATGCTTTTAAAGATTCTATTTTTCCTTTTTTTCCCCAAAGCCCCCAGGGACATAGTTGTATATTTTTAGTTGTGGGTATTTCTAGTTGTGGCAGGTGGGACGCTGCCTCAGCGTGGCTTGATGAGCAGTGCTACATCCACGCTCAGGATCTGAACCGGCGAAACCCTGGGACGCCGAAGCAGAGCTCACAAACCCAACCACTCGGCCATGGGGCTGGCCTCTGTCCCTATTTTTAAAAACCATTGTTAGGATTTAAATTACAATTTTAAGAACTATACCCTCTGGCCTATATAGTAGGTAGGTAACTTTGATCACTACACTATTTGAAGATACAGAACAGTGACCTGCTAGCTGCCAAACCTGGCAAATGATCTAAGTGACAGAATCTTCCGTAGCCTCTGCAATGGCAGCAATCTTTTAAATCATAACACTTAGATTATTTAAATAAAGGGTCAGAGCAAAATGGGAGGAGAATTGGTGTTAGCTACCACATGTAACTTTTGGATCGAAAGAATCATTTTCTCTTTTCAATGAGAATGTTTATGAGTAAATGGTATCTTTCATTCAGTGATAAATTGTGTTGTTTATAAACAAGAAACTTACTCCAAGACACGTGTCTGATTATAAAAATTATAGATATTCACAAAAAATAATGTAAGATTAATATTAGTTAACAATGTAATTTTAACTGGATTTCTTTCCAATGAATAAAAGCTAGTACCAAACTAAAAAATGAAAGTTTGACATCAAGAAAATGTTGTAACTGAATCAATAAACACTTCTCAAATTTCTCTAATATTAATAACAATTTAGTGATCTTTACATAAAAATTTTAAAACATACATATTAAAATGTAGAATGCAAATAAAAGATATTTGATTACCAGTTCTAGAACCATGGGGTTTAAATTTTTAAACAAAGTACTTACACTATTTATTCATTTTACAGGTATTCTGAAAAATTTATTTAGATGTATTAGAAGTAATTAATTTACATTATGTTTGTTCCATTAACATCACTAAGGTAGAAAAAATGCCTGTTGCCCATTATTAGTCAAATTGTATTTGCGATCTTGACTGAGCTTCAGTAACCCCTGTGACAACTAATCTGATAACTTAAGTTATCCAGAGCAGGGACAGGAACCAGAAAAGTAAAACTGGCCTCAGCCAAAGGATAATTTAAAGCCCATGTACCTTACTGACAAGCAACAATTCAAGTCCTTGACTCCAAGACTTTTTCTTATTTTTTTAAAAAAAAGTATTATAAAATACATTTGTGTTCTCAGCCCTCAGCAGATTAGGAGAAGAAGGGTTGTAAGAAGGAAGAGGAGAGAAGATAGCATGGAACGCTATGTAGAGCAGTGGTTCTAAAAATGGTGTCCCGGGAGAAGCAATCTATCAGCATCACCTGGAAATACGCTAGAAAAATAAGTTCTCTGACTCACCCAGACCTACAAAATCAGAAACTTTGGGAGGGGGACCCAGCAAGTGCTGGGTTTTAACAAGCACTCCAGATGATTCTGATGGACTCTCAAATTTGAGAACCACTGTCCTAAAGGTAGGATACTAACAGCACAACAGTCATCAATAAAAAGCCAGTAAGAACTCACTAAAATGGTTCAAATAAACTTGCCTGAGTATGTCCATTCAAGGCACTACATTTAGGCACTTTAACAGATTCAGAGAGCAAGAGAGAAAGGCTTCACCTTCAAGTAGTTATAATTAATATACTGCGGCAGGAGAACAATGGTAAGGGTAAAGAATCCAATTAATTATATAACATGGAAAAAAACTGCTCTACAAACTCTGATACCTAAAGAGTACCAAGTGTATCCTGGTTCCATACAATCATTGAGGCATATAAAGTTGATCATGAGTTATCAAAAAAAGGTTAGATTTTGTTTGAAGCAACAGAGTACTAAAAATTTTGGAAATCTTTCTAAGAAAAATTACTATAAGTATAAAGTTCTGACAATTAAAGCCATACAGCTTCTGATAGGCAAAAAATTCAAGTATGCTGGAAGTTTCGTTTCCCATGATGCTAGATAAATCAGTTACTACAGCTGCTTTGGTGATTTCTTTAAGATAGATACAAAAGATGCAAATAATATAATGCCCCAAAATGCATAAATATGAGATAACAAGGATCAACTGTTAAAATTCTGCATCCAAAGAAGACCTGGAAATGTAGCCGAGCTGCTTTAAAAATATATAACTCCAAATTTTGGTAGACAGCCATCACTGGAGAAACTTTCTGACAATTTCCAGGCTGTCCATACCAACTTCCTATTCATGCTCCTCCACACTTTCGCCCTTCCAGCTGACTAGAGAGATGCCTAGAAGCCACTTGACCTGGATCCTTAACTATGCAGAGGAGAACATCCCAGACAATCTGAACATCTGCCATGGACTTTTATAAAAGCAAGAAATAAATGTTTGTCATGTGAAACCATTACATTTTGGATCTATTTGTTTCAGCAGTTTAGGCTACCACCACATCACAGTGGGCACTAAGATTACTGTCCATAGTAGCTATGGCTTAAAGACCAGTTTGGTGACTACAATTATATTAATATCCTATTGATCTGCACTGTCTTCTAAAAGGTACAAAACCCCTAAAGGGACTACTAGTTACTATTTACAGGAACACCAGTCTAAAATCTGGCACATCTAAAATACGGGAAGATGTTTACAAAATTATAAGAAAACTTCTCACTTCAGACATACCAATATGTAAGAGATCCTTGACTAAAAAATCCAAAACTAAACACTGTCACTATAAACATGCAGTCCACATCTGAGTTTTTGCTAGTATTCCTGGTTAGGTTTTACATGTGTCTGTACACAGGGGGTTTTAAGAGGGATTCATCTCTAATTCCTCTCCTTTGACTAACACCCTTCCTACATGCCCTTCTCTAGGGTAACTGCACATCTGAAAGGTAAAAAGAATAAGAAAAAAGATGATTTTCATATATGAATATGACGAGTCAAGCTGAGAAGAATCAGGGAAAATTCAAGAAACAGAAGAGGCTGCCACCACTCACTTCATTCCTACCGAATTAGAGGACCGCTCCTAACCAGACGTGTTACATCAAGCATGATAATTTTATCCACACTCTCTCACTGAGTACCTACAATGTCCCAGGCACCAATGAGTCAAACGGTAAAAGAAGAAATGATCCTTGGAACTCTCAACCTATCTGACTGAAAGGAAAAAAAAAAAGACTGACATCTAACTTTCCGCATCCAGCTAAGAATCAGGAATGCTCTTCGGCATTTTCTATTACATGCTCTCTCCACCTCTCAGTTCATTCAGAACCACTGCAACACTGATTCATCCCAGACTCTAATCTTATAATGCTAAAACAAAACTCTCCTCATCTCCACCTATGACACAAAGGTAAGCGTGGTGGGATATTCTATTTACACAGAGTATGTCAAGGAAGTCCAGATGCCTTTTTAAGTCCTTTTTAAGTCTACTACAAAAATCAAACTCGCCTTTTTGCTACCTCTCATCACAGTCTTCATTTCTATCTCCTTTTAGTGTACCTATCTCCTACAGATGATTGTGTCACAAAATAATAGAAGTTTAGATTAGAAAGACTTTTAAAACCATCTAAAATTATCTTCTCATAGAAATGAAGATGCTAAAACACAGGGATCAAAGGATGTGCCTTTCGGCACACAGCTACTTCAGTAGAACTGGTACCACATTCTAAAGGCAATCAAATCAATCCAATGAAAGCAGCCCAAGAGCTGCAGGAGACATTGATGCAGTTATAGATCACTGAACCTATAGTTGAAGGGAAGTCCTACCCACTCCCATCCAGCCCCTACCCCTTAGTTAAGGGACAAGTTAGCCAATACACAAGATTTAAACAAGCAGCCCACAATAGGAACTCTCAAATCTAACAGGACACATTAACCAGGGATTCCCCAACCAGTAGAACAGTATCTACCGGTAACTATTTAAGCCTTACCTGACAGGTCTCCAAGCCAGCTGCAGCAGCCACATCCCCCTCTGCGCCATTAACGTCTCGCCTCAGTTTCCTGAAATTCCCAACTGGGAAGGGAATATAGCTAGCAGGCACTCCTAACCCAGTTACGGTTCTACAGTTCTACTGTTAGTAATCTTCCCTGGGACATCACCATCTGTATCCATACACATGCAGACACAGAGCAGCCCCCATTAGGATGAGCTCAACAGTACAGGGCGATGAAAAGTCCCTTTTCACAAAAACCTTAGGAACCCCTGATCTTGACTATAAATTTTTATTTTATTTTTTAATGTAGAAAGCAATCCCCAATTAGAAAGCTTGGAAAGGTTTGAGTGATTCTGCTGAATATACCTGAAAAACAAAGTAGTTACAAAAAATGGAAACATGCAATTTAAAAATAACACAAATATTTTAACTGGTTTTAAGGATGTTTTAGCACCTCAAAACACACAGTGACTCTAGTTCTGATGCAGTTAAAACTTTCAACAGGCATATTTCTGTTCCTCATATGACTATTCAACTATATTCTCTTGAACATTTGCAGTTTTTAGAAGCTCTTCAAAGATGTTTATGAAATCATTAAAATTCACTGTACTTAAGAGATACCCATCAATTAAAAAAATTTTTTCCAAGACAAAAATGGAGCTTAGTTAAATGAATAAGCATTTACTAGGTACTCTCTATATGCCTAAATTTGTGCTAAATAAGAAATGACATGGTCCTTTCTTCTTAAGGAATTTGTAATATGCTTAAGAAATCTAGATTGATATTTAAAACAATTAGAAGAATATTTTAATGTTAAACTAGCTCTACTATTATTAAGAGTAACAATAATTTAGAGAAATCAGTTCAGACTGAAATATCAAAATAAATTCATGGTTGAATTACTTGACTGTCCCACAGAATCCATTTAACGGTAGACTTTAAAAAAATAATTACAAGGAAAACCTGTTTAGAGTTACATATATAAAACATGGTGATGTTTAAGAATTACTTTATAAATATTTTTTATAATTTTTATTTTCAGTAATTATACCACTTGGTAAAACATAAAATAATCTAAAATAATAGCTTACGGAGTTTTTATGCCTTGAGCGATTTTAATGTAGAGACTAAGATACACAGTAAAATTTTAAATATGAACTTAGATAGTCACCACAGCTTCAACCTATTAGCAGAGTTTCCTATTTTCCCAATGGTACATACACTCCTTCGCTGGATATCAGAGTAGTAATATGGCTAAGTAGACATACCTACGGTCTTAATTTTACCCACACTAGTGTTCCAGCCATTATGATTTACAAGAGTTGATGATTTTTGACACATACAATTTGTTAATTTTAACAGTATTTTCCCAGTTTTTCCACTCTCTTCTTTTTCAATCATATAAACAGATTGGTTATATGGACACACACATACATACAACTAGTCTAAAAAAGAAAATAACTGAAAAGACTATCATGTAGAAAAGATTTTGATTTATTTCATTCAACGCAAAGGGAAAAACCTAGAACTAGTGGATAAAAGACAGACAAAATAGAGTTAAGTTCAGCATAAGATATAGTTTTCTTTTTTATTCAAATGTTAAAATGTACACTGGACTGCCTTGATTAGCTAATGAGTTCCCTATTACTGTAAGTGACAAAGCTGAAGCTGGATGACAGCCTGTCAGGAATGCCGCCTCTAAACTGGCACAAGGCTAAACTATGTAAACCCCAAAGTTTCCACCTAGACCAACGACCAACATCAGATTACTGCACAAGCCAACTACTACACAACAGAACCGAATTAAGCCTCCATTTCTCCATCTATGATGTGAAACGCCACAGAGCTAATGAATCATAGGACATCTTTTAGCATAGAACTTTAAAAACAATCTCCTCACTCAAACCTTTCAACATTACAAGAATAAGTAACTCTACTTTTAAATAGTACACTATATATATAAAAAAGTTTAATATTTTAATATTTTTAAGAAGAATGATAGATAAATTTCCCCTTTCCCCTCATACTTTGCCTAAGCCAAAAAATAAAGAATATTAGCCAATTTTACCCATCGATTTGGCACCCTCAGGAATATATAAAAAAAGATTAAAGACTTCAAAAAACTGGATCTAAAAACATAGATTTTTCTAAAATATTACAATAAAATTTCTAATAAATGAATACAATTATTCAATAATGATTAGTATAATAATTAAGTTCTTCTCCCCAAATCAATCATCTGAGATTTGTCATCATAACTTACAATAAAATATATCTAATAGTCCCAAAATCTGCAGCATACTCATCTTGAAGGAATGAATATTTGAAAATACTGAAAGTCACTATGGCTTTCTTTCTCATTTACAAATCAGTGATGGCATTTTCAAATTCAGGGACTCTCCTCTGCCCCTCCCAAGTGTCCACACACAATTAAGCAGAACAAGAGATGCCCAATTCTTAAGTTATAACTGCATTAAACCAGCAGATGACACACCAGAACACTACCCAGAAATGTATGCTCCTTTTGCTACCTCTCTTAAAAATCCCTTTCAGACTATGGTTAATACTGAGGTAATTAAACTTAAAGTATACCAAGACTTAGTTTACTAAGTCTACTATCAAATCAAAATACTCAAGAAAAATTCTGATTAAAAAAAATTCAGCAATTAGTTCTCATGATAAAACTATTTTTCATGGCATAAAAAATTAAACCACAAGTTAACATTTCATATACTTAGAGTAGGCATATTTTCACTTGTAAAGATCTATTCAAAAAATGTGTGCCATAGCAAAAACTACTAGAAAAATGTATCTTTATCTTTAGACTATGCACCACTTTAAAAGTATTCTTACTGTAGCATACTTTGGAAGTCAATTTTGCTAAGGGTGTGTTAAGTGGTTCTTAACTTATAGCTACTCAACTTTGCTTAAATATTTTTACATTTTTGGTCAGAATATATTCCAATATGTATTTTTCCAAATATAATAAAAGTGACATTATTCTAGTTTACATTTGAGTGCCAAACTAAGGTTTCAGATTTTTTAGAAAAACAGTAATTTGACATATTTTCAAGGGCAATAATTTCTGGAATATAAGTTGAAAAAAGAGAAAATGAAACTTTATAACTGAAAATTACCAATAGGTTACAACTACAGTAGACAAGAAGCATTAAAGATAAATTAAATCACCACCAAGGTAGGTAAATAACTCTACGACCTTTTTTATTCTACAACCTTAAAGTAGAAATGTCAAGAACCTTTCCTAGGCCTTGAAAAAAAATAACCTTTGTGGGTAAGAAATGATAGAAGACACAGAAGGGGTAAAACGGTTTTCTGAAAGCAAGGCAGACAATTTTTTTTCTTTGCTCATCTCCAAAGAATATTAAGCCATTAATTAAAAGGAGAAAACATGGAGAAATAATAAATGCAAAACCATTCATCATTCCAGTATTTTGGGAAAATATTTTAGCTTAAATGATTGTCATTTGAATGAACAATTTTTAAGTAATAGGTATAAAGAATTCAGGAATACATTTAATATCACATATTGGCCTATTTCCAATGGTTCCAGATAGTAATTACTTTCACTAATAGGAAGCAGAATGAATACTTTAATGTTAGAACTATGCAGAAGCATAAATAGTTTCTCAGTTAATTTAATTTTTAAATTAATTAATTTCACCCTAAATTTAGTTGTGATACCCAATTGGGACCAATGAAACACTTACCAACATATAGGAAAATACCCTACTGGCAAGCTTAAACAAATACCACAGCATTAATGGATTTTTTAAGTAAATGTTTTCAGGATCTAAAATTCCCTTTGGCATTTTTAACTCCGTCAATACTTAAAAAACCTATTTTTTTTTAAATGGCAAGCTTGAACTAGTCTAGACAAATATGCAAACAAAATATTTACTTTTGAAAGACGGGAAGATGTGTCGTTAGCCCCAAATAAACTGGCGCTTAATTAAGAAAGCCGAAGTTTTCTGATTGGCATATGCATATCATTATTGTGGGTGCTTTATAAACACTGCTCAGAAGTTTGGAAAATCTCCAAGAAATTTTAGATGTGTAATTGACATGGAGATTATGCTCATGTAAACAACTCGAACACACCTCAATGGGAGAAAAACCATAGTAGCATATTACTTACAAGTAAAACTTTTAGGCTACCAGGGATATTCAATTCTGACACTGCTCTCTAGGGAAGAAGGGAAAATGTTTACAAAAATTAACTGAACCTGAAAAGAGCCAAAGTCGAAGAAAAAGTAAGGGGACAAATGAGGCGGAGGTGGTTGTAAGGGAGGGGAAGAGGAGTGGGAAGGGGAGGGGATTGGGGGAAGGAGGCACTGATAAAATCCTTGGCAACACAAGGTTATTCAGCCTCTGCATACACTTGATACTCTATATGCTAAATCAGATGCTCTGTTCCATAGTTATTATTATCTTCTCTCATTCCTCTTCCAAAAAACGTCCTTGATTTTGACAGCAGTATCAAAACCCATGACTTATCTTACTAATTGGATTAAACTCTGGAGGCAGTACTAGTTCCAGGCTGATCTAGATAGCTCTTTTGGCTTCATTTAGTGTGTGTATATTTCATTTTGTTTCTGGTTTTTGAAATATTCAATACCAAGTGATGATTATTCAGTGCAGGTTCTTGAAACATAATCTGTGTGGGCAGCTCAAACATTTTACAGACACAAAGTAACCTGCTCAGCACTCGCTATGAATTCAGTGTAATTTCGCATACCTTACATTTCTAATTAAGGTACATATCCACAGGGATTACTGATGTTATCTAAGAAATTTTTCATATTTTATATTAAAATAAATGTTTATGTTATGGAGTAGAATGCAAAATTTGCATGAATTTTTAAAATAAAAGAGAGGGCTTCAAAGAAAACAGGGTTCTCAAAGAGTCCCTTTGAACTATGCCTCAAGACCCCTGGTTTGTTCAAACTCTTCTGCCATTATGGGTAAACTTGGAAGAAAGAGATTGAGAAGAACTGTTTTCCCTACTTCAATGACCCCTAACAGTTTACATTTCTTTCCCACTATTGTTTATAATACTGTATCCAATTTAAAATTACCACTACAAATTTATAATCAAACATCTGAAAGGCAATGCATCTAAACTTTTATTTATAATGATATAGAATAAATTATTATTTTAGAAACTTAGTACAAAAGGAGAACTCTGAAACATATATATACATCAATATTCTATTTCTGGTGCTTTTACAGAAGTTTTTGAGTGAAACAGCATTATCGCTGACTTTAAAAAATAGAGAAATACTAAGGTCCAGATAGGTATTTTTTTCTAAATAACCATTTTCTCCTTTAAATTTATTTTTGTTCTTTTAAATATCTTTATATACAATTTTTGTTCATACTTAAATTTTTGCTTTATAATTTTCAACTACACATTTGGTCTATGGTACCAAAACCTACAAAACAAAACTTACAATGTGTTTAAATGTGAATCATTCAAGTATACAACTTCAGTTCTGACAGACTCACAGCAAACGGTGCTTACAGATTTGATATCTGGAACTCACTGGAAATAGTTACTCAGCTTACCTGGTGCTAATCCAGCAGCAGCAGGACTTCCCATGGATGGGTGAGAGAAAACTTGAGAGAAGGCAGACATATTTGACTGGGACACGTTACTCAGCCTGGAGGTTGATCCTCCTTTAGGAATAAACTCGCTTGCAGTAGGATTTGGTGTCTATTTAAAAATCAAATATAGTAAGTTAACACACTTTAAGCCCAAAAAAGACATTGAATCTACTAGGCATTACTCCACAGTGCTTTATTTACTGAGTAAAGTATTTTATTGAAAGGATTTACAGTGTTTTTTAGTTTTCTTATTTTGGGATGGTATAATTAAATTTCTTGCAGGAAATTTTTAATCAAATTTGAAGATAGTAATCATTTCATTGCAGAATTTAACCTCAGAAACATGTAAAATTTGCCTTTATTGTCAAATATGCATCATTACCAAACTATCCTAGCACATTTTAGAGAACTGGGAGGTTGAGACTACCTCAAAACTGAGCAACAAGTTTCAAATTTAATATCTCTAAACCACTTCTACCAGGATAAAGGTCAAAACTGTCTTTATTCCAAAATTAATCACTTCCTTTTTTGTAAGCACTTGAGACATTTCCCCAATAATATGGTACCATGTATTTAGGTAACAGAGTAAAGACAAGAAAAAACACTTAAAAACAAGGCAAATATGGGAGGAATCAAGATATAAGAAAAGCATAATAGAGGCCCCAATGCCTGCAAAGCATCACATGTACTTTGCTATATTAAAAATATTTTACTATGAGGTTATATGGAAAAAACATTTCTTCACAGTTGTACTATGCCAAACATTTTATATATTAACGTGGAATGGTACTTTTGGCTTTAAGAACTATTAGAACATTATGAGACTGTATATCAAATTCATAAATGGCCTATATTTTGTCCATGTCGAACACATGAATATCCTAAATATTTTTCTGAAATAGTGACCACTTTAAATTCCACATGCTTAAGTATAAAGATTCAATGACTGTTAACGATATCATTTGAATTCAACTTCCAAAAGGGTCAAATAAGGAGATAATTTATTATGTTCATACTTCAGCCCAAATTCTATGTATACATATAAACTAAGTTTTAAAACACACTGAATCATGATGCAAAATATTTAATCACTTAAAAGTATTTTAGCATTGATCATTGGGATGTAAAACTTAATTTCCATAGAAGGCAGAAAATAAGAAGGTGGACTAATTATTGTATAACTGAAGAACAACTACCCTACTTGATATGAACGACACTTTAAACTGCCAAGTTAGAGTTCAAAGTATTAGATTTGTAAGATAAGTCAACAGGCTAATGTAATCTTAAACTATAAAACAAATATTTTACCAGTTACAAGCCAGTTAAAATTAAATACAAAGTGACAGAATATAGAAGAAATGTTAATCTGGGCTTAATTAAAATATATTAGATATACAGAATTAACATCTTTTACTCCCACATTTGAGACATGAAATTCTGAAAAGAAAAACAATCAGGCCTCAGCCAAAATATACTTTCCAAAGAGAAAAAAATCCTCTTCTATCACTTTTATATATATATATATACACTTTTTTTTAAACCTTCCAAATTTTGAAGTTTTCAAAAGTAGTGGCATGTTCTTTAAAAGTATGGTCAATTCCTTAATTGCTAGAGTAGAAAATAAGTCAGTGCATTTTACTGAGGTAGTAATAGCTAGTTGAAAGAGAACAAAGGCTACCAACAAGATCATTTCAGAGCTAAATCAGATTTAATCCTAAATCTATTTTAGACGATAAGAATCAAGATAAAAGTAATCAGGTATTTTGGTTAAAGAGTCCAAAATGCCTGGGAGAGATAGGGACTTCAGGATTACAAGATTACTAAGAGACAGCAAATTTAGACAAAGAAAATTATATATGCATACAAAGATCTTAGTAGCATATTCCTGAGAATTAGGCATTACCCAGTTTACATTTCACTTATATCCTACATTCACTGTGAATAACAGACCACCTGATTTCAAAGCTGAGTTTCTCTAAATTAAATCTATTCTAAATTAATTTGAAAGTCTACTTTTAAGGGATCCTATAAAGGAGAAAAAGGAAGGGAAAGTCTATTCTACTGTTCCCAAACAAACCATATATATAAAATGTCATTATAACAAATTATACAGGGCCTCCAAATTTATAATAGAAGTTATTAAAATTTAACTAAAAAATTTATACACTAAACTGCAACAAGCACAGATGCAAAAAACCTACCTAACAGTGAATTTTAATTAAAAAGTGAAAAGAAGGGCCTAAAACCCTCCCTCCTTCCTGTTTCCTGATTTAAGATGGCTGGGTGGTTCCCTTAAGTGAGCGGTTTCAGAGCTTGTTTTATTCAAATCTAAGTATTTGAGATTAGAGAAAAAGTAAAACGATTTAAATGGCAAAACAAAGAATTACATAAGATTGAGGTATAAAACAAAATCTAGGAATGAGAGTAGAGCTACTATTATTAACAGATAATACAAATTCCTGTAGCCAGATTAGAAAACTACCAGAAATAGAGTAATAATGAAAAATTACTATAATAATGAGAATTCTTTCATGACAAAATTAGATAAAACAATAACTACAATAAAAAGATGCATTCTTAAAACTGCTTCAATATTACTAGTTTAAAATATAAATAAGAGTTTTATAAAGTAACAAAATAGCATAGGCACCCACATTTAACATATTAATAATAATTTTTTGAAAGATAAGACAAAATTGGTAACTAAAACTAATATCACATTAAAATGAAAAGTCATTCATCAGAAAATAAATAATTTCTTTAAGCTTTAGGAGATGAAGATTCTGTCTAGAAAGACAATTCAAGGACTTGGGTTATATAAATTGTCTAACTTCAACAACACTAAAGAGAACGAAATGAGAAAAGGAATAGTGAAAAAGCAAAAAGTTTTATTATTTTTGCCCTATGATTTAGATAATCTCATCATAACTATCTAGATTTGTTCCTATATTATTAAATTTGTCTTTTTTAATATAGATAATTGTATTTCTATTCAAAATTTCTATTTCTACTCTAATTTGTATTTGTCTTTTAAATCCTATTCTTCATTCGTGTCTTCAACATTATAAATGCACATTTGAAAAAAAATCAATGTTTATTCAAGTCAAATAAGAGATATTCACTTTGTGAAAATTTGTCAATAAAAATAGAATTTTAGGTTCTCATACACTTAAATTTACACTGCAACTTTCATGCCAAAAACAACCAAGTGCCTTTTATATAGTGAGTTCTCCAAATTGACATCATTCCCCAACATTTGGGTATGATTCCTACCTGTACTCTGGACAGAAATGTATTAGATCAAGAGTGCTGATCTTCAGCTGAAAAAGTACTGTTGTGATTATTATCGTTTTATTTTAAATGAAATAATAATTAATGTTTCAATCCAGACACCCCATCCAATCAAAAGGAGAGTATTTCCTATCTACAAATGACCAATGAAGCTTTTTAAAAAAATGAAGTAATTTTCTGATGAGGTTTCTCACTCAGATTTAACACAATTTTATACTTTTCTACTATTATATGATTCCACGGAAACTTAAAGTAAAATTCGGTATTTAATACTCTGCTGGACTCCACTACAAACAGGATACTTACTATTTAAAACCACAATAAATTAGTCCCAAAATTAGGGGACTAATATTTAACAAATAGTGCAACAAAATAGTGAAGCCATTAAATATTTTTTAAAATTAGGTAAAAAGATAGGAAGAGAAAGATTGAATGAAATTAGAACACAAAATATCATGAAATATTTCATGCTACACATGTAAAACAGGTCTGTAAGAAAAAGAAAGTTGTCTTAAGGTGATGTATGAATGATCGAGAAACCACTAACATTCCTGAACATTGGTCAGGTTTTCTTTTTTTAATTGCATAGTAAACTCATAAAACCACAAAATACTTCCATGGTATAACTCCTTATAATGAGCTCAATTTGCTTTACCTGTCTTAATGGCTTCATAAGTTGTTATCAGTAATCTTTCCATTCTCTGAATGAAACATGACCTGGTGACTTTTTCTTAACAGCTTTATTTAGATATAAGCGACGTATAATAAACTGCACATATTTAAAACACAAACTTTGATAACTCGACATAGGTAGATGATCATGAAACCATTACTAAGTTAATGAATATTAATGAATATTATCCATCATGCCCAAGCTTCCATGAGACTCCTTTAAATCCCTCCTTCCCATTCCTCTCTGCTCCCCTATTTGGTCTCTAGGCAATCAATGATCCATTTTCTATCATTATAAATTAGTCTGTATTTTCTAGAATTTAATACAAATGAATCTTACATACATATGTGTGTCCTGGTTTTTTGGCTAGCTTCTTTCGCTTGGCTTCATTAAGATTCATCCATGTCATTGCCTCTATCAATATTTCCTTCATTATTTTACTGCTGATTAATATTTAATAATATCAACATACCCCAATTTGTTTATCCTTTCATCTGATGGACAAAGGTTGTTTCCAGTTTTTGGCTATTACAAACAAAGGTGCAATGAATATTCATGTATAAGTCCTTGTATGAACATGTTTTGTTACTCTTGGGTAAATACCTAGCAGTGAATGGCCTGGACATATGGTATGTGTATATACAACCTTTTCAAAAAATTGGTACGCTGTTTTCCAAAGTAGTTGTACTATTTTAATACGTCCATCAGTACTACGTGAAGAGATCAAATTACTCTACTCAGGAACAAGGGCTTTGGTCAGACTTTTACATTTTGGACATCTTAGTAGGTGTGTAGTAAAATCTCGTAATTATAATTTGCATTTCCCAAATGATTCACCATTCTATATCTTCTTTGGTGAAAGGTCTATTCACATTTTTTGACCATTTTTATTGGGTTTGCTTGTTTTCTGTTATAGAATTTTGACAGTTATGGATAGAAGTCCTTTGTCAGATACGTGATATACAAGCATTTTCTCCAGGACTATGATTTGTCTTTACATTTTCCTAATAGAATCTTTCAAAGAACAGAGGTTCTTAAGTTTTTATGAAGTCCAGTTTATCAAGTTTTTCTTTCATGGATCATGTATTTAGTGTTGTAGCTAAGAAATATTTGCCTAACCAATGGTCACAGATATTTTCTTCTGCAAGTTTTGTAGTTTCATGTTTTACATTTAGGTCTATGATCCACTCTGAGTTAATTTTTTTTTTTTTTTAAAGATAAGCACCTGAGCTAACATCTGTTACCAACCCCCCCTCCCCTCCCCTTCCCCCTCCTTCTTCCCAAAGCCCTCCAGTACATAGTTGTATATATTCTAGCTGCAGGTCCTTCCGGTTGTGCTATGTGGGGCGCCATCTCAGCATGGCCTGATGAGCAGTGCCATGTCCATGCCCACGATCCAAACCAGCAAAACCCTGGGCAGCCAAAGTAGAGCATGCAAACAATGACTCGGCCACGGGGCCAGCCCCTGAGTTTCACCTTTATATAGTGTGAGGTATAGGTCTAAACTAACATGTTTTGCACTCAACTATCCCAGCACTGTTTGCTAAAAAGATAATTCTTTCTCCACTGAATAGCCTTTGCTACTTTGTTAAAAATCAACTATGTATTAGGGAGTTAACTTCCGGACTCTGTAATCTGTTCCACCGATGC
This sequence comes from Equus asinus, assembly GCF_041296235.1. Lineage (NCBI taxonomy): Eukaryota > Metazoa > Chordata > Mammalia > Perissodactyla > Equidae > Equus > Equus asinus. The sequence goes on along the minus strand of NC_091800.1, from coordinate 10,263,917 downwards.
CAATCCATCTTCATGCCAACAGCACACTGTCTTGATTATTGTAGCTTTACAGTAACTCTTGAAGTCAGGTAATGTAAGTCTTGCATCTTTTTCTTGTTTGTTTTTTTTTTACTTTGGTTTGGTTTATAGGCCTTTTGCATATTCATAGTAAGACTGGAATAAGTTTGTCAATTTCTACTAAGCAGCCTGGTGAATTTTAATTGAGATTGCACTGAATCTATACATCAATTTTGGGAGAACTGACGTCTTCAGATTCATGAACATGATACACATCTCCATTTACTTAGGTCTTCTTTAATTCCTCTCAGGAATGTTCTAAAATTTTCACCGTACAGGTCTTCAGATCTTTTGTCAGACTGATCCCTATTTTATATTTCTGATATTATCATAAACTGTGTAATTTTTAACATCTCAATTTATGAATGTTTGTTGCTAGTATACATGTACCAGTTTCCTGTGGCTGCTGGAACTAATTACCACAAACTTGATGGCTTAAAACAACAGAAATTTATTCTCTTACAGTTTCTGGAGGCCAGAAGTCCAAAATTAAGGTGGTTGCACTACCTCCAGAGGCACTGGAGCAGAAAGAATCCGTTCCATGCCTCTCTCCTAGCTTCTGGTGACTGCCAGCATTTTGGGGCATGCGTTGGCTTGTACTACATCACTTCAATTTCTGCCCTCCATCCTCACATCACTTTCTCCTTTGTGTGCAATCTCCCTCTGCCTCAATCTTAAAAGAACATTTGCCACTGGACTCAGGGCCCATCTGAATAATTCAGAATAATCTCATCTCAAGATCCTTAACTTAATTACATCTGGTAAAATTCACCAATTCCAGGGATTAGGACGTAAACATATTTTTTCAGGGGCCACCATTCATCACACTACAATAGAGAAATAAAACTGAGTTGGGTATGTTGATTTTGTATAATGCAACTTTACAGAACTCATTTGTTCTAACAGTTTTTTCTAAAGATTCTATCTTATTAGCTACAGATGACTTATATTTTAACTATAGATGACTACGTCTCTGTGAATAAAGACATCTTCCCTTATTTCTTGCCAACGTGTATGTCTTACTTCTTCATATGACACTAGAACCTTCAGTAAAATGCTAAACAGAAATGGTGAAAGCAGACATTCTGGCCTTAATTCTGATCTTAGGAAAAAAAGCATTTAGTTTTTCACCATTACGTATGATATCAGCTTTAGTTTTTTCAGGTTTTTTTTTTTTTCAGATTAAGGATGTTCTCTTGTATTTCTAGTTTGCTGAGAGTTTTTACCAGGAATTGATGTTAGATTTTGTCACATGTTTTTTCTGTATCTATTGAGATGATCATATGGTTTTAGTGAGGTAATATGATTAATTACATCAATGGATTTTTAAATATTAAACCAACCTTACATGACTGAGACAAATTCCAATTCTTCATGGTCTATTATCCTTTTTACATACCATTGAGATTCAATCTGCTATAATTTTGTTAAGAATTTGTGCATCTATATACATGAGAAATATACATTATACATTATTGGGATATTTAGACTACTACACTATATGCATTATTGGGATGTTTAGACTACTTACATTTAATGTGATTACTGATAATACAGTTGGGTTTATATACTGGTTTTCTTTGTGTGCAATGTCTTCATCTGGTTTTGCTATCATAGTAATGCTGACTTCATAGAAGGAGTTGGGAAGTTTTCCTTCTTTTTCAATTTTTTGGAAAACTTTGTGCAGAATTCGTACTATTTCTTCCTTAAATACTTGATAGAATTCACCAGTGAAGCCATCTGGGCCATCGTTGTGGGAAGGTTTTTCACTACAAATTCAATTTCTTTAAAAGATTTAGAGCTAATCAGGTTATGTGTTACTTCCTGAGTGAACCTGGGTAGTCTGTCTTTCAAAGATTTGTCTGTTTCATCTCTTGTCAAACTTATTGCCATAAAATAATTCATAATATTTCCTTAGTATCCTTATAATAATATCTGTAGAATCTAATGATGTCACCTATTTCATTCCTTATACTGGTAATTTGTGACTTTTATCTTTTTTTCATAAACAGTTTGGCTAGATATTTGTCAATTTTATGGATTTCTCAAAGAACCAGCTTTTGGTTTAATTTTTCTCTATTTTTTTCCATTTGCTCTTTATTGATTTCTGCCCTGATCTTAATTGTTTCTTTCCTTATGCTTTCTTTGGGTTTAATTTGTTCTTCTTTTTCCAGTTTCTTAAGGTAGAAGCTGAAATCATTGGTTTGGGAACCTTTTTTTTTTCTAATATAGGCATTCAGTGCTATAAATTTCCCTCTGATTACTGCTTTAGTGGCATCTCACAACTTTTGACATGTTTTCATTTTCATTCAGTTCAAAATACTTTCTAATTTCCCTTTCTATTTCTTCTTTGCCCCATGAGTAATTTAGAAGTGCATTATTTAGTATCCAAATACTTAAGATTCTCCAAAGATTTTTCTGTTATTGATTTCTAATTTAATTCCATTGCGGTCAGAGAACATATTTGTATGACATGAATCTTTTAAATTTATTGAGACCTGTTCCATGACCCAGAATTGATCTGCCTTGGTCAGTGTTCTATGTGCACTTGAAAATAATATGTATTTGGTTGTTGGTGGGCAGAGTGTTCTATAAATGTCAAACTGATAGAGTTGTTCAAGTCTCACATCTACTGATTTTCTGTCTCTTCCTTTGATTATTGAGAGAGGAGTACTGAAATCTCTATCACTCTCTTTTTCTCTTTACAATTCTATTAGTCTTTGTCTCATATATTTTAACCCTCTATCATTAAGTACATAAACATTTAAGAATGGCATAACCATACTCTCAATGAACTGTCCCCTTTATCTTTACCAAATGAACTTCTTTGTCCCTGGTAGCATTCACTGCTCTGAAATCTACTTCGTCTGATAAGAATACAACTATTTCAGCTTTCTTTTAATTAGTGCATGGTATTAATCTATTTTTGTCTTTATGTTTAAAGTAGGTTTCTGGTCAGCTTCATATGTAGTTGGATCTTGTTCTTTTTTTAATCCAATCTGAAAATCTCTGCCTTTTTATTGGGATGTTTAGACTACTTACATTTAATGTGATTACTGATATAACTGAATTTAAATCTATCTAGCATCTTGCTATTTGTTTTATATTTGTTCCATCTGTTCTTTGTTTCCCTTTTCCTTTTTCTGCCTGCTTTGGGATTAACTGATTTTTAAACTCCATTTTATCTCCCATCTCCCCTCCCAGTTTATTAGCTGTAACTCTTTGTTCTGATATTACAGTGGTTGCCTTAGGTTTATAGTACATATATTTAACCTATCACCAACCATCCCAGTCTGCTAGGGCCATAATATACTTAGTGGCTTACACAACAGAAATTCATTTTCTCATAGTTCTAGAAGGGGAGAGTCCAAGATCAAAATGCCAGCAGAGTTGGCTGCTCCTGAGGTTTCCTTAGCTTGCAAACACCATCTTCTTGCTGTGTTTCTTCTCACAGAAACAGGCCTTTTCTCCGTGCTCATGCATCCTTGGTATTTCCTCAATTTCTTCTAAGACGCCAGTCATATCAGATTAAGGGCCCATCCTTATGACCACAATTAACCTTAATTACCTCTTTAAAGGCCCCAATTTCAAATGCAGTCACATTAAGGATTAGGGCTTAAACATATAAATTTGGGGAGACATAATTCAGTCCATAACACTATCACTGAGTCTTAAACTACTTCAGAAATAGAACAACAAGCTCACAATATTACACTTCCATTTCTCCCCTCCCAAATTTTCTGCTATTGTCGTATATTTTATTTCTACACGTTATAAACACTACAATACATTGTTACTGCTTTTGCTTTGAATAGTCAATTATCTTTCAAAGAGATGTAAATTGTAAGGGGGAAAGTTTCTTATATTTACTCATGTAGTTACTGTTTCTGGTGCTCTTCATTCTTTGTACAGATCCAGATTTCCACACGGTATTGTTTTCCTTCTGCCTGAAGTACTTCCTTTAATATCTAGTGAAGTACCTATCTGCTGGTGGTAAATCCTTTCAACTACTGAAAGTCTGAAAAAGTGTTTATTTCGTGCCTTGGAAAAAATTTTAGGGGCTGGCCCAGTGGCGCAGCAGTTAAGCTTGCACGTTCCGCTTCAGTGGCCCATGGTTTGCCCGTTTGGATCCCAGGTGCAGACCTATGCACTGCTTGTTAAGCCATGCCGTAGCAGGCATCCCACATAAAAGGAGAGTAAGATGGGCACGGATGTTAGCTCAGGGCCAGTCTTCCTCAGCAAAAAGAGGAGGATTGGTGGCAGATGTTAGCTCAGGGCTAATCTTCCCCCCCAAAAATAAAATTTATTTTGAAATAATTTAAGACTCACAAGAAGTAGTACCCTTTATCATCTTTCCCCAAAGATAACATCTTACATAACCATAGTATATTCTCAAAACCATGTGTTAATTTACATTGGTGCAATAAGTTTAACTAAACTACATACTTTATTCAAATTCCACCAGTCTTTACATTCACTTACTTGACTATATTCTTGTAAGATATTTTTTCCAAGAATTGAATTCTAAGTTGACATTTTTCTCTTTCTGTATTTTAGAGTTATTGCTCCACTGTCTTCTGGCCTGCATTGTTTCCAACAAGAAACATGCTGTGATTTGTATCTCTGTTCCTCAAAAGTGCATATTTTTTCCTCTGGCTGCTTATTTGGTGTGCCATGGTGTAGTTTGGTTTTTTTTTTTCATGTTCCTTTTGTACTAATGTTTATTGGGTTTCTTGGACCTGGGGCTTACAGTTTTCATCCAGTGGGAAAATATTTGCCCATTATTTCTTAAAATACTTTTTCTGTACAACCTTCCCCCACTCTGCTTCAGGGACTCCAAATACAAGTATGTTAGGCTACTTCAACTTACCCCACACCTCACTTTTTCTCTGTTTTTTTGGATAGTGTCTATTGATATGCCTTCAAGTTCACTAACCTTTTCTTATGCAATGTCTAATCTACCATTAATCTCATCCATTATAATTTTCATTTCGGATACGGTAGTCTTAAATTTTAGAAGTTTGATTTGAATTTTTTTAGTATCTTCCATATATGTACTAACATGTTTACTCTTTCCCCTAGCTTCCTGAACATATGGAATATAGTTATAATAACTGTTTTGATGTTCTTACATACTATTTACATGACATTTCTAGGTCAATTTTGATTGATTACATTTGCTTCTTCTCTTTGTGGGTCATATTTTCCTACATCTTTGCATGTCTGCTAATTTTTTTTTTTTACTTTTTTTTTTTTTTTTTTGAGGAAGATTAGCCCTGAGCTAACTACTGCCAGTCCTCCTCTTTTTTTGCTGAGGAAGACTAGCCCTGAGCTAACATCGTGCCCATCTTCCTCTACTTTATATGTGGGACGCCTGTCACAGCATGGCTTGCCAAGTGGTGCCATGTCCGCACCCGGGATCCGAACCAGCGAATCCCAGGCTGCTGAAGCGGAATGTGCGAACTTAACCGCTGCGCCACTGGGCCAGCCCCTGCATGTCTGCTAATTTTTGAATGAATGCCAAATATTGTTACTTTTATCTTGTGGGATGCTCGAGGTTTTTTTTGCTGAGGAAGATTAGCCCTGAGCTAACATCTGTGCCAGTCTTCCTCCACTTTATATGTGGGTCACCACCACAGCATGGCTGACAAGTGGTGTAGGTCCATGTCCAGGATCCAAACCTGTGAACCCAGGCCACCAAAGCAGAGCACAAGAAACTTAACCACTATGCCATGGGGCCAGACTGGATATTTTTCATTTCTATAAATATTCCAGAGCTTTGTTCTCCACTGCAATGAAACTGCTTAAAAATCAGCCTGATCCTTTCAGGTCTTCCTTTTAAGCTTTATTTGGAAGGACTAGGGCAGCATTTACTCTAAGGCTAATTTGGCCCCACTACTGAGGCAAAAGACTTCCCATTACCCTACTTGACGCTTCATGAATTATGATGTTTTCCACATTGGTTGGTGAGAATAGGAACTATTCTTGGCCTTGTATGAGCTCTGAGAATTATTTCCCATGATCATTTCAGGAATTTCTTCTTCTACCTCAAATAGCCTCCTCACTCAGACCCTCTGATCAGTACTAAGCTGAAGACTTAAGGAGAACCTTTGCAAGCATCCAAAGTTCTCTCTCTGTATGAGCTCTCTCCTCTCCAGTACTTTTTCTTGTGAACTATAACCACCTTGGCCTCTGTGAACTTCCGGTTTGGTCTCCTCAATTAGATCACAAGGCTCCACCTGAGTTCCCTCTTCATGCACCAGACTTGGAAACTCCCTCTAGGCAGTAAGCTTGGATAATCATAGGGATCATCTCATTTGTTTCCCATCTATCAAGAATCACTGCCCTTCATCACCTGATATCTAATATCTTGAACACTGTTGTTTCATATATTTTGTTCAGTTTTTTACCTGTTTCTGGACAGAGGGTAAGTTCAATCCCTGTTCTTCCATCTTGACCAGAAGACAAATCTAGTGGTGATATTCTCAGAACATAAGCTATTCTTAATTTGATCTTAAGTTACCAATATGCAAAATTTAGCCAATTCCTTGTTTTGGTTAGACCAGACATCCACTAGTAAAGAGGTGCTTTGCAACTATCATTTCAAACAATTAGTAAGAAAATCAATTATTTCCGTATAAAGTTGGTTTTCTTTTCAACTTTTATTATGTTTTCTATATCATCTCTTTCCTAAACAGATAAATTATGCCACAACTATCCTTTTGATAATGCAGATATATTTGAAGCATCAAATCATAGAGTCTGTTGTACATCCTAAATACCCTCTCAAATTAAACTACATCTACCCATGTCACTGTCAGTCCCCATATCTAGGCCACAATCATCCCTACTCAAGTTTAAGACAGTAAAAGAGAATAGTAGAAAAAGAGAAGAAGAGGGGAAGGAAGGGAAGGAAAGTTCTGTTCAATGACTTTATTGCTGCAATCCAATTAAATTGACCAGGTCAAGTCTCCACTGTCATTGACTGAATTAAGTCAATAAAAAAAAAAAAAAAACAGGAGATAAAATGTTGATGTTGATCTTAGCCTCATCTACTTTTTTCCAAAACCTACAACTCTAATCTCCCATCTTCACTACTATTCTTCCCTCTTTGGAGTGACAAAGGAGCCTAGTTGGGACTAATCCAAAAGATTCATGTCCAAGGTAGGGGTGTGTAGGTATGTGGGGGGGGGGGGGGGAAGGGGGGGTGTGCATGCGCGTGTGTTTCTTGGCAAGGGCAAGGAGCAGTGCATTATTTGGGAGGGTAGAAGATGAGATACTGAACATGAGGGAGAAAGGCAGGAAAAGGCAAGTATTTTGCCTTGATAAAATGATCTAAAAAGGCATAAAAAGATGAGACCCATGGACATAAAGAACAGCGTTATTCAGAGCTATTTTTACTAGTCTTCAGTATTCATAAATAACACAAAACAAAGAGGAACAGGATGAGATGGAAAGGAGAAGTCAAATGGCTAACCAGAACCTCCAAGTTCACATTTCTACAAGATGTTTTTTTATTTTAATGGGTTATTTCCTCATATTTCAAACATATCCAAATATGGTCAATTTAAAATTTATCATCAAAACATACTCAACTTCTGGGTTATTCAGAAACTAACCTACTTAAGACCAATTAAGTTTCATTTTCTAAGTTAAAAGTTAACATCTAAATACTACTACTATTGTGAAATCAGTCTCATATCACAATTTACAAATTTTCTGAAGCAAACTGGGCCTTCTAAAAACACCCCAATAGAGTAAATATTATTTTCTAAATAAATCAGAATCAAATTGGTGGATAAAGTGGAAGAAAGTTGATTACTATGCTTCCAAGAGATTCACACTAGTTTTCTTTTAAACAGAAGTTCTCCTATTTATAATTTGACTATCTTAAAGGGAAAAGTAGCATGTGTGTGTCACAACCTGCCAAATGAAAATTAACTAGTAATACGTTTTGTGTTACAGTAGAATTAAACAGAAAAATTTTCATGAACTCAGCGTAAAGTAATTCTCTATATACAACAGCTTGAAACTACAGGCACATAAATTTCCTAAGATATTTGTTCATCTACAAAGTTTGTCAGAAATGGGTAATACTATAAACACTATTCTTGAGAATAGCTTGATAATTTGTATCAAAATAAAAAATAAGCAGGCCCTTTGACCTAGTACCCCCACATCTAGGAATTAAAACAAAGGAGAAAAATCACACAAGTCCAAAAGATTAAGTTTAGCACATTTTAAATTTATGACTTGTTTTTAAAGAAAATGAAATAACTAAAGTATCTATTAGTAGGGATCCAGCTATATGGATTATGGTACATACAACAGTGTGCAGCCATTAAAAATCATGTGGACTGATATATTTTTATTTACCATGGAAAAAGGCCCATACCACTCTTGAGTAAAAATAAAATAAAAATTAGAGTACAATACAGCAATTATACTACATTGTTATTTCTGTAAAATGATGTGCTTATTCATAAGAGAAAGGGGGATCAGTGGTGGGGAGCGAGGGGGAGGGGGAAGGGAGGGAGGCAGGGGGAGGGGGGAGAGGGGGAGAGAGAGAGAGAGAGAGAGAGACAGAGGGGATGTGTGTGTGCATGTGCACATGTGTGGAAAAGGATGCTAACTAAATACGCTCAGTAAAATCTTAAGAGAGGTGTTATCTCTAGGTGGTGAGGGAACTGAGGACATTTTTGCTTCCTTCTTTATACTTCTCTGTAGTGTCTGACTTTTTTCCAATAAGTATATATAATGTTTAAAAAAAAGTTTTAAGTTTGTTAAGATTTACAAATCATGAAGCCACTTACACCATTCCTTTTTCTTTGCATATTATCATCGCTGAATGAAGTGCCATTACAATAAGAATTCACATAAAACAGGCAATATTTAAACTGAGACGAGTAGAACCAATGTATATAAAAAAAGTAAAATCTCTTTCTGGAGGATAGATGACATTTAAAAACAAAAACATAAACTGCTCCTCTTCCACTTAAAAGCTATTTACATATCAAAGCTCTCCAATAACAGTAATCATTAATGGTCACGGAGGCATACCACCTAGTTCATTCTCAATATTACACTCCCTATTTATATGTCAATTATCTCTATAAAGCTGGGGGGAAAAGTATTTCTCTCCCTAAAAGGAGCAAAAATATCCATTTAGGTCAGTTAGCAGCCCAGGAGAATGAGACCATCACAGGATTCCAGAGAGATCAGAATTACTTTATATAGCTAAGACTATTTTCTACACCTATGTACATCTTCTATCCACAGCTATATAATGGTAAAACTCACTTGTCACACTGCATAGTAAGAGAGATTTACTTAGAGGCATTCTCTCTAACTAAGAATCCTGCCATATTTAATCACAAAATTTAGCATACATTAAGATTTCTCAAACATTTTTCAATAACAATATTTTGTCATGAAACTGTACCAAAAGAAAGTTTAAGAAAATGCACAAAGCATTAAATTTCAGGACTAACATTAGGCCAAATACTCATCCCGCCAGATAATCATTAATCCAGGTTCATCTAATTAATTATTTCAATATCTAATATATAAAAGATGCTGTACTAGGCACTGTGCTAGGCACTGTGGAGAAGAAAGATATATAAAACACAGGCACTATGCTCTAGAAGTTCACGGTCTGGAATTCACAGATATAGAACGTACCCTGAACCCAATTCCACACTCTCAAGAGCTCAGATCATCCATGTATCAAAAAAATATTAAATATCTATAGTGCACCTACTGTTAGCCTATAAGACAAGTTATATATACATTAATTAGAGCAATGTAAGTGCTAAGTTTCGTGAACAAATGATTAATGCTGTCTAATTAGGTCATAAGACCATATGCTTGAATTGAATCCTAAAAGACAATTTTGCTAAGTCAAGACAGAGAGAAGGGCACAGCAAGCAAAGTGAATGTTCAAAGGCAGAGGCAGGAAGAGTATGGTACTCTTCATGGAATGGCAAATAGTTCTGCAGCAGTAATCAGGAGTAAAATCAAGAGGCACCTTGTATACTTTTCTAAGGGATTTGGATTTTATTCTAATGACAAAGAACAGATGACAAAGATGAGAAATAAGATCAATCACCCAGGTAGTGGTTTGAAAGATAAGAACAGAAGTAGGAAACCAGATAAGAGACTACAATAATAATAGTCCAACTAAGAAATGAAGGTGGGCCTAAATTATAACTTAGTAATATTAAAAGCGAAGACAATTTCAAAGTTGCACAATCAACAGATCTTAGTGGCTGAAGGATGTGGCAGATACAAGAGTGAAGAAGAGCTCACAAATTAGACAACTGAGTAATATCAAGAACCAAGATGGATAGTAGGCATATAGTTGTGAATAAGTATGTACAGATGTGTGTGAATGAAAAAACAGGTGAAGGAAAAGACAAGATTCATTTAAGACATACTGAATTTAAAAAGTCTTATGACACATAGATGAAGATATTCAGAAGAAGCTAGTCTTTACAGTGAGTACAGACGACTGAGAGGATTAAAACCAATTATCTGGAAGTCAAATGTGAATAGGGAGTAGCTGAAGAAATGAAGATACATGAGATCACCAAGAGATCACTGTGTGGAGTAAAAGAGAAGAGAGTCAAGGACAGAGCTTGGGAGAGTTCCTGAGGGCAAGGCCTAGGACAAGAGGTCCTCAAAAGAGACTAATAAGCAACAAGAGTCTAAGAACTAAGGGGAACAAAGTTTCAAGGAAAGAGGAATGGTCAACAACATCAAATGCAGCAGTGGTCAGTGAAGAACTGCTACTTTTGGTAGTCAGGTAACCTTATCAAAGAGAGTTTCAATAGAGTGGGGAAAGTGAAAGGCAAAACACTGGGAATCAAGAGATGAATGAAAGGTAAAAAAGTAGGAACAGTAAGCAGGAAGCATTTCTCAAATTGTATGGCACAGTTTCCCAAACATACTGACCACAAAACAATTCCTCATGCAGCATTCCTTGGCTCTGGGGTTCCAGAATAGGAGAGACTTAAACATGTCATGTTTAGAAGCTAGAAGGAAGAAATCAATGTCAACAGAGACACTGTCCAAAACTTAAGGGATAAATAATGGAATAAATTGCTGGAGGAAACAAAGACAGGTTCTGAAGCATACAGTAAAGGAACACCTGTTTGTGACAGAAGGAAAAACAGTAAGAAATGGTATGAATGAAAATGTGGTACACAGATAGAAAAGCCAACACATGAGGTAATTCATTCTGAATGATCTCTTTTCCCCCTTTCTGAAGAACACAAGTCAATTACTCAAAAGTGACAGAGAGCAAGCGAGAAGGTTGCGGAGAACGTTAAAGGTTTAGACAGCAGCCATAGAGAAGAGGAGAGAAGAGGAGGGTCTGGAATGGACTGAGGGTCAGAAAGCAGTACATATAGAGTAAGGCCATTCATCTTAGTTGCACTGTAGTTCTACAATGTTTCAAAGTCCTGAGGAATCCTGAGTAGATAGGTTGAAACTTCACCCTTATAAATTCCAATCCACTCCATCTAAAGCCCAAATAACCCCATTTCTTGGGGCCTAGACACTAGAAATCACCTGAAATAACACCAAAACTTAGCAAGTAACTAAAGACTGAAGTATATCCAGTGAGTTTCCAAACCTCCCTGGGATCTTAAAAGCACCAATAATGAGCAACTAGAATTCACAGGAGAATCTGAAGGACAAGAGATTTTAATGTGAGCATTCTTCTAAGTTAACACTTCTTAAAAGAAATGCCATTTAGGGGCTGGCCCCGTGGCCGAGCGGTTAAGTTCGCACGCTCCGCTGCAGGCGGCCCAGTGTTTCGTTGGTTCGAATCCTGGGCGCGGACATGACACTGCTCATCAAACCACGCTGAGGCAGCGTCCCACATGCCACAACTAGAAGGACCCACATCGAAGAATATACAACTATGTACCGGGGGGGCTTTGAGGAGAAAAAGGAAAAAATAAAATCTTTAAAAAAAAAAAAAAAAAGAAATGCCATTTAATCAGACCACAAGAGGGAAAACCACCACCAAAAGAGGTGTTGACAAGTATGAATCTCCTAACACACCCAACAGCCCAACAGTTCTTATTCATTTACATCACTTAGGGGGTGAGCTAAAACAACAGTAATAATAACAACAATTGATGATTCCTCTCCCCACTATTTCCAAAGATCTGAAACAAAATGAATATGATTTTATTTAATATGTCACTACTTTTAGGTAAATTTTAACCTGCTATACCCTGAGAAGTTTACATCATTCAAGCTGACACCTAATGTTTATGTGAAGAATGGGAAGACATCGTTATCCCTTTGAAAACAAAAGCATTTTTAAACTAATTTTTAAAAATATTCAAGTGAGTCAGGATTAAAATGAGAACCCTTAAAAGATACTTAATGTCACTGTGTCAGTCTATATATACCATGATGCCAAACACACATCTGAATATAACTGACAGACAGTACCCTAAACCAATATAAACAAAGACCAAGTTTAGGAGTGATAAAGTGAAACTGGAAGAATGGACATTTATTTAATATCTATTACATGCCTGGAAATTTGAATCCTCACAACTCTGTAAGGTAGGTGATAAAATATTTCAATCCTAAACAACAGCATTTGAACTAGATAATCATAGAACACATGAAAAATCTTGAATTCATATATAGATTGATCAAGCAGAGTTAATCACTCTAGGCAGAAACTGAGGAAAGACAAAAGGAAATTTGCACTTAGGTGAAATAAAGTATTGCTGATGTGGAGTTTCAGGTGACCTTCTATCTACCATCTGCTTGGTGTATGGGCTGAGATCACGAGAAAAATACAAAATGGAGAAGCTTCATCACTTAACAACACTGTCAAGAAGTAATTAAGACCGCTAGGAGGCTCAGAAGATTGAAGAATATCAAGAATATTGGGACAGTGCTAAACTTGGAGTTTTAAAAAAATAGAAGGTCTTCTAATATTTCAAAAGAAATCACCATCCCATGTTCTAAATCAGTTATGATAATAAAACTAAGCAACAGTAACATATGATGGGTATAAAATCCAGAAAACCTTTGACCAACTTTTTTTAATACATAAAAGTCTTACCAACTTGCCAATTTTACCGAATTGTCAAAATTACCAATTGCACATATTACCAAATAAAAGAAAGCTAAACAGTAACATTCAGAGACAAGCAAAATACCTTAAGGGGGAAAACTATTAGAAACAATCAACAGCTACAGCAAAGTTGCAGGATATAAAATCAACATACAAAAATCAGTAGCATTTCTATACACTAACAATAAACCAACAGAAAATGAACTCAAGAACTCAATCTCATTCACAATCACAATGAAAAGAATAAAATACCTTGGGATAAATTTAACCAAGGAAGTGAAAGATTTATACAACGAAAACTACAAGACCTCCTTGAAAGAAATTGATGACGACATAAAGAGATGGAAAGACATTCCATGCACATGGATTGGAAGAATAAACATAGTTAAAATGTCCATACTACCTAAAGCGATCTACAGATTCAGCGCTATTCCAATCAGAATCCCAATGACATTCTTTACAGAAATTGAACAAAGAATCCTAAAATTCACATGGGGCAACAAAAGACCGCGAATTGCTAAAGCAATCCTGAGGAAGAAGAACAAAGCCGGAGGCATCACAATCCTTGATTTCAAAACATACTACAAAGCTACAGTGATCAAAACAGCATGGTACTGGTACAAAAACAGGTCCACAGATCAATGGAACAGAATCGAAGGCCCAGAAATAAAACCACACATCTATGGACAGCTAATCTTAGACAAAGGAGCTGAGGGCCTACAATGGAGAAAAGAAAGTCTCTTTAACAAATGGTGCTGGGAAAACTGGACAGCCACATGTAAAAGATTGAAAATTGACCATTCTTTTTTACCATTCGCAAAAATAAACTCAAAATGGATCAAAGTCCTAAAGATTAGGCCTGAAACAATAAGTCTTCTAGAAGAGAATATAGGCAGTACACTCTTTGACATCAGTTTCAAAAGAATCTTTTCGGACACTGTAACTCCTCAGTTGAGGGAAACAATAGAAAGAATAAACAAATGGGACTTCATCAGACTAAAGAGCTTCTTCAAGGCAAGGGAAAACAGGATTGAAACAAAAAAAGAGCCCACTAATTGGGAAAAAGTATTTACAAGCTACTTATCTAACAAAGGGTTAATCTCCATAATATATAAAGAACTCACACAGCTCAACAACAAAAAAACAAACAACCCGATGAAAAAATGGGCAGAGGACATGAACAGACATTTCTCCGAAGAAGATATAAGGATGGCCAATAGGCACATGAAAAGATGCTCATCATCACTAATCATTAGGGAAATGCAAATCAAAACTACACTAAGATATCAACTTACACCCGTTAGATTGGCAAAAATATCCAAAACCAAGAGTTGGCAAATGTTGAAGAGATTGTGGAGAAAAAGGAACCCTCAAACACTGTTGGTGGGAATGCAAACTGGTGCAGCCACTATGGAAAACAGTATGGAGATTTCTCAAAAAGTTAAAAATAGAAATACCTTATGACCCAGCCATCCCACTACTGGGTATCTATCCTAAGAACTGAAATCAGCAATTCCAAGAGTCCCATGCACCCCTATGTTCATCGCAGCATTATTTACAATAGCCAAGACGTGGAACCAACCTAAGTGCCCAGCAACTGATGATTGGATAAAGAAGATATGGTATATATACACAATGGAATACTACTCAGCCATAAAAAAGGACAAAATCGTCCCATTCGCATCAACATGGATGGACCTTGAGGGTATTATGTTAAGCGAAATAAGCCAGACAGAGAAAGACGAACTCTATATGACTCCACTCATAGGCGGTAGTTAACATATAGACAAGGAGAACTGATCGGTGGTTACCAGGGAAAAGGGGGTGGTGGGGGGAGGGCACAAGGGTGAAGTGGTGTACCCACAACATGACTAACAATAATGTACAACTGAAATCTCACAAGGTTGTAATCTATCAGAATCTTAATAAAAGAAAAAATTGCAGGACATCCAAAGCTGTTTATGTGTTTAAAAAGAAGAAGTCTTGACAACAGAGACTGAAGACAGTGTGGGTGAGAGCTAAAAGTTGTTTTCTTTGTCTGGGTTGGGAATAAATGGGTGGGAATAAAATGATCTTTGATCACACACACACAAAAAAATACCTTAAGGGTACAAAAATAATAAACACATGCTTAGTCTCAAATATTTACAATCCAGTGGGAAAAGACAAACAGATAAACTTAATATAAAAGAGAATGAAATGTTAACACCAAATATTGTGGAAATGGTTAAAAAAAAATTTCTTTGACGTATTTGACCAAGTATTCACAGAGAAGGTAGCATTTGAGCTAACTCTTGAAGGAAACAGGAGGAAAGATATTTTTCAGGCTCAGCTAACAATGGTACAGAGACACAGAGGTACAGAGAATTGACAATGCATTTCACATTATATGAGGTATGAAAGATTGCATATGATCAGAATTTAGTATGCGTGGATGATTAGAGAGAGGCCCATAGAGAGGGAGAACAGATCCTGAAGGGATTTGACAAAAACTATTCAGAAGATACACTTATGGTATAAACTATAACTATGTCGGTACTGTTAATAAACGAAGGAAGAGAAAGATACTACAGAATTTTAAAGAATAGGGATTAGAGGCAGACAATATAGTAGGAAAGTATCAGGATTTAGAATTAAATATAGATCTGGGCTAGAATCCCAGCTCTATCACTTACTAACAATAACCTTTTTCTAAATTGCAATTTCCATATTTGTCAAATGGGGATAATACGTCATTATTGCAATAAAGCCTTAATATGATGAAAAATGTAAAGTGTCCCATGTATTCTTTCAATTAACGTGAAGTCAAACGTCAGTAATTTCCTTCTCATAATAAATGGTAGAATGTGGGAGATGAGGGGGAAGAAGTCAAGATACGCAGCCTCAGTGACTGGGAAGAGTAAGCCATTAACTAAAGAAGGAATGTAAGAGAATAGAAAGGAAGCAGTAGATTTGGAGAATATAAAAATACATTGAGTTTTAGACATGTCATATTTTCAATGATAGTGGAATATATCACTACATGCAAAGATATCAGAAGGCAGGAAAAATTCAAGTCCATCTCAGACAGTGCTAACAGAAATAAAATTTTAGGAATCTTAGGTATACAGGGGAAAGCAAGAAACAAGTGAGCTGATAACAGGAGCTCACAAGAAGCTGGGGATGAAACAAAGAGTAAAAAATGCAAAGAGAAGAGAAAAATAAGAAAAGAGAAAAATAAAAGGTGGCCAAGAGTATTAAGTATTGGATAAAACTGGTGGCTTGGCAATTAGGGAGATCTCTGACAAACTGACAGCAGTTTCAACAAAATTTTGATGACACCAAACTGCAGGCATTGAAGAAATAAATGCATAGTAAAGAAATCAGGGAAAAGAACAGAATCTATTCCAAGGGTCCCCAAGTAAGAACTCCACAAACATAGTAATGGAGATCAGATGGGCATTATGAGTATTTCAAACAGCCATATGAAAAATAAATTTAGCCTCCATCGAGCTACAACAGATTAAGGAAAATACTAAGTTTCTTTGAGTCTCTAATCAGCATATTATATATACGTACATTTTTTTAAAATGAAAGTATGAATCACTGTTTTACAAATGTCATGTGCTCAGTAAAAGACAGGCTTGGTAGAAAATAAATAGAAAGATTATTAAGTACTAAAAGATTGGGAATCATGGGGCTCTTGAAAAAATCCAGCACCAAAGAGAAATGCAATTATGAATGATTCAGGTAGAAACCTTCAGAGAAAGTTTTTGATGTTGTTTTAAGGCTTTTTGTTTGCTGGTTAGTTGGTTGGTTTTCTTTTGTTTTCAGAAGAGAAAAAACTTCTAAAGATGTTAGGTCAGGATTAAGAAATCAATGTAAAGAAACGTTTAAAGTTCCAGAAAGAAAGGCAGTTAAAACATCACTGAGAAAAAGATGAATCACAAGAAAAAAGGACTGACCTTACAAATACTACAGAGTTATAGATCAGTTACAGTCCATGTTTGGAAAACATGGGTTCAAATTTCTGCTCCTCTACTGACTACTGTTTAACATCACTTAGCGTTTCTGAGGACGTTTCTCCATTTAACAGTAACATCTGTCCCATAAGCTATGAGGAAGACCAAAAGAGATAATACATGTAAGGAGCTTAGCACAGTGCCTGGCACACAGTAACCGTTTAAGAAACACAGCTATAATTACTAAAATAAAATATAGATACATATCTCTCTGACCTTCAGATTGAGAAGACCCAAGCTCTAAGGAAAAGAAACAAATGAAACAGGAAAGATTAATATATCTGGCTACACAATCCTTAAAAATTTTTTATGTGAAAAATATAAAATATTTTTAAGTAAGCATCATACAAAACTAAAAAAAAGGTATAGAATTGATTTATATAAATTATTTTTCCTATACAAAAAAAGATAAAAACCTCAATAGGGAAAAAAATGTACTGACGTAATCTTTGCTCTGCATAAACAACACAAGGTACCCAATTTAGGAATTCACAAAGATAGTAATGGAGACCAGATGGATATTTTTCAATACTTCAACATGTGACTGATAACGTGAGGTATTTTGACCCTCTGATACCAGACCAAGCTAATAAGGCATTCTTTATGTCCTTAAAAGAAAATAAGTATTTGAAGCATAAAATAATAGTACTATTTGAAACACCAGATTCAGATAACACCAATTCAATCTTTCGTACACTGAATGCAAATAAATCTACTAGAAGCTGTTGTACTTAAAGCAGAATTCTAACATACACATTCTTGTACTAACCTAATGATTTTGGAAGCTGTGCTAAAAAAGAGGTGCCTCAAAATTGCCACTGGGATAAGCGGGGCAGTTGTGGGGAAGATGAGTGGCTACACCTCTGCATTTAGCAGTGTTTTACCCCACAACCTACAAGCAGTTCCAGTTCCATCTGTATCTGTTCTTATTCAGTTGGGGTCCAATTTATTTTCAATCTTTCTTTTTAAAAGTGAAAAATAATTCTAACAATCCACATCAAATCTCTCTCTTGCTGATTTCAAAGATAAAAATTCAGTAAACTATATCGATATTCTTAATTGACATATTCAAAGCTTTCCAATGAAATTTTAAGTATATGATTATGTGTAGCCTCCCCCACTCGAGTTTTTCCTTATTTTTAGAAAAATACTACCAAAATTTCAGTTGGGGCAAATACCATGTTTTGCGTTATTTTTGCAATAATTTCTTTATTTCTGTGCCCAAGGCAACATTAGTAACAGATATTGCTATGTTGTTAATACTGAACAAACCAAAATGTTGTGGAACCCCTTCAATAATACACGGTTGATGACAGAAATAAAACCAAGTTGTTAACCCTGCTATATCTTTTCTGCATGTGGTACGTATATGTGGGATTATAGGCTTTTAGCTAGCAGTATATTAAAAACACCAATTTACTCAGAAAGTTTGGCAGGAAAGATACTCTACCTCCAGCTAAACTAAAATTTTGATTAACAGAACTATATTATACAATTAACAATTTTTAAAAATGAGAAAATAACTACATCCAAATTAAAATCGAATATAATTCAAATTATTTTGCAGGTACTTCAGAATCTTATACAAAAGCTAGCCTTTGAGTTATAAAAGTTCATTTTCATTATTCAGCACTGATAAGGCAGAATCAAAGACTGAAATGTATCTGAATAACTATGACAACATACTACTCAAGTTAGTTTTAGAACCAATACTTGATAGGTTCGTTTACATAAAATTTTTATTTACTAGTAAAAACG
The DNA here is from genome assembly GCF_041296235.1 of Equus asinus. Lineage (NCBI taxonomy): Eukaryota > Metazoa > Chordata > Mammalia > Perissodactyla > Equidae > Equus > Equus asinus. The sequence continues at coordinate 10,244,993 of NC_091800.1, read as the reverse complement.
TACAAAAGACAACATATGGAGCTTCCCGCTGTTCAGATTCCAAATAAATTAGATTTTCTGTAATAAATTTTATAATATGACTTTTGAATGTAGTACCCTGAATAACTTTGTGTACTAAAAATAATTGAACCTAACTGTTAAGAAAATCCAAAAAGGAAAAACTAAATTTAATAAAAGAAAAGGAAAATATACCACAAGCAGAGAAAGCTCAAAAAGCCACCAAACAAAATCATTTAGTTGGTTAACGGACCACTAATCTTAACTTTGATTGAAAGAAAAAAATCATGTAAGTGTATCAGCTAAGCCATCCAATCTCACACCCACCACCCCACATAGAAAGCAGCCAAGATATTCACTTTCAAAAAATGTCTAATAAAATTATTTTTACCTGTAAATTGTTTTCTGTGACTCTGTTCCACCAAACCATATTGATGGGTACTCCTGATTTACACCTGTCAGCAAGGCAGCCAATAGGGTTCTTTGCTTTTCGCGCCTTTGATCCCATCGGAACTAGCCTCTCCTCCAGCATCCCCAGGCGATACTTCCTTGGCTAGGAAAAAGAAGGAAAGAAACCAGGCCACTCCTAACATCCCCCACACTAATCCAAACTAACATAACTAACATGTAGAAGGCATCAGGAATGGTGGAATAGGAAACAAGTAAAATTTTTAAGACACTCCCTCTAATGTCGTTATCACTACCCACCATTTCCCACCCCCGCCCCCGATATACACCTCCAAAATAACCCACAGTCCTAACAGGCTGAACAACATTATATAAAGCAACAGATGTTTTAGAGAAATACATTATAATCTGATTTTATAAGACTTTAATAAATAGAAATTAACTAATCAGCAAAGTAAATGCCTTGCAAAATTTTTTCCACTGGCACTTACCTATTCTCACTGCAATATGAAGAAATGGCTTCAAGGGCACCAAATACAGGTAAAAAAATTATCCAAACTGTTTTCTTTTTCTGCATCCCATCTCACTTATCTTTTTCCTACTGAGAACTACCCCACCTAAAAGCAGCAGCTAATTCCTAAGGAATGGATTTTCTAAATTTTTAATATTCTATGCACATTAGACCAGAGTACAAATCACTCTGTCTTCAGTGGGCATTCAACTTAAAGTACTCAATGAAAAGAAATAACTTCAAACTTTAAAAAAAAAGTACACAAATCTCATTGGTCTTATAAATTCAGTAATTTGAACAGACTGATATTGAATAAATTGCCCAATAAAAGCATAAATTCATTGGCTAACATTATAACAAAGTTAGTAAGTGATCTTAATAGTGGTTGGCAGGGCTGTTTTATACATGAAAGTTAAGGACATTTTCCATCATCTTACTTCTCTTAATTATAGCAAATTTGCACTAAATTGCATCTTAAAGGGAATTTGTATGTATTTTTATCCCTTTAGCGAATACTGATTCATTTTTTAGAAGGTTATCTAATTTAAGACCTGAAATAAGAAAATCTATGTTTACTCGTTCTGTCACAAGACTGCTGAAGCAAATATTTAAAAGTAACTTTCTTCCAAAAAGGTGTCATAGCCAGAGAAATATAGAAAATACATAAAAAATAATTTTTCCAGTATAAAGACGACCAGTTTGAGGAAAAGATTTGATTTCTAAATTTCAAAATGACCTTACAAATAATGGCTATGGAAATTATTCTATGCACATTAGATTCTCCACTCCACAAATGGGCTCTGCCGTGTTGTCTTTGATTTAAAGAGGAAAAAAAACCATTAAACTTGCATAAGAAAGGTAACTAGACTACCTACCTACCCATTATTTATAGCAACGGACAACGTTTCATGGAGCTAAAATATTTTCACCTCTATGCAATCTTGGACTGATTCAATTACCCTCTATGTCTACTCACAAGCAATTTTTTTTGGATGATAATAAAAACGTACCCTTTGGAACCATATTATAAATGAAAGAATTTTAAAGTAAGCGATTTCTAGTAACATAGCTCACAACTATAAGGCTTTGATACACAGCAAAAATAAGATAATCTTCATTAAGCCTTCACTAATTTAAAATTTATAATTTAGAAAACGTCTGAGCTAATAACTATCATAAAATTTCAACATATCAAAGAATACTTATTTAAACAAAATCACAATCTGTCAAACAGAACTTATACAAGGACACCTAAATTCCAGTCATATATTCGAAAGCAAAAAAATTATTATTTTAAATGTTCTTCTGTTACTCAGATCCTTCACAAATTCAGACTTGCTTTTGATCCAGTTACTACAATTAGTGCAATTAATTTTCTTATAATAGTGCATTAAGCAACACAGAAAAAAGGTTTTATATAAATCCAATGTATCATTCCTCCTCCCCAATAGCTCTCATTATATGTTTCTTATTTTTCCAAAGACGAATTCATCACTCCTCTCCATCACCCCATCCCCACAAAAACCTATAATTAGCCTAAGGCCTTTCCTCTTGGGTAGTAGGGATCCCCTAACACATGCCATTGTAGATTTAAGTTTCTTCAGTAAAGTGCCAGAGATTAAAGTTTAATCCAAAAGTAAAATCTTCTATGTGATTCTGAATGAAAAGCCCTAAGGTACCAATACCATTTAAAACAACACTGTAAGCAAGAGAAGACAAAATAAGATCAGAAAAGAGATGGTGGCAATAGAAAGTATGATGGTGAGGCAAAAAGATATAACATAGACGTCTCACTGCATATGTTAATTATAGTAAAATCTCATCTGTAAGCAAATTTCCAAATTACTTGAACTAGTATTTATTCCTTGAAGAAAAAATGTACTTTCTTTTTCTTTTTTTGGTGAGGAAGATTGGCCCTGAGCTAATATCTGTGCCAATCTTCCTCTATTTTGTCTGTGGGACACCACCACAGCATGGCTTGATGAGTAGCGTGTAGGTCTACACCTGGGATTCAAACTTATGAACACCAAACTGCCGAAACAGAGCATGCAAACTTAACCACTACACAACCAGGTTGGCCCCAAAATGTATTTTCAACTAAACATCTGAGAGCCTACTTTGTATCAGTAACCATACTAAGTACTTGGAATACAATAATGCATAAAACACTCACCTAGTAGGTAACAAAGTCACGCAAAGAGAACGTACTCATTGTGATATAACAAATGCATATATAATCAAGGTACCAGTAGAGCAGAGACAAAGAAGGTTTCACAGAGAAGGCAAATGCCTGAGCAGTTTTGAAAGAGGAGTAAGTGTGCCTAGATAGAAAAAAAGAGTGAGAGTGAGAGAAAGATGTATTGTAAGCTAGGAAAACCGTATACATAGAGGCATGTGGGCACTGTGGTTTTAAGGAAAAACCACAGGTATTTGGTCTACCATTAGTAGAGGGCCACCGTGACAGCAAAAGATGAGGCTTGAAAGCAATAAAAAACCATAAATTGTTTTATATCCCATGCCAAGGAGTTTGGACTTCATTCCATGTGCAGTGGGGAACTCCTGAAAGCTTATGAATGAGAAATAAACTGAAAATAGGTAGACAAATTAATGCACTCTGGCAGCAGTCCAAGTTAGGTTTTCGCAACCTCAGCATTACAGACTTTGGATAATTCTTTGTTATGAAGCCTGTCCTGGGATTTGGAGATGTTTAGCAGCATCCATGGCCGCGATCCATAGATGCCAGTGGCACCAAAGCCCCAGTTGTGACAACCAAAACTATCTTCAATGCCCTCGGGAAGCAGGGGGACAAAACTGCCCCATGTAAGAATCACTGGTCTAGATGAAGGATGTGAACTCAAGGAAACTGCAATGGAAATGGAGAGCTAAGGCCTGGCTGGGGAAAGATCTGCTGGGTTAAAAACAACTATTGGTGGGGCCAGCCCCATCACATACTGGTTAAGCTCAATATGCTCTGCTTCAGCGGCCTGGGTTCACAGGTTTGGATCCTGGTGTGGACCTACACCACTCACCAGCCATGCTGTGGCAGTGACCCACATCAAGTGGAGGAATACTGGCATAGATGTTAGCTCAGGACTAATCTTCCCCAAGCAAAAAAGGAGGAAGATTGGCAAGAGAGGTTAGCTCAGGGCTCATCTTCCTCAGCAAAAAATAAATAAAATAACCAACTATTGGTGAGTAACTGAAAGTAGGAGGTAAGGGAAATGGAAGAGTCAAATGAAAGATGAGGAAATAAATGAGGCAAATGAAATTTTACAGGAAATGTTTATTTACCCCTGAAGTTATTCCCCTCAAGTTTTCTGAGTTCGGTAAGATCCAAACTCCTCCCCTTTCCCTTAGCTTCCAGCAATCGTTTCCTAGATCAATCTTGAGAATGTGATGATCCAAAAAAACAGTAAGTTCCCTTGTTGATCCTCCACCCTTGACAGCCTTGCCAGTCCTGGTTATTATGGAATGGAAGCATTTTAAAATGTCACGTCCTATTGGTAAATAACCAGCTTTTCTGCTCCACCTCCTAGTAAGTTAGTATTACACATCAAAATTCTCAATCTTTTTGTTTCTGTGGTAAAATGTTCAGCAGAGCATGTAACTGTTTTATTTCTCTCTCTCTAATATATACAATTTTTACTTTAAGTCTGAAGATTCACTACAAAAGTGATTTTTATCATTCTTCACAAAATCTAAATAAACAGCACAATAAGATAGTATAGTTGAAAATAGTCTTACCCTTTTTATTGGGCATTTAAAAAAAAAACAGCCTAGGGTTTGAACAAAAGCTCCCAGGACAAGAAAAAGCTTGAGAATGTATTCTAGATTAGCACTTCTCAAACTGTAATGAACAGATGCATCTTCTGAAGATCTTGTTAAAATAAAGATTCTGATTTGGTAGGCCTAGAGTGAGACCTGAGAGTCTGCATTTCTAAAAGGGTCCCCAGACTGCTAGCACTGCTGGTCTGGTGACCACATTTTGAGTAGTAAAGTTCTAGAGAATGTCAGAGAAAAGACCTGGATAAGAAACAAGCAGCAGTCCAAACAGAAATTGGGGCCTCTCTCCAAAATGAAAAGAGACAGGGGTTCAACAGCTCAACATCACCTCGTTATAGCTTGCTCTACATACTCAGAGCCTTAAAGATCATCACTCATAGCCCCTAAAGCCCTGGTTCCTCAGAACTTCTTGCCCTAACCCGCTAAAAGCTCATTCTAAATGTTTAGGACTAACAGAAGTCTGCTCTCCTTCCTAACAAATGAGATAAGTCTCTAGACTATGTCAAAAGAAAGAACAGCAAAAGTAAATTTTTAGGACTGTTTTAGTTGAAGAGTCTAAATGTGTACACATTTTTTTTTCCATTCATTCATTCACTCAACATTTCAGCATAAGGCTCTCTGCCCTTCCTAGAAACACAACGATAAGATCTATTCTCTTCCCCTAAAAAGTTCACAGTCTGGCAAAAGAAAAATCTATAAATACCACTGCTTTTATAGAAAATGTAGTTAAAGCTGCCAAGGAATAGACCAATTTTCAGCGCACAATTCTTCTGCTAAATTGCAAAACAGCATCAGCTTGACAATGCTTCACATTACCAGCATGTTATTATGCCTCATAATCTAATCATTAGTAACAAACTAGAGAAATCTAATTGTTATTCTAAGACGAAAAGTTTCCAATGCCCTGAAGTTTAAGAATCCCCTTTGAACATCAAAAACATAATAACTCTGCTTTCACTTTTGTACTCTGAAACCACAAATGATGATTTAAAGTTACTATGAAAGAGACTTTTAAATGACTTGCATCTTATTCATCAGAGCATCTTTACATACCTGGAAAATAGTAGTACACATATATGAAATATTATCTCCCTCCAGAGAATGCTTAATGAATATGGTCATTCATTGCCTTTTGCAGTAATAACTCAGCAACCTACCTTGTGCCACTCCTAAGGGTCTAAGGTCTACAAATAGAAAACTCTGGCCTAGAATTCACTATATATTTATTTGAAAATAAATCTGCATTTCTTTTACAACCTCTTCTGGTTCACAATGGTCTTCCTTCAATTAATTAAATATCCTAACATTTTAGCATATTTGTAATTATGAGAACTAAATATAAGACTCTAATTCCATTAACCATCAGTGGTTAATCCAAACTCATTGGGAAAAAATAGAACACAAACTGATTTAAACCATTTGGATTTTAAAATCAAATAAATTAACTAATTTACATAAAATCATCAACACCAGGAAACTGTAGCTGATTTATTAGCTAATTAGGTGTGTTAATACACTTGGATTTTAAAGGTTCCTATACCTAACTAATTTATAACAGTAAATTCAGACCTACGAACCACTGTATCTTGGGCTCCAATCAATTTTTTCTTTAAGTAAAAGACTCAAAAATCAAAAACAAAATAAGTCAGCCTCAAAGGTTATGTTGTATTTTGTCCTGCAATTCATTATCAATCGTGGGCTTTTTATAAAAATGTATTAGGTTCCTCACATTTCCACTGTTTAAATAAAAACAATAGTATGATGGGATGCGCAAATAGGTTCTATAGAAAAACAGACTGTCACTGTTAAAGACTCATGGGCAGGTAAACATCTATAAACGAAAGAGAGCTTTTAATTCATGGAGTCAATATACAAATCAGTATAGGATGGGAGGATGAAAATAGGGGATGATGCTAAGTAAAAACAGATCTAAATTCTATCAAATGTAGCAGAATGGGATTTACATACAAACATCTATCTTTAAGCTCTGCTATGAGTCAGATCCTGGGGAAGGAGTCTCCCAATATTATCTACGTAAATTTAACAAAGCCTACAAAGCAGCCATTACTTCTGTTCTCAAAACCTAAACATTACAATGAAGTTTCACGCCATCAAAAATGACATCAGTTGGAATAGCCTTGCTAAGAAAGGCCACATTCAATTTCTAAAGGACTGGAACACCAAACTGCAACTTCTTTTATTCTTTTGCTTTAGCGTGGAACCAGAACACAAGATGTGGAGAAATAAAATATCATGCCAAAATTATTAAAATATTTTAAGTGAAAGTGAACAAAGGTTTTTCTTTAAAGTCATGAAAATTAGTTCCACAATAAACTACCAACTGTAATGATTATAAAAGTTTGGCTTTTTTTAAAGATTGGCACCTGAGCTAACAACTGTTGCCAATCTTCTTTCTTTTTACCCCTCTGCTTTTTCTCCCCCAATCTCCCCAGTACATAGTTGTATATTTTAGTTGCGGGTCCTTCTAGTTGTGGCATGTGGGACGCTGCCTCAACGTGGCCTGATGAGCGGTACCATGTCTGCGCCCAGGATCCGAACCAGCGAAACCCTGGGCCACCAAAGCAGAGCATGAAAACTTAACCACTCGGCCATGGGGCCAGCCCCTATAAAAGTTTTTATATGAATTACAATCCCTTATCAAAACCAACCATCATGCTAAAATGACTATTCACTTATTAGCAAAAGGTTCCCTTTTGATTTATTTATATGTGTACCTTTGCTTAAATTCAGTCATGAAATGAAGGAAAATATCTTCAGAAATAATCTTTACTATAAATTGAACTTAAACTAAGGTAGTGGTTAATCAAGAGTAATCTCAAACACATTCAGACACAGATAAACATCTATTTTAAAATTGCAGAATCATAAGCCATAGAAGACTGTAACAACTGCCATTTGACAAGCACAAGGCACTATGCCAAGCACTTTATACCCATTAATGTATTTAATACTCATAATTCTGTAAGATAGCCACATTATAATACCAACTTTACAGAAAAGAAAAGTGAGGCTTAGACAAGGTTAATATACCTCATCTTTAATCTCACAACTAACATAAGGTTGGGTTCCAGAGCCTGTACTCTTAACTATGATATTCTGCCTCCAATTCAAAGAAATCTATTCCGCATTCTCTAATATTCCCTAATATATTACAATCTTAACATTATTCTAACTAATCCTAAAAGAACCAAAGACAGATTCCTAAAAGAATCAATCTGTGAATCTAGTTGGCATGGAAGGGATCAATGAGAAACAATAGCTACAGAGACTTCATTCAAAGAAACAAAATTACGCAGTTCCCCCAAGCCCATTTTCAAAAAGCAAGAAGAACAAATCTTGGGAATTAAATAGAGTTGGGGAAAATTATATAGTTTTGGCTAAATTTAGCTTAAAACTTAGGCTAACATGTTTGTGGATGAGAATTCTAAACTCATCTTTACTAATTTATTCCTGACCCCTACTTCCTAGGAAAATAAAGATCAACCACCAGCAATGAAAACCTCTTAATATCAGCTTCTACACTTTGTAAATACGATGACCGGAGTAGAATGTAAAGAAGCCAAGCAGATCATCTCAGAAGGATCCACTAGTTTCTAGGTTCAAGAAGTAAATATAATTTTACTAAGCTATCATTTTTAGGTAAGAACTCAAAATCCCCAAAGCTAAAACTAGATAAAGACTATAGCCAACATACTATCTATAAAAGTATGCCGTTTCAGTTTATGTGTTTAAACATGGTAAAGCGTCAAACACCAAACCACCACACGCATCTAACAAAAAAGCCTCCAAAACAAAAATCTCTCATAAGATTTTTTTTAATCAATCAATAAGACAAACTTCCCTTGCAATCATAAATTTGGAAGACTTTTTCTTGACTCAAAAAAAGCAAGGGGTCACTGCACACAAAGTACCATTAAAATAAAGTACAGAAAGTGTTTTTGAACTCCTAATTTGTTACAACAAAATTTAATCTGTTCTTTCCAAAGCACATCTTTATCTCAACACAATCCTGGAAGCTCAACCTGGAGTACTCTTTATTTAGCAGGAAAATAAAATCAACCCTTTCAAAGTTGAGTCTTTCTCTATAGAAACTATCATATTTTTAAACAATCTAATGTTTTCATATTTTCAATCTAATGTTACTTGTATAATATTTTAAGAAAACAATGACTGAGACTGAAGGTAAACAATGGCTAGAATGTCACATTTAAGTTTGACAATTAAAATGCAGAGAAGAGAGAGAACATATTCATTTGCTAAGAGAAGTTGATTACTATACTACTATAGTAATAAGTGTTTTTAGAGTAGAGTGTAAAGAAGCCAATCAGATAATCTAATAGTTAAGAAAACTTATAACTAATAAGTTGTACTGCTAAACTATACCATTTTAGCAATAAAAATGATAGTGGATTCAAATTACATAAAAACAATGACAGTCTTTTCAATTTAAAGTCACTAACTCATCAGATAGGGAATTACCATGCTATTTTAACAAAAATGAGCTTAATATTTTTTTCTTTTTTAATGTGCTTAATAAAAGACAAGCAGAGTAAGTATGACGTTTCAAAGCTGATGGTACAAATTACTTGTGAAATTCAATACCAAAAACAAAATGGGAGGAAGAGATTGAAACATCTGATAGAAGATACTTAAATCTCTAAAACATACACAAAGAGCTTACAATGAACTCAGAAAGGATAACCCAACAGAAAAATGAGCAAAGGACATGAAAAAAATGTCAAGGGCCAATAAACATAAAAGAGAAGTTCAACAGCACCAGTAATCAAATTTAAACAATGAGGGGGGATTTTGCCTATAGAATGACAAAGATACGCAAGATTTTTACATCTCAGTGTTTTCAAGGTTGCAGAGGTTTCTAGTTGCAGAAAAACCAGCACCTACGAGTAGGAATATAAATTTGTGCAGCATTTCTAAAAAGGAATCTGTCAATTACCAGAAGTTTGTGTATTCTTGCCCTAGAAATTGTTTATAGAAATTTACGCTGAGATAATCACATAAATGGAAAAAGCAGCAGGCGTAAGGTCAAATCAATGTTCTATCTCCTCCTCTGCATATTACCAGTGGCCTCTCCACTACCTCTCTGTTTTTCACCTTATAAAAGACTCAGTCATCTCACCCTCTCATATTGCCCTAGAGAGATTTTCTTCTCTAAAATGTAAATAAATGTTATCTATATTATTCTAGGTAAATTACTTGATCTCTCAAAACTTCCATTTCACAATCCAAAAAATGGAAAAAACACAGTTTCTCAAAGAATTGTTGGAGCAATTAAATGATATAATAAAATATACAACACAATTTATAAAAGAATTATTTCAATTTTCCATATTACCTGGAACAAACACAGAAAATCACTGTCAATATAAATAAAACCAAGTTTCTGTCTGCCACTACATTATGAGAAAACTCCAGATGAATTTTTACCAAATCTGAAGGATGTGTGAGAAGCTAACAGCTATGTGGGGAAGAAGCAAAAAATTAATGTTGGGGGAGGAGAGGCCTGAACACCTCAGAGAAAAGATGGACACCCTCAGAGTAACTACTGGAGAACTGCTTTTCCAGTGGGCAATTCCAATACAGCTTGATCCAGAGTGAGTAGCAACAGATATTTATTTATTTAATAATAGTTAACAACTCCCAAACAAGGCTAGAAAGGTTTGGTGAACACCATGTATTGCTACCAATTAACAGCTATGATTTATTCGGCACTTGTGTGCCAGGAAATGTATCTCATTTAGTCTTCACAAACAACTCTACATAGTAGGTACTAAGTATTATTATTCTCATTTTGTGAATGAAGAAACAGAAAGGTTGAACTAAGCTTAAAGACACAAAGATAATCAGTGAAGAAATAGATACTCAATTCAGATTGCCTGGCATCCAACTCCAAACCCTAAAACCTTAACCATTATTTAATACTACTAGGTTATTACTGTTCCCACTGTTTGTTCTTTATGAGAAATAAAAACTCATCAAGAGTCTCTGAGCAAGCTACAAAGAGGAACCATGGGTGCTCATGTGCCTATGGGAACTTGGACTCCAACAACACTACTAGTTTCTGCAAAGGACCCACTCATACATATCTCGAAACCTAAAACCTCACCTACATCTGGCTTAAACTGGGATAGTGCACAATCCCACAGCTTGGCAAGTGGAGGTGAATGAAAGTTTAGTCGATTCCAATAAAAGAAGAACTCTGAGCATATTAATTTGGAATTCAAACATGATTCTCCATAGAAACATTACCGCACAATACTTAAACGGGTAAAAGAGACTAATATGGCTGACCTAGAAACCTAAATACTAAGTAAAACAATGCCTGAGAACATAAATCAAAAATTTAAAAACAATGGTTTTACAGGTGAAGTTTCAGACTGTGATTTCCATTAAGATTTCAGTTATTTTTCAATATTTTCTCGATTTTCTCATCTTTTATTTTTCCTGAGATCAATACTTGGTTTGATGTTCCAAAATGAGCCTAACCATCAAAAGGATTAGGGAAGGCTTACATTCCAGATTGTCTATGCGATAATCCTATTAGTTTCTCCAAATTTACTTTAGTTTTCTCTATAAAAGAACTCTACCACAAATACTCTCCTTTTATTTCCCTTTTATTCCCTGTTTAGTTCCCTGGAGTAGAAATAATGTAAAAGTTATCTTTCAAAGACATTAGAACAGAAATGCTACCAAAAAAAAAATTCAAATGCGAAATTAATCAAAAAACATACAGTACATATCATCAGTAAATTTTGTAGTAGAGATGGCAGAAAGAAGGACAGATGCTCTTAAGATAGAGAACAGTGGGGAGGAGGTTCCAAACTGAGATCAAACAGGGAAGGAAGCAGAGAAAGTACTATTAGTGAACTTCCACCTGAAGCAGAACAATCCAGAACCGGGCCTCCACCACCTACGTCTCCTCACAAATAAGCTATCAGCAGCTAAGGCAGCCCTTTTTGATCTCATGTCCCTCATCCTAACAAAGAGCTATAAAATCACGAACAGAAGAAATAAACATGATACTTCAGAAATCTTTATCCCCTAAGTCCAAAGAATTATACTCGTTATTAAAACCTAAAAAGTTTACAATTTTTTGTAACAGTGAAAATCTGTTATCCCATTATTAGAAATAAAATGCAAATGCCCAAGTAAAGCTGCATATTGACTGAAACACCACACTAAAGTACAACTAAAACAAGAAATGTAAAAGACAGGCACCAGAGCATTTTTTGCTTTAATGGGGAGAGGAGGGAAAGCTGAATAGGAAAATGACTAGATGACAAAAAAAAAAGGGCAAAGAAGGGCCAAGAAAGATATAAAAGGGGAAGCCAAGAATGTCAGACGCAAATTTCAAAGGCTTCTCACTTTGCCTAAGATTTGTCTCAATCATCTGTGGTTGCCCTGCATAAAAACTCACAGGTTAGAAGAATAGCTAGCAAGATATCATAGGACTGAATCACTTCATTTATGAATATCTGTATTTCAACAACTAACTTTGTTACAAAGATACTTTGTTCCCAAAGGATTTAAGGAGAATTTTACTGCTGTCTAGATCACATTCGTGATTCACAGTGACTCTCAAGTCTTTTTCTGTCATACCAGTTCTCAACCTTATCTTTCTTGCTGTTAAGGTTTCCTCATGTATTAATCTCTAATATATTAATTCCCATTTTCAACAAAACTCCATCTCTAGTGTTTGGGGGGACTTAACTCTCCCACAGAGTATATAGCCATAATTCAACTTCTTCCACCACCACCCTTGGCCAACAGTAATTATACACATTTTCAAATAATGGCTAGTTTTTCTAAGTATAAAATTAGGTATTCCTAATGTGGAAAATAAAGAAAAAAATCAGTGCTTCTCAAACATCAATTATGGAAGATCACTTTTTAAAAAATTTCCTATACATCATGGCCCTATACTTTTGTAAAATAAAAATAAATTACTAGAAAAATGATCACATATTTGGATGCTGCAGTATTATCAAATTGTTAAACGAGTTTCTAAACATTTACTTTCAATGTTTTAACTTACCTCCCTACAGACAGGTTAACAAATAATTCATGGACTAGCACTGGTCCCTTGATACTCCATGAGTGGTAGTGCTCTAAGGCATATATTTTCAGTATACAACTCTTCAGGAAGTTTTTCACATAACTAACAACAATAAATCAACCCAGTCGAATGGCTGTGAACCTCCTTGGACTGTTTTTCACATCCCACATTTCATTTCAGTAAGTCCCTATAGATACAAGGACCTCAGCTGTAGTTTCTCAGCTTATTTATGATAGAAAGAAGAGAATTAAAAAATTTACTGAAGATCCTAACTCTCTAGTTGTAATCAAGCAACACTTTCTGCTTACTATCTGTTTCTCCATATTCAAAAATGTCAACTCAAAACATCTTTTCTCCATTCACTTTTCTGAATCTAGAGAATTCTCTGCTACTTCACAATCATCAGATATTTAAATTGGCACTAGTTAATATGCTGCTGGGTAAATGTTCTCTAGTAGGTTCATGTATTCCCTCTACAATTAGATTTGAGGAAAGCAAGAAAAACATCAGTCCATTCTTTTTTAATTTTCCACATAGAAGACAGTTAGACTGCCTACAGTAAAAACACCTGACTGACTGATCTGATCCCAATAATTCACATACCAGACAGGCAAAAAGCAGCATATCTGGCCCAGGGATTGGTCCAACTGAGATTTTCAGAAAATGATTTACCTAACTAGCTATGAAACAGTAGTATGGCCTAACTACTTGTTCTCTGATACCATTATGAAATAAATATCATTGAGTAATCAGGATAGCCTGCTTAGATCAACCTGGAATTATAATTAAATATTTACATAAGTTAGAGTTACTTCCACTAAAATTACATCATTAAACAGACATTATGAATTACTACAACAAGAGAAAAATAGATAAAGTCTCCATATACCTTTAATTCACAATGTGTAGCATGCAATACTCTTATGCCAAGAGTATTTCCAATACGAAGAGATTTTAAACCTTCTCAACTCAACCATTAACAATTTAAAAATACATGCAACTTGTACTCACACAGATTGCTAACCATATAGCCCACTATTGGAAAAAATCTCTACATCCCTACATGTAATTTTAAATGTAAATGGCAAGAAAATATGGCCCTTCAAAGACACACTGTAAACCCTGAATTTCTAAGTAGAGACTGACACACTGGTCCTTTCAGTTTAGACAGACATTGAGTTTACACTATGGCAATTATCCAGGCTATGCTGATCATTTCACAGATGTGAAGATTACAGACTAGAAAGTTGGCCCAAGGTCACAAAGCTAGAAATCAAGCACCTCAAAAATCACCGCAAAGTACTCATTTCACTATAATCAGCTTCCATTAGGATATATTCTAATATTTCTCCAAATATTGAGGTCATATTTGTAGTAATATTTCTTTTTATTATTTTTATTTACTAAAATAAATTTTAAAAGAATGGGCACTATATCTTCCTTTTTCCAATCTCCAGGGATTTTTGCCATTTTCTCAAAAATAAGTATCAGTAGCTCTAAGCCATATATTTCAACTTTAAAATGCATTCCACCAAACTCTCATATTAGAATACTTTTAAGTATTTATTTGCCATTCTAGTTTTACTTTCTACTTATACATCAGAAATGTTACTTATCATGGGTAACTGATTATTACTTTAAGGATATAAAAAGGCATAAGGGGACCCCCTAAGACTACTTAAGGGCTTTTCACTTTCCCCCTATACCACATAGCTCCAGATAACTTGATTTCTAGGTTGTACGTGCTTTTCAGCATTTTACTGTTCCCTTCCATATTGACAGGCTTTGTCTATTGTCACTTCTCACTACTGCCAATGAGTCTGCTTGTGTCCAACGCTATTCCACTTCTACTATATGGATTTAGAAACCACGTATTCCAATTTATGAGACTAGTATGTAAAGCAAAAATAAACGTGTTCTTGGTGAGAGCCTATAAGAAAGTCTATAAAATAAACCCATACATTTTAATCAATCAATTCTAGTTGCTTAAAAGCATTTTGTAATTAATTACTTCCTTGTTCTCATCTATGTTTCAAAATGGGGATTTAGGTATATGAGGTTTTGGTGTTATTTATACCTGACGCCATAAATTTTTTTGTCTTGAAAACATCTAGTCTCTTTGAAATTCATTTTATACTACCCTCAATCAGATACTTTCTAAACTAATCGTAAGTTTATATCAGTTTTCTAAAATTAATATTCTAACATTCTTTTCTTTTGGGTCTTTCTTCCATTACTTAGGAAATTGAATTAGTTATAACTTTATAGTAATTTCCACCAAGATTTACAACCTCCTGAACATCCTTAGCTGCAACTGAACCTAACCAAAAATACCACCTTCTTTAGATTATTATTACTATTAACACAATGATTCTCGTTAAGACTCAAAGGCATCAAACTATAATAAAGTTTTCATTTCTACTTGTCACAAAATCAGTCCCTATAAAATATTTCAAAATCTATGCATGGTCTACCAAGCTCAATTCCAAACAAAATTAATTAAATTTCTAATAAGAGAAGATTTTAAATTGTTTTCAAACAATTGGACCAATTATGAAAAGTTAAAGATTTTAAGTTTGCCTTGTAATGAGGAGTTCAAATTTGGGGAGATCTCTTTGAAATTTAGACACAAAATAAAGTTAAAACATGATTAACATGCCTACAATGGGTCACATTAACAGCAACTACAACATTAAATTAGATGTTATCTTAAAAAAAGAACACATTAAGATAAAGAAAATGAGCAAGAATAAGCAGAAGGATTTCACCCCTTCAAATAAAATGTCTCTATTCCATGCACAGAGATCAAATGAAATTCTAGATATAATATATAACAAGGAAAAGGGTAAACAAAAGGCAAGAAAAACATTACAGTCCATAAAAAGCCCTCCCTTCACTTGAGAGAATATTGACCATTATGTAGGTAACACACCAATGTCACCTCTACATTCTATTTAGTTTCACGTAAGTTCAACTTCACCTACCTTTCTTCTCTGAGAGATGTTGAGGGCACCAAAGTCATTAAACAAGGATGAAGCAGGTGAAGTTAGAGCATCTGGAAGGTAAGTTACGTAAGTTTCCACAGAGACAACTCAGGTAACCCACAAATCTAATAAACGTTTAACTTGACAATGCTTATAACAGTAATAAAAATCATATACCATAATAGTAGTTAAACTCAACGTCTTGCATACAGTGGATGTTCAAATATTTTGAGTGAATGAAACACAAATTGGAGAACACTTCATTCAGCCAATACTCAGTACCTATTTATTCAGAAGCTATATGGATTAGGATGCATCTGCTTGCTTAGAACTCAAAGAAAAATCAAATAGAGAAAAAAGGCAAAGACGACTCTTAACCACATTATTAGGAGTCTGTAGATAAAGAAAGTCAGTCTACCTGTAGTGAATGTAGTGAATGTTTGTGTTCTTGAGACTAAACCATGAGAAAAATAAAAGGGGGAGCTGGGGAGGAAGCGCAGTCAACCACACACCGGGACCAGACTTCGATTTTAACCCAGAGGCAAGGCCTTAAAGCCATCAACTCTCAGAATATTCCAGATTTTTAAGTTTATTGCTAGATATTTGATATTCTTACTAAAAAGATAAGGTAAATTAAGTTTTTAAAGATGGAAATATTAAACATTTCAAAACAAACACAAATTTCAAAGATTTATAGGTTCAAAGTTCTATTACTCCAGAAGTTATAAATGAAGGTCTATCTCTAAACTGTTTCTCACCTAACAAATCAGAAGAGTTTTTCAAAAGGTATGCACGATATACACTGAAATAGTTTATCTTCAATTTTAAGCTTTAATCTTATGCTTCTGATTAAATTATCTGTGAAATCTTAAAAAATACAGTAAATGTTCTCATTTAAAGGAAACAAATCTCTTCATAATGCAGTACAGATAGATAGCTGCCTAATTTCTCTGGCTTCTTCTGCCTGGATTTTGATAATCTAGTTCTTCATTAGAATTAACATTAATTTAATACAAGTAATACGAAAGAGAAAGAAGCTAATAAAATAGTAAGACATAATGTATTTTTATGTAATTTATACATTCAAGGCATTTAAAAATAGGTAATATCATTCACCCTTTATGCTACCTTTCATAGCAGTTAAAAGTCAGCACATAAACTCTATGAGAATGCTAAAAATATTACAATGCTACCAATTAGTTTCTAATAATTTTATTCAATATTAAAATGTTGCTATTTTTTTCTATAGCAAAAGAAACAAAGGTTGAAATTTCCAAATAGTGAAAGAGATCTGATACACACACACACACACAAAATGGCTATCACAGGAAATAATCAACATGCAAATTCTTATTCTCATCATTATTAATAATTGTTAACACTTTACTGAAGCAGAGTATCAACACTCAATTGTTACATATTCTTTAAAAACCATTCTTGAACATTTATTTTAAAAATAGGATACAGAAAGATATCTGGCAATTCTATATCAAAAGCCTTAAGAATGTCTATAATTTCTGAAACAATAATTCCATGTCTAAGAATGTTTCCAAAAGAAATAACTCAAAATATGAACAGAGACTTATATAGTCAAGTATTGGAGTGTTACAGTTCTTAAAAAAAAAAAGAATAGAAACAAAAATAGTTAAGTAAATTATGAAAATAAACAACAGAATTCAATTTATAAGGAACAACACTCATAATTTAAAACTATATTTAATGCCATCTTTATTATTATGTATATACTTATTATGTATATATGTGTGTATGTGTATATATATAACCAAAATCTTAGTTATCTCTGAGTGTGAAGATAATAGATCATTTTTATTCTCTTCCTTATACCTATCTATAATTTTCAAACTTTCTACAATGGATATATTGTTTTTAGAGTCAAAAATATATATATAAAAGAGAAAAAGGGACCAAGTCTTACCGTGGCCTGCATATGGCTTGGCACTGTCATTTAGAAGGCTTGGGGAACTGCTACTATTAGTCATTCTCTGAAAAATAATACATATATAAAATCACTGAGAAATACAGAATTAAGAATATTCAACCAATTAAGTTAAGATTGACCATCTTTGCTTATTCCTCTCCAACCCATCTTTCACATTACTGACACTCTAATCTTCCTATAAATGTTGCTGCTTGAGTTACAATAATCTATGCAAAAACTTCCAAATACTCTAACACATCAAATGAAAATTTTACTCACTAGTCATGTATTTAAAACCAAAGTTGCAGACCTATTTTGAATTGCACTTCTATGACTTATTAGCCTGGGCAAAATAAGTAACTAGATTTCTTTGTCCACAGAATAAAAATTCCAACATCTATCCGAGAGGATGTGAATTGACTATACGTAAAGGCAATACTTGCTCTCTAATAACCTCTCCCAACACATACTGTCCTTTATACTCCTTATAGATTCTATAAAATTAGGCTATTCTCTGCTCTCTAAACACGTCCCATACTTTCTTAACATATTCCATAGTCTCTCCATTGTGAAAGGCCTTTACACCATACCCACAAAACACACAGAGGAGTGAAACTAGTCTCTTTCTAACTACCCTCTAAATACTCCACTGTCATCCCACCCCCGACCCCACCCTTGAAGCCTCACCCTGAATCCAACCCTACGGGACATGGCTTATCTATATACCACCCACCTCATCATCTCCTAAAATCCCACCCCCTGCTCAACAAATTTAGGAATAAATAAACACTCTAGTTGTCCCCCACCCCAGGAATAAACTTTACTGTTTAGTGCCATATAAATTCAGACTAACCATACCTGCACCAAGGGATACTTTGTTTCTACAGGGCTTCCAAATCCATTGACTCCAATAAAGCTGGTGCTGAAATAGGAATCTGTGAGACTTGTATCAGTTAAAGCACCTCCATCTATTCCAGGAACTAAAAGAGAAGGAAAATTCAAGTATTTAAATTACTTAAAAGCAAAACACTGATGTAGTTTTTGTGTTCCTAAATAAGTTTTAGTCTCAAATCTCTGTTACCCGTTCATGACAAAAGGCAAGACCAAATAAATACTGGCTCAGCTCTAAAAAGCTGTTGAACAAAGCTCAAGTTGACTGAATTTTTTTCCACACAGATAGTATTTTGCATTAGTTACCTAAGACCCACCAAGCACAACACAAAGAAACAAACCACACTTGCATTTCCAGTTTTCTCACCAAGTTTTTTTTCTCTAACTTTGCAAAATGACAGTAAAATATAAAACACAGCAGTTTCTCCTGTGAATCTTCATATGGTAAAGAGAGGCAAGTTTCTCAGGACTCATCTTACAAAACAGACCAGCAGTCCCACACTAACTATAATTCAGTAAAAACAATTCTGCAGAGGTAGCAAGGGGATTGAGTTCAGGAATACAGACAAGCTATCTGTTGATTTTAGGGTAGGCTAACACAGAATGATTGTAACTAGGATGACAATCCATCATATATCAACAAAGGAATGGACAGCATGTTTCAGATGCTACTTCCTGGTAATTGGAATGCTATTTTCTGAGCTACCAGTTAAGTACAAAGCCTTATGCTTTACAAATCAGCTAAGCTGCAAGTAGGATTGCCCTCTTCCAGACAGAGCCTCTGAGACTCACTGAAACCCTTCCCAACCCCAACTAAAAAGTAAACTTAAAAAACGCTGATAGTTGGATGTAGGATGCTATGATCTGCATGTTTATATTCCCCAAAAATTTATATGTTGAAATACTAATCCCCAAAGACGATGGGATTAGGAAGTAGAGGCTTTGGGAGGTGCTTAGGCCATGAGAGTGGAGCTCTCATGAATGAGATTAGTGTTCTAATAAAAGAGACCCTATAGAGATCCCTAGCCCCTCTCAAAATGTGAGGACACAGCAAGAAAGTGCCCATCTATGAACCAGGAAGTAAGTCCTCAACAATCACCACGCGAAATCTGCCAGCACCATGATCTTGGACTTCCCAACCCCCGGAAGTGTGAGAAATACATTTCTGTTGTTTATGAGCCACTCAGACCATGGTATTTTGTTATAGCAACACAAATAGACTATAGGAATTCCTTAGAAAGCAATCTGAGGTAATTTTTATTATCTATTTTTAAAATCTAATTCTCAAAATGTCCACAATTAAATGTATTACTTTTATAATTACAAAAAGATTATTTCTAATGGTTCATATCTTCTGAATTAGTGATTACAATTTCAGATGTGGCTGAAGAAAATCAAAAACACCTAAAGATTTATAACTTAAGATGTTCATCATTATGTTCATTTATACACAAGTATTAAAAGTATCATTTTAATAACAAAAAATTAGAAACAATGTGAAATGCCCAACAACAGAAGAATGATTAAGCAAATTCTAACGCATGCATTGAAAGAATACTATAAAATAATTAAAAATCAGGGTAATTAAAGCCTGGGATTTATTTAATACTCTAACACATCACAACAAAAACTGGGAGGAGAGACAGACAAAATAAGACTGGCAAAAAGTTGATTACTGTTGAAGCTGAATGACAGGGGATTATTATACTCTCCTCTCTACTTTTATTAAAGTTTAAAATTTTCCATAATAAAAGGCTGTAGAAAATGAAGATAAAGACTAAATGATGGAACTATTCACAATGTGAAGTGAAAAGGGAACGCATTTTTATTTATATTATGATGATAATTTCGTGTGCTTACATGTACACTAATGTGCTGCATAACAATGTTTCAGTCAATGACAAACCACGTATACAACGGTGGTCCCATAAGATTAATACCATATAGCCTAGGTATGTAGTAGGCTATTGGTTTGGGTTAGTACTATAAGGGAGGAAGAAATTCTCCTCTACTCTTCTAGGTTCTTCTGGCTGGTCTAAGAATTAAATTGACGTGAGACAGATAAACAAGAGAAAAACAAAAGTTTAATAATATGTATACATGGAAGAAACCCAGGAAAACGAAACAACTCGCCAAAATTGCTAAAGCCCTCACCTTAAATACCATCCTCAGCTAAATCAAAAGAAGATGCTGGGAGTGGGACGAGTCAGGGACTTCAAAGGGAAGGAAGGCAATTCACAAGAAGGTGAAAAGGAGCAAACAAACGTTTGGGAAACAAATTTTTAGTCACACAGAAGCAGAAGGCCACAGAGGGGACCCAAATGAACGGGCTTTTCTAGGTTCCTCCCTGTCTGCCACCTAGTTTATGTTATGCTAAGTTGACAGCTCACTTCCTGAGATAGGTTTTTTTTGTTTTGGGGTGGTTTTTTTTGCTGAGAAAGATTAGCCCTGAACTAACATCTGTTGCCAATCTTCCTCTTTTTTTGCTTAAGGGAGATTACCCTGAGCTAACATCCATGCCAATCTTCCTCCGCTTTATATGTGGGTCACTGCCACAGCATGGCTGACAGGTGATGTAGGTTCATGCCTGGGATCTGAACCCATGAACCTGGGCCACCAAAGCGGAGCATGCTGAACTCAACCACAATGCCATGGAGCCAGTCCCTGAGACAGGATTTTTAATCTGAATTCATTTAGACAGTTAAGGGGGAGGTAACAAGAAAAACTTCCTGAGTCTTTTGTTTCTTAAAAATAATCAGCTTAAAATAATCCTCATGTTAAAGAGACACATTCTAGGATGGCAAATTTTGTTCCCTCAGTACATGTTCTCACAATGACGAAACCATCTAATGACGCGTTTCTCAGAACACATCTCTGTTAAGTTACACTGTACACATACAGACTGGAAGAATGAATAAACATAACAAAATGTGTTATCCGGTTGATTAAATGGGAGAAGTTAGTCTTTTCTCTTGTGACTTTTGTATTATGTAGTTATTTTCATAATAATGATGACAACAGAGAAATTCCTAAGGGGAGAAGTTTCTCCTCCCATTCCACCAAAACCCTTAATGGCATCTACTATCTTTTCCTAGTAGAATGAAATGGTTTTCAAAAATAGAGTACAATTCCAGAGTCAAGTTATTTTCTAATATACCTTTTTTATTTCAAATTTTTAAAAAATTTTAAATCCACTTTTCTTCATATTTTATACAAGCTAATACAATAGAACTATTATTGAACATGCCAGAATTCAAATATCTATGGTCAATGTCTTATCTTACTCAATTTTAAAGTAGATTCACTGGACTATAAATAAGCACATAAGCATAACAAAATGTTTGTAAAATAAATACAAAACAGCTGTCGGAGGACAATAAAACAATCTTAAAACGTCCCATTCTTTAATAATATTTTATCTTTAAGAAATAGAATTTGTCCTAATAACATTACCAAACTTCTGGTAGTGTTTTTCACTGTACTAAAGTTGGTTTATATTCCTCTAGGATGCACAACTTTGACAGGAGAAACGTTATGCTCCCTAACAAAAGAATATCTGATCAGGATTAACCAAAAAAAAAAAAGGGATGGGGGAATGCTGAATATGGCCAGTAATTAAGGGTTAATTTACTTTTTTAATTAACAGTCCAGACAAAGACCTGAAACCGTAAAACAACTAGAAGAAAACACTGGGACAAAGCTCCTTGACATTTGTCTTGGCAACAATATTTTGGATATGATACCAAAAGCGCAAGCAACAATAGCAAAAATAAACAAAAGTGAGGGGCTACATCAAACTAAAAAGCACCTGCACAGCAAAGGAAACAATCATCACAATAAAAAGGCAACCTATGGAACAGCAGAAAATATCTACAGACCATCTATCTGATAAGAGGTTAATATCCAAAATATATAAGGAACTCATACAACTCAGTAGCAAAAAGAAAAAAAACCCAAAAAACACAATCTGATTAAAAAATGAGCAAAGGGCTTGAATACATATTTTTCCAAAGAAGACATACAAATGGCCAACAGGTACATGAAAAGATGCTCAACATCACAAATCATCAGGGAAACGCAAATTAAAACCACAATGAGATATCACCTCACACTTGTTATAATGGCTATTATCAAAAAGACACACAACAAGTATTGGGGAGGCTGTGGAGAAAAGGGAATCGTCGTGCATTGCCAGTGGGAATGTAAACTTGTGTAGTCACTATGGACAACAGTATGGAGGTCCCTCAAAAAATTAAAAATACAATTACCATATGATTCAGCTATCCTGCTTCTGGGTATATAGCCAAAGGAAATGAAATCACTCTCTCTAACAGGTATCTGCACCCCCATGTTCACTGCACCATTATTCATAACAGCCAAGACATGGAAACATCCTAAGTGGCTACTGACAGATGACTGGATAAAGAAAATGGGATACATCTATACAATGGAATATTATCTAGCCATAAAAAAGAAGGAAATCCTGTCATTTTAGGCTACATTGATAGACCTTGAGGACACTATGCTAAGTGAAATAAGTCAGACAAAGACAAATACTGCATCTTGTCACTTATAGGTGGAATCTAAAAAAGTTGAACTCAAAGAAATAGAGAGTAGAAAAGTGGTTGCCAGGGGCTAGTGGGTGGGAGAAATGGGGAGATGTTGGTCAAAGGGTACAAACTTCCAGCTATAAGATGAATAAGTTCTGGGATCTAACGTACAGCATTGGTGAGTATAATTAACACCACCATATTATATACTTGAAAGTTGTTAAGAGAGCAGATCTTAAAAGTTATCATCACACAAAAAATAGTAATTAAATGAAGGGATGGAGGTATTAACTAACCTTACTGTGGTAATCATTTTGCAATATATGTGTGTATCAAATCATCACACTGTACACCTTGGACTTACATATTTTCTATGTCAATAATACCTCTAATAAAGTGGAGAGAAAAAAAACTTTTCACACACCTACTCACCCTTGAGTTTTCTTGTTTTGGAAAGTTACAGTTTTGGAAGGAAGGAAACGGGAACAGATACTTCAAGAGTAGTTAGAAAAATCACTAACCTATGATACATTATTTCATTCTATATAGGTCATGAAGATATTTAGTTTTTTAAGTTACTAAGAGCAAACATACGTCCTACTTACTTCACCCAACCTTCAAAGAGAAAAGGCATGTAGAGTACTTTTAAGTTTAAATTACATAAGCACGTTAGAGACTTTAACTACCAAGACTAGATAATCAAGAACTTTTTACTCCTTCAACCCCTTATTTTTGCAATCCACTTTAAGTAAGCTTGACACTATCTCTATGGAACAATAATTTACAATCCACTTTAAGTAAGGCATATTATTTCTATGAAAGCGCTATTACCATCTCTATTATTATAACTATTATATCTCTATGTAATAATAATCAACTGAACAATCACTGTGTAGATATGAATCTCAATTAGTTCAAATGACAACTGTGGTAAGGTTGACATTCCTCTTATTTTGCTGTTAGGCAAACTGTGATTCAGAGAGATTAGATAGCTTGCCCAAAGTCACAAAGCTAGTAAGTGATAGAACTGGGATATAAAAGCAAGCTCTCTATTGCACTAAACTGCCTTTCAATTTTTAAGAGAGGGAATTATGAATCAAAAGATGAAATTTCAGGGGATGGCCTGATGGTAGTGGTTCAGTTCACGTGCTCTTCTTCGGTGGCCCAGGGTTCGCAGGCCCGGATCCTGGGCACAGACAGACACACTGCTCATCAGGCCATGCTGTGGCGGTGTCCCATACACAAAGTAGAGGAAGACTGGCACAGATGTTAGCTCAGGGACGATCTTCCTCAAGCAAAAAGAGAAAGACTGGTAAGAGACATTAGCTCAGGGACAATCTTCCTCACAAAAGAAAAAAAAAGATGAAATTTCAAGCCTTCAGTTTTAAAATGATCATTAGACATTCAAACTTTGAAACAAAGGATCTTACAGTATCTAAAGAATCAGAAATTCTACATCTGTCAGCAGATAGCCTGCAATTATTATCACATAAAATGTGCATGATAATTATCAAAAAAAAAAAACCCAACCCAATCCCACAGCTTAACTACATAAACATTCTCCTTCATCTTCAGTCTTGTCCCCTCTTGATGAAATGAGTTTACTTTTCAAAACACATCACAATAGATCAATGTTACCCAACGGGAATTCTGAAGTCAAGTAAATTTGAGAAATGCTGAAAAAAAAAACTAAACCCATTTCTTTACTGTACAACTTCTCAGAGCCTGCATATACAGTGTGATCTGTGACTACCCAAAAAGGAGAAGAATACTTCCCAAATGTTCTTGACTAGGGAACCCTTTCTACATAGAGGAACTTGAGGGACTCGAGTTCCATAGAACACACTTTATAAAAAGTGCCCAGCTGAAAATACTGAGTGGTCTTCCTCTGCCAAGGAGAACATCACAGACAAGATGCTGGCGATGCTTATGCCAAAGGATGAAATCCAAACTTCTTAAGTCTAACATTAAAAAGCCCTCAACGATCGTTTTCAACCTATCATTCTTATATTTCCTAAAAGGGGTGGGTTTGAGTTTCAGTTCTGCCACACACTAGCCTCAAGGTCTTGAGCTTATAAAATGGAGATTATACCATCACTTATAAAATGAGAATCATACCATCTACCCTGTAAACTTCAATGAAAAGTTACGAAAAACAACAAAACAAAGTCTTAAGAGTTCTTTTAAAAATCTTGAAGCACAACTCTATAGATTTACTAAAAATAAGTGAATTGTATACTTAGAATGGATGAATTTTATAGTATATAAATTGTATTATAATAAAGCTATTTTTAAAAATCAATGGAGAAAAAAGGGATTATTCGATAAATGGACTTACGACAACTGGGTATCCATCAGGGAAGAAATTGAATACCTTACACAGGTATTTCCAAAAGATCAAAGACTAGAGCATAAAATAATAAAAGTATACATCTACTATAAAAAGATCTTTACAACAATCATAACATTATTGAACTCTCTCCTCCAGACAAAATTATATACTCACTGTATTTTCAAAGTCTACACTTTACAATATGGAGTGCCATCAACTCCTACACACATACACCCCCAGCTCTGTGTTCTTCAAGACCCAGACATGATGGTAAAGAAAAAATACTTGGAGTTAGACATTGAGTTCTAATCCTCCTTTTGCACTTACTAGTTGTATTACCTTGAGCAAACAACCCTCCAATTTCATTTCTTCATCTGAAAAAGAAGGCAATACCATCTTACACACAGGATTGTGGTAGGGGCTAAAGTGGAGTACCCTATGCAAAGTGCCTAGCATCCTGTCTCATCTGTAATCATGAAAGTTATTTTCCTCTTTTCCCACCTCTAGAATGTATTCTCCAATTATTCCAAGCTGTTAAAACCTCTCCCTCTTAAGATACTGTCTATGTTATTCAGTTGACTAATATATATATATATTACAGATATATATATCTGTACTCTACTCATCTAAATTATCTGTAAACTGAAATTTGGTACTACTCCTTATATATTTTTGGTATTGTGGTATTCCCAAATCTATTAGCACATTTGTATAAATACTTACAATTAAACTCTTTTTGAAAGGAGATATTTTAAAAAGTTGATAAAAGATACAATATATTTTCCCCTTTCAATCTTTATAAAAAACCCCATGCAAACAGTATTCCCGTCTTCATTTTGCTGATGAGGAAAGTGAGACTCAGAGATGCTCGATAATAATGGAATGGATGCAGGTCCACTCAGCAGACACTAGAACCATCCTTTTCTCTGCTGGATTGTAGAAGCACAGACTTTAAGCAAATACAATTGCCCCTGAGGTCTGCTTCAGCCAGTTGCCAATTATTGACCATTGACAGCATATTTAATCTAAACTCAGTTTCCTCCTCTGTAAAATAGAAATGAAAACATCTACTTTCAAGGGTTACTGTGAGAATACTGGCATGCTTGGATGATATTAGGTGCTTAATGGTTACTTTCTGTGGTTATCATTGTATCCATTCACAAATTTATTTGAAAGTAAGCTTGCTATTTCTGATGAAACGCTAATATGCTCTTTGTATAGAATGCATATGGGGAAATTTTTCGCATGTTTTTTAATTTTAATATAAACCATAAAAAGGTAGCTTGGAACATTTTACACATCTGTGACAAAACCCACAGGAGTCATGTGGAAGAAAAGACAAATTCAAAGTATGTGGCTGGGCAGGACATACTGGTCTGTTTGAAGGGCTGTACTTCCCTCAAAAGCTCACAAGCTAAGAAAAAAGTCCAAGGGAACTATGACAAAACAGTAATTAATGACTACAAACACTGTATTTCCAGTCCTGTGATAAAGTTTTTGTGCAGAGCCATAAAAAGGTCAATTCCACATTTTAAATTCTCCACCTAACTCCAAAGCATCATTAACCAACATCGGTGATAATGAGGGAGAAGTGAGTCCTTAGTAGCACAGAGCACCAATTGTAAGTCAAATGTATTAGGCATTTTATGTGCATTAAATCATTTTTTTATTGAGTTCATAATAGTTTACATCACTGCGAAATTTCAGTTACACATTATTTCTTGTCCATCACCATATAAGTGCTCCCCTTCACCCCCTATGCCCACCCTCTAACCCCCTTCCCCTGGTAACCACTGAACTGTTGTTCTCTTTGTCCGTGTGTTTATCTTCCACATACGAGTGAAGTCATATGGTGCTTGTCTTTCTCAGTCCGGCTTTAAATCATTCGTTTACCCACTCAACAACTGTTATAAATCGAACTGTGTCCTCCCAAAATTCATATGTTGATGTCCTAACACTGAGTACCTCAGAATGTGATCTTATTTGGGTATAGGGTCATTGCAATCTGATTAGTTAAGATGAGGTCATTAGGGTGAGCCTTAATCCAATATGACTTAATGACCTTATAAAAAGGGGAAATTTGGATGCAGACACAGACATAGGGAGAACATCATGTGAAGATGAAAGCAGAGATCAGGGTGATGCTCCTACAAGCCAAGGAATGCCAAAAATTGCAGGCAAACCACCAGAAACTCAGGTGAGAGGCATAGAAGAGATTATATCTCACAGCCCTTAGAAGAAAGCAACCCAGCCAAAACCTTGATCTCAGACTTCTAGGCTGCAGAACTATGAGACACTACATTTGTTGTTTAAGCCAAAAAAATTTTTTAAAAAAAGCCATATAATAAAAATAAAAGATTAAATGGGAAATATTAAACCAAAAACAAAGGCTAAGGAAAAGCATTTCAGTTGAACATCAAGCTCAAAAGTTTCTAAATAGCCAAGATAAAAAAGAAAATCTAAAAAATACTCACCTAGTAAAACAACAAATACCAATTTCTTCGAGCAAAAACACTTCCTACTACTAAACTCTTCAGAGAAATTATTACAAGGATTTTTATATATGAAGCATTGAATATCATGCATCTTCAACACAGTTGAAAGGAAGATTTCTAGAAACACTTTTTATATTCATTCTCAACAGATATAGAAAACATAACATTAAACCACAACCTAATTGAGGTAATTCCACAAAGAGTTAACAATGTAGTTCAAGTACTCAGTATCAGCCATCATGTATTGTATTACATGCACAATCTCAACAGTCCTTCAATATATATATCATTTTTCTCCCTTTTGGTAGCAGTGCCAGAGATGAGATTTGAAACCAGAACAGTCTTACTTCAAAGGCTCCAAAAATCACTACAATACATTCCTCTCAGTCATTCCTAAACTACAGATTCACATCTGTAACTATTATTAAATGTCTCCAACCAGATGTGTGACAAGTACTTTTAAACTAAGAACTCCTTTATCTTTAGTCCTTCTCTCTCTCATCTAACCCCCCAAGAGGTTGGTTCACCAAGTCTCTCTCAAATGTGCCCCCATATTTAATTTCCACTTGCCTAAATCAAGTCCTTAGCATTTCTCCCTTCAATTACTATAAGACTACTCCAAATTTCCATCCTTAAAAGCCAAATAAACTATTACAGTTATCTTTTTAAGACACAGATCTTATCACTTCACTTAGGACAGCCTAGCAGGGCCTTCACAATGTGGCCACACAATCTACCATCTGGTACCACTCTCCACAATATAGCCTATTCTGAACCACATCAGATAACTATAGAACAAAATCATGTATGATGCTTTCTCTCAAAACCTCTGTGTCCTTTTTCTCATCTGTCTAGGACACTCTTCTTTTCTACCACATACGCTGCATACAAGTTCAAAAAGTAGTTCAGGGGGCCAGCCCCGTGGCCGAGTGGTTAAGTTCGCAGGCTCTGCTTCGGTGGCCCAGGATTTTGCTGGTTTGGATCCTGGGCACGGACGCGGCACTCCTCATCAAGCCATGCTGAGGCAGCATCCCACAGAGCACAGCCAGAAGGACCACAACTACAATATACAACTATGTACTAGGGGGCTTCGGGGAGAAGAAAAAAGATATATAAGACTGGCAACAGATGATAGTTCAGGTACCAACCATTAAAAAAAAAAAAGTAGTTCAAATATCACCTCTTCATACAATCTTCCAAAATATCCCTGAACAGAGTTTTTTTATAATTTTCTATCTATAGCATACCATACTATGCCAAATTTTATACATTTCAAAATCCTTTACAAGGCTATGCATTCATAAATAGCCAGAAGCATGCATCTTTGTATTCCCCAATACCTGTATGATGACTGGCACAGAAGTGTTCAATAAATGTTTGATAATTAAATTAAGCTCTCTAGTCAGTGCCCAGTGTACATACACTGTATCATTTACTAAAGACTAAGTCATCTGCATAAAACATCAGACCTCCAGAGAGACAAGCTGACATTGTTTTAAAAACTGCAAGGTCTATCTGGCAAATTCACCCTTATGGAAGTCGTCATACCTTTGCACCAAGACAGCCACAGCAATGCCTATAGCAAGACCAAAAAAATCCTGAAACCGCAATTTTAGATGGATCAATTAGCTTAACAAGTACCCAGCTGAGATCCTACTGTTAACACTGAAGTATATACAGTACACTGTTTTGAGCTGAAAATGTTTTAAGATATATATTATTACTTAGTCTCCTCAATGAGAAAGGAATTTCAGTGCAAGACTGGCAAACACCTGACTCTGAGGAGTCCAATACCATAGGCCTTCGAAGACGAACTGGCTACAAACTTGACCATAAACACTAAATAAATTGGGCTCTCGGGTGAAGCTATTTAATATTTAGTACTATCTATCTGATTACTTACCAAAAAATGTCGTCCAATAAAAGACAGTTTTAGTTTGGGATCTGTGCCAAGATAATTGTTTTTATACAATCAAAAACTGCCAATAAAGCAATAAATGTTTTGAAGTCTACTGTTCTTAATTGTTTTCTCAGTAAAGTGACTCAGAATTTAATAATGAAGAGAGAAAATATGTTTCTAAAACCAGCTTACTCCTTGTGCAAAATATCAGTTTAAGATCATCCAAACCTATGGTTTATTGAAAACTGAGAAGAAGTAGAGTTGTTTGCTTTTTTAACAATACTTGTCATCTTTTAACATACCATAAAATTATTGGGGTTATGTTTATAAATATTGTCTACCTACCCATTAAAATGTAAGATCCACAAAGGAAGGGATCTTTTATTTATTGGGTTCACTAATGTATCCCAAGAATCTAAAACAGCACCTGACACAGAGTCTGTGCTCAATAAATGTTTGTTAATTAAATGAATGAATGAATCTCCACTTTTAGTCCAAATTATACTAAACTAAAAGTTTACCATAGTCTACTTAATATCCTTAATATATAAAGAACTCTCGCAACTCAACCACAAAACATCAAACAACCCAACCAAAAAATGGGCTGGAGACATGAACAGACATTTCTCCAAAGAAGATATACTGATGGCCAATAGGCACATGAAAAGATGCTCATCATCACTGATCATCAGGGAAATGCAAATCAAAACTACACTAAGATATCACCTTACACCCGTTAGAATGACAAAAATATCTAAAACTAATAGCAACAAATGTTGGAGAGGTTGCGGAGAAAAAGGAACCCTCATACACTGCTGGTGGGAATGCAAACTGGTGCAGCCACTATGGAAAATAGTATGGAGATTCCTCAAAAAACTAAAAATAGAACTACCATACGATCCAGCCATCCCACTACTGGGTATTTATCCAAAGAGCCTGAAGTCAGCAATCCCAAAAGTCCTGTGCACCCCAATGTTTATTGCAGCACTGTTTACAATAGCCAAGACGTGGAAGCAACCTAAGTGCCCATCAACAGACGAATGGATAAAGAAGATGTGGTACATATATACAATGGAATACTACTCAGCTGCAAAACAGAACAAAATCATTCCATTTGCAATAACATGGATGGACCTTGAGAGAATTATGTTAAGTGAAATAAGCCAGCAAGAGAAAGATAATCTGTGTATGACTCCACTCATATGAGGAATTTAAAACTATGGATCAAGAACAGTTTAGTGGATACCAGGGGAAAGGTGGGGTGGGGGGTGGGCACAAAGGGTGAAGTGGTGCACCTACAACATAACTGACAAACATTAATGTACAATTGAAATTTCACAAGATTGTAACCTATCAATAACTCAATAAAAAAGTTTACCATAGTCTAAGTTTTTCACAGACATTACTTGTATACATGAAATCTTTTTATAATACATATCAGAGGAACCTGCTAAAATTTTCACTTTAAAAGCTCCCTTGATAATTTTTCCAAGCGTTAGGAGTAGGGAGAAGAGTCTCTGTCCCATCTTTGTCAAGACAACTCTTCCTCAGACATAGCTGATATATTGTTATAAAGACTAAGAACCATAAAATGTCACTTATGGAATTTAAAAGCACCATTGTATTTTGTCTTTCTTCACCCCTGATCTCATACTTTCAACCAAGTATATATTCAGATTCAGCAACAGCAATATTAAGAGACAGAATAAGTTTAGGAACAAATTAGCAAAATAAGAAAGTTAAACCAACATGAAATGACAAGGGTTGGAGAGGATGTGGAGAAAAGGGAACCCTCGTACACTATTGGTGGGAATGTAAATTGGTAAAGCTACTATGGAAAACAGTATGGAGACTCCTCAAAAAATTAAGAATAGAACTACCATATGATCCAGCTATTCCACTTCAAGGTATTTATCCAAAGAAAATGAAAATACTAATTTGAAAAGATATATGCACCCCTATGTTCACTGCATCATCTTTCACAGTAGCCAAGATAGGGAAACAACCAAAGTGTCCACTGATGGATGAATGGATAAAGAAGATGTGGTACATACATACAATGGAATACCACTCAGCCATAGAAGAGGTGGTACAATGGAATACCACTCAGCCATAAAAAAAGAATGAAATCTCGCCATTTACAACAAAACAGATGGACCTTGAGGGTAATACGCTAAGTGACATAAGACAGAGAAAAGCAAATATTGTATCATTTCATTCATACGTGAAATCTAAAACAAAAACACACTCATGGATACAGAGAACACAATGGTGGTTACCAGAGGGGAAGGGTGTTGGGGGGTAAGCAAAATGAGTGAAGAGGGTCAACTGTGCAATGATGGATGGTAACTAGACTCTTGGTGGTGATCACTTTGTAGTGTATGCAGATGTTGAATTACAATGTACACCTGAAACTTATATAATGTTATATACCAATTTTGCCTCAATTAAAAAAAAAAGTTAAACCAAATGACATATAAAGTCCTCTCCAACTTTTCCAGCTCTATCATGCTCTACCTAATATTTATGAAAGCACCATAAGGTGTCTATACTATCAAGAATATAGAGAAACAATGAAAGAGTATTAAATAACAACACTAGTCTTTTATTAAATACATAAATGAAATTCCCCAGTGACTATTTACAAGTATTAAGTTGCAAAAGATGTGATCTACATAACTACCTCTGGATATATGAGCCATTGGGGGAAAAAATCTTGCTGGGGCAGATTTGATATGGATAACTACTTCAAATATGTTATTTTCAGCTAACAGTGTATAAAATACATAGTATTTTTATTGAGATATATTTGACATATAACACTGTATAAGTTTTAGGTTACAACGATTTATGTATACACTGAACGAATATACATTGAATATATGTATACATTGAATTTGAAATGATTACCACAATAAGTTTAGTTAACATGCATCACCAAACATAGTTACAATTTTTTTTCTTATGAGACCTTTTAAGATCTACTTTCTTATCAACTTCCAAATATACAATACAGTATTGTTAACTATAACTACCTTGCTATATATTACATCCCCAGGAGTTAATTATCTTATAACTGGAAGTTTCTACCTTTTGACCACCTGTATCCATTTTGCCCACACTTCACTCTCATCCCCACCCCTATGCCATCTCTGGCAACCACAATCTGTTCTCTATATCTATGACTTCAGGGTTTTTCTTAGATTCCACATATAACTGAGATCATATGGTATTCATCTGCAAGGTTTTTTTAATGTACCAAGTTTGAACCAGATTACTGAATATTCTGTATGCCCCTTAACATATGTGTATATCATATTTTGTGTAAATTTATGTATAAACATACATAATACATTAAGATATAACAGTTTAGTGCCATCATTTGTAAAAGACTATAAACAACCTATCCATTAAAAGAATAATATAACCATACAATGGAATATTATGCAGCCATTAAAAAAGACTAAGGTAGATATCTACATGTGGATGTGGAACAAACTGTGCAATTCAGTGAGAAAAGTTAAAGTACATTAGGCTTCCACGTGTGTGCACATGTGTATGTGTGTCATTATATGCCAGAGATAGGGAAATATAAACATGAATGTATAGGCAAAGAATATTTCTGAATGGATACAAAATAAATTGAAAAGAGTGACTATCTTTTGGAGAAAGATCAGGGAACTAAGGAAGGAGGGATACTACTTCTCACTATGTACCCTTCTGTGCTATTTAAATTTTTAACCTGTGCATGTATTACATTTTTAATTCCAAAAAACAAGCTATTGTTCCTATTTCTGTAAACCTGGAATTTTTAATACTAGAAATATAATTTAAAACTAGCTTTAGAAAAATAAGAACAGTATATTTATTTTTAAAGAAAAAGCAAGTGAGATACCAAAAGAGATATCAAAAAAGGGAGAGCTTTTTTATGGAAGAGGACGGTTATCTACACGCCAATTAACTCAGCCAAGATCTGTGAGATCAGCATAGCCTTCTCTATGCCAAAGTTAATCTGCTGCGTGGTCAAGTGTTTTTAAAAGTTGCCGGGAGGGGAAGAGGAGGAAATCTAAGGATTAAACATGAAATACATAGCTTGCTTTCTAGAACATAAACATTTAGAAAATACAGAAGCATTTTAGAGTTGACAGGATTTTGGACATCAAGTACTCCATACCTCATTCTCCTTTTTTTTTTTTTTTTTTCACAGATAAAGAAACATATTTTCACATGTACTAAATGACTAGCCTAAGATAACTGCTCTCTTCCATTTGGACAGACAACCACAGTTCAAAAGTTATTTTGTAAGAGAGAGCACTAAAATCAAAACCTCAGGACCCTCAGTCCAGTAGTAATTCCTATATACTGAATGGAGACTCAAATGCTGTACGTACTGATTTGTTAACAACTGCATGACAAGAGTACAGAAAAATATTTTATCCTATTCCATTTGTATAGTTTTGGCTCACTAAACTACTTTATAAACAGGATATAAAGTAAGTTACTATGGAAACACAGTTGTGATGAGAAATACCGCTACAAAATTGGTGTGTGTGCATGCATGTGCTACATACTAAACTGTTTCCCCCTAAAATTCATGTTTGAAGCCCTAACCCCCAAAGTGACTGTATTTGGAAACAGGGCCTTTTAGGAGGTA
The DNA here is from genome assembly GCF_041296235.1 of Equus asinus. Classification (NCBI taxonomy): domain Eukaryota; kingdom Metazoa; phylum Chordata; class Mammalia; order Perissodactyla; family Equidae; genus Equus; species Equus asinus. Next base: position 10,210,454 of record NC_091800.1, on the reverse strand, counting down.
ATTAAGGTTACACACAAAAAAACTATTAATAACGATTAATCTTGGGCAATAAGATGAGGAGAGTGGTTTACTTTGACTTTATACATTGCTGTTCCAAGGGAAAGTTTTACAAGTTTTTGACTTTTATAATTTAAAAACTAAATTAAATAAATGAAAATCAATCCTAAAATAAATAGGTAAGTAAAAACCAAATATTCAAATCTGTCAATAAATGCTCCTTAAAATCCCAGCACAAACTTTTAAAATACCATGTCTAGGTACCGTAAATGTTCACAGCTTTGTATACAAAAGCAGACATGCCTACTGAAAAGTGAACAAAAAATGCTGCTCCAAAATAAAGATGGATATAAATTTTCCAAGTTAAAAAAAAGGAAAAATTCAAATTCAGCAATAAAAACAAACTAACTCTCAGGGCCAGCCCGGTGGCATAGTGGTTAAGTTTCCGCTGTGCTGGCCTGGGGTTCACAGGCTCGGATCCAGATGTGGACGTAGCACTGCTCGTCAGGCCATGCTGTGGCAGCGTCCCACATAAAACAGAGGAAGACTGTCACAGATGTTACCTCAGGGCCGATCCTCATCGGGGGGGAAAAAAAAAGCTAACTTTTGATACACACAACTTGACTGAATCTTGAGGGAATTATGCCAAGTGGGGGGGAAAAAAAAAAGATAATCCCAAAAGGTTACATACTATATAATTCCATTTATAGAACATTCTTAAAATGACACAATTATAGAAACTGAGAGCAAATTAGGGGTTGCCAGGGATTGGGAGGGGAGCAGTTACAAAAGGCAACTTGAGAGTGACAGAACTGTTCTGTCCTGACTGTTGCCAGGCACACAGACACAGATGATAAAATTCCATAGAATTAAATACACACATGGGCACACACACTAGTGCAAATTAGACTGGGAAATCTGAATAAGATAAGTGGATTGTATCAATCAATACTGAGTGTGATACTGTACTATGGTTATGAAAGATGTTACCACTGGGGGAAACTGAGTGAGGGGACAACAAACGTTCTATTATTTCTTAAAACTGCATGTGACTCTACAATTATCTCAAAGTAGAAACAATTAAAAAAGAAAAACTCTATGAAAGGACAAAAAGAGGAAGATATTTTGTTTTCTTTTGGCAATCACTTATCTTCTTACAGGGCCATTTCAAATGAATTTTCATGGAAAGAAGTGTTTTACCTGTTAACTGAATCTTACCTAGACTTACATTAGTACACTCAGCCCCCCATATTTTCGGGTTCCGCATCCATGGATCCAACCACAAGCGGGTGGAAAGGCCTATGATGGTTGTGTCTGTACTGTACACGTGCAGACTTTTTTTCCTGTCACTGTTCCCTAAACAATACAGTATAGCATCCATTTACCTAGCATTTACATTGTATTTTGTAATATAAGTAATCTAGAGATGATTCAAGTATATGGGAAGATGTGTGTAGGTTATATGCAAATACTATGCTATTTTACATAAGAGACTTGAGCATCCAAGGATTTTGGTATCTGTGGGGGTGCTGAAACTGATCCCCCAGCGGATACCAAGGGACGACTGTACATCCCTCTTTGACTATTCCTCATAACACTCTGAGTTTTCCTCAGAAAACTTATGAAGACCTAATATTATCTTATATATGTGTCTAATCCCCACTAGAATGTAAACTCCATTAGGGCAGAATTTCGTTTCATTCAATGTATTCCTATCACCTAGATCAAAGCTTGCCACCTTGCAAGCACATTATTAAACGAGTGAAATGAATGGTATTACAAATAAAGTCTTTGTTATCCACTTTGTGTGTTGTCCAATAAAAATGTTTAAACTTATACCAGCTACCCAAATGGCAAATTCCTAGTACTCACTTTCCTGCCAGCTGATATAGGTTTGTGAGATGAAAAGTGTGATCCTGACTTAAAAACAGTTTTGCCACACACATTATACATTCCAAAGTTAGCATACAAACTTCAAGTTACCCACTACTTTCTTCCATTTGGACAGACAACTACAGTTCAATAATCTGTAGCTATTTTACTGGTCTTGAAAGTATACTCTCAAAAACTGGAGGAGGAAAGGAAATATACAGGTTAAGTATAGACTTATTATTAATAATATTCAATAACAGAAGCAACTAAGACTGAAACCTCACCAAGTATCAGGCAACGCACTGATAGTGTCACGTGCAATCCAATCACAACTCTGAAGTAGGTACCACTATTACTTCCGTTGTTTGTTTTTTTTTTTTAAAGATTTTATTTTTCCTTTTTCTCCCTAAAGGCCCCCGGTACATAGCTGTGTATTTTCAGTTGTGGGTCCCTCTAGTTGTGGCATGTGGGATGCCGCCTCACCATGGCCTGATGCGCGGTGCCATGTCCGGGGCCAGGACTCGAACCGGCAAAACCCTGGGCCACCGAAGCAGAGCACGCAAACTGAACCACTCAGCCATGGGGATGGCCCCTATTACTTACATTTTTAAAATGAGAAACACTGAGGCTTAAAGTCTAAAAATTGGCCCCAGATCACAAAGTAGTAAGTGAGAGAGTCAGGATTCCATCTTAGACATGTCTTACACCAAAGCCTTCACTACTAACTAAATTAGTAGAACTAAAAAATAAGTCTATTTCAGTAAAATAAACAAACCTACTGGGTTTCAAATAACGTACATAAAATACAAATATTGGTATAATAAATAGTTTACCTGCTAAAAATTGAGCACCTTGAAGATTTAAAGTCTAGCTGAGATTATAATTACATCATTAAAATGCCAATAATCAATCTTTCAACTGAACCCAAATCAAACCACACTTAAGCCTTAGAAGATGCCAAGTCCAACAGAAATATGCAACGTCAAAAACTTAAAGTAAATGCTTTTTTTAAAAAAAAAACAAACATTTACCAAACAACAATCTTGAATGCCGAGAACATGTTTACTACCACATTGCCAGATAGTAAAGCTGGAGTATGAAAATGTAATACTCGTATCATACAACAAATGAAAGCAAGCAACGAATCCAAAGTATGGTTCCTTTACCAGACGGAAACATCACTGCAACTCAAATGTACTAAGAAGAAAAAGGCTTTGTGCTTCAGTTTTCCAATGTGTGCAAAATAAGGATAAAATGTGCTCTTTAATTTACCTCTAAAGTTTTAACACGATCTGAAGCACTAACAAAAGAATTCTGCAAATATAAAGTATACTAAAGCAAGGGTCAAAAAGTCAAATACCTAAAGAAGCCAGGCATACAAAAGTCCCCCAGTCAGGGAGTGAGGCAAAATGGAGAGTCTTGCCCCCTCAACAGTCCTAATTCCAATACAAAGAAGAGTTTCCCTTCAAAGGAAACCAGATGTCCGTATTTCTATATTAAAACTGATTTTTTTAAATGTTGTCAACTAATTCAATCACAATCCACCCACATGCAAATTAAAAACACAAAATTATACCATAAATTTTAGCCTCCAAAATGGCTAAAATTTTAAGACAGCTAATACCAAGTGTTGAGAGTGTGGACCAAATGGAACTCACACCACCACTAGAGTAATGTAACTGTGGTACAATCTCTTCAGAAAACTGTTTAACATCTACTAAAGCTGAACATATGCATACCCTGTTAGGACCCAGCAATTCCACTCCCAGGTTAGCCAACAGAAATGCTTAGACTTGTTCACCAAAAAAAAAAAAAAAAGTTCAAGAATGTTCAAAACAGTGCTCTTCTTAACAGACAAAACTTGGCAACATTCCATTGCCCATCAAGAGTAAAATGAGAAAACAAAATGTGGTATATTCCTACAATGTAACACCATACAGGAACTACAGAGGCTATTCCTACATAACATGAATGGATCTCGCTAATACGCCAAAAAAATAAAAAGAGTACAAACCACAGGATTCCACTCCTATAAAGTTCAAAAAAAGTACAAAAAAGTGAAAAAATGAATCCAGAGTGTGAGAATGTAGTGTCAGAAATCAGTACTGTAGTTACCTTTGGGGAAGGGTCGTGACTGGAGCCGGCAAGAGCAGGACTTCTGGAGGTACTGATTATGTTCTGTTTTTTCACCTGAGCGCTGGTTATAAGCTATGTGTTCATCTTGTGAACATTCTAAGCACTTATAATTTGTACACTTTTCCCCAAGTATGCATACTTCAATAAAAACTTTTAAAACACATAGAAGATACCATGGAGCCCAAACAAAATATTTCTGCAGGCAGATCCAGCTTACCAGAGCAGATAAACTTATGACCTCTCAGGTAGTCTTACATTTAAAGAAAAGCAAAGAAAAAATTAAAGCAAAATAAAATTGTCTCAATGATGCTACATGATTAGGTCAGCAACTAACAAAAATTTTTAATTTCTCCTAATAGCAATACCTCTTGGAATGCATCACCTATTTTAATTGCCTCATATACTTAATTAACAAACAAAGCCTGTCTCAAAGATATGGTTAGGAATGCAATAAAAGGTAGAAAGTTGACTAAAAATTAAACAATTATGTGTAAAAATTCAAAGCAGTCATTAACCACCAACACAAACCTCTTCCCTGCTTCCTGAGCAACTTTACTTGCCACTCACTGATAGAAAGCAATTTTATTTCATCCGTAGGAGCTCACAACCTAGGTACTGAGTTACTAAGAAGCCTACAGGAGAAAAGAGAAGCCTTAGGCTTCACCCAGTCAAGTTAAAGCAAGTCCTACAGAATCCAAATACGTCACTCAGCTATTTACTCAAATAACTGTTAAATGACTGAATGTTAATTTTAAAATGGCTTTTTAGCATTAACCGCCTGTCCTCTCAAGACCCTATATCCCAATTACTTTCCTTTTCTGAGATGTGAAATGCAAGTTTGAGCAACTGCTAGTATTTTTCCTCCACTCCCATCTTCACCTGTTTATATCCTGTCCTATCTTTCACGTCTCAAATCTACTACCTTTATGTATTAGAAAACCCTAGAAAGATCACATATTAAACCGAATACCAGCATTTTTGAAAGGACTTCTTTCTGTAGGTAACAAAACTACTGTTCAGTTTCATTGCTTACTAATCAAACATTACTCTTAGATTAATCTGAGTCACAACTCACACATCCAGCAAAAGTTTATGTTGAAAATGCAAATTTGCTGCTCAAAATTCCACCCATAAAGTAAGCACTTTTTACAAAACATTTTAAGCTACAAATTAATCTTCTTAGCATGTCAACCTCATCGAATACATCTGCATTAAAGTCAAGACCATCACTGCAAAAGAAACAAACTTTTTTCAAAAACACACAAATCTCTGGCAAGACACTTAATACTCTTCATAGGGCAAACAAGTGCTAAAACATCAAGCCAAGTTCGTTTATAGTTTAAAAAAAAAAGAAAAATGTTCTGACATCCTATTGCCTATCTGACATTAAATTGCCTATCAAATTATTTTAAGATCTAAAAACTATTTAGAATTTCCAAGAAAGTAGGCCTTTCCCACTTGGTTTAGAAATGCTCCTATAGTCAGAAACAAAAAAAGAAAATCTGACACGTGTTCTACTTTTTCCTCAAGGGCAACATTCTGTAAAATAGATTACACTTATAATTGTAAGTAAACTCCACTCAAAAACTAAAATGTTGCAAGTCAAGAGATAATAACAAATAACTAAGAAAGACGAACAGCCCTAAGATATCCAAAATCAAGGGCACACAAACGTGTGCTGCACATGACACGCTTTCAAGGCTTCATGCTAAGAGTCTGCTTGATACAAAGTTGTAGAAGACAGGATCCCTACTGACACCCAACAAATTTATTCTAGCTTTCAGGAAAACTGTGTTGAAATGCAAGTCTTCTGAAATTCCTACTCTAAACCCTAGACTAAACCTAAGCACACTATAAAGGCTGCTATCCGTTCACTCCAAATCCTTAGAAAGCATTTCCTGCCTAGAAAACCTTTCTCCCGTAAGCCTTATCCAAACTTTTTCCGTTCTTTCAACCTACTCTAGGAAGCCGTAAGCCCGCCCTCACCTCCCGCCCCCTACCCACACGCACACCCACTGGGGAACCTCCACACTCGGTGGACTCCACCGCACACGGGCACGCAGGACACATGTGCCTGCAAACCCAACCCCTTTCCACACCCCCGGAAACGACACCCCCTTTATCACACACCGCACGCCGCAGCCCATCCCCCTTCCTCCCCGCCCCCACTCACCTCACCCCAGTCCACCCACCCACGTTCTCGGGAGCCCAGCCTCCCCTCACTCCGCGGCTCGCCGCAGGCTGCGGGCAGGGGAAGCAGGAAGCAGGAAGCAGGGCCCGGGCCGGGCCGGGCCTAGGCCTCTCAGACCGCCTAGGAAGGTGAGGAGGGGAGCCCGCGGGCCAGGCACGGCGGCAGGGCCTCCTCTCGCCCCCTGCGGCCCCCGGCCTCCCCTCCGCCGCGGCCCCCAGGCCGGACCACACTCACTTGCCAACCGCGGTCCATCGAGTACTCCGCCGCTGCCTCCTCCGCTGGCTGCGACGCCCGCCCCGGGGCCCCCCAGGTCCGGCTTCTTGGGCCCCGGGGGCGGCCCGGCTCCCCCGCCCGGGACGGCTCCGGGAGGAAAGCCGGCCCCAGGAGCGCCCGCCAGAGCCAGGGGGACGCTGTTGCTATGGAGGCCGAGGCCCGGGGCAGCTCCGGCGGCCGGGTCCTCATGCAGGAACTGACACTCCTCCCCGTAGAAGCAAGTCTTATCCTTAGCGTAGTAGCGGCAGTACTTCAGCTTCACTCCCGCCGCCGCCCCGCCGGGGACACCCCCGACCCCCGGCGGGGCCACCACCGCCACCGCCGCCGCCAGCGAGGAGGAGGAAGAGGAGGCGGCGGCCGAGGGGGGCGGGAGGCCGCCGCCACTGTTCATGGCAACGCCGCAGCCTCGTCTTCCGCTGCCGCCCGAGGAGCCGCCGCCGCCGCCGCCACCATAGACCGGGGAGGGAAGGAAGACGCTGCCGATGCCGGATAAAAGCCTGGGCGGGTGGGTCTGTCCCGCTGCGGGAGCCGGAGCCGCCCGGGGAGAGGGGGGGAGGGGAGGGAGGAGGGGGTAGGAAGGAGGGGAGGGGAGGGGGAGAGTTGGGATTCTCACTCACTCTCTCGTTCTCTTTTCTTAAAGGGGCCGCGCGGGACGACGGGGTGGGCGTGCGGACCCACACGGGGACTTCGAGGGCGCGGGCTAGGAGAGGGGGAGCGGCGGCGGCAAACGGGTGCGGAGGGCGGAGAGGCCGGTTTATTTTTAAATTCTGCCTCCACTCGCTCGCTCGCGCGCTGGTTCCTCCGACTTGTTTATTCCATTTTCCTCTTCCTGAGACGGCGGTCGCCGCTGCGCGTGCGCAGAAGCGCGGTGGCTTGTGGGTAGCGGGAGCGCGAGAGGAAGCCTGGCCTGGCGTCGGGCCCCCGGGGCATCCGCGAGCCGGCGGCGGTTGGCGTCCGCGATGGCCTTCCCAGAGTCTGATTCGGGTGGTGGAGTTCTCACGAGACGAATACCTTCCTCTTTTGCATATCCTCCTACTTATAAAGCCAGACGTCGTTTTTTAACTGAAAAGACAAAATTAACCGAGTGTGAAGGGCCATCTTGAGGGGCCGCACCGGGGGACGAAGCCCAAGCTCTCGCTTGGTTGGAAGAATAGTTTCATTCTGTGTGCCACAATTCCTCTCCCTTTTTTTCCTCCTCCCAACTCTTTCCTTCCACTTGAAGGTGATGAGAACTACAGGACTGATTACCTTGAGTTCTGGGCCTTTTACAAAAATCTGAACCAAAAAAGGTTGATTTCGACAAGCCCCCTGCTCAGCGCCGCACCTGTTTTCTCTATATTTATGTTACTGAAAGCCTCAGTAAAATATTATGAAAAATAAGATGCCACCTGGGGACAACGTTGCCTAGGCAGCACTAGAAGGTTTCATTTATAAATGTACTACGTTGCTTTTCTCCAGTCAGCCTAGACTTGATTGGAGATTAATTTTTAAAAAGATAGTTTTTCCCTCAGCTGTCTCTGGTGTTTTGCTCTGCTATATTGAAAAAAAAAAAAGGTTTTCAGGAATTTTAAAGAATTGCCATGAAGGGGAATGTAGTTTTAACGTTTCAGTTTTTCTCGTCTGTAAAAGATTTTCTCAAAAAGGCAGTGTCGCAGTTGTGAGGGGGCTTGTTTATTGGCAGTATCTAAGGAATTGTGGCAAACCAGAGGTCACGGAAGAGTGGATATAAGCAAGTGTACCACATTGCAGAAAGGGAAAAGTGGACTCCATAGACCACAACACTGGTAAGCCTGGTGATTTTCCTTAGCTAAATTCAAAAATAATAACATTGTATAATGCCTTTCTGTTTAGAAACATTTTCGCGTATTTATTTATTCAACAAATATTTATTAATGCACATTACGTGTACCAGGAAGTGTGCTAGGAGCTGGGGAAGCAAAAGTAAACAAGATGCAGTCTTGTCTGAGTTCACATGGCTTGTTTATCCCCTGGTTGGAGAGGCAAAAAGTACACAGGCGATTATAAACCAGTGTCTTAAGTGCTAACTTTGTCACATTGGCTATCAGAAGATATTAAAGATGGTAGTCTTCATAGAGAAAGTTGATACCCCAAAAGCGGAAGTTGAGAACATCTGCTTTGAATTCAGTACCCAGTGTTACTCTGGGTAAGTTGCTTCGCTTCTCTGTATCTTAGGCATGAAACAGATAAGAATAGTACCCACTGCATACATAAAGTATAAACTAATAATGTATTATGAAGTGTACCATGCTTACTAAGAATCGAGTAGGTTGTAGCTATTGCTATTAGTAGTATCGCTGCTAGTAGTAGTCACTGTATAAGAGTGTGGGGAAAGAGCATTCCAGGCAAAGTGAACAGCTTGTGCAAAAGGCCTTGAGGTGAAAGAGAGCTTAGGTTGTTAGAATAGTGGTAGTGGAGAATTGAGAAGGGACCAGAACACAAAAGTCCTTGTAAGGCGTGTTAAAGGATTAGACTTTTTCTTGAGAGCAATAGAAAATTATTACAGCATTTTACAAAGTTAAGTAGTAATATCATCAGATTTCCCTTTAGAAAAAAATTTCGATCCTCATAAGACCCCTATGAGGAAAGTAAAGAAGATGGATTATCACCATTTTGTAGATGAAGAAACTGAGTAAGGCTTGGAGTTACACAAAGTTACCAGCTTGTAGATTGCAAAGCCAGCACTTAAACTCAGGACTTCTAATTGCAAAACATGTGCTCTTTCCATTACACATTTTGCCGTTTCTTAATGAAAATACATGTCTTTTGATGGCTTGGACAGGAAAGTAGTGTCTGTGGTGAGACAATGGAAGTTCATTAATCGTTAAGTTCATGCCAAATTAAGCATATCATTCAAACAAACCTTTACTGAGCATCTACTGTGTATTATGTACCAAGCAAGTTCTGTGCTAGGATCTGCTATACGAAAATGTGTAAGATGTACCCTTTGTCCTCAAGAGTTCCTGGGAACTGAGGGAAATGTCAAAGGTAAAGTAAATCATCCATCAGTACCACATTTGACAAAGTTTTCTATTAAATCTTTGTGAACATGTTGGAGAAAAATAGGCTAACATACTACAGTTAGGTGACTTCAATGCTCTTTGATTAGTCATAATTGAAATGTTAATAAAACTGGCTTTGGAGCTCCTTGAACAATAGCCAAAGAATATCAATTGATCAATACTTTGCTGTCCTCCTTTGGACTCTGTTCTTAACCTATTTTTATGAAAAAAATGTTATCTGCTGCTTAGGTGAAGAAATATATAGCATATTTAGCAGATCTGCAACCTTTTGCAAAACGATTGGGGGTAGCTAATGCAATAAATGACAGATTAGCATTTGGAAATCTCCATCAGCTGGAAAAATGGACCAGTGCTAACAAAATAAAACCTGAATTAAATTAAGGGAAACAGAGCGAACAGGAGCTTTAATACATTGCTGATGATACACCCTCTCCTCCCGTCTCCCCAAAGCAAGTTGGTAATGTTTTTTCAAAAGCCTTTAAAACGTACATAGCCTTTGAGCTGTTAATATTCTACTTGGCAAGTAAATCCTAAGAAAATAACTATAAACAAGAATTTTTATGCTTCATTGTGCTCCTTGCCGTGTTGCATATGAAAGCCAAAGAAGAAAAAGTTGCAAAAAACCTAAATTCTAAAATCAAGGGGAATAGTTAAATAATGGCCTATCCACTGGAATATTATGCAGCCATTAAAAATGATGGCCATGAAGATGTACATTAGTGCCTATGATACAATGTAAATATTTAACATGATACAAAATTGTATATGCTATATTACTATAATGATGTAAACAATAAAAAACCTGATAGAAATAAAGACTAACTGCTTCAAAGCATTGACAGTGGTTTTACTAAGTTGGTAAGATGACAGAGTAGGCTTTTCCTATTTTCCTCTACTTCCCAAATTTGTATCATGAACATATATTATTTCTGTTTTAGAAAAATAAGCATTGAAATTTACTGTAATTTAATCTTAACCTTTTAATTCTGAGGAGTAAGTACATGGATGTTTGTTAAATTGTTCTCTGCATTTTTAGGGGTTTTTTTGTTTTCAAATAAATTAATTTTGTGAAGACAAACTGGACACTCAGTGTTCCCATTTCTTCAAATTTTCACTAGTCTAGTGTTTCTCAAAGTCTATTTCATAGAAGACTGGTTCAACAGTATATTAATTAGTATTATACAAAGAAAGGTTTTATTGTTGAGAAAGTTTGGGAAATACTGAGTTAACTTTACTTCAGGTCTTTTTCAGAGCCTTTAATATATTGATATGCTATAATTCTCTTAAAGCAGGATATAAAATGCAGAATTTACCAAATTTTTTTTTTTTTTTATCACAGAACACTTTTTTCTCTAGTCATCTTGTGGAGTTAGTGTTCCTCGAACATACTTTGAGGAACCTGTCCTAGTCACCTGCTGTCTCATTTCCCCTATATAACCTATTTTAAAATTTGTCCACATTCTTTAATTGGCCCCATCCCAACCCTTCAACCTTGCTTTCTACTTCATACATCCATAAGAAGAAAACATTGTCCTAACTTATTAGAGTACCTTCTTCTATCTGCGACTAATCCTGTCAGTCACACGCTGAACTCCATTGCCTAACGTTTCCTCAGGAATCAAGTCATTCTCCATCCAGTATCTTCTGTTTTTTGACTCTCCTCTTAGTATATGACTATGTAAAGTCTCTTATTTAAGTAATTTTTAAAGCATCCATTCCTTTCTATTGTGAACTTTTTGTAATCATAAGGAAAAATGGTTCTTTGTTTGTTTTTAAGAACATCAGGAACAAACACTGCTGGTAAGAGGGCTAACTGATACAGCCACTTAGGAGGGCAATTTGGCAATATATAAAATTTTTAAATATCCATACCCTATGACCTAAAAATGCCACTCCTTCACCACTTTGGATCCCAGGTGTGAACCTCTGCACTGCTTATCAAGCCATGCTGTGGCAGGCGTCCCACATATAAAGTAGAGGAAGATGGGCACGGGTGTTAGCTCAGGGCTAATCTTCCTCAGCAAAAAGAGGAGGATTGGCAGATGTTAGCTCAGGGCTAATCTTCCTCAAAAAAAAAAAAGTCAAAAATTGCCACTCCTGGTATCTACCATAGAAAAACACTTTTATACTCAAGGAGGCATGCATAACAATGTTCATTTGAGGCGTTGTTCATAATAGTAAAATTAGAAATAACCTAAATGTACACAGAGAGATGGATCCATATGTGCCATTATTCTCTAAGATCTATTGTTGAATGAAAAAAACATGATGCAGGTAAATGTGTGGATTATAGCACTTTTTATGTAAAATAATTAAAATAGATTTCCTACAAGGATATATACAAGTGTATACAGACAGGACTGGGAGGATGAACATTAGGTTGCTAACAGGATGGGGATTGGGAGTAGTGATCAAGGGGGACTTTAGCTTTGTCTGTAATGTTTCAGATTTACAAGAGGACTATATGTCTGCTTTACTTAGATAATTGAAATTTCATTTTAAAAAAAGAAAACCCTCACTTCTCATTAGTTTCCTTCTTTTGACCTAATTTCTCTTCACAGGCAATTTTTTAAATCATCCATAACCAGTCTCTTCACTTCCCATTCATCCCTTAATCAAGAATAATCTCACATTTGCCCTTGCTTTGTTAATTTTTTTTTTTTTTTGCCAGAGCCACCACTGATATTAGTTAGCAAATTTATTACGTATTTTGCAGCCGTTTTGTAATATTCAACAGTATTAACCATTTTCACAGCACTCCTCTCTCCTGGCTTCCAGTTACCCCTTTCTCTTGTTTTCCCTATGCCTTTTTAACCCCCGATAGGGTTTCCAATGCCTCTGCCATTCAATGCTGCCTGCATGGTAGGCCTTGCAGAAATATTTGTGAAATATATTTCAAGTAATTATTATAATTCAATACAATGCGTGAGATATCCTCTGAGCTTTAAGTTTGTATTGTGAACACGAAATGTAATGTTAATGAGACAAAAAAGTATACTAGATCAAGAATTAAAATAACTGGTTTGACGGGCCTGCCTGGTGGTGTAGTGATTGAGTTCCTATGCTCCATTTCAGCGGCCCAGGGTTCACAGGTTCAGATCCTAGGTACGGACCTACACACTGCTTGTTAAGCCATGCTGTGACGGCATCCCACATAAAATAGAGGAAGATTGCCGCAGATGTTAGCTCAGTGACAATCTTCCTCAAGCAAAAAGAGGAAGATTAGCAACATATGTTAGCTCAGGGCCGATTTTCCTCACAAAAAATAAACAACTGGTTTGAAATCTGGTTTTTACTACGTTATACCTGTGTGGCTTGTCTCAAGTCTCTTAACCTCTCTTAGCTTCAGTTTCTTCATTTTCAAAACAGAAATAATATCAACTTTATGAGGCTGTCTTGAGGATTGAATAATATAATCAGAACCCCATGGAGAAAATAATCTCTCCGCCACTAAGTAAAGTTTTTATTTGCAAAATAATTTTAACCACCTTTCCGTGTAAAAGGGATTCTACTTCTGAGAACTTCATATTTTATATTTTATTGCCTTTAATATTACTTCCTTTAGCGCTCTTTCTCATGCATCTCTCTACTTATATGATGATGGTGTCAGCAATTACTGTAATGATGCCTCAAATTCCGTAGTGTTTCACAGCTTACAAAAGCAGCCAGGTGTGTTTCTTGTTTCTCTCCTCAACAATCCTGTGAAATCTTAAAATGAGAATATTATTTTAATGTTGGGAATCTGAGATTTTGAAAAGATCTATAAGGTTCTATGACTTGCCCCAAAATAAGTCAGCTTAGACTTTTTAAACTCCCATGTTCTAGGACCTTTCTCCTAAACTACAACCATCTTATTAGGGTTTGTGTCTTTTCATTCTGGATTTTCCTACTGTTGCCTTCAATCTACCTCAGGATTAAATATGGACTCCTCATCTTTCATTGAAATGCATTAAATCCATATTCTGTTATCTTAGATTCTCAGTTAAGATATCCCCCAAGCAAGTCTGGGGTTTTGAAACCTGTAATTACACACTAATAGAGAGGGAAGGAGAGTAACTTCCTAGATTGATTATGTGTGCTCTAGCAGTAATGTTCACAAATGCAGTTTTCTTCCCATTTTTGGATGGAAGAAATGTGAGGTATGATGGAATAATGGGATTTTTTTATGCTTCACCTGATAATCTAAATGAATATTACTTTCCAGGTAGTCACCTTGGTAAAAACTAGGCTCATTCTAAATTATAACATGTTTTTGAGATTTACTTAAGCACCTTAATCACATTTCTAAAATATCCTCATGATACAAATCTTCATTCTTTAAGGGAATATTTGATTTTTGGAAATGACCCAAAGTTATCAGAGCCAGTTGTAATAAATGATGAAAATTACTGAGCAGGGTCATGTCATTTGTGTTTAAAAATTGTGATATTAATATAAATAAAACCAATATTCTTGTGTGATTCTAAAGCTGGTGCTGAAAATAGTTTCATAAAAACAATGGCAACATTATTAGAATGTAAATGAATAATCTTCCCCTGTGACTATAGTAGGTGTTCTACAAGGAAACTATTTATTTGGTATATAGTCCAATGTATTTGCTTTTTGGAAATATCTAAAGGTCTTATTTTTCACACACTTCATATCTCCTAAAAACATTTTATAGGCAACTGCCTGCTCCTGTAATAGGGCTATCTCTTTAGGAAAGGTGCATTCTTGAGTATGCATTACTAAAAATAAATCTTCAGTCAACTCCAAGTCATTTTCATGCTAATGTAGATTACATCCAAAACTGCAAATCTATAAGTTATATTTGCCTTGGGCTATAGTGTGAGGATTACTTTTTGTCTGGGTGACCTCAGGCAACATTCCCCCAGCAACCGATTGCTAAAGCTAATGTTTAATTTGTATTAACTACCAGTAATTGGGAGAACTTCACATTTTCTGAATGGTTCCTTTTTGTGTTAGTGATAGCAGCCTGAGTTTAAAAAATTATTCCTCAAAGATTTGAATGTTAAGACCTGAAACCATAAAACTCCTAGAAGAAAATATAGGCGGTACACTCTTTGACATTGGTCTTAGCCACATCTTTTCGAATACCATGTCTACTCTGGCAAGGGAAACAAAAGAAAAAGTTAACAAATGGGACTACATCAGATTAAAAAGCTTCTGCAAAGCAAAGGAAAACATGAAGAAAATGGAAAGACAACCCACCAACTGGGAAAAAATATTTGCAAGTCATTCATCAGACAAGGGGTTGATCTCCAAAATATGTAAAGAGCTCATACAACTCAACAACAACAAAACAAACAACCAGATCAAAAAATGGGTTGAGGATATGAACAGACATTTTTCCAAGGAAGATATACAGATGGCCAACAGGCACATGAAACAATGCTCAACATCACTAATTATTAGAGAAATGCAAATCAAAACTATGGTGAGATATCACCTTACACCAGTCAGAATGGCTATAATTACCAGGACCAAAAAAAAAAAAAAAATGTTGGAGAAGATGTGGACAAAGGGAATGCTCATACACTGCTGGTGGGAATACAAACTGGTGTAGCCACTATGGAAAACAGTATGGAAATTTCTCAAAAAGTTAAAAATAGAA
This sequence comes from Equus asinus, assembly GCF_041296235.1. NCBI lineage: Eukaryota > Metazoa > Chordata > Mammalia > Perissodactyla > Equidae > Equus > Equus asinus. Next base: position 10,195,330 of record NC_091800.1, on the reverse strand, counting down.
ATACCATATGATCCAGCTATCCCACTACAGAATATTTATCCAAAGAACTTGAAATCAATGATCCAAAAAGATTTGTGCACCCATATGTTCATTTCAGCCTTATTCACAGTAGCCAAGGTATGGAAGCAACCCAAGTGCCCATCTATAGATGAATGGATAAAGGAGATGTGGTATATATACACAGTGGAAGACTACTCAGCCATAAAAAAAAGACAAAATCGTCCCATTTGCAACAACATGGATGGACCTCGAGGGTATGATGTTAAGGGAAATAAGCCAGACAGAGAAAGACAAATATTGTATGCTTTCACTCATATGTGGAAGAACACAAATACATGGATAAAGAGAACAGATTAGTGGTTACCAGAGGGGAAGGGGGGTTGTGAAAGGGATAAAGGGGCACATACGTATGGTGATGGATAAAAATTAGACTACTAGGGGTGAGCACGATGAAGTGTATTCAGGAATTGATAAACAATAATGTACACCCGAAATTACACAATGTTATAAACCATTATGATCCCAATAAAATTAATTGGAGAAACATTCTCCCTCAAGACAATCTAGAGTGGCAACTACATGTGGACAAGTTAGAGTTGACTGTTTTTGAGACCCAGAAATGGAATTTACTGCCTTTATATATATTTCTTACATATTTGTAAAGCTGTGTGTCATTTTATGCTCGTAAGTTCTGCTGTACAATTCTATACATGGTTATTAGCAGCTGCCTAGTGTTAACCTGTTTTGACAAATTTTTGGTACACTAAAAACAATAGCCTTCCAGTAATTCATAACTGCCATGTTGAAAGATTTTTTAATGTATCTGTGACCCTCTGCTATAAGAGAGTCTTTCATGAGTGTCATTATACTTGTATATATTGTGTAGATTTTTGAGTCTTTGTGGTAGTAAAAGCAATTTGCTACGTTTCTTTACAATTTTTCAAAGGACTTAAAGACTTTCATTCTTATTATGTTCCTGTGAGTTATGTTATAGGCAAATAAGATTTTAATACTAATTGTACCTTGGAAATAACCCTGATAATGAACTATATCATTGTTATCATCCCATACAGCTACCACCAGCCTTGTAGAGATGCCTTTAACTTCGCAAAGCCCACTGCCATCATTTCTGCTGGTTGAGCACCCCTACTCCAGAAGATCACTTCAATATTTCTACTATGTGCAATGCCCATTATTGGCATTGGCCCATTATTATCATTTTAAATCTGATAGTTCTGTATTAATAAATAATTTTACTATTTCAGAAATTAGATACTTGTTTTGGTGCAGATTTTCTAGTTTATACTGTGATAAAAAGCTTTAAATCAAGAGATTTGATTTATTGTAAATCAAGAGACTATATTTTAAAGCAGAAATCTTTTTTCTTCTTCTTCTTCTTCTCCCCAAAGCCCCCCAGTACATAGTTGTATATTCTAGTTGTAGGTCCTTCTGGTTGTGCTATGTGAGACACTGTCTCAGCATGGCCTGATGAGTAGTGCCATGTCCGCACCCAGGATCTGAACCAGCAAAACCCTGGGCTGCCAAAGCAGACCTGGCAAACTTAACCACTCGGCAATGGGGCCAGCCCCTAAAGCAAAAACCTTAATAAGATATGTCATTAGTAAGGTTAAAATGAAGCTCCTGGAAGCAGGAAACTGTGTCTTTTGCGTTCTGTTAACCCCCTCACATTACCTAGTATAGAGCAAGTATCTGGGTACTACAGTTTATTTAGGATTTGGATGTTTGCCTAAATGCAAACAAACAGAAAGCAAGAATGAGAATATTAACATCAGGTATAGAAAATTAAGGCCACAGCGTTAAGTGTGAAAAAAGAGGAATATTATGTAAAGATAAAAAGTATACTCCACAAGATAATAATCTTAATAAACTTCTATGCACCAAATAATTTTACTGAATGCAAAAAAGCAAAAACACCTAGCAATACACGAACTTGGTTAGAATCTCACACACACTCACAATTATGATGGTAGAGTTCAATAAACCTCTTTCAGAAATTAACATGCAAAAAAGCAAGGATATTGATATATTAGTAATATAATCAACTGGCTTGGCTTTTAGCCAAATATAGAACTTTATACTGTATTACCAAAGGATGCATTCTTTTCATGTAACTGTGGAAGATTTACAAAAATCAAACATATACTTGGGCATAATTTAAACCACAACAAATTTCAAAAGATAAGAATTTTATAGGGTACATTGTGTAAATATAATCCAATATAACTAGAAAACAGTGCTAAACATAAGACTGTAAAGCCCACCTATTTAGAAATTAAGAAATGTTTTTCTAAATACTTCCATTACCAAAGAGAAAGTAAAACTAAAATTATAAAAATCCAGAAGACAATAAAATGGAGTACATACTACATCTTAAAGCCAATACTGAGAAGAAACATATAGTCTTAAGTATTTTTATTATTAAAAAACAATGAATAGTACACAAGGACAAAATGAACCAACAGAAAGGAGAAGAAGGGAATGTGTAGTAAAGGAAAGGCTGAAATTAATGAAACAGAAAACATTAAAAGGTTTAATTAAGTAGATACCCTCCTTGCAAGTCTGATAATAGCAAGAAGAAAGAAAAATATGCATCACCAGTATCTTTGAAACACTTAGAGAAAATAACTGCCAATCTAGAATTCAGTGCCCAATGAAAATATCCTTTAAAACTGAAGATGAAGTTGTCGACGAAAATAATCCATAACCATTCTATAAATGAAAATTTGGGTGAGTTTATTCTGAGCTGAAATCTGAGGACCATGGCCCGGGGCCTTTCTTCCGGAAGGAAGAAAGGGCACCAAAGAAGTGAGGTGTACAGAGTGGTTATATACCCCCATACGGGACGTTTCACATATGATTGGAATGTCCCTCCCACAATAGTCATAAGATTGCCCTGTCAGCACAGCGCTTGATGGACACAGCAGGTAGTGGGTCTGCTCTCTCAGACGGCGTAGCAGGAGGCAAGTCTATTGTCTTGAGCTAGGTGGTCACAGGTGAGCGCAGCAATCAGTTCCTAGCCTAAGGAAAGATGCTTAATCCTTAAGGGAATGCCAACGTTGGGTGGGGGAGGGAAGTTGCACCTTTATCTCAAGGGCCTTTGTTCTTGCCATAGCGAATATCTAAAGCAGATATACCATGCATGCTCAACGGTCACGGTCAGGCCCTTTTGGAAAGACAAGGTCAGGCCAAATTAGGTTTACACCAAATGGCTTCCTCATATTCTCCAATATATCCTATTACTTGCCATTTTTATTTGTCAAAGTAAGGACAATGTCAGGCAAAATCAGAGAATTTGTCACTAGCAAACTCTCACTTAAGGATTTCAGATGGAAGGAATGAAGAGCAATAGCGAGGGTGAAATATGTGGGTAAAACCAAACAAATATGGACCATATAAAACAATAATGCCTTGTGGGGCTTTAAATAGATATTGAATTAAAACACATGGGAACAATAGCATGTAAAAAACGTAAGGGATGTAAGTGAAGGCCCGTAAGTCCCTTGCATTTTCAAAGAAGTAATAAAAGCACTGATTTATCTTAGACTTCAATAAATCAAAGATGCATATTATAATCGCTAGAGTAACTACTAAAAGTAAAGTGAAAGAATATATAACAACCTAATAGAAGGGGAAATAGAATAATAAAGTGATCCAAAAAGAATTGAAAGAAGAGAAAATGAACATAGAACAAATGGAAAACAAGTGAGATAGATTTAAATCCAAATGCATTAAACAAAAACCATCAAGCTCCAATTAAAAGACAAAGACTTTAAGCCTTTCCACTCTACCCATAGAGGGATCCGTAGACATTGTTCTGGGTTCCCACGGTAACTAAAAGGGAAACTTTCACAATGTCCATAGCCCTTGATGTCCTGCAAATGAAGGAGGAGAATGTGCTCCAATTCCTTGCAGCAGGAACCCACTTAGGTGGCACCAACTTTGACTTCCAAATGGAAAAGTACATCTATAAAAGGAAAAGTGATGGTATCTACATCATAAATCTGAAGAGAACCTGGAAGAAGCTTCTGCCGGCAGCTCATGCATTGTTGCCATTGAAAACACCCCTGATGATAGTGTAAAATCCTCCAGGAATACTGACCAACAAGCTGTGCTGAAGTTTGCTGCTGCTACGGGAGGCACTCCTATTGCTGGCCACTTTACTCCCTGAACTTTCACTAACCTGATCCTGGTAGCCTTCCTGGAGCTGTGACTTCTGGGGGTTACTGATCCCAAGGCTGACCACCAGCCTCTCACAGAGGCATCTTATGTTAAGCTGCTTACCGTTGCCCTGCACTCTCCTCTGCACTATTGGACGTTGCCATCCCATGCAACAATAAAGGAGCTCACTCAGTGGGTCTGATGTGGAGGGTACTGTCCAGGGAAGTTAAGCACATGCATAGCACCATCTCCCTTGAACACCCATAGGAGGTCATACCTGATCTCCACTTTTAGAGGGATACTGAAAAGATTGAATAAGAGGCAGCCCGCTGCTGGAAAGGCTGTGACCAAAGAGGAATTTCAGGGTAAATGGACTGCATCTGCTCCCGAATTTACTGCTACTCAACCTGAAGTTGCATAGTGGTCTGAAGGCATGCAGGTGCCCTGAGTACCTATTCAACAGTTCCCTACTGAACTCTGGAGTGCCCTAAAGGCAGGTCTGCAGCTCCCATGCCTCAGGCCACTGAATGGGTAGGAACAACCACTGGGTGGTCTCAAGCTATTCTTCCACAGACTCATAAAGAGAAACCAAAAGTTGAGGGAAAATAAACAGTTTCAAAAAAAAGCCTTTCAAGTTGGTTTAAGAAAAAAAGAAAACTGTATGTGTATCAAGGTTCAATCAGAGAGCACAACCACTATGAGTGATAAAGAATAAGAGATTTATTATTGAGATTAGATCTTACACAATCGGGGGAGTCTATACAATGCTGGTGTCTGCATCTAGTGCAGAGCTGAAGCCACTATGAATCAGCCTAACTAGCAGTGTGAAAGGAGTGCTAGATGTGAACAAGAAGAAAGGCAAACTGGAGCCTAAAAGGACAACTGGAATTCATGAGGACAAACTGGAACCCACGTCTGTTTCTCAGTGACTTCAGTGGTTGTCATGGCATTGTACATGTGCCTGGCCCAGAAGTCTTAAAACCTGAAAGAAGCTGAAGGAACTGCAGGCAGCAGTGCTTCCTCATATTGATAAGGTCAGCTTGCAGATCAGTGACAACATGTGCAAGTGGCCATAGTGCCTGGTGCCCTGCACTGGCTGCTGCTTCACTTCCACCTTCCAGATCACATACAAATTCCTCTCTTGGTCACCACTAACAAAGAACTGTACTGACAAATAAACTCTGCTAATTACAAGTTCCAGTTTAGCTAATTTGGCATGGTATAAAGCCACCACAGTAATGACCTGTCAACTTGGTATCTATGCACGCTTTTTCTTTAAACATTGTTAACTTAAAAATAATAGCAAAGTCATGCTTTCAGCTAAGATGATCAGCTAAGCTTCATAAACTTAAAACAAGCAGCCCTCCCCCAAAGGAGGATACAAAGTGTCTTTGTCCATCTTTGAGTGACACTGTGATTCACTCCTAGCTGAATCACACTCTCCTATTGATGTTCTGTAACTTAAATGCTATATTATAAGGTTAATTACTATTAACACAAATTATGTTAAATGGTAGAGGAATGGGAGGGGAGGGGGAAAAGTTGTCTAATATACACAAATATATTCAAATCAAAAGAAGAAATAATTATTCCAACCCTTGTTTCTGCAACTTAATCACATGGTCATGGGTGTTTATATTACTTCCTTCTTCCACTACCTATTCCTTATTCCCTTTGCTCTCCACAAGTACCCTTAGCTGTTCATGGCTCCTTGTGTGTTATGACCCGAACTTCCATTTCTGAAGTCTGGGCCTTTAGCAGTCCTGCCTGTATTGGGTAGTTGTAGTTTTTCCCTTGACTTTAATCACGAGGTAGGGGAGTACTCTGAGAAGTCCCAGGGGATCTCCTGCATTCCAGACATATTCCTTACCTATTTGTGTAGTAGCAATCCAGTTTGCCATTAATAATCAGGTTCAGTCACCCCAGCTACTACAATAATTTTCTTCTTTGATTTATAGGCATGAAAAGCTAAATACGGCCAGATTCAGTCTCAACTCCTAATTCAATGAATCAACTAACATATGCCCCCCAATACCAGTGAAAACAGGGTAATTAATACCTTTAAACCTAATCAGATGAGAGAACTAATTCCAGATAATCCAGAAACAATACAGATAACCCATATATAAGGTTCCATTCCGCTTCTGATTATCTATTGCTGAATAACAAATCACCCCAAAACTTAGTGGCTAGAAACAACAGTAGTCATTTATTTCTCCTCATGAATCTGCAATTTTTGTAGTGTTTGTCAGGAATGGCTCATCTCTTCCCCATGCAATGTCAGCTGGGACAGCTTTCCTGGGAGCTGGAGATCCACTTTCAAGATGTCTTACTTACATGACTGGCAAGTTGATGCTAGTTGTCATATAGGAAACCACTCAGAACTGTAGGCCAAGAGTCTCAGTTCTGCTCTGGGCTTCAACTTGAGCGTCTTGGGCTTCTTCACAGCATGGTAGCTGCGTTCTAAGAGTATGTGTCTGAAGAATCAGGCAGAAACTTCTGTGCCTTTTCTAACTGAGCCTGGGAAGTCACAAAGCACCACTTCCCCTACAGCTTAATCATGGAAGCAGGCACCTACTCACCCAGATTCAAGGGGTAGGGAATTAGACTCTAACTTTTGATGAGGAGGTGGTTTCTAGAAGAGCATGTGGAATGGGAGATATCGTTGAAGCCATCCCGGGAAAATATAATCTGCTACCTTAAAACTCAGGAATCAAAAATTGAAAGTAAAAGGATGATAAAATATGTATAACGCAAACACAGCAAGAAATACTTCTGGAGATGAAGGACATTTCATATTTAGAAGTTAAAGTCACCAATAAAATTTAACAGTTCCAAGTTTGTATGCATGTAATATATATTTAAAATATATAATGCAATGTTGTGAAAACTAAAAAGACAAGTGCACAATCAAAATGGGAAAATTTAAACACGTATCTCAATAACTGATAGACAAAGCAGATAAAAAATCAATAAGGAGAGAGAAAATACAAATGTGATTGACAAGTTTTACCTGTTAGGCACTGTACCTGCAATTGCAGAATATGTTCTTTTCAAATGCATACAGAATATTTATAAAACTGACCATATGGAGCCAGCGCTGATGGTCTACTGGTTAAAGTTCAGCACTCACACTATTTCAGCAGCCCATGTTCGTTTCCCAGTCGCAGAACCACACCACTTTTCTGTCAGTAGCTATGCTGTGGCGGTGGCTCACATAGATGAATTAGAAGGACTTACAACTAGGATATACAACCAGGCACTGGGGAGCTTTTGGGGGAGAAAAGATAAAAAAGAGTAAGATTGGCAACAGATGTTAACTCAGGGTGAATGTTTCCATGAAAAAACAAACAAAAAAAAACTTCTTGGCTTTCCAAACCTTTAAAAAGAACAAAACAAAACAAAAAACTGACCATATGCTGAGCCATAAAGCAAGTCTCACTAAATGTCAAAGGATTGGAATCATATATAGTCTCTAATCACAGTGAATCTAAGCTAAAAATCAATGACAACAACAAAATTTAAAAATTTTCCATGTTCAGGAATACACCTTTAAGTAACTCACAAGTCAAAGAAGAAATCGCAAATGAGAATTAGAAAATGTTTTGAAATAAATGATAAAAATTACCTGTGTGATACAGTTAAACATGTAATTAGAGGGAAAAATATAGCTTTAAATGCATATATTAGAAAACAGGCTGAAAAGCAGTCATCTAAGCAACCATCTCAAGAAGAAAAAGCTCCATCAAATTAAGCCCAAAGAAAATAGAAAGAAAGAAGGAAATAGAAACATGCACATAATATAATCAATAGTCAAAAACTGGTTCTTCAAAAGACTAATAATTAAGCCCTCTGGAGAGACTGATCAAGAAAAGGTGAAGGCACAAATAAGCAATATTAGGAATGAAAGAGAGGATCTTACTACAGACGTAAAAAGATACAATATAAACAGACAGAAACAACTTTATGACAATAAATTTGAAAATTTACATTAAATGGGAAAGTTCCTTTTAAAAAGTTTGCCACAACTGACATGAGAAAAAGAAAAGCTGAATAGCTCTTTGTCTTCTAAAGAAATTTAATCCAAAATTTCCAACAATGAAAACTGCAGGCCCAGGCAACTTTTCTAGAGAATCCTATCAAATATTTAATGAAGAATTAACAATATTATACAAACTCTTCCAAGGGATTGAAAAGAGGGAATACTTCTCAAACCTTCTTAAACCAGCAGAGCCTTGATACCAAATTAACAAAGCCATTACAAGGAAGGGACGTTAAAAGCCAATTTCACTCACTTCTATAGATGCAAAAATCCCAAATGAATTTAACAATATATAAAAGGATAATAAAAGATGGATGTATTCCAGGAATGTAAGGATGGTTTAACAGTTGAAAACCAATATAATCTATCACATTAACAGAATAAAAGAGAAAAATCATCTCAATAGTTGCAGGAAAAACATTTGATAAAATTTAATGCCCCTGATGTTGAAAAACAAAAAACAAAAACCCGATAGCAAACTAAGAATGGAAAGGAGCATATTTAACATAATAAATGATGTCTATAAAAAAAAAAAACCCTATAGCACACAGCATATTTAATGGTGAAATTTTTAAAGTTTTCCCTCTGAAATCAGGACAAGGGATGCGCATTATCGCCATTTCTATCTGGCTTTGTACCAGAGGTCCTGACCAGTATGAAAAGGGAGAAAAGAAAAAGAATTAAGGATTGTAAAGGAAGAAATAAAAGATCTACAGACAATATATTGTGTATTGTTGCTAGATACAAGATCAACATATAAAACTCAATTGTATTTCTATATACCAGAAAAAATTAGAAAACTAAAAAATTTTGAATGATGCCATTTATGTGATCATACCTAGAAATAATTCTAATGAAATTTGTAGAGGTACATGACCTCTACACATAGAACTATAAAGCTGGTAGGAAAAATATAAATTATTATTAAGAGGACCTAAATAAATAGATATAGCAAGTTCACAGACTAGAAATATTATAAAAATGCCAATTTTCCCCAAATTGATATATAGATTTGCCGCAATTCTAATCAAATCCCAAGATGATTTATGTGTCTGTGAGTGTGCACTACAGATCAGTGAAGAAAGTCTTGTGTTTTCAATAAATGATGATGGTTCAATTAAATATACATATGGGAGGGGAAAAAATCTGAACCCACCTCACACCATATACAAAAATCAACATAAGGTAGATTATTGGTTTAAATTTGAAAGTAAAACAATAAAGCTTCTTAAAAATAAAATGGTAGAATATCTTTGTGACCTGATGTAGCAAAAATTTCATGAACCAAATATAAGAAACATTAACAAAAGGGAAAAGAGCAAAAAATACATTAAAATTAACAACTTAATTCTTAAAGCGAAAAATGGGAATGGGGTAAAATATTTACAACACATATAACCAGTAAAGAGCTTGTAACCATAATATAATAACTACTTCAAATCAATAAGAAAATAATAAACAATCCAATAGAAAAATTAGCAAGAGACTTGAGAAGCACTTCTCAAAAGATGATATTTAAATCACCATTAAGCATATTAAAAGGTATTCAACCTCATTAGTAATCAGAAAAATGAAAATTAAAACTAAAATGAATACTACAACACAGCTGACAAAACAGCTAAAATTTAAAAGGTGATAATACCAAGTGCTGACAAGAATATGGAGTAACTGGAATCTTTATATACTGACATTGTGAGTTAAAATTGGTACAACTACATTGGGAAACAGTTTGTAATTATTTATTAAAATTAAATATTTACAAACACAACAATTTAACTCCTAGGTGAATTCCCCGCAGAAATGCACATATTTCTTTCACCAAATGTGCACCAAAAGTCTTGTGCAACATTTTTCCTAGAAACATCATAATAGGCCAATACTGGGAAAACTACTTATGCCTATAAACCATAAAATGGATAAATAATTATGTAATATGTTCATCCAATAGACGAATAAAGATGAACTAACTATTGCTACATGAAGCAACATGAATGAATCTCATAAACATAATGTTGAGAGAAACCAGGAGTACATTCTGTATGATTCCATTTATATAAAAGTTTAAAAACAGGCAAAACTAGTCTGTAGTATTAGAAGTTTCAGTATGGTGATTACATTTAGAAAGGAGACAGGAGAGCATTTGGGAGGGGACCTGTAGAGGACTTCCAGGATATTAGTGGTTTTATTTTTTGACCTGGGTAGTGGTACACAGTTGTGTTCACTATGTGATAATTCGTTGGTCAATACACTTCCAGTTTATTCACTTTTCTCTGTATATGCTTTACTGCATTTTTAAAGTATTTTTAAGAAATAATATAATAAATACCATTAAGAATTATAACAGTGGTATGACAATAGCTTGGAAGTTTTTTCTGTGTGGTAAAAACACATAACTTAAGATTTACCCTCTTAACCATTTTTAAGTGTATAGTTCAGTAGTGCTAAGTATATTCACTTTGTTGTGAAAGAGATCTCCAGAACTTTTTATCTTCAGAACTGAAACTCTATACCCATTAAACAATTCCCCATATCCCCTCCCCCTCAGACCCTGGTAACTACCATTCTACTTTCTATTTCTATGAATTTGACTATTTTAAATACCTCGTATAATTATCTGTCTTTTTGTAACTGGCTTCTTTCACTTAGCACAACATCCTTAAGGTTCATCCATGTAGTAGCATGTGTCAGAATTCCTTTCTTTTTTAAGGCTGAGTAATATTCCATTGTATGTATATACCACATTTTGTTTATCCATTCATCCATTGATGAACACCCAGATTGTTTCTACCTCTTGGTTATTGTGAATAGGGCAGCTATGAACATAGGTGTGCAAATATCTCTTTGAGACCCTGCTTTCAATTCTTTTGGATATACACCCAGAAGTGAGATTGCTGTATCATATAGTAGTACTATTTTTAATTTTTTGAGGAACCCCCATTCTGCTTTCTATAGTGGATGCACTGTTTTACAATTCCACCAACTGTGCAAAGGAGTTCCAATTTCTCCACATCCTTGACAACGCTTGCTATTTTCTGGGGGTTTTTTTAATAGTAATCATCCTAATAGGCGTGAGGTGATATCTCACTGTGGTTTTGAGATTAAAAGTATTTTTAAAAGAATGTTGTTTGTAATGCTATGACAGTGAATTTGAAAATCTAAAGGAAATGGATGCCTTCTCCGCAAAATTTAAATTTTCCTTTTTTTTTTCTTGAGGAAGATTAGCCTTGTTCTAACATCTGCCACCAATCCTCCTCTGTTTGCTGAAGAAGACTGGCCCTGAGCTAACGTCCATGCCCATCTTCCTCTACTTTGTATGTGGGACACCTGGCACAGCATGGCTTGACAAGTGGTGCGTAGGTCCGCACCTGGGATCTGAACCAGCGAACCCTGGGCCACCAAAGTGGAACATGCAAACTTAACCACTGTGCCACCAGGCTGGCCCCAAAATTTAAATTTTCAAAATTGACCTAAGAGGAGGTTGAAAACCCAGACAGACCAATAGCAATAGAATAAATTAAAACATCAATTTGAAATATAACTTTTAAAATATGTCCCAGACCCAAATGACTTTGTATCTGAATTCTATGTAAACTTTTAAGAACAGAAAATTCTCAAGGACTATTCTTGATGCTAGAAAAAGATAGAGAATATCTTGGTTCACTTTATGAAGCTAAGAAAGGCTTACTACCAAAACATGGTAAAGGTATTACCAAAATAATTAAATCTATAGACTAATTTCACTGAGGAGTACAAATATAAATAGCCTAAATAAAATATTGGCAAACTAAATCTATAAGCATCTAAAAGAATTTAAAATATAAGCAAGCTGAATGTAAAAGAATTATACCAAGAATGGGTGCTATGGGAATGAGAGGATTGTTCAACATTAGAAAATCCCTAAGCATAATTATATCAACAGATTAAAAGATTGATTACATCAGTGGCAACAGGCAATTAGTAAAATTCCTATTTTTTTCCTAAAGATTGGCACCTGAGCTAACATCTCTTGCCAATCTTCTTTTTTTTTTTTTTTCTCTTTTCTTCTTCTTCTCCCCAAAGCCCCCCAGTACATAGTTGTATATTGTAGTTGTAAGTGCCTCTGGCTGTGCTGTGTGGGATGCCGCCTCAGCACAGCCTGGCCTGATGAGTGGTGCCATGTCCACAGCCAGGGTCGGAACCAGCAAACCCCAGGCCACCAAAGAGGAGTGCGCAAACTTAACCACTTGGCCACGGACCGGCCCCCCTCAGTTATTTTTAATATAAACTTTAAGTAAACTGAAAATGAAGGAAACTATTTAAAAAGGATGTTTATTTTAAAATTGACCATTTAATTAAAGCCATGTTGATTAAAATAAGGAAGAAGACAAGGATGCTTCCTATCACCATTATTTGTTAGTGTTTTTAGAGAGGTTTTAACTGATAGGAAAAAAAATCATGATTTTGGAAGAAACAAAACTATATTTATAAATGACATGACTGAATGGATTGTATATATAGAACATCTGAGAGCTACACTGTCCAATATCGTAGCCACTGGCCACATGTGGCTACTGAGTACTTGAAATGTGGCTGGTCCAAACTGTGTTGCAAGTATAAAACAGATAGTGAATTTTAAAGACTTGGTTTAAACAAAAAATATATATAAAACATCTCATTCATGTTTTTTTAATTACATGTTGAAATGATAATATATTGGATATATTGGGTTAAATAAAATATATTATTAAAATTGTTTTTACCTATTTGCTTTTCACTTTTATAATATGGCTACTAGAAAATTTTTAATTTCTTATATGCCCTGCATTTTATTTTTATTGGACATCACTGCCCTACAGTGTCTAATACCAATACAAATTAAGAAAAAATTTTTAAGGTTGTTAGATATTAGATAAATATACAAAAATAGATAAGCTTTTCTCCTTAAGAACCAATTAGAGATGGAACTAGAAAAGATATACTTACTTATAATAGTGATACAACTATAAATACTTAAAAACAAATCTAACTAGAAAAGCACAGGACTTATGTGAAAAATGTATTAGAAATTTATTGACAAGAAAAACAATCTGAATAAATCAAGAAACCAATAGAATTTCTAGATGGGAAGATGTCACATCATAAAACTCTAAATCCTTCAAAATTATATATATAAATCAAAATTCTTATGAGAGGATGGGCTGTTGGGGTTTTGTCTGCTTGTTTGTGATATTTTATTTTTGTTTTTTAACTGAAGCAAATAATTTAATAGTTATAACAAATAAGTAGAGAAGTGTGGAAAGACCTGCCTTATCAGATGTTAAAACTTTATTATAAAGCTACTGTAATTAAAAGAGTACAGTACTGGCACTGGAATAGATAACTAAATAGTGGAAGAAAGATCAAATTTTGTGAAACAATCTATGGCAAAGGTGTTGTTTTAGTTACGTGAGAAAAGAAATTTAAAAAAAATAAATGTTGCTGCTACAATTTTCCATTTTAGAAAACAAACTAGTATATGAAAACTCTGGAAGGATTCAGCATATAAAAATAAAGTCCAGGGGCCGGCCCCGTGGCTGAGTGGTTAAGTTTGTGCGCTCTGCTTTCGCAGCCCACGGTTTCACTGGTTTGGATCCTGGGCGTGGACATGTCACCACTCATCAGGCCATGCTGAGGCGGCGGCGACCCACATAGCACAGCCAGAGGCACTCACAACTAGAATATGCAACTAAGTGCTGGGGGTCTTTGGGGAGAAGAAGAAGAAAACAGTGAAGAAGATTGGCAACAGATGTTAGCTCAGTTGCCAATCTTTAAAAAAATAAACAAACAAAGTCCTGGCCATGGTGTAGCGATTAAGTTCATGACCTCCACTTTTGCTGCAGGTTTGGATCCTGGATGCGGACCTATGCACCACTTACCAAGCCATGCTATGGCAGGTGTCCCACGTATAAAATAGAGGAAGATGGGCACGGATGTTAGCTCAGGGCTAGTCTTCCTCCAAATAAATAAATAAATAGATAATAAAAAATAAAGTCCAAATAGGAGATTAAAAAAAAGAAGAAAAATTAGGAGAATGTGTATATAATATTGGGTCAGAAACCTTAAGCAATATTGAAAACCCAGAAACTATAAGCAAAAGAGAGAAATGAGATCTAGAAAGTGGAATTCAGTTGAAATAAAGAGAGAAGGAAATCCTAACATTGAATAATGAAGGGAAGATAGCATGATAACATGGTGGGCATACATTCCAGATTTGAACTGTTTTTTGTAAAAAACCATAAATAATGTGCATTGGATAACTTTGATAAAAAGTGAACACTAAGGTAAAAAAAAAAAAAAAGCTGTGTGTATGTGATGATGATGATACAATTTTGAAGTATTAATGAAGATTTCCGGGGCTGGCCCCATGGCCGAGTGGTTAAGTTCGCACGCTCCACTGCAGGAGGCCCAGTGTCGTTGGTTCGAATCCTGGGCGCGGACGTGGCACTGCTCATCAAGCCACGCTGAGGCGGTGTCCCACATGCCACAACTAGAAGGACCTGCAACGAAGAATATACAACTATGTACCGGGGGGGCTTTGGGGAGAAAAAGGAAAAAAATAAAATCTTTAAAAAAAAAAAAATGAAGATTTCCTACTACCATCCCATCAAATCTACCAAGAATCCTCTCAAATATTATTTCTCCCATTTTCAAAAGAAAATGAAGCTAAAAGAGGTTAAGTAATTTGCTTAAGATCATACAGCTAAGTAAAGAGAGCCATGGTTCAACCTAGATCATGTAAATTTAAGAGCTCTGCTCTTTTTTTAGTACCCCATACTCTCTCAAGCAGAATGAATCTTGTTATTCTTTTTCCCCGAATATACCCCTCCCACCCAGCTCCACTTTCCCCTCTCTGTTCTCTCCTTCCCAGGTAGGAGTAACTGTTCTCTAGACAAGTATGTAACTGGGAAATTTTTTGTTTAGGCCAAATATTCTTAGAGTATTAAGGAAAGTCGAGCACGTCACATAAAAGACATAATCCCTCACTTAAGTTATTTGCATGCTAAAGAACCATATTAGAATTAGGTCATAGTTTTCAAAGGTAAAGAATCACCAAGATATCTTCTTAAAAGCTAATGCTTACAACTAGAACTGTTGTCTCCTCACCATACAACTGTAACAGGCTTATGTACACTTAGTAATCATACGAGGCAAAAGCAAATGCTTATTGAACTATGTGATCTGGTACCATTTAAAAAATGGCAATTTTTCAAAATCAAGATTTGTAAGAGAAAAACTTATACTCGAGAGCAAAAGTGGTCCTTCTTGGTACACATATGCTAAAAAAAAGTATAGTTACTAAAATAGCAGTCATTGGTGTCCCCACAGCAGCAACTCAAACCAACACCTTGAGATTTCCCCAAGACTAACTCACAGGAAAGTGTGAGGAGAAGGAAATAGCTCTTCTGCCATCAAGGGGAGGATAAAAAATGTATCCAGTTGTGGGCAGTTAACATCTTTGTATTTGGAGACTTAATCCCTGCCTTGGAAGGGCCCCTAGCAATGTGTTCTCATGATCATATGTGTTTGTAAAATTCTCAAAAGTAATATATTTTAACTACAACTGGTTAAAACTGTTGTCTCTTTCCACTCAGACTTCCCCTTGTGTTGGGTGATGTTGGGGATGTTGAGTTGGGAATATATGTATTCAGTTTGTGCTCAGTGGAATGTATTTACAGGATTCATAGTCATTTCCATGTATAGTTAAATCATTGATAGTCATTCAGGTTATAGGAATGTCTTCTAAGAGCACTCCTACCGCCCAATGCCCACTCACCGTGAGCAATAACACAAAGATCTAGAACCAGAGGTCGTATTGCAATACAAGCATTCAGTTTCTGAGTGGTGGAGGAGAAACAAGATTAGAGATGTGCAAAGCTAGAGCCTTGTCTATAGAAAACACTTCCAGTCATCAAATGTGAAATTGTAAGCTGGAAGCTTTGGTTCTTCTCAATACTTAGACAAAAGGGAAGTCCTCTCCTGTCATGAATGTATTCAGTAATGCAATATATACAACTGTAAACAAATTATTCATGTTTTTAAAAATGGAAATGTACAAAATAGAATTTTTCAGAATTCCTGTGTTTGTAGGGCCAAGTCTGTAGCAGTATTAAGAACAGCAAGCATGTCTTTGTGCGAAGTTGTGTGTTTTATGCTTCTGTGATTGGATGCTGTCTTAGTGTATCTAACACATCTTGTCCTGACAAGATGGCGTGTAAAATTGGCACCAAGGCAGTGAAATGGCCCTGAAATCTCACTGCTCGTATGTGATAGAAATTTAATCAAGATTTTCCAAAATTTGACAACAGTTCTAAAAATTGACATGGCATAGCTAATCATGAGTTTTGATGCAGCAATATCAAACAACTAATAGTAAAAAATTTTGATTGACCATGCTTTATAAAAGACTCAATTATCTTTCTATTCTCTCTATAGAATACAGAATGATTTTCTAAAAGCAATGTCATGAGAAGAAGCAATAAAAAATTATGCAGCCAGAAAAGGTAGGAAGAAAGTATTATAGAGATATGTCAGGCAGTTAATTATGAATTAATTAAAATACTTTAAAAATAGAAATAAAATTATTTGTTTTGATTTTGTGACATCTCTGGCATTGGTCGGCTTTTAAAAATCTGTAATCTGTTGTGATATCTTTTTCAGTTCTAAATAAATATTTACTTTTGTGCCTAATTTTATGTTTACAAAGGTGTATTCTTTTTATAAAAAGAAAGTTCCCAAGATTACCTATGATTCGGGTCCCCCCAAAACCGGGGTCTTTCCTTTGGCTCTGCCAGCAAGGAAAAAAATACCCCAGAACCTTTTAATTTAGGATTCACTTAGAAGGTAGATATAGATACGCATAACAGAATAAGTGAATTAATAAAATAATGAACCCATGGAAAGAGATGCCTGCTCACTGCTGTAGTCCAGCATTCAGAAGACTAGTTTCTTGCAGAGCACACAAATACACTTGGGCATCGTGTGTTCTAGGCTCTCTTTGCTCCTCATTCTGTGTTGTCTTTCTAGGTGATCTCACTCAGCAGTGTCATGGCTTAAGTACCATCTGTAGGTTGGTGACTCCCAAATTTATATTTCCAACCCAGACTTCTCTTCTGACCTCCAGACTTGTATATCAAAATGCATAGCTGACATTAGCACTTGAATTTTCACAAACATTTCAACCTTACCATATCTAAACCTGCACTCTCACTCTTGCCCCAAACTTCTTCCTCTGCCAGCCTTCCCCTTCCTAGTAAAGGGCTCTCCAAACACCCAGTTTTTTCAGGCAGAAACCTGAGAGTCATCCTGAGCACCCTTTCTCCCTAACTCGCTTGACTCCTACCTTCAAAACACTTCCACTCTCTTCTCTTTCTCTCCACTGCCAAGACCCTTGTTCATGTTCTCATGATCTCTCTTCTAGATGATTATGTTAGCCTCCTCCTTTATCTTGTGCAATCCATTCTCCAAAGAGCAGCTAATCAACATTTTAAAAATCTAAATTGTCAAAGTGTACAAACTCCCAGTTGTAAGATGAGTAAGTTATGGGGATCTAATATTCAATGTGTTGACTATAGTTAACAGTACTGTATTATATACTTGAAAGTTGCACAGAAAGTAGATCTTAAATTTTCTCACCACCCACAAAAAATTGTAATTATGTTAGGTGATGGATGTGTTAACTAACCTTCTTGTGATAATCATTTCATAATATATATATGTATCATTGTGCACGGCATCACGTTATATGCCTTAAACTTACACAATGTTATATGTCAATTATATCTCAATAAAGCTGGGGGAAAAATAAATTAAACAATAAAAAGTGTAAACTGGAGGATCAAATCACACCCCACCCCACTCCCCGTTAAAACCTTCATTCATTTCCCATTGAACTCAATCTGAATCCAGACTCCTCCGTATGACTGTCAAAGCCTTGCGTGGTGTGATGTACTGCCTGGTTCATCTCCCGTCAGTGCAGCCCCACTGGCCTTATCTGAATTCTTCACACACCAAACTCTTTTCTACTTCAGGGTCTCTATACATACCATTTTCTCTGCCTGGAGTGCAGCCCCAGCCCACCCACACATACTTTGTCTAACTAATTTGCACAAATCCTTCTATAGGTGTTAACTTAAATCTCCTCAGAGAGGGGCTTGGACCCATGGCATAGTGGTTAAAGTTCCATGTGCTCTGCTTCTGCGGCCCAGGTTTGTGGGTTCAGATCGGTGGTGCAGACCTACTCCACTCACCAACCATGCTGTGGCGGTGTCCCACATACAGTGTAGAGGAAGATTGGCACAGATGTTAGCTCAAGACTAATCTTCCTCAGAAAAAAAAAAATCTCAGGGAGGCCTTCCCTTACCATTCAGTTTAATTCAGGTCTTCATGATGTAGTCTCTCGTTAGCACCCTTTTTAGCATATATCATAATTTGTAATTATAAATTATTTGTTTAATGTTTATTTATCCTACTGTGCTATAAGCTCCATGAGGGCAAGGACTGTTTCTATCTAACTCAGCGCTTGGGGCACAAAAAACTTTCAATGAATATTTGTTGAATGAACGAGTAAACAATATGATTCCTAATTAAAATTAGAGTAAGCTTACTGAAGTTATGGTACAGAATTAGAAGAAAATAATCTCTGCTCCTTCTATTATTTTTTTGGTATGGTTTTCATGTCAACATTGTTGGTAAGGCATCTCAATGCCAAAGATTTGCCTTTTCTCAGCCTAATAATATTGACTCTCTGTTGAATTGTAGACTCTTTAGAGTTAAAAACATTATCAAAGGTGGAAGTAGCCTTATGGATAAAGAAACAGAGAAGTTGTGGTCTGCCAAGATTCTACGGTTTGTGAATGGCACAGCTCGGACAGGACACCGGATCTTCTGATAACTGCCATATCGGTGACTTTTTTTCACTAGGAGGTAGTAATGAGCTGTGGGAGAGGGGGAGAACACGGAACTGTAAATGCTAAGCAGGCTAATAAAAATATTGTAGGATAATTATAATTTTTACCCTTATAATATTTCAAAACATTTTCAAGTCTGATTAGTAAACATTGCCTTTGACGAAAAGAACTTTTCAGATATTAGTCTATAGTAACTGAGCACATTGACTTCAAAGAAAAGAACTTTCACATATTATTCTGTAATAATTGAGCATTTTAATATTTCAAAACTACCTATAGGAATATATAAAACTTCATTCAGATAATATATTTTAGAACATCTCTATATTCAAAAACAACTATGTGGATTGGATTATTATATTCCATCAAATATAAGGTGTCATTGATTGTAAGATACACTGTTATTGTATGTAAGACCAAGAAAAAATGTCTTTTTATCAATTAGGATTTTTATTTTATATTCATTGAAAGAGCTCTTTTAGACTTATTTAGACAGAGTTTTTTTAGAAATTATGTACACTCTTGGCATACATAAAAAAGAAAATATAAGAAAAATTAATTGGCTAATTTTTCCTAAAATTTCTTCACTTTTAGAGCTCTTCTGAATCACTTTGCAAGTCAGAGTTGTTGATGTCTGTGGTTTTTCCACATAGCACTTCTTAAAAGTAACTCTGGGAATTTAGATTTAGATTTATAAAGAAAAATATTTTCTCTGTTTATTTAATTTGAACACCCAACCAATAAATCAACAAACATTTTTCTCAGAAAGTAAATAAATTACCTGCTGAAAGCTGAGAAAATTTTTCATCTAGCTGAACAAAATTGAAAAGCAATTCATTAAGGTTTGAACATAGGCTAAAGTAAGAGGAATGTATTAGTTATCTATTGCTGCTTAATAGATTACCCTAAATTTAGCAGCTTAAAACAGGGAGCAATTGTTATCTCACAGTTTCTCTGAGTTGGGAATCTGGGTGTGTCATAGGTGGGTCCCTTTGGCTCTCAGTCTCTTACAGGCTGCAATCAAAGCCAGGGCTGCAGTTATCTCAAGGCTTGACTGGGGAGGATTGCCTTCTAAACTCACATTATGTGGCTGTTGTCAGACTTCATGTCCTCACTGGGCATTGGCCAGAGACATTAGTTTTTTGCCACATGGACCTCTCCACTGGGAAACCCACAACATGGTAGCAGACTTCCCTCAGAATGAGTGAGAGGATAGAGGACAAGCAAGATAAAAGCCTCAATCT
The DNA here is from genome assembly GCF_041296235.1 of Equus asinus. NCBI lineage: Eukaryota > Metazoa > Chordata > Mammalia > Perissodactyla > Equidae > Equus > Equus asinus. The sequence goes on along the minus strand of NC_091800.1, from coordinate 10,174,940 downwards.
TTTTGTAACCTAATCTCAGAAATGGCATCCTGTCACTTTTACCATTTTCTGTGTTAGAGGTGAGTCATTAGGTCCAACCTACACACAGGAGAGGTTATTACGCGAGGGCATGAATACCAAGAGGTGGGGATCCTTGGGATCATCTTAAAGGGTACCTACCACAGGGAATAAGCTAGTCGAGAACCATTTTAACTTTAACCAAAATCAGTTAATGATCCCTTGAATAATTGAGACTGATTCAAACAAAGAAAGTCTTTAATTAAAGTGACTCTTTTTAAAGTGTTAACCATAAATCTAGAGATGTAATCAAATGTTTTTGATACATATATATATATACACACACACGTATTGTAATTCTAACTGACTGAAGACATTTGGTTACTGTTTGCTGGGATGCTTAGATTTTTAGGATTTTGTTCACGATTTTTGAGGGGAACCCCCCCCAAACATATGAAATGTGGTCCATCCCTTAAAATCATAATAGCATCATTAAAATTCTCTAAAACTTGTATTTTAAAAATCCATAGCCAGAAGTGCTCAGAAATGGTTTTGTTCATACGCAGGTAATGGTTAGTCACGCTTGAAGACTTTTCCATGTTACCTAGAAGTTTTAAGTATTCCTGCTGCTTTTCAACAGCATGAAAACTTGTGCTGCTCTGAGAATGACACCCAATTCCCATTTTAAATTAAAGTCCTCATATAAAATTGATCCCCCTCGTTTCATTTAACTAACTCATCTCTCACTATACCCCAACAGGAGTTTTCCATTGTGACCTGAACTCATTTACTGACCTCTCCCTACAGGGCGATCACACAGCAATCATCCGGATTAATAATAGATCTTTTATATTTCTCTCTATCAAACCACATCCTTCCCTCTCCTTCCTGTAAAAGTCTGCTGAAGCGCACCTTCCAGACTAAAACCTCGGCAGGTTTTTAATCACACAAATCTAATTAGCCTTGAATTAAGGTGCAGACCACAGAGGGATTGGGAGTTGCTATTAGATTAGTGCATTGAAATTTAAGATTTCAAAGGTAGAGAATTTTCAAGGTGTAACCATGGAAATGGACTGGTAAGTTGTGATCAAAGTTGTTGGCAGCAAGGGTGTTTATGTTCTTTGAGGGTAGACGGTTGGATTGGTGTACCTCATCATGATAACGGTTGGGTGGAGAGCTGCAAATGAATGATGAGAGTAATTAGATGGGGGTGCAACATCCCCTCAACTTGATTCAGGAAATGGAAAGTTGCATAAGAGGTTACAGTTAAAAAAAAAGAGTGGCAGTGGCTAAGAGAAATACACAATGTACAGAACGGATTTTAATTAAAAAAAAAAAAAAAAAAAACATGATTTGAAGAAGTGGCCAGCCAAGTAAAGACTGGCCTGTGTGAATTACTTTGGAAGGTCCACCAGATTTTTACCTTCTGATGCCAAACCTGTGACCTATGATCCTAAATACATATCACAGCCAGTCTGAGCTTTGCTTAGCATCATAAGCAAACTGGCAACTCTGAGAAAAGATAAAAATAAGTTTTTAAATGGTAAAAAATTGGTGCCAAATTACAATGTTAATATTTTGTACAGGTGTTGTAATAATTTTTAATCATTGTTGTAGTTTCTATGTTTTGTTCATGACTTGAGATATTTGATGTGTTTAAGAGAATCTGACATTTTAGATGTATGTTTTTAAGTGAAATACTTACAAATATTTACCTAACTAAATTTATAATCAATGCTTAAGCATTTAAGAGAATTTGATTATTAAATCTACAAGTTTTGCTTTATTATGCATGTAAATACTCCTTAAATGGTGAGGAAGTTTCATTAGACTTTATGAGGTATTTGAAGTGCTAAAGAGGAATAAATTTACTAAATGTATGACTTATAGTTTGAAATGTCTAAGAGAATTAGTAAAAGTGTTAAATATTTAGGAAAATTTAGTAATAAATTTATAATTAATAATTTAAATTTATAAGATAACAGTATTAACCAAGTACAAGTAAAAATGAGTGTTTTAAATTTTAAAACAAACTATACTAGATTTATAAATGAAATAAGATTTATAAGTTGAGCTCAAAAGCCTCAAAAAACTAAGTTCTAAAATTTGCAACCATAACTGAATATTAATTAAAATAAAAATGGCTGTAAAATGGCCAACAGCATGGATTGGTTGTATAAATTATGATTCATCCACATGACAGAATTTCTAACTACGAATAATAATTTTGTAGAAAAATCAACACAGATATCATCTGACTTTGTAAAAAGCAAGCTATAAAAGAACATTATAAGATGATCTTATTTTTTAAAGATGTTAATCTAAAAAAATCTATATCTACATACAGGCATAGAGAAAAATCTGAATGGGCTGACATCAAATTGTTAACAGTTGGTACTTACAGATATCTGTGTATAAGTGTGTACTTTTCCTTTTTTTTCATTGAACATGTATACTTTTGCTAGAAAAAGAATATTGTTTTTAAAAGAAAAAAAAGAGGTAATGGTGTGGAAGTAGCAATGATCACTAGAAGAATGTTCTCATTCCAGGCTCCACCATACACGAAATTAGGGGAAATAAATAGTATTTGAGAGGGCTACAGAGGAAACAGTTTCCTTGAGGTGTAGCCAGGTTTCTCAGGCCCAGAGGTGGAGGGAACGTTTTCTAGAGAATTGGCCATACTTTCCTTTGTGACCCTGTTATGCCTGGCATTTGTTTCTATCAAAACCTCTATCATACTTCTGGTGCAAGTATTTGCTTATGTGACTGTCAAGCCATATTAGGTTACGTACCTCTTTGAATATAGGAATTGTCTTCCTCACCTACATAACCACAGTGCCTAGCACATAGCAGGCATTTAATAAGTGTTGGTGGAAAGATGGAATGAAGAATAACTCTTTATTTCTCTTATTGCCTCTCCAATTGAAAATGCATGCTTTAATTTGAAGACCCTCTCCCCCAACAAAAACCAACGTGCTCCAAAATATCTCCTTACCAGCTTGCCACAGTGTTTGAAATTCTCCCCAATAAAGTAACCTTTTTTAGTTAAAGCACTATCTCTGAAGACTCTACTCTTGAACTCTATCCATTCCCAAGAATGGCAAAATGTTCATCATTGTTGAAACTGAGTGATGGATACGTGTATCATTAAGTTGTTCCTTCTACTTTTGCGTATGTTTGAAAATTTCTATACTAGAAAAGTATTTTGGGGGCCAGCCCCGTGGCCAAGTGGTTAAGTTCACACTCTCTGCTTCGGTGGCCTGGGGTTTGCAGGTTTAGATCCTGGGCTTGGACGTACACACTGCTCATCAAGCCATGCTGTGGTGGCATCCCACATAGAAGACCTAGAATGACTTACAACTAGGATATACAACTATGTGCTGGGGCTTTGTGGGGGGGTGGGGCAGAGGCAGGGGGGAGAGGAAGATTGGCAACAGATGTTAGCTCAGGGCAAATCCTCCTCACCCTAAAAAGTATACCTTAAAAAAAAAAAAGTGTTTTAGAAACCTGTCAAAAAAATCAAAAATTCATGCAACAAATGTTAATGATTTATGAGAGCATAACATATGCTAGTCATTGTGTTAAGGTCTAGGAATACAAAGATGAATAAATGTTAGGAATGTGGATGGGGTGTAGGTAGGAGTGGGAAAGACATACAGTGCTGTATACAGACATGAGAAACAAGAAGATATACCTAACTGACAGTTGGGGCAGGGTAAGGGCACGGATGGAGTGGTCCAGGATAAATCTAGAAGGTGAATAAGAGTTAGGCAGACTAGAAGGGGCAAGAGAAATGGTGAGAAGGGAGAATGGGTCATTCCAGACAGAAACAACATCAAGTATCAAGACATGGAAATCAAGTAGAACACAATGAGTTTGGAGTTCTAGTTTCCTATGACTGTAACTTTGGATTTATATGGAGGAGTGATGGGAATAAAAATAGTCAGAGTACAGGCTAAATGGTTTTTACAAGGAGACTCCAAGATACAATGGATTAAATATGATCAAAGTTTATTTCTCTCGAGTAGCAGTCTAGACGTGTAGGTAGTGCAGGCTTCCAGCATTGCTCATTTTAATCCTAAACACCTTCCATATTGTTGCTCCACCATCCCCTAGGATGTTGTCCTTGTCTGCATCATCAACACAGGATTACTGTCATATCTCTGTTCCAGCTCAGAGGAAAGAAAAAGCATACGTGGAAGGCAAGAAATTTCCTTTAAAAATTTTTTTGTGGAATAATTTCAAATTTACAGAAAAATTTTCTAAACAGCAAAAAGAAAAAAATCCCGTATCTCCATTACCTAGATTCTCCAATTAACACTTTATTGCATTTCTTCTCTTATATTCATGCCCTCTTTATATATACGCACATAAAGAGACAGACATGTCCCTAAACACTCTGGTTTGTATTTCCCCCAAGTAAAGATAGTCTATCATATAACTAGGATGCAAACCCTCCAAATCAGGAAATCAACATTAGAACAAATGCTATCTAGTTCACAGATATCATTCAAATTTTGTCTACAACAATGTCTCTTTTCCTTTCTGGTCCAGGATCCTATGTAGGAATAGGTATTACATTTCATTGTTGTACTTTTTCAGAGTATTTCGTTGTGGAAAAATTCCTCAGTCTCTTGTGTCCTTGACAGTTAAGAGTACAGGCCTTACGGGGGCCGGCCCCATGGCCGAGTGGTTAAGTTCACACACTCCGCTTTGGCAGCCCAGGGTTTCGCCAGTTCAGATCCGGGGCGCAGACCCAGCACCACTCATCAAGCCGTGCTGAGGCAGCGTCCCACATAGGAGAACCAGAAAGACTCACAACTAGAATATACAACTATGTGCTGGGGGGCTTTGGGGAGAAGAAGGAGAAAAGAGAAAAAGAAGAATACAGGCCTTAAATTAGGTAGAATGACTCTCAACTTCAGTCTGTCTCATGTTTCCTCATGACCAGACTCCGGTAATGCATTCTTGGAAGGAATACCACAGAAATGACATTGTGTTCTTTTAGTGCATCCTATCAAGAGACATTCCATGTTGACCCATCCTGTGGGTGATGTTAACCTTGATCACCAGGTCAAGTTTGTGTCTGCTGGTTTGCTCTACTATGGTGTCATCATTTTCCATTTTGTAATTGATTAGGATATTTTAGGGAGGTATTCTGAGATTGCACCAATATTCTATTCCTCATCAAACATCTACCATCTGCCTTAGACATTCATTGATGACTTCTGTCTGAATCAACCACCTCTATGAAGGTTGCCAAATATAGCACTTTATAGCGCGAAATGCAGCATCATTATAGACTTTACTGAAACAGTGCTGTGATCTGACTGGTGTTTTAAAGAAGCCATTCTAATCTCAGTGCGAAGTGGACAGTGATGGTGATAGTGGTGTGACTGTAATAATCTAGGCAAGACAATTGGCAGTTGAGGGTAGAATCGAAGGAGCGAATATATTAAAAAGATATTTAGAGGCAGCCCTGATGATCTAGTAGTTAAAGTTCCAAACTCTCTGCCCCAGGAGCCCAGGTTCGTTTCCTGGTCGTGGAACGGTACCACCTGTCTGTCAGTAGCCATGCTGTGGCAGCAGCTGACACAGAAGAACTAGAAGGACTTACAACCAGGATATACAACCATGTACTGGGGCTTTGGGGAGAAGAAAAAAAAAGAGGAAGATTGGCAACAGATGTTAGCTCAGGGCAAATTCTTCCTTGAAAAAAAAAAAAAGATATTTAGGATATAGCTCCTAATCTCCTGATGATGAATTGAATGTGGAAATTTAAGAGAAGAATAAGTTAATAAGAGGGTGAATAGGGCTGGCCCCGTGGCCGAGTGGTTAAGTTCGCGTGCTCCGCTGCAGGCGGCCCAGTGTTTCGTTGGTTCGAATCCTGGGTGCGGACATGGCACTGCTCATCGGACCACGCTGAGGCAGCGTCCCACATGCCACAACTAGAAGGACCCACAACGAAAAATATACAACTATGTACTGGGGGGCTTTGGAGAGAAAAAGGAAAAAATAAAATCTTGAAAAAAAAAAAAAAAAAAAAGAGGGTGAATAGTGACCAGGACAGTGTGCTTCAGGAGGAGCACATTTTGGTTATTTTATAGAAAATGGGTGTGTAGTTGATGAGAGAGGTATAAACTGTAGATAGAGAACTTGGAATCTTTGGCATCAAGATGGTACTGGGAGTAGAGGAGATCACTAGGAGGGCTGAAAGGAGAGGAGAATTCAACCCAGGAGAACAGCAGTGTTTCAGGAGAGGGAGAGGAGGTGGAGCCAGCAAAGAAGAATGAGAAGGTATGATCAGAGGGGTAAGACAGGACAGTCAGGAGAGGATGGTTGTAGTTAATAAGACATTAGCAGATTAGCTGGCTACCACTTAAGAGAAATCTGAAGGGATAGAAACATAAGACTTAAAAGTTTTGCTGGGAGTGGAGGGGAGTAGAGAAAGATAAATCCACAAATGCCTGGGTAGTCAAGAAGCAGCACGAAGACCCAGAGGGAACAGGTTTGTGCAGGAAGAATGTGCAATGTATAGCTAATTAGCATCCCCTTTTCCTCCATCAACTTCTTGGTCCTGAGCTAGGGCCACTCTATTTTTATTTCTCCATGGGCCCTCATGATTATTTCCCGGGGCTGGCCTGGTGGCGCAGTGGTTAAGTTCGCATGTTCCACTTCTCGGCGGCCTGGGGTTCGCCGGTTCGGATCCCGGGTGTGGACATGGCACTCTGCTTGGCAAAAGCCATGCTGTGGTAGGTGTCCCGTGTATAAAGTATAGGACGATGGGCATGGATGTTAGCTCAGGGCTAGTCTTCCTCAGCAAAAAGAGGAGGATTGTCAGTAGTTAGCTCAGGGCTAATCTTCCTCAAAAAAAAAAAAAGATTATTTCCTTTCTTCCATCAGGATCTGCTCTCCCTAAACATTGCCAGCTTTACTTTTATTATCTTGTTACCAAACACAAACACATTTTTATATTTTTAAATATTTCACTTTAAGAAACTAGAAGAGAAATAAAGAGAACAAAACAAAAAGTGAGTGAAATAGAGACACAAGAAGTCTGCAAAAATAGTAGGAGAGCAGTTCTTCAGTTACTGTTTCCTCGAAAAGTGAACGAGTCTAGGATAGCTCTCTCCCAGCCCACTTCTCTGAGGACCCTGTGAGATGCTGGGGTAGTTTCCTTAGTTTGGGCCCTGAATCAAATGATTCCTTTTTAAAATCCAAAGTTAATTCTGCTGCTGAATCTTGCATCCATACAATTCTTGGTTTCTTTCTTCCTTTTTATTTTTGGTTAAAAAAAATATATTTATTGAGATATAGTTCACATACCACCAAAGTGACCCATTTAAAATGTACAATTCAGTAGATATAGTATATTCATACAGTTGTGCAACCATCACCATGATCTAAATTAAGAAAGTTTCATCACCCCAAAAAGAAACCTCAGACCCATTAGCAGTCACTCCTCATATGCACCCGCCTGCACCTCCACCAGCCCTAGGAAACCACTAATCTACTTTCTGTCTCTATTGATTTGCTTATTCTGGACATTTCATATAAATGGAATCATACGTGGTCTTTTGTGACCGGCTTCTTTCACTTATCACACTATTTTTAAGGTTCACCACGTTGTAGCATCTCTCTTTCCTTTTTATGGCCAAATAATATTTCATTGTATGGATATGCCAAATTTTGTTTTTCTTTCATCATTTGATGGGCATTTGTATTGTTTCCATTTTTTGGCTATTCTGAATAAAGCTGATAAGAACATTCGTGTACAAGTTTTTGTGTGGTTGTGTGTTTTCATTTCTCTTGGGTATATACCTAGGAGTGGAACTGCTGGGTCATTTAAGTTAAGGTTAAGTTTAACCTTGTGAGAAACTGCCAGACTGTTTCCCAAAGCAGCCGCACCATTTTACGTTCCCACCAGAAAAGTCTGAGGGTTTGATTTCCCTACATCCTCACCAACACTTGTGAGCTGTCTTTTTGATTCTCAGCTTCTTTTGATCAGTGCTTTCTGCTCTTCTCTCTGGATGGGTTATAGACCCCAGCTAAAGTGCTCTTCTACACTTTAGCAGCGTCTTGTACTTTTGAGCCCTGTGGACAAGAAAAGCAAGTCCTTTTTCAGTCCCTAAAAATTCTGCTCCTAGGCTTTGGGCCAACCTGCATTGACCTGGCATGCCTGACTTCACCCTTCCTTCAGCCCTCTTTCTCTGGTTCCCTAAGGGAAGAAGGGGCTATGATGCTGTGTGCCCCTCCCCTCCAACTCCCCCGTCAGTCTCTTGATTTCCCTTGCCCCTCAGTCTCATGGCTCCTCAAAGTCCTTTCCCCTTTGCTGGATCCCAGGATAGTAGTATCACTTAGTGTCTTCCTGGAAATGTAAATGGGTCTAGGTTGGTTCTTTCAGTCCCCTTCTCACAGGCCTACTCTTTACTATTCCATTTGTCTGAAGTGTGTTAATTAGCTGAGTGTTAAGACTTTCTTGATTTGCTAAAACACTACCCTTTCTTTTCAGTTTTGTTTTTATACTCATTATTTTATATGTTCGTGGTAAGTGAATTCATGATTTCTTCCTTGAGCCCAATATTACTTAGCAGAATGTTTATAAGCTTCCAAGATTTTGAATTGAAATTTATATTATTAATTTTTGCTTTGCGGTCGTGTGTTAGAGAGTATAACATGCTTTTTGAGATTTATTTCTGTGGCCCAGTATGTGATCAATATTTATAACATGTCATAGAAGTCCAAAAAGGAGATATTTTCTCTGTTTGTAGGATATAAATTCAATAAAGATATGTTAACTTTTTCCTTGTTAATTATGTACTTCAAATCCTCTATGCCCTTAGTTTTTTTTTGACAATTTAAGATGGGCCAAGTAGTTGTTACAACAAACACCACCATCTTCATAAGCTGTCTTTTTGTGAACTCCTTCTTTTGCCTCTTGAATCATCCGTCTCTCTCTGCTTCAAAGTTTATGCTCTTATCAGACTTCTTTGGAATGGGAATAATAATACCTAACCTATGGGATTATTACTAGGCTTAAGTGAGAGAATGGTTGTAAAGTGATTAGTACAGTGTTTGGCACATAGTAGCTGCTCCAATCGTAGCAATTATTATGCTGAGGCATCATGGTCAAAAGCATGGGCTATGGATGCAAGCCCATCTGAATTCCAACCCCAGTCAGTCTCCATTAGCTGAAAGGCCTTGCACGTGCCACCTCATAGCTCTAAGGCTTAGATTTCTCACCGGAGGAAACAGGTCCATCTCACTCCTCAGGCCACAAATCAGAGATACCAGTCTGTGTTTGGGTGTACATGTGCTGCTTTTCAGTCATTTGGGTATGCATATTTATATATAATTTTTAAAAATCTAAACAAGTCATACTACATAGTTTTGTATCTTTTTTTACCTTAAACTCCTTGAAAGCATAATTTTCAATGCCCCCCATTTTTGTGTTAACTTCTAAAATTTACCCATGTTATATTTCTTTATAAAAACATAATATCAAGTTGAAATCTATTATATAGCAAATAACTGATCTCTAGGAGAATCATATGGATTAATTTCTAGGTACTGATTTTGAAAGCTATCTGTTATGGGTTGAATTGTGTCCCCCTCCAAAAAAAAAGGTATTTTGGAATTCTAAACCCCTGTACCTCAGAATGTGAACTTATATGGAGATAGGGTCTTTATAAATGTAATCAAGTTATAATGAGGTCATGGGTGAAGAGCAGAAGCTGAGGAACGCCAAAGATTCCCAGCAAACCACCAGAAGCTAGGAGTGAGGCATGGAACAGATTCTCCTGCACAGCTCTTAGAAGGAACCAACTTTCACCTAGATCTTGAATTTCTAGCCTCTGGAACTATCAGACAATAAATTTCTGTTGTTTGTAAGCCACTCAGTTTGTGGTACTTTGTTACAGCAGCTTTAACAAACTAATACATTATCTGTTGCCAAGAATTCTAAGAGATGATTATTTTGAAATCATCTTAGACATAAATGAAGAACTGTCAGTTGGCACAAAATTCTGCCATTGGAATTTTGCAGTTCACCTGTGTGCCGCCAAGTTTGCATCTTGGAAACCGTTTCCAGGGTTATGCTATAGTTCATCCCATTTAGGTGAGTTAATAAAATGACAGTAAAGAGCAGCTGATGATATCTAAGGGAGGATAGTTATCTTCTGAAATTCAGGCTGTCTTAACTAATCCATCATTTCAGTCTTTTTCTCCCTCAAAATCTTTTTATTATAGAAAATTTCTAAGAAAAGTACAATGAGCTTATTTAACTATTGCTCAAGTTCAATACTAGTCACACATGGTAAATTCTGATTCCTCCACTCAAACTTCCCAAATCAAATTATTTTGAAGAAAATTTCAGACTCTATATGATTTTTAACAGCTTTATTGAGATCTAATTTACATGCCATATAGTTCACCTATTTAGCGTACAATTTAATGGTTTTTAGTATATTTACAGAGTTGTGCAACCATGACCATAATCTAATTTTAGAACATTTTCACCATTCCAAAAAGAAACTTTGTACTCACTAGCTGTCATTCCCTATTCCCCTCTCACCCTTCCCATTTCCTATCATTTTATCTGTAAATATTTCATATGCACTTCTAGAAAGATAGGAACTATTTGAAAAATACATAATACCCTTAACACATAATTTTTTAAAATAATAATTAGTTAATGCCAAAGATAAAATTGGTGGTCACATTTCCCAATCATTTTATATAGTATTTTTTCAGTCTGTTTGCTTGAATCAGGACCCAAATGAAATCCTCACATTGCACATTGCGATTGCTTGATATACCTATTAGATTTCTTTTAATCTATAGGTTATCCTTCCAACTCTGTCTCTTTTTTTCTTGCAAATTTTTGTTGAAGAAATTAGGTATTTGTTCTATAGAGTTTCCTGGGGTCTGGAATTTTCTGATTGTATTCTTGTGTCATTGTTTACCATGTTCCACTGTCCGCATATTTCCTGTAAATTGATCGTTGGATCTGGGATCTTAATCAGATTAAAATGTTGTTTGGATGAGACTACTTCATAGGTGGAAGTGTTGTGTCAAACTTCCTTTTCTTTTACTGTGAAATACTTCATGCAGCAGTGGATAAAAATAATTACATGTTTAAAAAAATAATAATAAAATGAAAATCCAGCACTCACCACAGAGGTTAAAAAAACAACAGAGCATTGCCACTACCTTAGAAATCCTGTTTGCCTTCCCTACGTAACCTCTTTTTCTTCCCACTCCATACCAGAGGCAAGCAATATCCTGACTTTTGTGATGATTATTCTTTCACTTTCTTTATATTTTATGAATATTTTCCTAGAGAGAATATTGTTTGGTTTTGCCTCTATGCCTATTATTCTATGACTTGCTTTTCCCCCCTCCACATTATGTTTTTGAGATTGTTCCATGTTGTTTCAGGTAACTGCAGCTCATTAATTTTCACTGTTATACTATATAGTATTTCAGTGTATGACTATACCACAGTTTATCTGTTCTTTTGTTAGTGGACATTTAGATTGTTCTCTGTTTTTTGTTATTACAAACAGTAATGCTATGAACATTCTTGCATGTGTCTTCTGGTACATATGTGTAGAGTTTCTCCAAGGTGTGTGTGTGTTTATATATATATATATCTAGGGCCAAGTGTAGGGTATGCACATGTTCACCTTTAGTAAGTAATTTCAAATTATTTTTCAAAGTGCTTATACCAACTTAGACTCCCACTAGCAGTAGATGAGAGTTACTCATTGCTCTGAATTCTTGAAGCACGTGGTATTGTCAGATTTTGCCAATTGGTGGGTTCAAACTCTCTATTAATAAAAGATATGTAAAATTGTACTATATAGTTGATATTTAAAATGAATTCACAGGAATCTTATTCCAATATTCCTTTTGCTTGTCCCTTATTTTCAGGAAAACATAAAGCTTTGTATTTTAAAAATGACATAAAAGCGTTTCACCTATAGGTTGTCACTGAAAATATGTCACGATTTTTGAAGTGAGAGAGGGGGATATTTGTGTAATTTAAGGTCTGCAAAGATGTTCATAAGATGAATGACCACTTACTCACAGCTATGTAGCAGCTAAGCATTACGATGCAGAGAATCTAGATAAAATATATCCCTGGTATGGCTAATGCAAGACACTCCATTCAATCCAGAAACAAACTTACTCTTCTCTTCCCATTTCTTCTTTCATCTCATTCCTCCTGGTTGCATCTTGCCCCTTTAGGAGCTTCTTTATAATAGGCTTCATATCATGAGCTCTGGAACCAAATTTTACACTGTGGTGTGCCCACCTACCTGTGCAATTCGGGGCTCTAGATAATGTACCTCCCTTAGAGTGTTGCCATGAGGAATAAATTAGGTATCATATTAGGTATGACTCTCGGCACACCTTAAACAATGATGAGCATTATCTCACCTTCTAAATGTCAGCCTATACCTTATACTCCAAAATATTTCTGTCCATAAAATTTGCTCTTTCTAGAATTATTTTTCTCCACCATTTTCCAGGGAGAATCAAGTGCACATAGCAACCATTCCTAATTTCTACCTTCTTACCACCTCTTCTCACAAAGATTTCCTGCCTTGTGTCTAAGATTTTTTGAAAAAGCAGCAATATCTTCATGACTTTGTGTCCTTGAACAGTGCTCCACCCAAGCTGATATTTTGCAAACTTGCAACCATCGGTTTCTTCTAAAGTTTGCAGTCATCAAGCTATAAATCAAAGGTATGCGTTAGATGTTGGCAATTGGAAGTCTTACTAGCCCACTTTTTTCACCATTACCCGCCTGCCCCACTGCTTCCATCTCTTCATGTCTCACTTAATTCACGCCTCTTCCTCTAGTTCTGTGGCTGACCTAAGGTAGACACTTAAAATTTTTTTAACTTTTAATTGTGGAAAAATGCACAGAACAAAATTTACCATCTTAATCATTTTTAAGTGTACGTTCAGTAGTGTTAAGTACATTCGCATTGTTATGCAACCAATCTCCAGAACTCTTCATCTTGCAAAACTGAAACTCTGTACCCATTAAACAATTCTCCATTCCCTCTTCCCCAAACCCATGGCAAACACCATTCTACTTTCTGTCTTTATGAATTTGACTACTCTAGGTAACTCATATAAGTGAAATCATACAGTATTTGGCTTTTTGTGACGCGCTTATTTCACTCAGCATGTCCTCAAGGTTCATCCATGTTGTCACGTGTCAGATTTGCCTTCATTTTGAGGCTGAATAACAGTCCCTTGTATCTATAGACCACATTTTGTTTATTCACTCATCCATGAATGGACACTTGGGTTGCTTCTACTTTTTGGCTATTTCGATTAATGCTGCTATGAACTGGGTGTACCAGTATCTCTTCATGACCCCTTTTTCAATTCTTTTGGGTGTATACTCAGAAATGGAACTGCTGGATCATGAGGTACTTTTTTTAAAAAAATTTTTGAGTGACTGCCATACTGTTTTCCGTAGTGGCTGCACCATGGTAGACACCTTTAAAGTTTCTATCATGCTCTAGAGGGGAAAAATTATTGTACTATAGACTATAGTCAAGGAAAAGGATTGTACGGCCAAGAATGAACACTGCCAATTATTATGCTTTATTAGAAAATTATTAAAAATAACTGAAAGAATGGAATTCCTAGCATTTAGAGACATATTATAAACCATTTGATCCATTCCCTTCATTTACTTGTCAGGTGGCCTGTGAAAGTCAAAAGGCTAGTTAAGGGAAGAATCAGAACTGGCCTCCGGTGCTTTCCCATATTCAACTGATTGCAAAGAAAATAATTTTCAACTTGAAATATTATGCGATGAAGAACAAGAATTACGGAGTAGCTAATTCAAAACATCCTCTGCGATGCAGTGTTTTGCTTTTGTTTCTACGGCTGGTTTTTAGCCTCTCTAATTCCCGTGGTTAACATTGAAACCGGGCCTGTTTTTCTTGCTGCAGCTGCTCACTGGGTCCTGGGCATCCTAGGAGACGGAGGGGAAGACAAAGAAATCCAGTCCGCAATTAGGATCCACCGAGCGTGGACCCTCTGCTGGCCTGCGCGCCGGCCGGAGCCGCCGGTGTGTGGCGCGGATTTAGCTCCCATCCTAGGGCCTCAGAAACCCCCGCGCGCCAGGAGGACGGTTTCTGGCTCTCTGCTGTCCCTACACTCTGGGATCCAAACGAGAGAGTTCGGGGACTCCAGGGGGCAAGGCAGCTCTCCTCCTCAGCCAGAGCCGCGGAGCCGATGCGACTTCCCCGGCGGAACCGCGCCCAATCTCCCCCGCCACAGTCGGGGAGCCCCGGGCTCCGCGGCGCGCGGGCTGCGGACCACGGCGGGCACGTGGGCTCGGCCGCAGCGCTGCGCCAGGCACCGGCTCCCCGGCTCGGCCCAACCTCTCCGCTCCCGCCTCGGCCCCTGCCAGTGGGGAGAGAGATCCTCCCCCCTTCCACTTTGCACCAGTCCGAGGGAATTTGCGGTCGGTGACGCGCATCCTTAAGCGAGCCACCTGCAGCGCGGGGCGCGCCGCTCTGGGCGGCATCGCAGGGCTGGGCCGGCGCGGCCTGGGGACCCCGGGCTCCGGAGGCCATGCCGGCGTTGGCGCGCCGTGGCGGCCGGCTGCCGCTGCTCGGTAAGGCCCTGCTCGCCCGCTCGAAGCCCCTGCAGCCCCCGGCGCTGCCCTCGGCCCCCACCCCGCACCGTGGACCCGGGCGCGCGCCTTCTCCGTCCCCGCCGCCTCGCTCCTCCCCGCGCTCGCTCCTTCCCTCGCTCCCGCGCCCCTCCCCTCATTCGCGCCCTCCCGACTCGCCCAGAACTTGCCCGCGGCCCCTTCCCTTCCCTTCCCACCCCATGTCCTCCTCCTCTCTCTTTTCTGTCGTTGCTGCTTGGGCTCGGGCCGCGGTCCCGAACGGCGGGCCGGACTCCGCGGGCGGGCTCACCGAAGTGCTGCCCGGGCCCGGGGCCGGGGCCGGGGCCGCACCGCCCTTCTCCTACCCGCGCGCTCGGGTGGTGGGCCGGCCGGCGACTGCGGCGGCCCCGAGGTTGGCGCCAGGTGCCCGAGACCTCGCCTGGCCCGACCCTGCATCCCGTAGATTCCCGGGTGGCGCCTGTGACTCTTCTTTTGAGGTTTTGATTTATGGAGTGAACTCTGATGGGAAAATGCGCCCGCGTTCTCCCCCCACAGCGAGCCATCCCGAATAACGACCCCCACCTCGGCCGAATTTCGGTTGGAGCAAAGAATAGTTGCTTTGGAAATGTTATGCAAACATGATTTACATATTAAAATACTGGCTGCCCCTTCCGCCTATACTTGATTTTTATCCTGGCATTAAACCCCAAGAGGTTTTTCAAGGACTCGGAGGACTGTACCCAAGTAATCTACTGGGTACTATAGTTGTTACTGCAAAAAAAAAAAAAAAAAAATTCCCTTAGGGTCCAGTTGAGGTGAAGGAGTCAGAGTTCTGGGAGCTGGGCGCCTCGGTTCTCTGTCTTAGCTCTGCAACCTTGGGACCGACACTCACTGCCGGGGCCTCAGTGTCCTCTTCTGTCCAGTGAGGGAGTCCAGCTGTGTCTCCACCAGCTCCGGAATTCTAGGATTCTAACTTGAAGTCTCTGTGGTAAATAGAAAAAATATTTGCAATATAGACGTGCAGGAATTATTTCCAATAGTTTTTGTTACAAATAATTCTGAATTATAGAGTGAGAAATGTAACGTAAGGGGAAAATGAGTGGGGGAAAAAAGCCCTTTGCATTTCTTAAACTTTATCTTTACTAGTTGGTAAATATGTACACTTCAGATGTATAGTACAATATGTTTTTCAGAGTCTATTAATACAATAAGTTAGCTTTCTGTTATGTATGACATTAAGCAGTAGGTGAATTTTTCAGTAGCATACAAAGACTTTCTAAAAGTATAAAAATCAGCACTTGCAACTATATTTAAGCTGCATTTGAATTCCTTTATATTTAGGAACGATGTCAGAAATTTCTACATCTCCAGATTTTTCTAAATGAAGTATAATTTGCATACAGCAAACATTCACACATCTTAACAATACAACTCCATTACTTTTTACATATGTATATACCCACATAACCATTATCAGATCAAGATCTAGAGCAATTCTAGCTCCACTCTCCCGTAGTCAATACCCCTCAAAGGGAGCCACCATTCTGACTTCTATTGCTGTAGTTTTGCCTGTTTTTGAACTTCGTGTAAACCAAACCATATTACGTACTCTTCTATGTCCATTTTCTTTCACTCAACGTTGTGATTAGGAGATTCAACCTTGTTCTCAGTAGCAGTGGTTCTATTTTTTTTTTTTTTTTTGATTCTTGGGTGCTATTCCTTAGTGTGAATATACTGCTCATTTATCCATTCTATTGTTGAAGAACATATGGATGGCATCCAATTTTGTGTAATTATGAATAATACTGCGGTAAACATTCTTTTACATGTTTTTTTGGTGGACATAAACACCCATTTGTCTTAGGATTATATCTATGAGTACAGTTTCTGCATCACAGGGGAAGGCGTATGTTCAGTTTTGGTAGATATTGCCACTTTTCCAAAGTGGTTGTACCAATTTACATTCCCACTGGCAGCGTATGGGAGTTCCAGTTCCTCACGTCTTTGCCAATCCTTGGTATTACAGAGTTTCTTGAGTAAAGAAGCGTAAAGCGAGAAGCTTAAAAAGGAGCAGTTTAAAATGTTTAAAAGATTTGAACTCCTTGAATTATAGCAGGCAATCCCCATTTCCCTTATATTGTGGGCTCTACCTTTCATGAATAATGGTGAAGCTTTCTAAGTAGTGTTTCAAGAATGGAAACGTATTCTCCCTGGCCTTAATTGCATTCCTTATTGATACTGGAGAGGAGGAGGAGGGCATCAATATTTCCGTAACTATGACACTACCTTGTTTATTAGTGTCAGAAAACTCACATTCAGAACCTCGGATCACACATTTCAGTTGCCATCCCCTGCCCTATTGCCTATCGTACTTTATTTGCCTTTTTGTGTACTGCTAGCCTAAGGGGGAATGGTTCAGGAGGAGGAGGAGGGAAGGGATGCTAGAGAAAGATTGGTTTGGATTGGATAGGACATTAGATCTGGTGACCTGATGTTAAGGTCCCCTTCAATTTTAAAAGTCTAGTTCTAATTGTTGCTGTCATCCAAGCATAGATTGGCTGTTTATTTCTTCTTAGGTACTTCACATCTATCTACAGTAAATTATCCTCTTAGGCTTACTTGTGAACTACTTGCCTTCCGTTAAAGAATAACTCTACTTTGCATAACTAAAAAGGCACTTTCAGTAACTCTTAGTTATCAGTAAAGATTTTGTTGTTGTTATTGAATTCTCCTGTTGTTTAACTGAAAAACTGCCAGGCTATGAGATCTTAAGTGTGGAGGAGGAAGACTGACCTAGATCCCAGGGAAGACATCAGATAAGAAAAATGAAGAGGAAGCATACATGAGAAAGAAAAAAAATTTTTACTTGACAAACTTTTATTGAATACCTATTTCTGTGCTAGCCACACAAGATGAAAGAGCTGAGGATGGGGGAACTTACGTATAAATAGCTAATTCCATTCTATTTAGGAAATGCATGCTCATGGTCTTTGCCTTTCCCCAGGAAAAGCATTTCAGCACGAAGCTTGCTTTCAGTTAAACCTTCCAACACAGTTATTATGATCACTAAATATCTATAAATTAAAAATAGCATGCTTCAATGAAGGAAGCTTCAATCAGGTCAGAAGAGGAATCCCAGATTTTTTGTCCCCTAAAGCTACTTAAACATGGGTATACTGAATTTAATAGTTGCGAGAAAGAAACTGCTCTTCTATTTAAAATAAAACGAATTGACTGTTCCAGAGTTAAATACGACCATCTTTTAGGATTTGGGAGGCAGTAATTTTCTAAATGGTTCTTTGAACAAACTTGTTGACTACAGTTGACTCCCAGAGAGCATTCCTGTTTGCTTGAGAACCCCACAGGATGGCTCACCTTCATTGCTTTCTTCACAGTTGCTTTCATTTCTCTCATCTGGTCATTTTCTAATGAAACTCAGAAAACAGTGTGACAAGAGCTCTTATTGATAAATTCACTGTTCAAGATTACCATCTTGTTGACTTCCTAGATACCCGCCAGATATTGCCTTAATCTTTGGGTAAAGACTGATTTGACACAAAGCAAATAATCTCAAAAGTATTGTATTTTATCATTTTTCTTGATTTTAAAAGGACCTTGCAGAGAATAGGAGTAAGAAATTGGAGAGGGGAAATTGAGGGATGAAAATTAGCTTCGCCTGCTCTGTAATCTGCTTAGGTTGGTCTTGATGCTATGCTGTATCCTTCATTCACTCTGAAGTAGCAAACTCTTGCAAATCTCACAGTAGGTGTTTTGTCTGAGTAGAGCTTCTTGGTTTTCATCAGGTGACTTTGTGATCTTAAGGTTTTTACCCTGACTTCCAAAAACTTTAGCCACTTCTCAATTAGGTAGCTGTAGTTATGTGGCTGAAGATTTTTCTGTCTTTTAGGGGTCTATGAGCTTTATATCTTAGTGATTTAATTACCTTTGGTTGATATCTTCTTTGTCTATATCATCAGTGGTCCTCAAGTGATAAAAGCTTCTGTGGAACTCGCTGATGGTCGTTAATTTGAATCATGCAATTCTGTCCTATGGGTACCAACACATGTGGAGGAAATTTAAAAATATATAAAGTACACACACACTGTTCTTTTGTGGCTAGAGGAATTGCATAAGATCTTAAAAGAGGAACTATTGTTATTTTTTAGGTTAAACAGTAAAAATATTTTTTCACTGCTGTCATTATAAGGTCAATTGGTAGCCAAGAACCCTCTAAAGAATTATGTAGTCTACACTAAAACTGGATATTGTCACTATTTCTTTAAACTATTGTGTTTTGATTAAGCTATCCACTGAATTCAGTCTTCAAATACGTTGCTATTTGAGTTACGATTTTCCTAATGTTAGAGATTCCGTTCTCGGGGGCGATGCAGAGAGATATATTAGGGCTAACAATACAGTTAGGAAACATGTGTTCTCTGCTCTGGCACGGAATTTCTCTGCACTCAAGTTCCTCATTTGTAAAAAGCAGATTAGCAGTATCTCACCCCTTCATCAGATAATGCCTGTAAAGTACAGCTGCATTCCTTGCTGGGCAGGTGATTTGCAGAAAGAGAGCTGTATAAAATCTGAAGAAATCATTAGGATTTAGAGTCACAGGGCTTTCCTCCCTCTCTCCCTCCCTTCCTCGACACTTTTGAGCACTGTCTCTGTCCAGGACTTGTGTTAAGTGCCACAGAGTACTGGTTCCTGCCATCTAAGAGCTCACAGTCTAATATTGGGGGTCTCGGCAGGAAAGGGTCAGGCTTGTAAAAGGAAAATTGCAGTGCAATTTTAGAAATATGCACAGAAGTTGAGCCTCTAACCCTGACTGAGAAAATAAGACAAGGCTTCCAAGAAGAGGCAATGCCAGAGCCATTACTAGAAAGATAAGTAAGAGTTGACAGGGAAAAGAGAGGATCAGACATTCCAGGCAAATAGGACAGCAAAGAAAAAGGTACAGAGGTCAGAAACACGGAGTGGATGGAAAACTCTTACATTCCAGGTTGCTGGAACACAATTTGGAAGGCCTCCACAATTAGAGTAACTACCATTTTGAGAGTTGTAACTCAGAAAGTTGTTTGAAGACTGTTCAGTGGAGAGTTTTAAGAAATTCAAGGTTGCCAGAGGCACAGTGTGTGATGTGTAAGGAGTGTTTTAGTGGTGCGGTAAGGGGCTTGGACTTTATCATGTAGACCAGGAGACTCTGGATGGAGTTCAGGGGGTCCATTGTGTCCCTCAGGGTGCATGTGTATCGTGCACACGCACGTGCACAGGCATGGTATTCTTTTGGAGAGAGGATTAATTGTTTTCATCAGATTTTCAAAGGGGTCTGCAACTCAAGAAAGGGTAAGGACCATTGCTGTAGGTTGTTGAGGGTTTTTAAGCAGAGGAGTGAGACACTCTGGTAGTATTTTGGAAAGACACTCTGGTGTCTGTATGGAGGGTGGATGTCAGGCCGACAGGACCATGGCGGGGAGGCCAGCTAGGATGTCGTTGGCAGTAGTCCGGGCCAGAGATGATGAGGGCTTGAATCGGCGCAGTGGTAATAGAGATGCAGAGCTGTGGATGGATTTGGGAATTATCAAGAGGTTCAAATGTCAGGGCTTGGCAACTGCCAGGATAATGGGAAGTGAGCGAGAGGGAGGACTCAAAAATGACTTCTGGGTTTCTGGCTTTGGTGATGGTGGATGTGTTGCCACTAACTGAGAAAGAGAGAAGATAGAGGAAGGAGTAGGTTTAGGAAGGAAAAAATGGAGTTGAATCTGAGTTTAAGGTTCCAAGGGGGCCACCCAGATACAGAGCTGTACACAGAGGCGGTATGAATTTGGAAATCAGGAGCAAATAGACTGTAGTTAGAATCATGAGAATTTACAGAAAAAGAACATAGAAGGAGTGGAGAGGATATGACCTTAGGGCTGCCCAGTTCTAAGGAAAAATACACTCATGTGTGTCTGTCTCCTTCTCTCTACTCACAGCACTACTCACACTGAACACTTCTGGCACTTCCGGCCACCAATGTATGTGTGTGTGTATGTGTGGGTGGGTGGGTGGGTGTGGCTGGGTGTGGGTTTCCCCACTCCGAGCAATTCTCAAACACCAGCTGAGTGTTCTACAAGTTATCTCAATTCTGACATCATCTACCTGGAGATAGCGTCAGATCCCACAGGCTGAGTTCAGGCTCCCTCTTCCTCCACTTCAGACATCAATTGCAAGTCCAGCTTGTCAGCCGAGCTTCTGTCCACAGGCTGTAAATCGGAAGTCCCCAGGACCCTCTCAAGTTCAATTAATTTGCTAGAGCAGCTCTCAGAACTCAGGAAACATTTTACTTACTAGATCACCGGTTTATTATAAAAGGATGTAACTCAGGAGCAGCCAGATGGAAGAGACGCATTAGGGCAGGTTTGTGGAGCTTCTGTGCCCTCTCAAGGAGCCACTCTCCCAGCAACGCCATGTATTCACAAACCCAGAGGCTCATCAAATCTCTGCTGAAGAATTTTTGTAGAGCTTATTCTCAGCCCCTGCCTCTTCCCAGTGGTCAGTGGGTGGGGCTCAAAGTTCTCACCCTCTAATCACTTGGTTTTTCTGGTGACCAGCCCCATCCTGAGGCTCTTTGCGGGGCCCCACCTTAGCTCACCTCATTAACATAAACTCAGGTGTGCTCAAAGGGGATGCCTTATGATTAACAAATGACACTCCATCACTCAGGAAATTCCAGGGGTTTTAGGAGCTTTGTGCCAGGAACGGGACTGAGACCAACTATGTGTTTGTTATATCGCACCAGTCTACTGCTCTCTTTCACCAGTTGAGGAATATGGGGCCCAAAGAGGTTAAATGACTTGCTAAAATTCAAAGTTATCAAAATTGATAACTCTCAGAAGAGAGACTTGGAACTCAAGTCTCCAAGTCTTATCCAGTTCTCTTTGCCTCACAGGAGACCTGACTTGGAGGATTTGAAAATGAGGTGCCTTGACTTTCTTGATTTGTTTTATAATGTCTAAATCCATCACACTTTTAGTGGAGTAGATTTTACTTTTACGTAAAATTTATTTTAAATTGGTGCCAAATTGTTTTTTCCGCCAACCCTCACCTCCCACGCCAGTCCTGTCCCTTCAAAGTAGACCACTTAGGGAGCCCTTTTCCAATTCCACCGTTGTCCTCCTTACTCAGAAGGGTTTTGGAACTGGACTCTGGGAAGTGCTGCTAGGGTTTGGAAAGAGATTCTCAGAAAAAACCTTAATATTGATTATGGCAAATTCTTTCTTCGATGTTTTTAAAAGTCAGGTTTATTGAGGCACAATTTTTCATATAATAAATTTCACCCTTACTGTATGGCTCCATGTGTTTAACTAACACATATAGTCACATAACTACTACCACTATCAAGATATGGAACATTTCCATTTCCCCCAACTTCTCTTATGCCCCTTTGTAGTCACTCCCACTGCCCACCCCAGCCCCTGGCAACCAGTAATCTCTTTTCTGTCTCTATCACTTTTCCTTTTTCAGAATGTCATTTAAGTGAAACTCTACAATATGTAGCCTTTCGAGTCTCTTTCTTTCACATAGCATAATTATGTGAGATTTATCCATGTTGTTATGTATATCAGTACTTTTTTCCTTTCTATGGCTGAGTAGTATTCCATTGTATGGATGTGTCACAGTTTGTTTATCCATTAACCAGCTGAATTCATTTGTCTGGCAATTATGAATAAAGCAGCTATAATATATATATATATATATATATTTTTTTTCTCAAAGATTAGCATGTGAGCTAACATCTGTTGCCAGTCTTCTTTTTTTTTCTTCCTCTTCTCCCCAAAGCCCCCCAGTACATAGTTGTGTCTTCTAGTTGTGAGTGAGTTTGGTTGTGCTATGTGAGATGCCACCCCAGTATGGCCTGATGAGCGGTGCCATGTCCATGTCCAGGATCTGAACCAGTGAAACCCTGGGCCGCTGAAGCAGAGTGC
Organism: Equus asinus; assembly: GCF_041296235.1. Classification (NCBI taxonomy): domain Eukaryota; kingdom Metazoa; phylum Chordata; class Mammalia; order Perissodactyla; family Equidae; genus Equus; species Equus asinus. Next base: position 10,152,326 of record NC_091800.1, on the reverse strand, counting down.
GCGAACTTAACCATTTGGCCACCAGACTGGGCATGCAGCTATAATATTTGAATATAGATTTTGGTGAGAGAATAGGTTTTAATTTCTCTTGGGTAAATACCCAGGAGTGGTATTGTATTGACGGATTGTATGCTAAGTGAATGTTCAACTTTATAAGAAACTGCCGGTTTTTCAGAGTGAAATTACCATTTTTCATCCCTGCAAGCAGTATATGAGAGTTGCAGTTGCTCAGCATCATAAGCTTGGTATGATCAGTTTTTTTGTTTTTGTTTTATTTTGTTTTAATTTTTATTGAGATTATGATAGTTTTACAACTTTGTGAAATTTCAGTTGTACATTATTGTTTTTCACTCGTGTTGTAGGTACACCACTTCATCCTTTGTGCCCACTCCCTACCCCCCCTTTCCCCTGGTAGCCACTAATCTGTTCTCTTTGTTTATGTGTTTAACTTCCAAATATGAGTGAAGTCATACAGAGATTGTCTTTCTCTATCTGGCTTATTTCACTTAACGTAATGCCCTCAAGGTCCATCCATGTTGTTGTGAATGGGACGGTTTTATTCTTTTTCATGGCTGAGTAGTATTCCATTGTATGTATATACCATATCTTCTTTATCCAATCATCAGTTGATGGGCACTTAGGTTGCTTCCACATCTTGGCTGTTTTTGTTTTTCAACAATTCTAATAGGGGTGTAGCAATATCTCATTGTGGTTTTAATTTGCGTTTTTCTAATGAGTAAAGATGTTGATCATCTCTTTGTATGCTTAATTGCCATTTTATATTTTGTTTGGTGAAGTGTCTCCTAAAATCTTTTGCCCATGTTTTTATCAGGATGTTTGTTTTCTTATTATTAGGTTTAAAGTGTTCTTTGTGTATTCTGGATATAAGTCCTTTATCAGATATATGTTTTGGAAATATTTTCTCCCAGTCTATGGCTTGTATTTTCATTTTTTAAACAGTGTCTTTGAAGAACATAAGTTATTAATTTTGATGAAGTCCACTAGTGGAAAAAAATTAGCCCTAGACTAAATACTGCTTTGGTCCCACCTAACCAAGCTTAAAAACAAGGCCTGAAAGGAACAAAGTGTTTACAGTGAACTTAACTGCATCCTGGAAAAAAGTTCAAGAATATTTAAAAGAATACAAAAATATCTGACACCAGGTAAAATTCACAATGTCTGGCATCCAATTACAAGTTAACAGACAAACAAAGAATAAAAATTCAGCCCATAATAAGGAGAAAAATCAATCATCCAAAAGGGACCCAGAAATGATATAGTGTATAGCATTAGTAGGCAACAACATTAAAATAGATTTATAACTACTCTGTTCCATATATTCCTGCAGCCAGAGGAAAGATTGTACACGTTAAGCAGGGGCATAGTAGATGTAAAAAGTCACACAAATTGAACTGCTAGAAATGAAAATTACAGTTACACTGGATGGGATTGGTAGTAGATTAGACACTGCAGAAGAAAAGATTAGTTAACTTGAAGACATAGCAATAGACACTCTCCAAAAGGAACAGATTAAAAAGACAAAATAAAATGAACAGGGAATCAGTGAGCTACAGGAGAACTTTGGGTGGTCAAATATACATGTAAATCTGCATATGAATGTATCTTTTTTCTCTGAATGCTTTTAAGAGTTTTTCTTTATCATAGGCTTTAAGCAATTTGATTATAAAGGACCTTTTGTAGTCCTCTTCCCAAGTCATGCGCTTGGGTTTTGTTGGGCTTCTTGGATCTGTAGGTTTATCATTTATATCAGATTTCTAAAATTTTCCTCTTTTGTTTCATCCAATATTTTTTCTGCCTTCTTTTCCTCCATTCTCTCCTTCAAGGATTCTAATTACATGTATATTTGGCCACTGAAAGTGAGTAAAATATAAAGACTTTTTTTTAATCATTTAACTTTAAAAGATACTTTACTGTTTAAAGCAAAAATAATAACAGTGACTTGGGTTTATAACTTATGTAAAAGTACAATGTCTGACAATAATAGCACAAAGCCTGAGAGAGATGAAACGGAAATGTACTGCTGTAAGGTTCTTATATTATACATAAAGTAGTGAGAGAGCACTTCCAAGTAGACCGTGTTACAGTGAAGATGCATACAGTCACGCATCACTTAATGACTGGGACGCATGCTGAGAAATACATCATTAAGCAATTTTATCATTGTGTGGACAACAGAGAGTGTACTTACACAAACCTAGATATACTTGCACACACACCTAGGCTAGATGATACTAATCTTATGGGACCACCATCATAGATGCAGTCCATCATTGACCAAAATGTCATTATGTGGTGCATGACTGTCCTGTAAACCTTAAAGCACTTGATAATATAACAAGACAAAAGCATTATAACCATTAATCCAAGAAAAGAGATGAAGTGGAATAACAAGAAATACTCAATTATTCCCCAAAAAGGCAGAAAAAGAGGAAAAAGGAATTAAAAAACAGATGGGACAGTGGGGAGGGAGGAGGGCTGAAGGGGTAACAGAGCACATGTGTATGGTGAGAGATGGTAATTAGTCTTTGGGTGGTGAGCATGATGTAGTTTACACAGAGATTGAAATATAAAGACACACACCTAAAATTTATATAACGTTATAAACCAATGTTACCTCAATTAAAAAAGAAAAAAACAGATGGGACAAATAGAAAGCAAAGAATAACATGGTAGATTTAAACCTAGTCATGTCAATAATCTCATTAAATTTAAATGATCTACATATCACAATTAAAAGGCAGAGGTTATCAGATTTGGTTTAAAAAAAAAAGCAAGACCAAACTGTATGGTGCATGAATGAAACCAACTTTGGATGTGAAGACACAAATAAGTTAAAATAAAAAGATGGGGGAAAAGTATCCCATGCAAACACTAATCAAAGGAAAGCTGGAGAGGCTAAAATATCTCAGACAAAGTCTATTTCAAAGCAAAGAGTGTAACTAGAGGCAGAGAGTCATTTGGTAGTGCCATATAGCTCGATTCATCAAAAGGACATAAAAATCCTAAACATTTATGCATCTAATAACAGAACTTGAAAATACGTGGAGCAAAATCTGATTGAACTGCAAGGAGAAATGGACAAATCCACAATTACATTCTGAGAGTTCAATACTCCTTCAATAACTGACAGAAGAAGGAGAAAAAAACTCCATAAGATATACAGGACTTGAACAATATCAATCCTCCTGACCTGAATCACATTTATAAAATATTCCACTCACCAATGACTGAATGTACATTCTTCTCAAGTGCACACAATACACTTATCAAATTAGACCATTTTCTGGACTATAAAACAAGCTTCAATAAATTTTAAAAGATTCAAGACATACAAAGTATATCCTGTGATTATGGTGGTATTATATTAGGAATTAATAACAGAAAGATAACTGGAAAATCCTCAAATATTTGAAAACCAAGTAACACATTTCTAAATAATCCATGGGTCAAAGAAGAAACCAAAAGATAAATGAGAATGTGTATTGAATTGAATGGAAAGAAAATTCACTAAGAATTTGTGGGATGCCTCTAAAGCAGTACTTAAGGGGAAATTTATAGTATCAAGTTATTAATTAGTAAGTGATTAGTAGCATTAAATCATAATGCTACAAATTATAGAGAGATGCTACAAATTAAACTGGATAAAGATCTCAAATCAATGATCTTGAATTCAAGCACAAGCAAGAGGGGAAAAATAACAATTTAAACCCCATGTCAGCAAAAGAAAGGAAGCAAACACAATCAGAGTGAAAATCAATGAAATAGAAAACAAAACAAAAACATTGGAGAAAATCAATGCAACCAAGAGCAATAAAGATCAATAAAATTGCTAAACCTCTTGCCAAACTAATCAGGAAAAAAAGAGAGAAGATGCAAATTTCCCATATCAGGAATAAAAGAGGCAACATCACTACAGAATCTATAGATATTGAAAAAGATAATATGGAAATATTATTAACAACTTTATGCCTATACTTTGGCAACTTTCATTTAATGGAAAAAATTCATTGAAAGACACTACCAAAGCTCACTTGAGAAAAATTGATAACCTAAATAATGCTATGTCTGTTAAAGCAATTGAATTTGTGGTTAAAAATGTTCCCACAATGAAAACCACCAGAGCAGCTGGCTTCACTGGGGAATCCACCAAATATTTAAAGAGGAAATAATACCAATTCAGCACAAACTCTTCCAGAAAATTTAAGAGAATACAACACTTCCCAACTCATTCTATGAGGCCAGCTTTACTGTGATGTCCAAACAAGACAAAGATGTTAAAAGCAAAAAATAAAAACAAACCTACAGATGAATAATTTCCATGAATATAAATGCAAAAATTCTTAGCAATACTTTAACAAATTGAATTCAACAGTACATGAAAAAGATAGTACCTTGTATCCAACTGGTGTTTATTCCAGGAAGGCAAGGTTGGTTAACATTTGCAAATCAATCAATGTAGTTCACCGTATTCACAGAATAAAAAAGAAAAGCTCCTAAAAAACAAAAACAAACCTATATGATCATCTCAATAGACATAGAAGCAGCATTTGACAAAATTCAACATCCACTCCTGAGAAAATTTCCCAGCAAATTGGGAATAGAAATGATTCTAGGCAAGGAAAAGGAATGAAAAGCATCCAGATTAGAAAGGAAGAAGTCAAGCTGTTTTTATTTGCAGGCAACATTATCATCTATGTAGAAAGTCATACAAAAAAGTAACTACAACTGATAAGTAAGTTCTGTAAGTTTGCAGTATGCAAGATCAGTGTAGAAAAATCAATTATGTTTCTGTAACTAACAATCAGAAATTGAAGTAAAAAAATACAAAATGGCATAAAAAAATGAAATAGGGATAAAGATAGATGAGATCTGTACACTGAAAACTACAAAACATTGCTGAGAGAAATTAAAGACCTAAATAAAAGGAGATATACCATGTTTATGTATTGTAAGATTCAATATTGTTAAATGTCAGTTCTGCACAAATTGATCTGGTGATTCAGCACAATTCATATCAAAATCCCTGTAGACCCTTTTGCAGAAATGGACATGCTGATTCTAAAATTTATGAAAGAAACCTAGAATGAAAGGGACCTAGAATACCCAAAACAATTTTTTTTAAGATTTTATTTTTTCCTTTTTCTCCCCAAAGCCCCCCAGTACATAGTTGTATACATATTTTCAGTTGTGGGTTCTTCTAGTTGTGGCACGTGGGACAACGCCTCAGCATGGCCTGATGAGTGGCACCATGTCTGTGCCCAGGATCTGAACTGGTGAAATCCTGGGCCCCCGAAGCAGAGCAGGTGAACTTAACCACTCAGCCAAGGGGCCAGCCCCCGGAAAACAACTTTGAAAAGACAAACAAAGGAGGAAAACTTATAATACTTGATTTCAAGGATTATTATAAAGCAATAATAACCAAGACAATGTGGAACTGGCATCCGGATATACAAATAGATCAATGGAAAAGTATAGGGATTCCATAAATAGATCAGAAATATGCAGTCAATTTATTTTTGATGAAGGTATAGAGGTAATTCAGTGGAGAAATCAATCATTCAATAAATGAGGCTGAAACTAGATATTCATATGTAAATATATTCATATGAAAAACTTTAATCCTTATGTCATATAAAAAGTTTACCACGTAAAGTCTACTCAAAATGGATCATAGACCTAAATGTAAAACTAAAATATAAATGTAAAGACATAAATGTAAAATCTAAAACTACAAAACTTATGAAAGAAAACCTTTCTAACTTTAGATTAGACAAAAGATTTTTTAGGTACAAAACCCAAATCATGATCCATAACAGAAAAAGCGGTAAATTGGACATCTTCAAGTTTAAGAATTTCTAGTCTTCAAAAGACAAGTCACAGATTGGCAGAAAATATTCGTCAATCACATATCTGATAAAGGACTTATATCCAGAATATATTTTTAAAAGAACTCTCAAAACTTGGAGATGGCCACATAGGAGGCTCCTGAGCTCATCTCCTCCCATGGATACACCAGATCTACAGCTACACATGGAACAGTGCCCTCTACAAGAAATCTGGAAACTAGCTGAGTGACTCCAACACATCAGGCAAATGAGACAAAAGCCACATTGAAACAGATAGAAAGACTGAGACACAATCTTGCTATAACCCCACCGCTGGCACAGCAATGTACAATTGGAAGGGAACTCACAACCCCCAGCTTCTCCTAAAGGAGTGAAGGGGTTCGACCCAACATCTAGCATTCCTATTATTAAGAGTTCCACCTGAGAGACAGGCCCCCAAACACCTGGCTCTGAAAACCAATGGGTCTCGTGTCTACAAAGCACACCAGATTATAGGAAAGAAACAGTTCTTAATGGGCTTGCAAGGACTCACTGAGGCTATACCTCCAGCTCTCAGTGCTGAGGTAACAGACAGAAACACCCATCTCTCAGTCTTTCTCTTAAAGAGGCATATTTGCAGCCTGGGGGTCAGGCTCCTAATTTAGCATGCATCTAGGAGCTGACTGTGATCCTGCCCAAGACTGGGGAGGCTGGCAAGCAGCATCTCCACATTTTCCCTCTGTCACCATCTCCCTGAAAGGAGCCTGTGCACATGTCTGGAGCCCTGGCTTTTGTGGCTGCCACTCAGAGGACACACCTCTTGATTGTCTAGCTCTGGAGGCCAGCAGGACTTGCATTTGTGGATCCTGTAGGACTGTAGCAAACAAAGAAACAGTTCTTAATTGGCTACCCACCAGGGCTCAGTGCAGAGGGAGAAGACAGAAGTCCCTAGCTCCCATGTTTCCGTGAAAGAGGTCTATTTGCATACTGTAAAGCTACTCCCTGAGGGTCCAGCTTCCAATCACTCTGTATCTAGATGCTGACTGAGATCTTCCCTTCTGAGGCACTGACAGGTCCTGGCACACCCTCACTACTGGGAGCCAATAAGAACAAAGAAATGGCTTGGGCAATCTCAAAGGTTTGAGAGATAGCCAAGACCTGAGCCTGGGCTGAACAATAAGATTCATCTCCTACATGAGACCACTCTGTGAAGACTGGGAGAGGTGGCTGTTTTATCTAATGCACAGAAACCAACACAGAAAGTCAAGGAGAATGGAGAAACAAAGGAATATGTTCCAAACAAAAGAACAAGAGAAAACTCCAAAATCAAACCTTAATTATGGGGCTGGCCCTGTGGCCAAGTGGTTAAGTTCGTGCGCTCCACTTCAGCGGCCCAGGGTTTTGCCAGTTTGGATCCTGGGCGCGGACATGGCATTGATCATCAGGCCATGCTGAGGCGGCATCCCACATAGCACAACCAGAGACACTCATAACTAGAATATACAATGATGCACTTGGTGGTGGGGGGGGAACTTTGGGAAGAAGGAGGGGGAAAAACCACGTTAATTAATCAAAGTTAAGTGATTTACCTGTAGGGACCAGCCCAGTAGCATAGTGGTTAAGTTCATGTGCTGTGCTTTGCTGACCCGGGGTTCATGAGTTCAGATCATTGTTGCAGACCTACACACTGCTCATCAAGCCATGCTGTGGTGGCACCCCACATACAAAATAGAGGAATATGGGTGCAGATGTTAGCTCAGGGACAATCTTCCTCAAGCAAAATGAGGAAGATTGGCAACAGGTGTTAGCTCCAGGCCAATCTTCCTCACCAAAAAAAGAAAAAAAAAATCAAAATAATGGTCAGAAAGATGCTCACTGAGGTCAGGAGAACAATGAATGAATAAACTGAGAATTTCAACAAAGAGAAGACTGAAGAAAGTACTAAGGAGAAATCACCAAGTTGAAGAAGATGGTAATTGTACTGAAAAAGTCAAAAGAGGGGTTCAACAAAAGACTAGGTGAAGTGGAAGAAAGAGTCATTGAACTTAAAGACAAAGCAGTGGAATTGATCCAATCAGAGGGACAAAAAGAAAAAAAAATGAAAAAGAGTGAAGATATCATAGGGGACTTATGGGACACCATCAAGCAGACCAATATTTGCATTATAGGTGTCCCAGAAGGAGAAGAGAAAGACAAAGGGGCAGAAAGCTTATTAAAAGACATAATGACTGAAAAATTCCCTAACCTGGGGAAAGAAATGGACATCCAGATCCAGGAAGTTCAGAGAGTTCCAAATAAGAAGAATCCAAAGAGACCTACACCAAGCTTCATTATAATTAAACTGTCAAGAGTTAAAGACAAAGAGAAAAATTAAAAGCAGCAAGAGAAAAACAACTTATTACGTACAAGGAAATTTCTATATTGCTATCAACAAATTTTTCAACAGAAACTTTGCAGGTCAGAAGGGAGTGACATATATTTAAAGTGCTGAAAGAGAAAACTACTAACCAAGAGTATTCTACCTGGCAAACTGTTCTTCAGAATTGAAAGAGAGAGGTGACGTCAGCATCATGGCAGAGTGAGCTGTTCCCTTAGTCTCTCCCCTGTAAGATATGATGAAAAGGACATTATTAACCAACAGACTAAATTCATACAGCACAATAGGATGTTTGAGAGATCCATGCAGCCATACATATGAAGGTGGGGGTCTGGATCCCCAGGAAGCAGTGGAAAGAGGTAAGTGGGTTTCCTCCCTCTCCCCAGCGGCAGTTATCTAGGGCACAGGACCTCTCACAGCAGTTGGCACAGGACTCTGAGGGGAGACGAGGGAACAGTCAGGCCTCCATGGGAATACTTTCGCTCTCGGAGTTGCTTCCCAGCCCATGGGAACGCTCCACGCCAAGATGACTCAGACACCAGGAGGGGACCCCCACCAAGCCGAGCTGCCCAGGTAGGCTGCCAGTGAATACAGAGCAGGATCACACAGGATCACACACACAAAAGAAAGCGCCTCTCCCTTCCCACCTGGCACACCAGCTTGGCCAGCCAGCCAGGGCAGCAGCTCTCTGCCAGAGCACCTGCATCTGTGTGTATGAAGCAGTGGTGGCCAACAGGCAAATGCAGATAGACCCTGTCAGCACAACTTCCAACAGATGGGCACAACTTCCATCGGACTTGGTAGGGTCAGAAAACACAGCTCCTTCCCCCCTCAACCAATGGTGGCAGGGGAATCTGTGACCAGATACTACCACTATGCACCAGCAAACATCCACTCCATCAAACTCCATGAAGAAATACTGTTAATACTCCAGAGAAGGAGGAAAATGACAAGTCTCAAGAAACCAATCCTGAAGTCACAGAAATTTACAGTCTAAAAGACAGAGAATTCCAAATAGTTGTCTTAAAGAAACTCAACTAGTTACAAGAAGACACAGACAGTTCAGTTAACTCAGGAATAAAATCAATGAGCAGAAGGAATTCTTCACAAAAGAGAGTGAATCTCTAAAAACAACAAACAGAAATGCTGGAGATGAAGAACAGAATTGAAAGAGAGATAAAGAGTTTTCTAGATGAGCAAACACTGAAAGAGTTCATTACCACTAGACTGGCTTTATAAGAAATGCTGAAGGGACTTCTTTAAGCTGAAACAAAAGGACACTAACTAGTAACAGGAAAACATATGAATACATAAATCTCACTGGTAAAAGTAAATATATAGTTAAATTCAGAATATTTTAACACTGTAATGGTGGTGGTTAAATCATTTATAAATGTAGTGTGAAGAGTAAAAGACAAAAGTAGTAAAAATAACTATAAGTACAATAGTTTATTAATGGATACACAAGATAAAAAAATGTAAATTGTTACTTCAAAATCATAAAATGTGTGTGTGGGAGAAGAAAAATGTAGAGCTTTAGTATGAATTTGAACTTAAGTTGTTTTTAGCTTAAAATGTATTGTAATAAATATAAGATTTTTTTATAAGCCTCAGTAAGCACAAAGCAAAAACCTATAAACAATAAAAAAGGTAAAGAGAAAGGAGTCTTTTCATACATTATAGAAAATTATCAAATTGACAAAGAGAAGAAGAAAAGATCATAGGAATTACAAAATAGCCAGAAAACAATTAACAAAATGGCAATAATAAGCCTATACCTGTGAATAATTACTTTAAATATAAATGAAGTAAATTTTCCAATCAAAAGACATAGAGTGACTAAATGGATGAAAAACCGAGACCCAACTATATTCTGCCTACAAGAGACTCACTCAGCTTTAAGGACACACACAGACTGAAAGTAAAGGCATGGAAAAAGATATTCCATGCAAATAGAAGCCAAAAGAAAGCAGGGGTAGCTACACTTATAACAGACAAAATAGACTTTAAGTTAAAGACCGTAATAAGAGACAAGAACATTATATAATGATGAAGGGGTCATCCAATAAGAGGATCCAACATTTGTAAATATTCATGCACCAAACATAGGAGCACCTAAATATACAAAGTGAAAATTAACAGACTTGAAGGGAGAAATAGACAACAATACAATAATAGTAGGGGACCTCAATACCCCACTTTCAACAAAGGATAGATCACCCAGACATAAAATCAATAAGGAAACATTGGACTTAAACTACATGTTAAACCTAGTGGACTTAAGAGGCATTTACAGAACATTCCATCTAACAGTAGTGGCATACACGTTCTTCTCAAGCTCACATGGAACATTCTCCAGGATAGATTATTCATGAGGACACAAAGCAAGTCTTAATAAGACTTAAGACAATTTCAATCATATCAAGCATCTTTTCTGTCCACAATGGTATAAAAATGGAAATCAATTACAAGAAGAAAAGTGGAAAGTTCAAAAATATGTGAAGGTACAATGTGGTACTGAACAACCAATGGATCAAAAAGGAAATCAAAAGAGAAATAAAAAGTATCTCGAGACAAATGAAAATGGAAATACAGCATACTAAAACTTAGAGGAAGCAGCAAAAGCAGTTCTAAGAACGTTCATAGCAATAAATATCTGTAATAAGAAAAAGTAAAGAGCTCAAATACATAACTATACCAGAAAAAAAGCCTAAGCTCAAAGTTAGCAGAAGGAAGGAAATAACAAAGATCAGTAGAAATAAATGAAATAGAGGCTAAAAAAACAATATAAAAGATCAATGAGACTAAGAAGTGGTTTTTTGAAAAGACAAACAAAATAGACAAGCCTTTGACTAGACTTATCAATAAAAAGAGAGAGGACTCAAATAAAATTAGAAATGCAAAAGGAGACATTATGACTGATACCACAGAAATACAAAAGATCATAAGAGACTTCTCTGAAGAATTATATGGCAACAGATTGGACAACCTAGAAGAAATGGATAACCTTCTAATATCATACAACCTACCAAGACTGAATCATGAAGAAACAGAAAACTTGAACCGAATTACTAATAAGGAAATTGAATCAGTAATGAAAAATCTCCCAACAAAGAAAATCCAGGGATCAGATGGCTTCTCTATTGAATTCTACCAGACATTTAAAGAAGAATTAATGCTAATCCTTCTCAAAGTCTTCCAAAAAATATAAGAGGAAGGAATGCTTCCAGACTTGTTTTATGAGGCCAGCATTACCCTGATATCAAAACTCGACAGGGACACCACAAGAAAAGAAAATTATCAGGGCCAATATCCTTGATGAACATAGATGCAAAAATCCTCAACAAAATATCAGCAATCTAAATTCAACAATATATTAAAAGGATCATACACTATGATCAAGTGGGATTTATTCCAGGGATGCAAGGATGGTTCAACATCCACAAATCAATTAATGTGACATACAACATTAACAAAATGAAGGATAAAAATCATATGATCATCTCAATAGATGCAGAAAAAGCATTTGACAAAATTCAATATCCATTTATGATAAAAAGCTTTCAACAAAATGATTATAGAGGGAATGTACTTCAACATAATAAAGGCCATGTGTGACAAGCCCATAGCTAACATCATATTCAATGGTGAAAAGCTGAGAGCTTTTTTTCTAAGATTAGCAACAAGATAAGGATGCCCTCTATTGCCACTTTTATTCAACATAGTACTGGAAGTCCTAGCCAGAGCAATTAGGCAAGAAAAAGAAATAAAAGGCATCCAAATTAGAAAGAAAGAAGTAAAACTGACTCTATTTGCAGGTGACATGACATTATATATAGAAAACCCTAAAGACTCCACCAAAAAACTGTTAGAACTAATCAACAAATTCAATAAAGTTGTGGGATATAAAATCAATATACAAAAATTAGTCGTAGTTCTCTACACTAACAACAAACTATCAGAGAAATTTAGAAAACAATCCCATTTACAATTGAATCACAAAGAATAAAATACCAGGGCAGGCTCAGTTGCATAGTCGTTAAGTTCGTGTGCTCTGCTTTGGCAGCCTGGGGTTCACAGGTTCAGATCTCAGGCATGGACCTACACACTGCTCATCAAACCATGCTGTGGTGGCATCCCACATACAAAATAGAGGAATATTGGCAAAAGATGTTAGCTCAGGGCCAATGTTCCTCATACACACACACACACACAAAGAATAAAATAGGTGCGAATAAATATAACCAAGGAGGTGAAAAAATCTGTATAGTGAAAAGTATAAGACATTCATGAAAGTAATTGACTAAGACTCAAATAAATGGAATTTCTGTGCTCATGGACTGGAAGAATTAATATTATTAAAATATCCATACTATCAAGGCAATCTACAGATTCAATGCAATCTCTATCAAAATTCCAATGACATTTTTCACAGAAATAGAAAAAACAATTCTAAAATTTATACAGAACCACAAAAGACCCTAAATAGCCAAAGTAATATTGAGAAAGAAGAACTAAATGGGAGATATCACACTTCCTGATTTTAAACAGTATTACAAAGCTACAGTAATCAAAACAGTAAGATATTGGCATAAAAACAGACACATAGGTCAGTGGAACAGAATAGAGAGCCCAGCAATAAACCCATGCACATATGGTTAATTTATGACAAAGTGGTCAAGTTTATACAATGGGGAAATGATAGTCTCTTCAATAAATGGTGTTGGGAAAACTGGACAGCCACATGCAAAAGAATGAAACTGGACCCCCATTTTACACCATACACAAAAATAGACTCAAAATGAGTTAAAGATTTGAATGTAAGACCTGAAACCATAAAAATCCTAGAAGAAAAGATAGGGGATAAGCTCCTTCACATTGGTCTTTTTTGGTTTTTGACATCAAAAACAAAGGCAACAAGAGCAAAAATAAACAAGTGGGATTACATCAAACTACAAAGCTTTTCCATAGCAAAGGAAACCATCAGCAAAATGAAAAGGTAACTTACAAAATGGGAGAAAACATTTGCAAATCATATATCTGATAAGGGATTAATATCCAAAATATATAAAGAACTTAAACAACTCAGTAGAAAAAAAAAACGATCCAGTTTAAAAAATGGAGAGAGGAAGTGAATAAGCGTTTTTCCAAAGAAGACACACAAATTGCCAACAGGTAATGAAAAGATGCTCAACATCACTAATCATTAGGGAAATGAAAATCAAAACCACAATGAGATATTACCTCACACCTATTATCAAAAAGACAAGAAACAAGTTTTGGCGAGGATGTGGAGAAAAGGGAACTCTCGTGTGCTGTTGGTGGGAATGTAAACTGATGCAGCTGCTATGGAAAACAGTATAGCGGTTCCTCAAAAAACTAAAAATAGAACTACCATATGATCTAGCAATTCTACTTCTGGGTATATATCTGAAGGCAACAAAATCACCATCTTGAAGAGATATCTACACACCTGTATTCATTGCAGCATTACTTCTGGTAGTCAAGACATGGAAACAACTTGAGTGTTCATTAATGGATGAATGGATAAAGAAAATGTGATGTGTGTATATACAATGGAATATTTTTCAGCCATAAAAAAAGAAAGAAATCCTGCCATTTGTGACAACATGGATGGACCTTGAGGGCATTATGCTAAGTGAAATGTCAGATAGAGAAAGACAAATACTTTATGATCTCACTTATATGTGGAATCTGAGAAAAATGAACTCATAGAAACAGAGAAGACATTGCTGGATGCCAGAGGTAGGGGTAGCAGGTGGGAGAAGTGGGTGAAGGTAGTCAAAAGGTGCAAACTTCCAGTGAAAAGATAAATAAGTTCTGCGGATATGATGTACAATACGGTGACTATAGTTACCAGTACTCTATTGTATATTTGAAAGTTGCTTAGAGAGCAGATCTTAAAAGTTCTCATCACAAGAAAAAAATTTGTGACTTTGTGAGGTGATGAATGTTAGCTAAACTTATTTTGGTAATCAAGTTTCAATATCTACATATATCAAATCATTATGTTGTATACCTTAACTTTATACAATATTATATGTTGACCACATCTCAGTAAAACTCAGGGGAAAAAACTCTCAAAACTTAATAATAAGAAAATAAACAAGAACCAGCCTGATGGCCTAGTGGTTAAAGTTTGGGGTGCTCCTCTTTAGGGGACCATGTGTGGTTCCTGGGCATGGAATCACACCACTTGTCTGTCAATAGCCATGCTGTGGTGGTGGCTCACATGGAAGAACTAGAAGGACTTTCAACTAGAATATACAACTATGTAATTGGGCTTTGGGGAGAAAAAAAAAAAGGGAGATGTCAGCTCATCTCCAGCTCATTCCCAGCAAGAAAAGAAAAGAAAAGAAACAACTCAATTTAAAAAGACTTGTTTGGGGCAAAAGATATGAACAGACACAGTACCGACGAATATACAGGATGTCAAATAGCATCTGAAAGGATACTCAACATCATTAGTAGGAAAATGCAAATTAAAACCACAGTGAGATATAATACACCTATTAGAATGGCTAAAATTAAAAATTCTCATCATACCAAGTGTTGGTGAGGATGTGGCACAGCTGGAATTCCCATACACTGACAATAGGAATATAAAATTATACAACCTCTTTGGAGAACAATTTGGCACTTTCGTAAAAAGTTACACAGACACCTCCCTTATGACCTAGGTGTTCCACTCCTTGGTATTTACTCAAGAAAAATGAAAGCATATGTCCCTACCAAGACCTGAATACAAATGTTCAAAGCAGCTTTATTTGTAAGAGCCCCAAAGTAGAAACAATCCAAATTCTGTTAACAGACGAATGAATTAAAATATTGTGTTACATCTGTATAATAGACTGCTACTGAGCAATTAAAAGGAGTGAACTACTGATATATACTGTAATGTGGATGAAGCTCACAAAAAGAAAAAATACAATGAAAGAAGCTGGACAAAAAAAGAAAAAGTTCATACTGTATGATTCCACTTGTATGGAATTCTAGAAACTTCAAACTAATCTATAGTGACAGCAAGGAGATCAGAGGTTGCTTGGCATGCAGGAGTGGGGCAGCCAGGAAGGAGGGATTGCCAAGGGGCATGTGGAAACTTTTGGGGGTGATGGATAAATTCACTATCTTGACAGTGGTGTTGGTTTTACAGATATATATGTATTTATGTCAAAACTTATCAAATGATGTACTTTAAATATGTTAAACCTATTCTACGTTAATTATACTGAGTAAAACTTTAAAAAAAGAGTAGGGAGAAAAAAACCATTAGGGAATAGGGCAGGAAAGGTTCTTAAATTCTCTTTAATCTTACTTGTTTTTCTCTTCCCTTGCCCTTGCAGTTGTGCTCATTTAGTTTCCTTTAGAAGACTGGGGGCTATGTTAAGGAAAATAAAAAATACGTAATAACTAAATGCTGATGAGGTTGTAGTAAAATTATTACATTCTCACCCTACACGTGGTGACATAAAATGGTATAGCATCTCTGCAAAACGAAATGACAATCATATCAAAAACCTTTTAAATATGTTTATATTCTTTGATCCACTAATTTCACTTCCAGAAATTTATACTAAGGAAATAATATTTTAAAAATGAAAGGCTCAGTGTGAAGTATTTTAAATGGCAGGGGAAAAAATATAAAATGTGTAATAGCAAGGGAATGATTAGGTCATTTTTGTTATGTCCACAAAAAGAATGCAAAACAATTATATGTAGTATCATAAGAAATGCTTATGAGGTATTATGCTCAAAATCAGAATAGGGGCTGGCCCAGCAGCATAGTGGTTAAGTTCACCCACTCTACTTTGGCAGCTGGGCTTCTCGGGTTCGGATCCGGGGTATGGGCCTACATACCCCTCATCAAGCCGTGCTGTGGCAGCATCCCATATACAAAACAGAGGAAGATTGGCACAGATGTTAGCTCAGCAACAATCTTCCTCAAGCAAAAAGAGGAAGATTGACAACAGATGTCAGCTCAGGGCTGGTCTTCCTCAACCAAAAAAAAAATCAGAATATAAAATATAACGTGATTTCTACTCTGTCAATACAATTAGTTGAAAACTATGTTTACAGATGGGAAAGGTTCTAGAGAAATGAAAATGGTTTATTTGTTAGGGTGTCAGGATTTAGAATGAATTTTCACTTATAGTTCCACTTGTATTGGTATAGTGTGGCTTCTTTAATAAAGAATAAAATAAGAAAGACAGTTAAAACAAACCAGTGAATGTGTCTTACTGTGTGGTTCCCATAGGTGCAATGCTGAGATTTTTAAGCAGATTACAAGATACAAAAATGGTTGAACATAGCCATTTACCTCCTGTCTACCAATAGTGCACTAAAATGACAGTAAAATAATGTTTTTAAAGACATAAACATATACGGACAAAGATGATGGAGGGGAGAAAATAAAATTTTGAGAGCTATAAAGCACATGAAGAAAGGAGAATCATAAGGTGGACGTTGAGAAAGCTGAGAAGCAGCGTGGTTTCCACTGCGGGAATTTTGGGGAAATCTTATACCCAGAAGAGTGTAAATTGCCAGCACCAGCTCCCAGAACATGGGCAGCAGCCAAGAGTGACAAAACTCTTCTCTGGGGAATCTGACCAGCTCGTGAGAAAACCTAAAGACAACCATACAGAGAAGATCGGGCAGCAGGTCAAACCATGTGCACAGAGCTTACGATGAACATGTCATGTTTCATTTTTATGTTATATATGAGCAGACTGTCAAGCATCATCAGTCATTTAGGAAAAACATCCAAAAAATAGGAGAACACAAAGTGAAGGAGAGAGAAGGAATCAAATAATTCAAGAAAACTTCTCCAAAGAGAAAAACATGAGTTTCCAGATTGAAAAGACGAATTGAATATCCGGCACAGTGGATGAAAATAGACTCTCAACACTACACATAATTTTGAAAATTTTAGTGCACAAAGAAAAGATTGTACAGGCATCCATAAAGAAGAAAAAGTGGCCTGTATACAAATAATCAGTTTCTCAGATGCACCAGCCTCATTTCAAACACTTAATAGCCACGTGTAGCTAATGACTACTGTACTGGACAGCACAGATTACGAATATTTCCATCACTGCAGAATGTTCTATTGGACAGCACTGCTCTAAGTATTTCTGCTCCTGACTTATAGTAAGACTTGCCTTTTATGAAATTATATTTCCCACATACTTTCCTGTCGGCCACTTTTCCTTGATTACACTTTGTTTTGTTGTAAGATGAATCCATATTTCCTTTTTAAGGTGTACATGTATCAACATCATTGTCTTTGTTTTGTTTTACAGTTGTTTTTTCAACAATGATATTTGAGACTATTACAAATCAAGATCTGCCTGTGATCAAGTGCGTTTTAATCAATCACAAGAACAATGACTCCTCAGTGGGGATATCATCATCATATCCCACGGTAAAGTAATATTAAAATTACAACTTTAGCTATTTTCTCTAGAGACCATACTGTGTAAGCTACTGAGACCTACCATGGCAATGTGGGCTTTTCTTTTTCTGTATTTAAGTATATTATGTCCTCATATCTGGTGCAGACGGGCCTTTATACCCCTTGCTACCTGGCACGCCATTCCATCAAGAGTCATGTTCTCTTTGGGTTTGGATTCAGGAAGGACACTGGTACTCAGCATGAATAAGTAACAGAGTTTCCCTTTCTCCTTCAAGAGAATCCAGCCTTCTCTCTCAAACCTGAGTCTCTAACTTCCAACTGCCTCCTGGATATAGATAAATAGATTTTCCATTTGCTCATTGAAATACACCTATGTAATTTATTTCATTTCTATTTCCCCAAACCTGCTCCTATTCTTGCAGGAATTAATTTCTATTTATGGCCCTGTCTAGTTCCCAGGCTTGAAAGCCACATCTCAGTGTCATTTTGGACTACTTCCTCTCCCTTGTCTTCATACTCGGTCAGTTACCAAGTCTTGTCAATTTCACCTTTAATAGTTCTCATGTAATCACCTTATATTCTCTAGTCTCACTGCCACTTCCCTAGTTCAAGCCCTCATTAACTAGTTCATAATCACAATAATATCATAAGTTCATCTCACATAGGGCTGCCTGACTATTCTTCCCGAGGCACAGCTACATCCTTTACTGCCTGGCTTGGAACCTACAGTGACTTCCCATTACTTAAACTGACATACAAATTGCTCCCAAATCTGCCTCTAACTCCTTCGAGTTCCAACTTGTTTTTCTTTACTCTTCTCCTTCATGCTACTCATCTAACAGAACCTAGCTATTTACTCAAATACAGGAAACTTAAATGATAGAGAACTGAAAATATTAGAAGTCTACATACAACAAAAAGTAAACATAAATTAGCCAATTCTGTGGACGTTTCCAGTTTAGGATTTGTACAAATATATAGTCATTCTGTTTTCTTTTACTAAGTATAATACATAAACACATGACACGGTGCCTTGGACCAGCGCCCCCCCCCCAAAAAAAATCAGAGATATTGAAAATATTCTCAACATTTAAAAACAGTGTGAAATAGGTTTTAATAACAATATTCTACATGAATATAAAACTTCAATTTAATACGTGATTTTTTTTTATGCCAGAAGCATGGTTGGTTTTAATTTTTTAACAGATATTGGTATCATAACACGTTGGCTTATTAATAATTAAGGCATTTTGCTTACATAGTATTTCAGTGTGGACAAAAAATTTTAGTATTATTTGCTAATATGTTTTAAACTTTTAGCATCTTTTCAATGTAAGAAAATAACTGCACGCCTTTAAGTGTTTTCTTATAAAACACAATCTTAAAAAAGTTAATGAAGATTGGCCTCGCTTCCTAGCATTGAGCCCTGCATTACTTTTTCATGTAGTATGAATTATTTTCTTATGTGATATTCAGGATTGTATTAAGACCAAGCAGTTCTTTTTTTTTTAAAGACTGGCACCTGCGCTAACAACTGTTGCCAATCTTTTTTTTTTCTGCTTTTATCCCCAAATTCCCCCAGTACATAGTTGTATATTTTAGTTGTGAGTCCTTCTAGTTGTGGCATGTGGGACACCACCTCAGCATGGCCTGATGAGCGGTGCCATGTCCGCACCCAGGATCCGAACCAGTGAACCCCTGGGCCGCCAAAGCAGAGCTCGCGAACTCAAGCACTCAGCCAGGGGGCCAACCCCAACCAGCAGTTCTTAAACAGCATGAAACAGACAACGCAAACGAATCCTAATGCTACACGTGTGAGCTGTCTTCGTAGCATGCCTTCACCTTCCTGAAGTTGAAGCTACTCCTTTTGGATATTTTCCCACTTCAGTGTAAAGTGGGTTGTTAGGTTGTCAGTAGCTTTTTAAAAAATTGGTTTTTATTTCTTCTATAGTTCACAGTTCTCCAATGAGACATCTTTCTAGAAATCCTATAGTTCAGGGCTGTTGTGAATAACGAAGCACTCTGGAGTAGACTAAACTTGTCAATGTAACTCTAATAAACAAGCAACTACATCTTTAGTTATATTACCAGTATATCCTGAACCAAAACAAGATGGTTTTACTGTTTTCACAATCCACTTAATTATTGTTTAAAATCTGAATATTTCCATCATCTGTCATTTCTATTTGAAGATTAAGATAGCGTGTGCTGGGTTTCTCCTCTGCAAAGTTACTATTTTTCCTTTGTAATTAACAAGTGTTTGGGGGGAGATGCAAATATCCTGTTTCTCCTCCAATTTTCAGCTAACTGATTTTAGCATCCATTGGCAGATCTTACCTTCAACAATCATTACTACGGTGTTTGCCTAATGGTGATTTTATTTTTCCCTGATTCCCTCTACATTTATTAATTGGAATTCTCTGTGAGGAAGAGCTATCCCTTCTCTCCATTTTATTTATTTATTCAGTTATTTATTTATATCAGTATGGACTCATAGCTATTTATTTTATTCTATGGGTTATAACCCAAAACTATCATTTTTATTTTGTTGCTCAAATTTTTCCAGCTGTGGCCATTGGGAGCTGCTTCAGGTCAGCTCCAGGGTCCTTTCAGCATGTCCCTATCTTTTTTCAAGCACTTCCTTACTTTCTGGCACTACATCATAGGTGGTTTTGTATTTTTCCTTCCTCAGCCTTGGAGTTAACCACTTATCCATGGAACACTGGTTTCTTGGAGAATAGCATTTAGAAACCAAGATCTGAGGGCTTGAGTGTGCTTGTTGCCACTGGGATGCCATTTCTTCTAAGCCGTTTCAGCAGGCAGAGCTAGGAAATGTATTCATGTTTACTAACCAACCCTTCCACTGTATTTATCTCTCTCTCTCATCTCTATATCTATCATCCATCTATCTATCTATCATCTATCATCACCATAAGTTCATGCTGATAATTCTGATTTCAATTCAGCACGAAAGTGTTCATTGTAGCTTTCTCTCTTTCCTTACTTGTGCTTCTCTCTCTGATGGTAAGAAATCTGGCTTTCAATATCTATAGTAACTCACTTATTTATTCATCTTAGTCCATAAATAAACTAGTTTCAGAATTGCTAACCCATATCCCAGTGAGAAAAAGATTTACTAACTAGAGTACAGTATTTGCATGCAATTCTTTTTATCTTTAGCCTTATAGTATCCAAAGTATTATTTTCCAAAGCTACTTAGGTTAGTTCTTTTCTTTCCCACTCCTTTCACTATGGTTAGGTTATTTATTTGTAACACAATTAAGTTCATTTGGTTTGTAGTCCATTTTGAGTTTCCCCCATATCTTAGTTTTAATTAATTAATTCTTGTTTGTTTTTTCATGAGGAAGATTAGCCCTGAGCTGACATCTGTTGCCAATCTTCCTTTTGCTTAAGGAATATTGTCACTGAGCCAAGATCTGTGCCAGTCTTCCTCTATTTTATGTGGCATGCTGCCACAGCATGGCTTGATGAGGAGTGGTAGGTGCAAACGCAGGATCTGAACTTGTGTACCCTGGGCTGCCAAAGTGGGGTGCATGAACTTAACCACTACGCCACTGGGCCGGTCCCAATTAATTATTTAGTTTTTGAGTGTGTCCTATGATTATGGTCCTAAAAGCCAAAGCTATATAAAAAGATACAGTCAAAAAAGTATCACTCCCTCCTCATCCCTGCTACCAAGTTTCCATCCTTTTCCCACTTACCTCCTATAATTAACCAGTCCCTTTAAATTTTTGATATTATTCTTGTATTTCTTGTGCAAAAATGAGCAGATTCATGTGTATTTTCTTTTTCTTTCTTTTTTTTTTTTTTGAGGAAGATTAGCCCTGAGCTAACTACTGTCAGTCCTCCTCTTTTTGCTGAGGAAGCCTGGCCCTGAGCTAACATCCGTGCCCATCTTCCTCTGCTTTACATGTGGGATGCCTACCACAGCATGGCATGCCAAGCGGTGCCATGTCCACACCCGGGATCCGAACCGGTGAACCCCAGGCCGCCAAGAAGCAGAATGTGCAACTTAACCACTGCACCACTGGGCCGGCCCTCATGTGTATTTTCTTAACCCACTTCTTTCTCACATGAAGTGTACCACAATTGAAAGTAGATACTTTTTGCACTTAACTTTCTTCACTTGACAGCATATCCAGGAAATCACTCCAAATCAGTTCATAGAGATTGTCCTCATTCTTCTTTACAGCTGCATAGTACTCCATTGTGTGGATGTACCATAGTTTGTTCAACCATTCTCCTGTGTAGGAGCCTTTAGGTGGTTTCAATATTTTGCAATTACAAATGATGCTGCAATTAATTGTTGGAGGTATAGTCCTTGAATTGGGATTCCCAGCTCCAAGGGTGAGTGCATATGTAGTTTTATCAGATGTTGCCAGATTCCCCTCAAGAAGGGTTGCACCAGTTTGTATTCGCTAGCAATGTATGCGAGTAGCTGTTTCCTCCCAGCCTCACCAACAAAGTGTGTTGTTATACTTTAAAATTTTGCCAGTTGAAAGATAAGAAGAGATATCTCAGTGTTGTTTTATGTTTTTCTAATTATAACTGAGTTTGAATATTTTCTCATATATTTGAGTGCCATTCTTGATATCTTTTTTTGTCAATTGCCTATTCATTTCTTTTTCCCATGTTTCTACAGTGTTTTGGTCCTGTGTCCCTCAATCTAAAAGAATATATATTAAGGATATTAACTCTTTGCCTGTAATATAGATTGCAAATATTTTCTTGTAGTATATTGCAAATATTTTCTGTGAATATTTTGTAATATGTGTTGCAACTATTTCCTTCTTTTTACTGTATTCTATGCCCATCTTTTAAGATTCAGCTCAATTGCTGGACTTCAGGAAAGCATCCCCATCCCCACAATCTCAGCTTGGAAATCACTTCTCCCTCCTCTGAAGTTCCAGAGCACTTAAACTCTCCTTTCAAGATAGTTTGTATCTTTTTTATGGGGCACATCATATGTCACCTTATGTTTTGGTTACTTCTTCCTACTAGACTCAAAACTCTTTAAGGACAAGATCAGTGTCTTTTCTTTCTAGTCCGTGGTATGCAGCAGATGGTCTAGCAATAACCAGATGTTGACCAAATGAACTCATCAGATGCTAACTGAATAAATGAGCAAGTAAAACCAGAAATACAGCTTATGATCAGTAGCAGAAGAGCGATCCTGCTCTTCGTCTGAAGAAACTTGTGTGCGTGTGCTATGCCACATGTCAGAGGGGGCAGGAGGTGAGGGGTTTAGCAGCAGAAGTTGCCACCACACCCTCCTCTCAATATGTTTCAATTATTTAAAGCAGGCAAGGAGTGCAGTGGTGGCAATGAGTCTATGGGGATATACGCCCAGAAAATATTTTGGTTTTTAAATTTCCTCTAACATGGATACCAATTTACTATTACGATGTAGATTCTTATCTACATACCAATAACCACAAAAACATGAATTTTATGATGACTGTCTGTATATTAGTTTGCTAGAGCTGCCATAACAAAGTGTCACAGACGGGGTGACTTAAACAACGGAAACTTGTTGTCTCGCAGTTTTGGAGGCTGGAGACCTGAAACCTAGATGTTGGCAGGGCTTGTTGCCTCTGAGGGTGTGAGGGAAGGATCTGTGCCAGGCTTTCTCCTTGGCTTGTGGAGGGCCATCTCCATGTTCACATGGTGTTCTCCCGGTGTGCGTCTTTTCCAAATTTCCCCTTCTTACAAGGGCGCCACCTATATGGGATTAGAGCCCACCCTAATGGCCTCATTTTAACTTGATTACCTATCTCCAAATAAGGCCCCATTCTGAGGTACTGGGGGGTTAGGATTTCAACATATGAATTTGGGGGGGGGGCAAAATTCAACCCATAGCAGTCTGTAAATCATTTTTGAAATGCAGCCTAATGTTATCTATCTTTTCTTTAGAGAATTATTGTTAATAGGCTTTTCAGTCAGCAGTATGTTCTCAATGGGTTATGACATGCTTGGGTGTCATGTGCAGTATATCAACATGTATATATTTAATAAAATTTCCAGCTAAGAAAAGGATGCGTTGAACCTGCACTTGCAGTAAATTCACATTGTTTCATCTACAACGTAGGTGTCAGAATCCCCGGAAGACCTGGGATGTGCCTTGCGGCCTGAGAGCACAGAGGCAGTCTACAAAGCAGCCACCGTGGAAGTGGCCACATCTGCCTCCATCACACTGCAAGTGCTGGTCAACACCCCGGGGAACATTTCCTGTCTCTGGGTCTTTAAACACAGCTCCCTGAACTGCCAGCCACACTTTGATTTACAAAACAGGTAAGGAGTGTGGGTATGTGTTTGTGTGTGTGCGTGTGTGTGCGCAACCACGGGATTTGGGGAGAAATACTTTATTGCCATAAAATGTGCATCATTTGGAGGTTTTTTTTCAAAGTTCTGTCCATGTTCATCATGAGTCTTACCTCCAGGGCAATAATGAACCAAAAATGTAGTTAGGGTATGAATACATGACATTATATATTTGTCAAAACCCATAGGATGTGCAATGCAAAAATGTAAACCGTCGACTTAAATTAATATCAATATTGGTTCATCAATTGCAACAAATACACCACACCTGTGCAAGATGTTACTAATCGGGAAAACACTGTGTGTGTGTGTGGGGGGGGGGGGAAGGGCATACATGAGAGCTCTCTGTACCTTCTGTCCAATTTTTCTATAAATCTAAAATTGCTCTAAAAAATAAAGCCTATGAATTAAAAAAATTATCTATAGATATGTAGACACAGGTGGGGCCTAAGAAAGCAGTGAGTGGCTGGCAAAATGTAAAACAAATAGTGAAAAGAAGATTTGAGATTTTTAAGATGTCTTGTTTTGTAACTGGATTTTGTCTTAAAGTTGAAAAGTTAGAAAGTTTTCATTACCTTCTAGGTAAAGTAGCAAGAAGCTCCCTGGTTAGAGTATGATTAAGAAGCTTCTTTCTGGGAACTGCCTAGGGAAAGAACATTTGGTTTTATCTATTTAGTTTCAAGTACAATGAACAGAATTGCAATAAAATGCAATAAAATTTATTAAAAAAAAATAGAATTGCCATAAAATATTTCAGTAAGAAATTGATCTGTGTGTGACAACGTGAGTCTCACAATCCAGAAAAATATCTTAGCCAAGATTTGTGGATTAACGTCCAGGCCTGTATCTAATTCTGTGCGGATTGCTGCCCTCTGCTGTGCTTGTCCTCTCGCTGAGACCACATAGGGGCAGGAAGCGAGGGGCACAGGCCATTCAAATGCCCACTTAAGGATTCTAAGGCCGCCAGTTCTCGCTAATTCCGGGGGGCGTTCTGGTGCCTCATAGCTGTAGGAGAGGCGTCGTCTTTCCAGGAACAGTGCAGTAAGTGGCATCCAGATGGCCTAAGGGGGTGCCGTGTTGCTTGACTGAGGTATGAGGGAACATCTCTGTGACTGACTTGTCCCAAGTATCTGTATTTGTTCCTTTAAGGTCAAACAAATGCGTAAGTAATTTTCAGGACAATGACTATAATTCTGAAGTTTGGTTCTAAATCTTGGAACACATTCATTTTCCTTTCCTCTTTTGAGTATTACTCACTTCTGTTTTTCAGTTACTTTTATCTTGGGTTCAAACCAAGACGCTCTTCTATTAAGAATTTTGGCTTGAAGAAATGTTCTTGTAATCTTGTTAAAATTTGGTAACACAACAGTTCTCCTTGGATTGAGACCAAAAATCAAAGTGAAAAAGTAGAGTTCTTTTCACTCCATGAGAGGTTCGCTTTTTGGCTTTAGGACAGGCGGCCCAGTTTGTGAGCCAAAGTCATCGGTCTTATGTGGATTAGTCAGCTCAGTACCAAAACATTTTTAGTGACTTTTTCACAGTAGAGAATTGCAGAAATTTACATCTGGACTCGGACTCATAGCCAGAAAGAGTGAACACCTAAGCTTTGATAACTGTCTTAGGGTTTTGTTTGACATGCCCAAGAGTTCACAGATGGTACTAGGAGAGTGAATGGTTCAGAGAAAGAAGACGCATAACCAAAATATTGCAGAAGCAAATCAAATATTAACCCTGCTGATTTACGTCTATAGGTGTGTGAGCACATGTACTCTTGAGCTCCTTTAATAGACAGTAGACCCCCTTATCCACCAGGAATACATTCCAAGACCCCCAGTGGATGCCTGAAAGCACAGAGAATACCAAACCCTATATATACTATGCTTTTTCCTATACATACATACCTATGATAAAGTTTAATTTATAAATTAGACATAGTAAGAAATTAACAGCAATAACTAATAATAAAATAGAACAATTATAACAATATACTGAAATAAAATTTACTGTAGATCTTAGCAACCTCAGCATATGATTTTTTTCTTTCCTCTCTAAGTCAAGAACTTTCACCTTTTCGATTAAAGGAAGCACTTTACGGCTTCTCTTTGGTGTATCTGAATTGTCAGCATCACTACTCTTGCACTTTGGGGCCATTATTAAGTAAAATAAGGGCGACTTGAACACAAGCACTGTGATATGGAGACGATCAATCTGGTATTGGAGAAGGCTACTAAGTGACTAACGGTGGGTAGGGTACACAGCGTGGATACACTGGACAAAGACGTAAAGGGATGATTCACACCCCAGGCAGGACGGAGCAGGATGGTGCGAGAATTCATCATGCTCCTCAGAATGATGTGCAATTTAAAACTTACAGATTGTTTACTTCTGGAATTTCCCATTGCATATATTCAGACCATGGTCAAGTGTAGGTAAGGAAAACCTCGGAGAGCAAAGTCACTTTCCGAGGATAAGGGGCGACTACTGTAATGTGCAATTGTGTTGCGTGGCCTTCTTGGTAAAACGCAGGTTCTAATTCAGTAGGTCTGGATGGGGCCTGAGATTCTGCATCTCTGTCAATGCCCAGTTGATGCTAACACTGTTGGAGAAAGACGGCACTCTGATTAGTAAGGGTCTAAAGGTCAGAAAGTGTAAATTTAAATGCAACATTACTCAGCAAACTGCGAGAGAATATTTTAAGCTTTAATGAGAATGAGTATCACCAAACAGCCATCAAAGTTGATTCTTTGCAGAGAATGCCGCTAGCCAAGTTTATCTGACCAAGTATCTCAAAAGTTAAAAATGCTAACATTGAGGCGTCTTCCTCCTTACATCTCTGTGATATGTCAGTGTAATTATTACTTCACAGGAAAATGCCTTGTGTCAGATTTTGCTCGAAGTCTTTCATCTAGAGAGAGAGAGGCACAAAGCAGACTGTTGTTTATCTCAGTGTGTCTTGCTTATACAGTAATCTGGTACAGCAAATGGGGAACTGAGGCTGGTGGCCAGGTGACTGGGCAGATATGACTGTGGAGGGAGCTTTGCGGTCGAAGGGAATGGTCCGCCCCGCTGATGGGAGCGTACCACCAAGCCTGGGCCTTTTTGGGTGGGAGGTTTTTCTCCAAGGGGCTCAGGTGGCATGAGGAGAAGGTGCTGGAATGGAGTTCCCTTGCTGTCAAGGGAGGGACGTGTTAACAGTAAGGTCAAACTCACAAGGCTCAGGCTGACTGTTGGGCACACGAGAGAAGCTCTCTGCTCCACAGAGCGGCCCTCCCTGCCCGCCAGAGATGGAATGCAGGAGCCACCAACCTGCCTTCTGAGTCAGTATGAAATTTTATGTTTTTAGTTTCACACGTTTTCCAAAATAACCAGTTCTCTTTCTTGTTTTTCAGAGGAGTTGTTTCCATGGTCATTTTGAAAATGACAGAAACCCAAGCTGGAGAATACCTACTTTTTATTCAGAGTGAAGCTGCCAATTACACAATATTGTTTACAGTGAGTATAAGAAGTAAGTGCAGTTTGCTACTAGGTGTTCACAGTATCCCAAAGGAGTGACGTGGAACCCGTGAGCTTCTTACCAGCTCTCTGGATTCGTTATTCAGGTTTCTCTCAATATGTGGTCGAATTGATTGAATTCACTTCAACTATCCATGTAACTATTCAGACTCTCTGACATGACCCAAGGACTACCAGAATGAGTGCTCTTAAAAACCCAGGACATCCTCTGTTCAGGCCCCCCCCCCCAGTTTTTTCAGTGATAGATGGCTGACAGGGAAGAAATGGAAAACAGTTTGACCTTGGAGTCAGAAGATGTGGGCTCTTGTTCTGGATCTGATACTACCATCCTGGGCAGGTCATGTAAGCTCTCTGAGCCTCAGTTTTCTTATCTGTAAGGGGCAGATAAAAATACATACCTCACAGGATTGTAAGATCTTAGCACTATCCAGTGGTGCTCTCTGAGATGATGAAAATGTCTGTGTCTGCTCTGTCTTATAAGGTAGGCGCTGGCCACATGTGGCTGTTGAACACTTAAAATGTGGCCAGTGTGACTAAGGAACCAGTTTTAATTTTATAAAATTAAAAATTAAAATAGCCACAGATAGCTAGTGGCTGCTGTATTTATGCAAATATCAGATCATCACTATGCAAACTGCAAGGAACAGATCAGATGTTCTTCCCCGGGGAGGCAGCTATGGGCGTCGCGGAATCAGCGCCTGTGTGTGCCCTCCGGCTTCTCCTGGTTTCCTCCCAGTGATGCACAAGCCTAACGACTGCACAGATTCAGTGCTGTACACCCTGAACGCTTTACCTCCTGTGACAAACAAGGACGAGAGGTTGGTGCATTCACATAGATCCTACTGCCTGTAGGGGCCCAGGCAGTGCTCCAGAAACTCCAAGTCTATGCTTTTTTACTTCTATTTTTTTGACATTTAAAAAACTAATTAAATTTAATTTTACTCAAATTTATTTTTAAATTATTTTTTATTTAATTGAGGTAACGTTGGTCTATAACACTATATAAATATATTCCATTTTCAATTAAGTTCCCTGGCTATACACTGGTCTGACTTGCTGGGCCCCCTTTGCTTGTCAGTGACTTGAAGGCAGAAAGCCTGAGGGGTGGGGGTGCATGGGGTGCAGCCCACAGGGGGATAACCACAGCTACCCTTTGCTGGGGGCATTCTGCATGTACCATCTCAGGTCCTCCCAGCAATCCTGCCTACACGTAGGTGTGAGAGGAATAGCGATGCGCACAGCTAGAGGCCAGTTTAGACAGGTCTACACTTCCTGCACCACACTGCACTGCATCTCACAGTCAAAGCTGCTAAGGAAGAGCACTTGAGGCTGTTTAGATTCCCAGAAGTGTCATCTTACTGGGTTTGGGGATGGGAAGGCAGAATCGGGTAAAGTTAAAATTTGTTCTGAAAAGCCCTTCAATTACTCTGAAACTTACAAGACCAGAGCCCTAGAAGCTCAAAATTCAAGAGGTACCTTGTGTTGCTCTTTGATTTTGGTTTCCCTGCCCCGTCCCCAGTCTGCAGCCCCGCTCTGAGGCACACGGAGTCTGTGCGCCTCGGGTTGGAAGAGAGTAAGAGATTTCTTGTTGGTTCCCTCTCTCTCTTTTTCTTTTTTGCCAAGTGTTTATAGTTGAATTTGTATAAGGTAAGTGGGCATCTGCTGTGTCTCTATGATATTTAGGGTACCTTCTTTTCACTTAAGATTTGCAATGTAAAAGGATAACGACAATCATTCAAGTAGATTATAACATGTTTTTAGCTTTCTGCTGGATGGTGGGGTTCAAAAAAATCAGGTGGAAGAAACCTGGCAACTGTCAATGTGTAAAAGAGGAAAGAGTTTAGTGAACCACAAGTTCACTATTAACCAACAGTGTGGCGTGGTTACTGAACAGGGAAATCTGAACCCTGGCAGCATTCATGAAAACATAAAGTCTAAGTGAAGGAAATTAATGGAAGATTACTATTTTCAGTTCTATATCTTTTCAGAAGAATATTGACAAAACAGAACAACCAGGATAGTGAAGAACTTGAAATTCCTTAAATTAGGAGCAGCTGAAGGAATTGGGGATGTTTAGCATAGAGAAGGAAATATTTTGAGGAAAGGAGAGGATTGATTGCAGGATAATGTAGAGGAAATTCTTCTCGCATATGAGTCAGGAAACCTGGCTGAACTAATTAAAATACCTTGGATAGTAATTATCTCCTTTGACCTCAGTTTCTGATTTTAAATATTTGAAAGATTTTCATGTGGAAGCAAAGCTACACTTGAAAAAATATTGTTCCTGAGGGTAGAATTGGGACCAGTGGTTAGAAATTACAGGGAGAGAAAGTAAAAACCACCAGAAAAGTGGGAAAAGATATTTGCAATTCACATAATCAACAAAAGACTAATAGTCATAGTAGGTAAAGAGCTTCCATAAATAAATAAGAAAAAAAAAAGCAGTAGAAAAATGAACAGAAGACATGAGTGGACATTTCACTTTCAGAGCATGAAACCTAAAAACGGTCAATAAACATATTAAATTAATAATTGAAAAATGCAAATTAAGACCACAACAAGATACCATTTATACCCACAAGATTGTTGAGA
Source organism: Equus asinus (assembly GCF_041296235.1). NCBI lineage: Eukaryota > Metazoa > Chordata > Mammalia > Perissodactyla > Equidae > Equus > Equus asinus. The sequence goes on along the minus strand of NC_091800.1, from coordinate 10,122,223 downwards.
ATTAAGAAGTCTCGGTGAGTATATAGAGCAATGGTGAATGTCTGCCTGCTGTGTAAGTGGAAATTCTTATAATCACTTTGGAAAACAGTCATTATGTGTAAAGCTGAATGTGCTCATATCGTATAAATCATCAATTCCACTGCTAGGTGTAGTATTAAAGAAACTTACATACCTTAGAAATATCTTAGAAATGTACAAAATGTTCATAGCACCATTGTTGGTAATATAAAAGCTGGAAACAACCCAAATGTCCACTGCGAGAAAATGGAATAATAAGATTGTGATAGATTCACCAATGGAATACTATATAGCAGTAAAAAATGAGTGAAGTATAGCTGCATGCAAAACCATGGATGAGTCTTAAAAACATGAGGTTGGATGAAAAAATGAAATTATGCAAGACTACATATTGAATGAGACCATATGTTGAAGCTCAAAAACAAACAAAGCAAATCAATATATTGTTTAGGTCCACACATCTCTGTGGTGAAAACATTTTTAAAAGCAGAGAAAGGGGCTGGCCTGATGGTGTAGTGGTTAGGTTTGTGCACTCCGCTTTGGTGGCCCAGGGTTTGCAGGTTCAGATCCTGGGCGCGCACCTACACACTGCTGGTCAAGCCATGCTGTGGCAGTGTCCCACCTACCAAACAGAGGAAGATTGGCACAGGTGTTTGCTCAGGGCCAATCTTCCTTGCCAAAATAAATAAATACAAGCACAGGAATGATAAGCACAAAATTCAAGATAAAAGTTACATAGAGTTGAGAGATGAGAAGAAGCACAAAAGTAGATTCCAAAGGTATTTATTAATATTCTGGTTATTAAGTTGGGTATAGGTCCATGGGTATTCCTTTTTATTCTCATGCTTCAAAATTTACACTTCATATATACTTTTGTGTATATATGTGTGTGTGTGTGTGTGTGTGTGTATAAAGAATTACATAATATTTTTAAACAAAATTTATTATAAGGAGGGAGATTGGAATTCAGTAGAGGGAAACTTTCCTTAAAAAGAAATGGTTTGTTGAAAAATGGAACAATTTACCCTGGGAGGTAGTGAACGCCTGTCCCTAGAGGGGTCCACGCAGAAGCAGGAAGAAAGTTTGTATGTTAAGCATTGTGGGGTGAGGGGCAAAGTGTGTTGGTCCCACGTGAATGGGAGGCTAAGCTAAACCTCTAAATTCTGTTCCAATTCTAAGTCGATCCTACTATATTTCTACATTTCTAGATCAGTATATTTCTGCCTAGTTCTAAATAAAATTATGGGAAGAAAGTTGGCTGTTAAACTGTATAAGTATGAGTTTTAAACTTTATATTATTTCTAGTTTTCTTTCTCTTATGCATATCGATATTTGTATTTTTACATGGCCTCACTCCGCTTACTTTAGTTGTCTGTGGATTTACGAAATACCCAAAGAAATTGGCTACAAGGATAAATGCTAAAGTTGGCACTTCAGCCAGTGTTAAATTTAATATTCTGGTGAGGAGAAGATATATTATTATATATATTTGGAGAAGAGCAGAAGACACTGCTATGGTATAAAATACTAACTTTTCTTAATGATGTAGGATTCTTTTTTTGAGGGGGCTGCTAAGACAATTATTTTTCAAATATTAAAATGTTAATAATTTATGATGCTTTAGATACACTGCTTTACACATTAAGGAGACCTTACTTTAGAAAAATGGAGAATCAGGACGCCCTGGTCTGCGTATCTGAGAGCATTCCAGAACCAATCGTGGAATGGGTGTTTTGCGATTCACAGAGTGACAGGTATGACACGTATAAATATAACTGCTATTACTTTACTTTTTTTGGTCTTTTTCTAATATAGTTGACATCAGGTTACCAAATGATAGGAATGTGGTCCCAAATTTTAGAGGAAAAAGAAAAAGAGATTACCTATAGACGCTGTATGTACAATTTAATTTATTACCATTTTAACAGGAAACTTTGGCTCCTTAAAGAGAGAGTATGGACTTCTCAGGGAGGGTAAGGGGGATGTTTTAGAAGGGCGTCTTGTGGAACTCCTCAAATGACTCACGTCACTTGACTGCAGGGTCCTCCCTGGACATTACACCACACAAAGGAAAGCCCTTTTAAGTTACAGAATTGTTGGCTCCCGGAGCATCTTGTTGAGGAACCAGAAAGGTACTGATTTTAGTGTATAATTCCCATAAGTAAGAGATTCCCTGTGAATAATTTGTCATTATTCTGTTTATTCTGGAAAAACAGTTTAATATGGTTGTTTAAAGATGTAGAATCTAGCCCAATTCGAACCCTGGTTTGCTTACTACCTGTGTGGCCTTGGGCAGGTTACTTAACCTCTCCTGCCTCATCAGAAGAATGTGGATATTAACTGCCTCCTTACAGGAGTGCTATGAGGATGAAGTGGATTACAGAATGTGAAGCACAGAGAGCAGTGCCTGGCAGATAGGAAGTGCCATATGATGTTTACTCTGTCTTTTATATGTGTCATAGCAAAGTTCTCATAAAGTAAGAATTTAGGCAGTTTGAACTAGTTAAAATTTACTAAACAACTTTTATCAAAAAATGGGACTAAATAGAAGGAGAAAAAGTAAAAAATCAGGTTACCAAGTGATATGAATTCGTGATCCCAAATTTTAGAGGAAAAAGAAAAAGAGATTACCTGTAGGTATATATGTAACATGTGCACAGAAAAAAAAGATTGGAAAGCTACACACCTAAATAATAGCAGCTTGTATCTCAGGGTGGTAGGAACATGGGCAATTTAAAATTTTAATTTTAATTTAAAAATTTTCAAAGTTCTTTTCTTGGATGTTTTTTCTATTTTCAAAAATTCCTACAATGAACCCAATTATTATTGTCTTATAATAAGGGAAAAAAATCTCAAGGAAGACACCTGAACAAAGAAAAGCATACACTCGCATAAACTGATAAAGAGGAGAAAAGTGGCTCTACTCAGACTCCCAGAGCAGAGTCTGCTTTGGGAGAGGTCCTGGTCAGGGAGCTCTCAGGAGTGTCAAGGTCCGTTTTCTGCTGAGGCGGGGCGAGGGGAGGGTGTGCGGGCAAATCCCGAGATGTGGTCGACCGCCCTCACGAGTGACAACGCGGCTGTCCTCTCTTAGCCCTGGGGACTCTGGTGACTTTTGCAACTTGAGCCTCTCCCTCTCACTGGTAGTCCTCTTCCGTGCTTCAGGATACCCACAGAGTTAAGCTGTATTAAAACCTAATCATGCCTTCCTTTTCTCTCCCCTCCTCTGTCTCCTCTGTCTTCTTTCTCAACTCTCCTTTTCTTCTCTCTCTTTAAACAACAACTAAAAAAGAGGTCACCAAACACAAAAACTTTTAAACTGTTTTATTATGTAGTTCTCTCGTGTTACTCTAATTGATTGAGATAATGAGAAACTAACTAGTTCCCTTATGAACTCTGCCAAAACCATAGATTGGGGTTTGTTCACCTTTTGACCTGCCTCTGTCTTGGCACTCTTAAACAGGCTTAAAACAGGCTCTAGAACCTGTAACTCTGTTCTTGTCCTGAGCATTCATTTGTAATTTTAAAACATGTTTAGTCAAATGACATTTGTTTTCTCATTGCAGCTGTAAAGGAGAGAGTCCAGCTGTTGTTAGAAAGGAGGAAAGCGTACTTCATGAATTATTTGGAACAGACATAAGGTGCTGTGCAAGAAATGAGCTGGGCAGGGAATGCACCAAGCTCTTCACAATAGGTAAGACCATGATATTATGTCCTTCTGTTTTCAGTGACGATCCCTTAGACACGATCTGGGACTAATCGCGACTGCTTAGGTAATCATTCAACTTCAGAAATTCCATAATTTCTTTATACCGTTTTAAATGTAATATTATGGATTCTGTAACTGATGATTTCTTCATAAAAGAGCAGGAAATCTCTAAAAGATTCTTTTATTAAAGTGGTTCGTAACATTTGAGATGACGTTAAAAGCTTTGTTCTTCAGAGTGTTCAGGATATATTTTGTGATGAGGAAAAATCGTTTTTTTTTTTCTGACTCGGGATGTGTTCATCTTCTAGATCTAAATCAAACTCCTCAGACCACACTGCCACAATTATTTCTTAAAGTAGGGGAACCCCTCTGGATAAGATGCAAAGCTGTTCATATAAACCATGGATTTGGGCTCACCTGGGAGCTGGAGCATAGAGCACTGGAGGAGGTAATATGGAGAGTCTGCATTCTGAAAATGCAGGAACAAGGAGCTAAGAGTGCAGGTTGAAATCATTAAATTCCAACTCTGTTCTGTTAAAATCTAGGGCAGCTACTTTGAGATGAGCACCTATTCCACAAACAGGACTATGATACGGATTCTGTTTGCTTTTGTGTCATCAGTGGGAAGAAACGACACTGGATATTACACTTGTTCCTCCTCGAAGCATCCCAGTAAATCAGCTTTGGTCACCATCCTAGGTAATGTGGGCTGCCCATGTGATCTTTATTCACGTTTTTAGTTGCTTTCCTGTCGAATGGGAAGTATGTACTGCAAATTCTGGTTTCAGTATAATGCTAGTATCAAGAAACTGAGAAAGAAGCTGAGTTAGAATAGCTTTTCAAATAGCGGCTGCCCGCTCCTTCCTTTTCCAGTTAAACCGTGCCCCCTGGAATGCCACTGTCTTTACACTGACCACATTGTAATGTGACCATCTGTTCGTGCATTTTTGTCTTTCCATAGACTGTAAGTTTCCCAAGGACGAGGATAACCCTTTCTATCCTTGTAGTCCCAGAAGCCAGCAGAGAGCCTGACACAAAATAGGCTCTTAATAAATACTTGTTCTAGAACTAACTGAGAGGGGGCAGTGAGCAATGATCGAGAGAAACAGACAAGCACTTGCATGCATTGGAATTTGGGTGGACCACGAAGGATCTGAAAATAACCAGGCTTTAATAATCTCAGATTAGGTGGTAGCCTTCAGCCATAATGAAAAGGCTAAATGAAATGATTCTGAAATGAAATGAAGTGATTCTCTTATCAAACTAATAAGGAAGTGGACTATAAGGAAGTCCTGAATATTGCTGGCTAGATTATTCTTTTATTTGTGCCCTGGATGGTTTTATGTTGGATGTGTCACAAGAGGTGTTCTGGCTGAGAACAGGGGCTTCCAGACTCTGTCACTGGACCCCTACTGCGTTCATGGTTGGCCAGGCGGGGGGAGCCCTTCAGTCTCTTGAAATTGTTTGCAAAGTTGGTAGGTTTATTTATACATTTCTTTGGAGGACAGTCAATTATTTACATCCATTTCCTAGCGGAAGCTTGACTCCAGAAGGTGATGAGCTCAGGCTCATGGCTGGGGGCAGGACTCCTGTATTCCTTGTTGGACTATCGGATCCGACCTGCGGCATGCCCACATCTGAGTTTTCTTGTGATAAACTGATGAATAAAAGTTTATTTATCTTCTCAATATATTTCCATATGAATCTCATTATATAATTTATAAGTGCTTTTTTCTTTTTTTTTTTTTACAGAAAAAGGATTTATAAATGCTTCCAAATCAAGTGAAAATTATGAAATTGACCAGTATGAAGAGTTTTGCTTTTCTGTCAGGTTTAAAGCATACCCACAAATCAGATGTACGTGGACCTTCTCTCAAAAATCATTTCCTTGTGAGCAAACTGGCCTCGACGACGGGTACAGGTGAGACAGCAAAGAGCCCTGGGCCTCACCAGCATACATAGCACGACTCTTCCCGTTGCGCTCGAGAAGAGCAGTTTTGTATTATGGGTTTACATATTATTGAGTTGACATTGAAGATGAGGAGACAAACAGCAGATGTGAGGACACAGTGACAGTGTTATAATCAGTTCAGATAGTGTAACCCACTGCACGAAAAAACAGAAAGAATTGTGTTAGTTTGAGTTTGGTTCTGTGGCGTTTTCTGAGTCACCACCCTGTTCCTTCCTGATTGAGGGGACGTGCATAGCACGCCGAGTCTCCTTGAGCACATTGCAGATGACTGAGGAAGTAAAACCCCTTAAGACAGGAAAACATTATCTATAGGTGTGTTGACTTAAATTTTCAAAAAGTAGATACAGAAATAGCCCAATAATAAGTGCTGAAGGAAACTTTCATTTTCCTGGTGATTTGTACAACTGTCCTCAAGGTTCTCTTATGGGAGAAATTCTGCATTCCCTTCAAAGTGTACTGGAAAACAAAAAACGACTTTTTTCTTGTATTTTCTATGGCTATGACGCCTCTTATCTCTTCAAACTAATCCTATGTAACAAAGTTTCAGCCTAGACCATGAGGGACTCGGAGGTACTTGTCATCTCTCAAGCAAGTCAACAGTCTAGAATAAATCATTGTTTCTCAACACGTGGTTCATAAACCAACTATATAGGCATCATCTAGGCAAATTTCAGACATGCTGAACCAAAATTGAGGCAAAATGCCCAGATTTTGCATTTTTCATGAGAAAATGCCTATCACAGGTCTATATCTGTGCTGTGCAATGCTGTAGCTACCTGCCATATATGGCTACTGAGAACTTGAAAGGTGGCTGGTCCAAATTGAGATGTGCTGTAAATGTAAAATACACACTAGATTTTGAAGAATTACATGGAAAAAAAAAGGTAAAATATATCATTAATAATTTTTATATTGATTATATGTTAAAATGATAGTATTTTGGATATATTGAGTTAAAGCCTATTACTACTTCTTGCTTCTTTTTACTTTTCTTATGTAGCTAGCTGGAAATTTAATTTTGCATTATATTTCTATTGGATAGCACTGTCTAGGTGAAGAATAAGAGTTAAACTTTTTTCACTTTGATTCTTTTCAGTGTTTGTTTCATGATTAATGCAGCCTCCTTCATACCCGAAAGTGATTTGTAACTGATCCTCGTTTGCATTTTAAAAGACTGTTGTAGCGCAGTTTGCAAGGAACCTTCTTTCCTCTTCCACCCAAACCTCCTAATGTTGGAAGCATTCATTTTTCAGGTCATTAAGAATGCAGCCTTTGGTCTGTGAGCTGACTGTGAGTGATACACACTCCGCTAACTCAGGGTTTGTCAACAGCAGCACTATTGACATCTTGGGCTGGATAATTCTTTGTTCTGGGGGCTCTCCTACGCATTGTAGGATGTTTAGCAGCATCCCTGGCCTCCACCCACTGGAGGTCAGTAGCACCACCACCCCCATTGTGACAACCAAAAATATCTCCAGACACTGCCAAACGTCCCCTGGTGAGGAAAAATTGCCTATGGTTGAGAACCACTGCCTTAGAGGGATCACTCCATTGTCATAAGCCCTTATTCTGAACCATCAACCTTTTGAAAGCAGATGTCCAGGGAGTCAGCCCTGTCTGCCTGGTTGAACTGACTACCACAGGCCTGTGTTGAGAAGGATCCCCTCCCTTCTTTGTATTGTGACCCAGTGTCAGAGAAGCTCCTAACACTATGGGATTCTCTTTTGAAGCTGATTCAAAGAGATAGAGGATCAGTTCAATTTAGTTCAACAGATATTTCTTTAATGTCTTCTTGATCAGTTTGATACTGTGAGGGGCTATAACAGTGAATAAGGTAATATCTCCTACCCCAAGCCCCCCTAATTTACACAGGCACGTTTAAGTGCCGGAGGCCACTCGGGAGATCATTACTACAGTGCTGATGACATCTGGCACAACTTCTTGACATTAGATCTTACAGAATTACTGATTAGAGGACCATGTCTCTGATATATGGGTCATGGGCCAATCTAGTGGGCTAGTTAATTTGGTTTCATTCCATGGCCACAATCTGCACCCCTGACCCCAGGTAGTTATCCTATAGACGTAGCCAAATGAATAAATCAGGGAAGGTCCTGATTCCTGTAGTGTTTTGTACCTCTGTCATCTGTAATTACCTGGTAATGTAGTTAACCTCTTTCTGTGTTGAATCTCACCAGTGAGTTTGCAAGCGCTATAAGGATAGGCTCTCCGTCATTTCTCTGTTTTTGTACAATGCCTCGTTCAGTCAACAGGTGTTAATAAATGAATGAATTCATCATCACCCCTCGAAAGCAACTCAAAGTGCATAGCCTGGGCCTGAGATGAGTCAATGGTATCTTCTTTGCACTGCAAGGACCACACACGAGGCACTTACCGCAACATCCAACACCCAGTGTTGATTTTTTTAAAAAAGTTCTTGGAGAACTACAATGTTTGTTGGTAACAATGCTACACCAGTTGTGATGAGCCACTTGATATACAGTGCAAAGGGAAGATGGAGTCTCCTTCTTCATGAAAAAAGCCTCAAAATATTGAACAAAAAATGAACAATGAAAAATTTGAGCACACCTCTGGATGCTCTAAATGTCTTTTGCTCTCCACAGGAGGCTCTGTTGAGATGAGGGGACAGATTAAATTATAATCTGAGTTCTTTTCAACTTTTTATTATAAAAAGTTTCAAACTTACTAATTATCTGAAGGACTGCGACAGTGAGCATCCTTTACCCACCACCTAGACTCAATAATTTAACCGAACTGAATTTGTTTTGTGAAGTACAGTATTTTTTTTAAAAGATTGGCACCTGAGCTAACAACTGTTGCCAATCTTCTTTTTCTTTCTGCTTTTTTTTTCCCCAAATCCCCCCAGTACATAGTTGTATATATTTTTTTTAGTTGTGGGTCCTTCTAGTTGTGGCATGTGAAGTACAGTATTTTAATCATGTTGCCAGAGATGACTTTATAAGTGTGACATGAGTTTTTTACGTATAACTGAAAGGTCTGTGTTATAACACTACTCCTGAAAAAGCTTTAGTGCGGTCATGATGTGTGTGCCAGAAGTCTTTCAGCTTCCCCACCTTCTCAGCTTCATTTCTCCAATTTACTTCCTCAAATATTACACCAAAGTTTATTAGGGCTTGCCTTTATGTGTTTGCATTTTATTAAATTATAACTTTCCAGCAGTCCTGATATCCTGGTCTTGAGAAAAGGTTCTAGGATATTTCATCTGTTAGTTTCCGTAATTTCCCATCTCTATAGACTTAATTATAAACACCAAATCTACCTTAGCTTTTCCCAGTTTCATGGTAAAAGACAAAAAAAAAACAACTTATGAAAATGTTATAATTATTAGCAATTTCTTCTGAAAGACTCTCCTTAGGCTTGCCCAATCCTTGTGTTTTCCTTTTCCCTGAAATATTTAATTTCCCAAATCTGTGAGTCTAAGTTCTGCTCATAGGGGTATTAACTGAGCACTTTCTGGTAAGCGGCAGTGTGGTGGTCATCTGGGCTCTGGGTGGTGAGGCGGGTCCTTCTCAGGGACAGACAAACAGAAATGCAGGCTGTCAGATCAATGAAGCGTATTGAGCCTCTCTGGGAGGATGGGTTTTTTTTTCTGAAGGAGATGAGCCTGGAGCGTCCATATACAGAAAGGAGGGAAAAGATGTTTGGATAGAGTGAAGTACCTGGAGCCCCCAGCCACATCCGGCCCCCCTCAGTTGTAAGGTATTAACCACATCGTATGAGGCCACTCACTGAGAATCAGAGAAACTTCTTTGAGCTCTTACCATGTGCCAGACAAAGTGCAAAGTCCTTTATATGGATTACCTCAGTTACTCCTCAGAATCCCCTTTTGTGAAATATGGAAACAGGCTGTTACTTGCCCAATCACTTCGGACAAGGTCAATTCCCTTCATTCACTCCTGTTTTCTGAAATTGCCTTAAAAAAAAAAGAAATAACACCCATAATTCCACCTCTAGAGGTTATGTTTCAGATTTTTTCTATGTAACCACCATGATAGAAACATATAAATATAGATTTTTTTACAAACAAGAAACGCACTATGCCATTTGTAACCTGATTTTTCATTTAAAAATGTCATTTCTGTCTATGTTAATAAGTATAGTATTATATCTTACATTATTTACATTATCATTTTAGTGGCTGTATAGTATTCCACTTTTTAGAAAACTGTATTTCACCTAGCTCCTATTGATAGGCATTTACTTTAGCTTTTTTCCTTTGCATCTTTCTTTTTTATTTGAAAGTGATTTTCCCACTTACTGTATACTCCAGAGTAAAGCTTCTAAATGTCTTTTTTCAAAATGTTTACCAGACTTACTAAGCCTCATAGTAGTGATAATCTAACACATAGATTGTGTTTACTACATGCTAGGCACTATTATAGACACTTTTACAAAATTGCTTTAATAAAAACTTAACACCGAGTTCTCCTCCAACAACCATATGAGGTAGATACTATTACTATCTTCATTTTACAGATAAGGAAACTGAGGTACAGAGAGCTTTAATGACTTGCCCAAGGTCACACCACTGAGCAATGGCAGAGTTGGGATTCCAGCAAAAACAGTTGGCTGCAAAGCCTGTGTTTTTAACCACACTGTTGTACTGCCCCTTGACACCCACTCATTTCAGAAGTGTGAGATTCTCAAACACAGTGTATGAAGAAACAAAATACAAGCATGCTGTTCGGTTATTTAAAAATAAAAGTGTGCCTCCTGAGGAGAGTGCCACACTTTGCTATTGAGTTTCTAATGGTCACCCTCCCCCAGGCTTGTCAGCTCCCCTGGAATAAAAGAAAAATGAGCATGGTTTTATATAGAGTAATATAAAATCATCAGCATCTCTCTCCCGCCCCCCGACTATCTTTATCTCATTCAGGGCAGAAATTTGAACAGATCAGATTCAGCTTGAGCCGGGCTGTGTTCCTCTCTGCCCCATCGAAACTGCAGGCTGAGGGAGATAGGATGGCCGGCTTCCCCAGGGGGTGACTGTCGGTCCTGCCTAGAGCACCTCAGTCTAGTCAGCTCTGCTCTCCAGCTTCAGGAGCTCTCAGCATCCCCAGGACATGCTTGATTACTCTCTGCATTCTGATTTGACTTTGATGATCCCTTGCTCTTTGAATAAAGCATTCTTTACTTATGGTGTAAAATTACTCCCCGAGCCACTGGAAGGAGCCTGCCCTTTCCCACCTCCTCCCATCCAGGCACTAAATGGACAATAAAAATGACCTGCATTTTGATTATACAGAGGAGAAAACTCTTTTCAGAGTTGTAATGAGAATACATCTTCTTTGTCACCAAGATGTTATTTCACTGTAAACTCCAATTTCCTGATGTCTTGTCTCATGCCAGCTTGCCCTTTTTAGAAAAACCCTAGGGGAAAGAGGAAGCTTTGAATCTCCCAGTCACCTAATTGGTTAGTCCCCTTGGAATTTCCAGAGGCCTTTCAGCGATGCAGTTGCTATTTGCTAGGGGTGACTGTCACAAACAAGGGGACGACCTGTTTAAAATGACCTGGATATTCACTTATGTGTTCAGTCTACTTATGTGACCCATCTCCCATCTGGAAGACTGAGAACATTTCAGATGCCATCCTGTCTAAACCCTGGCAGATCCTACTCCATTAAGGCAGCACACAAAACTTAGGAGGGAAAAAGTTTACAAAACATTTTGCTTTGGTGCCTAAGAGTCAGTAGTTGTACTGGGAATTTCTTTTTTCTATCAAATTGATAGGTGCTTTTGGCATGGTCCTTGGCTAGCCACACTGGCTTCTTTTCTATCTCCTCTCTTCTTCCTTTTCAGGGTCTTTGCTATTGTCCTGTGAGAATTACATTTTCCCTTTTAGAAGCTCACATCTTTCTCTTCTTGGACCACTTAAATGCTGCCTTCCTAAACTCTGGAAATCGCACGTAGCTGTATTTACTTTTCTTCCTAGGTTATAATTTGGCTTTCCCCAATCTTTGCATCACTTCCGCTTAACCAACCATTTCCTTCTTGTTGTCCAGAAGTAGGTCAGGATAAGAAATTCCTCTTTTTACTTCTTCAGACTTCTTGTTAATGAAGCAAACATAAAGCTTGTTAAATGCTCTCTTGATAGGTCAGAGAAATAAATTCTCACGTCACTTTACATACTCAGAATTGCCTTTTAGCTTCAGAGTTAAGGGCAAAGAACGTTGGTGTCAGATAAACATGGGCTCAAAAGTTGTTCTGTCAGTTGCTAGGTGTGTGTTTTGAATCTTAGGGATCAATTGGGATTCTATTCTCTCCCTCATCTTCCATATCCAATCCAGCACCTGCTGTTTCATTTTTCCTGGTGCTTCTTGGGTTTGCTCTCTCCTCTCCTTTCCCATTTTCCCTACCTTAGACAACGCTTGTCTTTTCACGCTCTGAACTCTCAAGTCTGAACATTTACTTCTCCTCTCATAGGACTTCCCACATTATACTGTAAATGTTACTTACTTGCCTGCCTTCACGACCAAACTGTAAATTCTGTGAGAACAGAAATCTAATTTTCCTAACTCACTGTTGTATTCCTGATTCCTCCACAAATAGGCTCTACCATTGACAGCCGAATGAGTGAATGAAATGAATGAATGAATGAATGAATTCCTGGGTTACTACAATAACTGCCTCCAGGCTTTTCTCCAATAAACTTTTCCTGCTGCCATCACTCTAAACTAGAATACTGTTCATGGTATTCTCTCCTGCTCAGGAACCCACAGCCTCTTGTTTCTGCTTTCTCCTTCAGGCCTAAATAATTAGGCCCCTGATCAGTGGGCCCACCCTACGTATTGAGCCCTCTGTTCTACTACACCCCATAGGCACGCTGCTCCAGGCAAGAGGCTTCTCCATTCCTCTCCTTTGTGAGCTTAGGAATTCCTGCCTGTGTCTTAAGTCACGCTGTTGCCTCCTCCTTGGCTATCTTTTCTTTTGCCTTCTCATTAAAACCAACTCATCCTGCAAAGACCTCACTCAAGTCCTGCTTCTATGAAGCCCTCTGAACTTTTCCCACTTACCCTGGCCCCTGCCTTCTTTCATCTTCTATTGGCCTTCAGTTTAATACTTTCACTATTCTACTTATGTAGGTTTTGTCCCCTGACCTGGATTATATCTCTGAGGGCAGCAGCCACATATTATAGGTGTTTTGCATCCTACGTAGCTCCTAGTTTAAGGCTGGCTTCCACTCCAGGTCCTCCTGTTTACATTTCTACCCTGCCCATATATAGTCTTTTGTTTTTTGGGTTTTTTTTTTCTTTAAGTAGGTTATACAGAGATGGCCTAATTAAATATTTTCAGAACACACCTTAGATTTTCTTATTCTTATTCCAAGGAATTTTTTTTTCTATTTCTTCAATACATGAGGGTGTATTCCACAGCTCCTTGCTCCCCTACCTCTCCTACACTATCCAACATCCCACTACAATATCCAGCATCCCATATACTTGGTAGGCACGGTGGATAATCCCCAATATCAAGTTATTCATGTCAAAATGTATTGAGTGGCTGATGACCACTCCAAGTAACTACTAGAGCATGCTGAGACCACCCAAATATTTCTGTACAAATTCAGTGGATTTGAACCCTCGTCATTGGTAATTGCAGTGTAAGTCAAGGGTGGTCATAGGTCCTGCCTCGGACCAGCGTCAGAGAGCCCTCCTTTCAGGAAGCAGGGGAGTTATGGGCTCCTCCACCTACAGAGGTTCTTCTGTGGTTCTGGGAAGTCAGACTAATCCAGAATGTATAGAACAGTAGGGACAGGAAACTTCGAGGAGCCCCAGACTAGATCAGTGCTTCTCAACCTTTAATGTGCGTGTGAATTACATGGAGATCATCTTAAATGCTGACTCTGAGTCAGTAGGTTTGGGGTGGGGCCTGAGCTTTTGTGTTTCTAACAAGCTCGCAGAGAATGCCATTGCTGATGCTGCCTGTCCGTGGACCACACTTTGAGTAGCAAGGGCCTAGCATACAGACGCCTCTTGTCCCTTGAACATTAGGGAGTGAATGTCTCAAGGAAGACTCCTCCCACACACACTGTCATTCATTTCAGCGTCTCCTCTAAGAATCTTGCTAAGCCTATCTTTAATTCTTTTTCAAACAGCATATCTAAGTTTTGCAACCACAAACACCAGCCAGGAGAATATGTATTCCATGCAGAAAATGATGACGCCCAGTTCACAAAAATGTTCACACTGAATATAAGAAGTAAGTTAAATTGTCAAGAAGTTTAATTTTATTCTCATAACTACTTAATTATTTATTAACTATGACCAGAAAGAGCTAAGTAATGGCTTAGAAGGAATGCTATAAAACTGTTTTTATATGCTGAAGTGTTATGAGATTTTACTTTCATGTCTATTGGCTTTGTTTATATATATATTTTTCTGTGTTCATCCTTTGAGGCTAAGAATTCCATGTCCTCTCTGAATATGCTTTAGCATTGTGATTTTTTTTTTTAACTTTAGTATTTTGAAGGATTGTGTTAAGGAAAGGCTGAAAATCATAGTACCTGCCACTTATTTGTCTTAATAATTTTTGTTTCTGTGGTGTATAAAAAGATGAGTGCACACTTCATTGGACTTTTTGCAGGTACTTCTTGAGCTAAGAATAATTTTGGGGTGTGCAGGTACATAGAGACCCACACCACAGCTCTCTAAAGGAGAAGGCTAGCAGTGGGACAGTGGAGTTGCACAGATAGGTGGCAGGGCAGCTGTTACAGAAGTTTACAACACAGGCGGGAAAGAGGGAAAAACCAGAGATCTTGAGTCATCCTGCATGAGACCCTCCCAGAAGCACAAACTGGTTACAGTGAATGGCAGCCTATATGAAGCCAGCTTGGAAACCATTTCTGGAAAGTACCATACAACATGAGCTTATTTTTCACATTGTTCTCTTCAGGGAAACCTCAAGTGCTAGCCGAGGCGTCAGCAAGTCAGGCTTCTTGCTCCTCCGATGGATACCCATTACCATCGTGGACCTGGAAGAAGTGCTCAGACAAGTCTCTGAAGTAATAAGGGTGTTGGTGTCTTTTGTATTGGAAGAGCACAAAACTCACACTGTGGCGTATTGACTCTTTCCCATGACGCCAGTTTAAGGAGAAATGATGAAATATTTAAAATGCTTCCCTCTGAGTCAACCATAATTCTAAATGGTCATAGATTGTTTCTGATAACTTGTAATAGATTAGGGTCTTTAAGAGTTCACTAGAGAAACCCTAACTTCCCATCTGATGACAGCCCCACCTATCTAACCTCTCTGTCTGCCATTTCCTTTCAGCTGCACAGAAGAAATCACAGAAGGAATTTGGAATAAAAAGGCTAACAGAAAAGTGTTTGGAAAGTGGGTCTCGAGCAGTACTCTCAACATGAGTGAGGCCATAAAAGGGTTCCTGGTGAAGTGCTGTGCATACAATTCCCTTGGCACATCTTGTGAAACAATCCTTTTAAACTCACCAGGTATACAGCAATTGCTGTTGCAATGCACCCCCTTCAGGAATTCCCCACTAGCTGTTAGTCCCTGCCGTTGGCTTTTGTTTGGGGAATTTTACAAGGGTGTATAGGTTCAGTGTGTGAGACAAGAAGGCTTTTTGAGTCAGGCAAGAATCCCCACTGAATCTATACTGTTTTGGAGTTCAGGAGCAGAGTGACTTCTATTTAGGTTCTTATGACTCACGGGTTTGAGCGACGTAGGTAGAACCCTAAACTCGCAGTGCAGTGAATACCTACTGTAACATCCAACTCTAGAGAAACAGATTTAGTAAATCTGGAGTCTCTGTCATTTCCCCTTTTGCTTAATCTCCTTATTTGCCTTTAGCCTGCTGTTTTATAATTTGTAGTTTGTTTCTTAGAGCCGTCCTAAGTTAAACAATTCTGAAACCTGGCCACTTACACTAATAGTTTAGAATCACCAGCATCCCAAAATAAACTTCTCCACATTCATATATCTTCACAGGGGAAACAGAACCTTCTTTATCTAATTTGTGCGTCCTGTGGGTTTAAATAGATGTAATTCTTATAACCCTAGTAAATTATTTTTAAAAATGGTTTTGGAATCACTCAAAATTTTCTAGGAAGGAAACTTGTCCTTTATGTGAACATTGCCTGATTTTCTGTGGGGAGTAGCGTATTTGTAGAGTGCTTGTAAGGGCTGCAAATAATGGTTACTCAAACAGGATGTGAGGTAATTGAATATAATATCAGCCAGGAATTCTAACTCATCGCTCAGTGACTCTCTTTCCTTGCAGGCACCTTCCCTTTCATCCAGGACAACATCTTCTATGCAACAATTGGGATTTGTCTTCCCTTCATTGCCATTTTAACCATGCTGATTTGTCACAAGTACAAAAAGGTAAAAACAAAGATAACAATTCACCGTCGTTTCCTAATTCTGAAGAACTACCTGTTGCTAATTGACATTATTTCATCTCTGAAGCAATTTAGGTATGAAAGCCAGCTGCAAATGGTACAGGTGACTGGTTCTTTGGATAATGAGTACTTCTACATTGATTTCAGAGAATATGAATATGATCTCAAATGGGAGTTTCCAAGAGAAAATTTAGAATTTGGTAAGAACGGAATGTTCTAAATGTTTCTGTAGCATTTCCATTCTGTTGGAAAATCTTTGACATGCACTCACTCACCATTTCTCTTGCAGGGAAGGTGCTAGGATCGGGTGCTTTTGGAAAAGTGATGAATGCAACAGCTTATGGAATTAGTAAAACAGGGGTGTCAATCCAGGTTGCAGTCAAAATGCTGAAAGGTACAGTAAAGTGGAACGATAGCCACAAAGAGGCACAAAGATGGGAGGCGCAGTCTCCCACCTCCCCCCTTCTCTTTTCCATCATTTTTGTGCTCACTGCTTGCTGTGTTTCAAGGCTAAAAAGGGAGTGAGTTGGGGTTAGTGTCAACCAAATTATGAATACAAAATACAAGTCATGAATACAAAACACTTCTTCTTCCTCTTCTCTTTTTGTTTAGTTTTTTTTTTGGCTTCAGTATTTGGGGATACTGTTGCTACAGGTAGATGTTGTTTCTTACATTTTGATACAGACTCTGGGTAGAAGAGCAAATTGGAGCCCTCTGTATCACTTCCCACTCATTGCTCCATCTACTTCCCTCTGGCATCCCCTGCCATCCCTTCCCCTAGCATCACTCACTGAGCAAGAACACCTCCAGCTCTTGGAAGTCACTGATCACCAACAAACTAACTCTAACAGGCGTTTCTCAGTCCTCATGTTACTTGAATTTTCACCGTAAATTAGCATGATTGACTATTCTCTCCATCTTTAAATGCTTTCTTCTGTTGGTTTCCATGTTACCATATTCTCCTGGTTTTCCTCCTATCTCTCTGCCTGCTTCACAGTCGTCTGCTGGTTTGTCATCTTCAACCCAGCTATTTATGTGGAGTTCCTAAAGGCTTGCTCCTGGGCCTCCTTCCATTTTTACTCCACATGTTCATCATAGGTTATCCCAACCACACCTGTGACTTCACCCTATGTACCACTGGTTCTCATGATTGTGTCTCCCTTCTGAGCTTCAGGTTCCTATGTCCAAATGCTTGGATATCTCAAAAGTCCCTTTAATTCAGTTTATCCAGATTAACTCCTCCAACCTGGACCCTCCTTCAATGCTCCCTCTCTCAGTGATTGGTTACGAGTGCCAAAGACTAAAAAAGCCACATTCTACACAATCGGGCAAACCAGAAACCTTGGACTCGTCCTTGAAGCCGTCCTCATTTTAACACGCCGTAAGCTGTTCCTGTGAGGTTTCCTGCTTATTGTCTCTTGAGTTCATCCTCTTCTCTCTTTTCTCTATTACTACCACCCTAGTCCACGTCCATCTCTTCCTAATGGCTGCAATAACCTTTGGATTCTCTATACTGGAGCATAAGTGATGGTTATGGAAATGCAAAGCAGAGCATATCATTTTCCTGCTTAGCATTTCCAGTTGCTTTCAATTACTCTTGAAATAGTCTACACAGCCCTGCATGATTGAGCTGCTGCTCACGTCTCCACCTTGCACTCTCTACACAGCAGCACACTGGCCTCCTTTCAGTTCCTCCAGAGCAGCATGCTCCCTCCCATCTCAGGGCCTTTGCACAGGCTGATCCTTCTGCTTACCCTTCCCCTTTCACGTAGTCATCTCCCACTCCTTCAGATCTCAGCTTAAATATCACTTCCTCAGGGAAGCCTTCTCTCACACCACAGACCAGATCAAGTTCCCTGCTATACGCAATCCTTAGCTGTCTGTGGGCTTTTTTTCCACAGAATTTATCACAATTGTAATTACATATTTGTTTAATTATTCAATTAATGTCTTATCTGCCACATTCGTTTGTAAGCCTCATGAGGGCTGCGTCTGTATCTGTTTTGTGCTACTCTCTTTCTTCTTGGTCTTTGCCCACCCTGTTTCTTCAGTATGGAATGTTCTTCTTCTCCCTCTCTCCTCACTGTGAATTCACCTGGTTAACTCCTATTTTGCCTCAGGTCTCAGCATAGACATTTGGTGTGCCCTTCCTCACCCCTCCTGAGGCTAGGTTAGGTGGTCCTCTTGTGTGACCCCACAGCACCCCTACATTCATTTGCCATGTTGCATTTATCACACTATATTGTAATTGTTTATTTACATGTCTCCTTTTCCAGGAGACTCTAAACTCCAGGAAGACAGGGGTTGTGTCTTGTCTATCATTCATTCCCCCAATGCTTGGCACTTTGGCTCATACACAGTAGTCACTCAAGAAATGAATGAATGAATGAGTGAATGAATGAAAGTCAGATAATGGTATATGAAAGTGATTTGAAAAAATTAAGCATGCCATAAAAATGTATTATTTTGGTCATGAGGAACAAGACATGGACAAGTGAAAGCCACGAATCCCTATGAAACATGAAGCAGCAGAAGACATGAAGTGCTAGTGGATCACGGGGCACACAGTGAAGGATCTCACTCCCAAGCTAAGATGTTGGAAATAAGGGTACACCTGAGAGCTCACTCAAGTCAGTGTCTTCCAGGACAAAATAATGAGACCTGGAAATATCTAATCAATTCTTCATTGAATGTAAGGAAAAGTTTCCATGTCTGCAAGAAAGAATATTTAACAGAGGGCTGGGTGCCTGGAGCCTGGAGCCTGGAGCCTGGAGCCTGGAGAGGGAAGTCCAAAGCCCCTGTGCTTGCCTCTAGGGCTCCAGCACCCACCTGGGCAGGGGTGCCCTGACCAACTGGAACATCAGCCTCAATGACACGAGACCTTTGAGTTCATCGATTACGACCCTCATGCTATGCTTCTAAGCAAGATTATGAATACATTTTGCCAAGCTATCTAGACTTCTCTCTGGGGAGAGAATGCATTGGCCAATGGATACATTCTAGCCTACTCATCAATTATGTTTCTCATTATCAATTAATGAGTCTCTTGAGAACTTGGTTACTGGAAATTGGTCCTTTTTGACCTCCCCACCACTGGATCCGCTGACAAATTTAAGATTGTAGACATGAGGGCCACAGACTGGAGCCACCCATCCTCCCTGACATTCCTATCTTGTCTCTCTATGACTTCAGTAAATGCAAGAGTCAAAAAAAAAAAGAGTATGTTTCTCCCTTCAGCATATGTATTAACTTCTACTGTGGAGGAAAATCATGTATTATTATTGTTTTGTTTTGTTTTATTTTGGTTTTTGAGGGTCAATTATAAGGGTTTTTATTCGGTAGGTAGGGGAACATCCAGTAGAAAGGCACGTTATTAGATTCAACTTTCATACTACAGTCTTTGAAATTCTGTCTTAAAACACAAGATATTATTATTATTCAAAATTCAGGTATTATTTTTATGTATTTTTAAAATTTTTATGCAAATCCGCTCTGAACTGAGGAAAGTTTTAACTTATTAAATAATCTAAAATACTGATTTTACTTTAATTTTACATTTTTTCTGCTCTTCCATTGACAGAAAAAGCAGACAGTTCTGAAAGAGAGGCTCTCATGTCTGAACTCAAAATGATGACTCACCTGGGAAACCATGAGAATATTGTGAATCTGCTGGGGGCGTGCACGCTGTCAGGTAATCAATTCCCACTGAAAACACCTGATGAAATATATGTTAGCCTGAAGACAAAGAGGACATTTGTTCTCATTTTCTTCGTCTTTTCTCCATCTCAATGTGGGCCCTCAAGCCCAAGTAGAATTAGACACTGAACGCTCTATAATCAGGTGGGTCAGTGTAGAGAATGCCTCTCTTCGCTGGGATATTCCACATAGTCCTAACCTACTGACCAACAGTAACAACTCCGAAAGCACATTTTGTGGTTTCTCACTCTACCTACTTAGATGGAGCTTCTCCCCCAGCTGTGGAGCTGGCACATGCAGTGGTAAGAATGGCTGCAAAGCTTGGTCACTGCCCCAATTGGGCTACTTCAAATAAGGCACAACCAGGGGAGGATTTCAAACTTTGTTTTCCCAGAATTCAATCGACCGTGTGCTCTGATTCTCTCACTTCTGCCTAGAAATACCTGAATGATGTGCCCAAGGGTCATTCTTTCTGTGACAACCAGACTGGGACTAAAAGAAGAGAAAATGGATCTAAGAGGAAATTGGGGATATATTTCTCCCTCCTCAGCCAAGCAACAAATCAGCATATAATTACCAAGAGCTCACAATGTAGCTGACCTTTCGTTACTTGTTGCAAACATGAGAATCCAGATGGCCAGCGTTATTGGTGAGGCCACATGGATAACAAGAGCCAAAGTGGAAGGCAAGAAGTCACTGCATTCCAAAGGAGTTTGAGCAAAAAGCTGAAATTGAATTTAAAGTATAAGAACATATAGGCTCAGAAAAAATTGTACTCTGCCAAAGTCAGAGGAGAAGTGAGCTCTCATAGAGCATGTTCTCTACTACAGAGATGTCTGAAAAAATTATTTGATATTTGTGTACCTATAATTAAAACTGTCATTATTTCAGGACCAATTTACTTGATTTTTGAATATTGTTGCTATGGTGATCTTCTCAACTATCTAAGAAGTAAAAGAGAAAAATTTCACAGGACGTGGACGGAAATTTTCAAGGAACACAATTTCAGTTTTTACCCCACATTCCAATCACATCCAAATTCCAGGTAAGAGACTGCGTCAAGGTTTCATAATTATACATTGTAGAACACAGACAAAGAATGGCGGTAAAACACACCTCACTGGCTAGTTTCCAAAGGCCGTAGTCCGGCGCTGGGTGGTCTGTGGGCTCTAAGACCTAGAAACGTCACTTATCTTTGCTCTAGTTTCCCTGTTGATTTGGAGCAATGAAGCCTTTCCCTTCCTACAGTATGAGTCCTACAGCTGAGCCAGTCTCTTTCCACCTGGGCCTAAATCACACCCTAGACACAAAGCCAATTTTGGGAAAGCTGCGTTATCAGATCTTTCAGGCTTCCTGGGTAACACATAGATATTGGTAGAAAGAATGAACACTTTCTCCAAAGTCCTTGACACAGTTCTAGAGAGTAGCTCAGGTCCTTGGAGAATTGCACAAAAGATCTCTAAACTTGTAAATTGGATTTTGAAAAATTAGGGTGCATTGATTGACATAATGTGATGGGGACAAGATAAAGTAGTGGTGACATTCATCTCTATGCTCTGCATTGTATAGTCTGCCATCCGTGGGGTCCTGAGTGGTTCTCGGTCCTGATGGGATTTCTTGTTTTAGCATGCATAAATGAGGGCTGTAGGAGTTTGGTGGGATGCTTGTCCTCATGTTTGGAAATTTCTTGCTAATTACTTGAACATCGTAGCTCTTATGACACCTTTCTTTGAATGAATTCACAGGCATTCTGATAGAATGACGACTCAAACACAGTGCATTCCTATTTTCCCACAGATGCAAAAGCTGTCCCTTATTCTAAAGGCAGATTTATTAGAGACTTTTATCTTTGCTGGGGGACTTTTGGAGGGTGCGTTGAATTCCAGCCTTGTTTTCCTAGTATGTAAGTTTCAGTGCAGGCCTCTGGCCTTCTAAGGTCTGAGACGGAGACCCAGCATCTTAAAGCCGGAAGGCCCGGTGGAGATCCCCATGCCCATCTTTGTGCGGTTGCCCTTAACCAATTCATACCGTCACACCAATCTTCCCTTTACACTCATTTCTAAGTTCATATTCTAAAACTGAGAAAATTCTATAATGTCATCCATATTCTAGAATAGAGTCCATCCTAGTAAATCAGATGTGTGTCATCGGCACTCCACGGTTGGTAACAACTGATGCTGGTAAACTTAGCGCCTTTGGTTCATTTCCCTCACTGGGGTATTAAACACATTGAAGCAATTACTTTTGGGATATTTGTAGTCTGAATGAATTAAGCGATTTCCCAAAGGTATGGAAATTGTAAATTGGGCTAAACTTGTGTGCTGGAATAAATGGAATCTTTTTCTGTATGTAATGCATCCAAAATTTCTCAGTGATGAGTTCTATATTATATACCATAGAGGACACTTTCATTGTTACTATTTATTAATTTCACAGGAAAAGGAAAGGAGCTTTACAAAGGTGAACTTGAAAAAAGAAGGATAATAAAACACGTAGGTCTCTATAGAAGATCTGTATTACATGAGTTTTTATAAGGAAAGTGGGCTGAGTTTAGAAACAGAAGAATGAGGTGTGAGTCCTAGTTGCACTGTGTATTAGCTTGTGGTGTCAGCAAATCATATGTATCCCACCAAGCCTAATCTCTCTTTTATAAAGTGTCCCTTTGACACCCAGCCCATAGGGTTGCCAGGATTGAGCAGGGTCCTTTTTGTACCATGAGGCTCCGTACAGGTAAGGGCATCACTCCTAATCTGAGTTAGACCAGCGAGCTCAAATAAACAGATGTTTTTAATGTCCACAAAAAAGAACAAGTTGATGATGTGCTTTTAATTTAAAAGCCCATTTGTAATTAGAATTCATTTCTTTGACGACTTGTATTTTTTATAAAATGTCTACTCAGAAGAACATAAATAATGAAATATTTTTTTTAATAGTATGCCTGGTTCAAGAGAAGTTCAGATACACCAGGACTTGGATCATATCTCAGGGTTCACTGGGAATTCATTTCAATCCGAAGGTAATATTTTCTTCTAATTAGTAGCACTTTAAAATAGAAACAGACCCAAGGATTCTGTGTTAGCTATTTTTAAAAATTGCGTGTTAAAAAAAGCGTGTTTTTCTTGCTAATTCATCTGTAGGCTGTATTAATGCAGATTTGCTTTGAAGGTAGTTTAAGCCAACAGTTTGTATGTTGTGAATTTTACGTTAATGTTCAACTGATAAGCACTGACAGCTACTTTATCTGGTCAGGTTATTCTTTTTAAAGTCATAAATTAATTAGAGCCGTCCTATTACCTAATAAGTGGAAAAGATGAAGCATTCTGGAGTCAGACAGAGAAGCTGGGTTAACTTCTGCTTCCTTCACTTTCTGGCTGGGTGACTTTGGACAAGTTCTTTAACCAACTGAGACACAATTTTCTCATCTGTAAAATGGGCCTAATAATACTTTCCTCATAGGACTATTAGAAGGGTTAAATGGAAGGACATTGTGCATAATGTGGTTCATAAGATGTGGTAGATTAGTGTTAATTCTTTTCCCAATGTGACAAAACTACCCAGTGCAAAAGAAGAGCATCTGAAATCCTGACTAATTGGGAGGCCATGTATCGCCAGAGCAGCTAGAGAATTTGTTCCTCTAACCAAAGAAAATCTTCAGGTGACCCTTCCTAGGCTGCGCCATTCTCCGCATACACAGGGTGGCCCTGGTGCTACCAGGAAAATGATGGGATAACTTCCTGTGTATGTCTTAGCGCCTCACCTAACTGTAGCTTTAATAACCTCCTTATAGACATTTAATAAGGCAATTTCTTAGAGTTTTGGCAAAAATGAGGACCAGTTCTATTTTATAGATGAAATTGAATATGAAAACCAAAAAAGGCTGGAGGAAGAAGAGGACTTGAACGTGCTTACGTTTGAAGACCTTCTTTGCTTTGCATACCAAGTTGCCAAAGGAATGGAATTTCTGGAATTTAAGTCGGTAAGCTCCTTTAGTGGAGAGACTAGCAACAAGAAAAAAAGATGATTTTGAAAAAGAGATGTGATTTTTTTTTTCTTGTTTATTTTAACTTGTGTCCCTTAGAGTCTGTCTTTCTCCCCTCACTGTTCACTGTGGGAGTCACCTCGAATGTCAGTTACCTCAGCTCTTGGCTGATGATGGTGTAGAGGCCTGGGATCCCTCCTGAGATGATGGTTATCACAGACCTCCAGACAGAAGTTCCCCAGAGTCCCTCCTTGAAATCACTTGCACCGTGTCAGCCCCTCCCTGGACAGTCAGTTCAGGTTGTTCAGGCTGTGCCCTCACGTGGGGGTTTGACCCAGCGGGTGAGTGGAGGCTCAGATCCATGTGCTCTGCTTGCCAAGTCAGCCACCCTGGGCACCTTTGCCTAATCCACACCGTCGTGCTGTGGGCCAGCAGCAGCCCTGTAGGCCTACTGCCTCCGCTGCTAATCCCAGATCCGTTGGTGCTGTGATGCCGAGGCCATGGAGCCTGCCTCGAACCATGGACTCTATCTCAATTCTGCGTTCTCCCTCTAATTGGCCTTTCTGTCCTGCGGTTCTCTGACATTTCACATGTCTCCTGCCTGTAAGCAGATTAAAGCCATTCCTCTGGCTACTTTCTCTCCTCATTTTCTTGCCTTCCATCACCTTCTCTTTATTTCCCAAACTTTTCCCTCCTCTTTTCTCTTTGAGTCTCCCGGTCTCTTCCTCCCTCTCCCCTCCACTTCCTTCCCTCTGCCTCCTCTCTCCTCCTTCCTCCTGAATTTGGAGAGACTAATTTCAATGTATTTTTTTCTTTAAAACCTCACGGTCTTGTTATGTTTTCCCACCCCTCATCTCTAAGGCACATTCTTCTCTTCATCTTCCCCGTGTGCTATGGGATCCCCTTTTCTGAAGTTTCTTTACTATAGTTCACCTACACGTCCACAGTAGAGCTTTCATGAATGTCTTCACAGACATTGGAGGGCATCTCCCTAGATCATCTGGCCCGTTTGCTGCCTAAAGTTAAGTAAACACTCAAACCACTTGCAGTTGGGGGTCAAGGAACACTGCTTTTTCCCCCCTGGGCTTGTAAGAATATGAATTTTTTGAAGACTGTCCAGTTTCTTAGACTCCGCCCCTCGTTTTCCCTTTAGACCTTTCCCTCTGAATCGTCATGTCTCTCTGCTTCTTCTCCCTGCTTCTCTGGGTGCTCCTCAGTCTCCTCCATGGGCTCTTTGACTCCATCAGTCATTAGTTGAGCACTGACTACGTGCCTAGTACTGCGGTAGGTGCTGAGACACAGAGTCAGATCTTATCATTGATGGGGAGAAAGAGACGAGCAGACGTGCAAATCCAAGATTGCGCTGTATTGTGATGAATATTGTGTTCGAGTAAGTTCTGGGAACCCAGGGGAGGGGCAGGCACTTCAGACCTGGGGGAGGAGAGGCGCTAAAGACAAGGCTTTCTGAAGAAGTTCATGCTTGGGCTGGAGGAGATTTTTGAAGGAAAAGGAAAACCAGAACGGAACTTGGGATAGAAGAAAGAACATGCAATCAGCAGGAAGTTTGATAAGAAAGGTCATAAGTTAAACACGTTGAACGTGAGGCTCATTTGGCAACAAAGTAGAGCTTAGTCCGGTAGGTATTTGGATATTCCTATATGAAGCTCAAGAGAAACGTTTGGGTTGGAAGTAGAGATTTGGTGATGGTAGTTGCATCCCTGGGTTTGGATGACTCAGGGGAGGATGTGGAATGAGAGGGTGTGGCCCTGGGGATGAGAGCAGGCTCATGCACAGAGCCACAGGAGGAAATGGGGACCACTGGAGGAGTAGGAAGAAAACAGGGGCGAGTGGTGTGCAGAATTCACAGAAGGAAGGACTTGAAGGAAGACAGGCTGCAAACAGTACCGGATGCCATCGAGCAGTCAAATCAAATCTCCGCTGGGTTGGTGCTGTGCAGGTCACTGGGGGCTTAGCCAAAACAGCTTGGGCAGACAAGTGGGAGGTGGAAGGCAGGTTGCACGGGCCCGGAAATAAAGTGGATGAAATGTAAATGGAGCTTGCAAGTGACAAGACTCTCAGAAAACTGAGAGTGGGGTGGGCAGAAAGGAGAGCTAGAGAGATTTTAGTCTTTATGGTTTTGGCTTTTATTTTTTAAAGATTGAAGAGAGTCCTTTGGATCTTTGCTATCCTAGTACTCTGTTCCTTTTAAAATCCTCCTTCATAGAATTGATTTTCTTGCCAGACCACTCGGATTAGTGTCATGCCATCTCTCAACTCAAGGATTCCTTCTATTTCCACTTTAGTCAACCTTCCCAAATTTACTGTTTTTTTCTGAATATTTTCTTTGATATTACTCCATTTTATTGCCAAAGCTATTTTCCAGTCAGAAACAAGATTGTTTTCTCCACCCCATTATAAGAGTGCTGGAAGAAGGCCTCTGGAAATCCCTTTGGGAGCTCAGCAGAGGGCCCTGTTGTTGTCTCTTGTTATTTCAAGAGTCCACATCCCGCTGGGTTTGAGCTCCTTTCTAAGAACCCTTTGGCCTCTGGAATGTTCCAAAAGTAGCACAAGTGACTACAGCCACAGTAGCTGAAGAGCTGGGCCACCCACGTTCACTTGACTTGTTACCCATTGTGATGACCGTTCTCAGCCCAGCAAAGATAGAAGAACCGTGAAGAATTATACATTTCTGTCATCTGTAACTCTTACTGAACTTGAAACTAGAAGAAAGATTGCGCTCTGTGATAATATACATAGCAGTAAATAACACTCCAATTTCAATCTTTCTAGTGTGTTCACAGAGACCTGGCAGCCAGGAATGTGCTCGTGACCCACGGGAAGGTGGTGAAGATATGTGATTTTGGACTGGCTCGAGATATTATGAGTGATTCCAACTACGTTATCAGGGGCAATGTGAGACTGCTATTTCTGACATATTTTTATACTGCTATTTTGTGTTCTGTCCTTGTGATGGTAAACATCTGCACTCACCGTCATACATTTTTGATTTATGGTAACATCAAAACACTCCCTCGCAGCAATTTGCTTTCTTATGCTTAAAAGGTTTTTCTGCAGCTTCGGGGAATATTCCATCTGTAATAAAAGTTGAGCAAAATAGCATCACATCTATCCTTGGGCTAGTCAGAATAGAGCAATTAGGGGCTTTTGAGTACAATCCACACTTTAAAAAAAAACCTCGTTACTTGCTTTTATTTCAGTTCCCTTAGCTATAAAGTGACTATTGAGTTATGTTTCCAATTATGGGAATAGGTAATTGTTATAATAGCCAGCCCTGGTGGTCTAGTGGTTAAGATTCTGCACTCTCTCTGCCATAGCCCTGGTTCATTTCCCGGTCAGGGGACCACACCACCTGTCTGTCAGTTGTCAGTCATACTGTGGCAGCTGCATGTTGCTGTGATGCCGAAAGCTGTGCCACTAGGATTTCAAACACCAGCAGGGTCACCCATGGTGGACAGATTTCAGCAGAGCTTCCAGACTAAGACAGAGTAGGAAGAAGGATCTGGCCACCCACTTCCAAAAAAATTGGCCATGAAAACCCCGTGAATGGCAGTGGAGCACCATCTGATAGGGCACCGGGAGGTGAGAGGATGTCTCAGAAGGACCAGGCAGGATTCTGCTCTGCGGTACACAGGATCGCTAGGGGTCAGAATCGATTCAATGGTACTAACAACAACAATAGTTAAAACAAAGCATTTTAAAAAATACAACATAAAGAATTAGATATTACATATACATTTTGAAAGGTACAAAATTTAAATTAAATGTTAGTTAATGAATATTTGTCATCCTATTAGTTACACAAGGAAACCTGAGCCATGACTGAATCTACTTGTTAAAAAATGAAGGACAGATGTGTTATTTACAAGGGAACTATTAGAAATACTAGGTGATAAAATTGTGTAGATGAAAGAGTATGGTTTTAAGAATTACAACACCTGGATTTAAACCCTTATTCTTCTTTTTAGTTGTTCATCTTTGGGATTTCTCTCTGCTGTATTGTCCCTACTTGTGAAATAATAATAACGACAAATGCTAGGGAATGCTTCCTGTGTGCTAAGCACTATGCTAAGTGCTTTTACATATGTTAATTCATTTAGTCCTCAATCTACCCATTTGTGGGTAGGAAGTCGAGGCACAGAAAGTAACTTGCCCACTGTCACACAGCACGTGGATTGGAACACGAACGGTCTGAGCCCCCAGTCTGTGCATAACCACTATGATATAGCATTTCCCATGAGAATTATACACTTAGCTCATAGTGTTGTTATGGGAATAAACCATTAAACCAGCATGAAAGCACATGTGCAACAAATGTTAAAAATCAAATTAAACTGTATTCCCTCTAGAATCAAAGAATCATCTTAGCTGATTTTAGATCCATGCCTCAGTCATTGTAGCTGAAGTCATAAATATGACGAATGCTCATATATGGCTATGCACTTTCTATCCTACCAGCTGGTGGTCTCTTATGTGGGAAGGCAAATCCTATTTGGAACCACAAGTAATTCTTTTAATTAATCAAATTAACCAGACCGGCTTGCTTGATTCAATCAGCTCATCAGTTTGTATAGGATAAGGTTTGTATAGGATAAAATAAGGTTTCTTTCTTGAGCTTTGATTTTTACTTGGCAGATTAAACGTGCCCTGTGAAGGGTTCCTCAACCCAAGAAAAAGAAACTACTACAAAGTGCTCTGCCCCAGTAACCTGTCCATCCCTGCGTCTTGATTCTAATCTGAGGCTGCGCTAATTCAAAATCCCCCTGTCATGCTACTGGAAATTATTAAAACCACAGAAGCCAGCCTGGTATCGTTTCTGGAAGTGACAACATACGCTCCCCTCACCACATTCTTGTGGACGGCATTTCCACCAATGTTCTCCCAAGAAATGCTTTAACAAAATATTTCGCTAATTCACTAGTATCCACTTACTTCTGGGAACTGACTAGCTACTCCTTAAAGGAAACTGACTATCTACGGTTAAACTTATTAATTCCAACCACGAGCCTTTGTTCAAGCTGAGTCTTAAAGAAATAGGAGCGGTTGTTTGTTAAGGCTACTTTGTTAGAATGTTAATTTGAAAGTGAAAAAATTCCATTTGAGGAATATGATTTTCTCAATTAAGCATTAAAAATGACCTTAGGAAGATAATAAATGTCATCATCTAGTGAACGGGAGAAAAGATGTAATGTTTGTAATATGGAAAATTCACCGTTCGATCTCCTCTTGGGTTTTACACAGGCCCGTTTGCCTGTGAAGTGGATGGCTCCTGAAAGCTTATTTGAAGGGATCTACACAATTAAGAGTGATGTCTGGTCATACGGAATATTACTCTGGGAAATATTCTCGCTTGGTAAGTTTCCCAGTTTGCTGTCCTCGCGGCACATGTTCTGCTCCCTCTGCACCCCTCCCCCGCTCTGCTACCCCCTGAGTCAGAGTGGGTGAAATGGCACCTCGAATGCTCCAGAGCTCCGTCATCTTCCTTCTGTTGAGGCACGTGCCATTTTATTTAATTACTTTTTTACTTGAGATGTAAATGACATATAAAATTACATTAGCTTCAGGCGTATACCGCAATGATTTGATATTTGTGTATACTGTGAAATGATCACCACAAGAAGTCTAGTTAACATCCATCATCATACATAGTTACAAAATGTTTTTCTTGGGATCAGAAGTTTTAAGATTTACTCTCTTAGCCACTTTCAAATATGCAGTACAGTATTATTAACTATAGTCACCACGCTGTACATTACATCCCCAGGACTTATTTATATTATAACTGGAAGTTTGTACCTTTTGACCACTTTCACCCATTTCACCCACTCCCCACCCCCTGCCTCTGCCAACCACCAGTCTGTTCTCTGTATCTCTGAGCTTGAGTTTTTTGGGGTTTTTTTTTGGTTTCCATGTATAAGTGAGATCACATGGTATTTGTCTTTCTCTGTCTGCCTTATTTCACTTAGCATAATACCCTCAAGGTCCATCCATGTTGTCACAAATGGCAAGATTTCATTCTTTTTTATGGCTGAATAATATCCCATTACATATGTATATATGCTACATTTTCTTTATCCGTTTATCCATCAATGGACACTTAGGTTGTTTCTATGATATTTACAGCTACTATAAATAATGCTGCAATGAACATGGGGGTACATATATCTTTTTGAGTTAGTTTTCAGTTGCTGGATCATGTCCTAGTTCTATTTTTAATTCTTTGAGGAAACTCTTACTGTTTTCCATAGTGATTGCACCAATTTACAATCCCACCAACAGTGCACAAGGGTTCCCTTTTCGCCACATCCTTGCCAACACTTGTTATTTCTTGTCTTTTTGATAATAGCCATTCTAACAGGTGTGAGGTGATATCTCATTGTGGTTTTGATATGCATTTCTCCGATGATTAGTGATGTTGAGCATTTTTTCATCTACCTATTGGTCATCTGTATATCTCCTTTAGAAGAATATCTATTCAGATCTTCCGCCCATGTTTTAATCTGTTTGTTTTTTTGTTGTTGAGTTGTATGAGTTCTTTATATACTTTGGATATTAACCCCTTATCAGATATTTACCAAAATTTTTTTCATTAATGCTTATAGTTTTCAGTGTACAGATCTTTCATATCCTTGTTTAAATTTATTTCTAGGCATTTGATTCTCTTTGATGTGTTTGTAAATGGGATTTTTTAAAATTTCTATTTCTGATAGTTTGTTCTTAGTGTATAGAAATGCAATAGATTTTTGGTGTATTGATTTTGTATCCTATAACTTTACTGAATTCATTTATTAGTTCTAATAGTTTTTTGGTGAAGTCTTAGGATTTTCTATATATAATATGTCATCTGCAAATGGTGACAGTATTACTTCTTCCTTTCCAATTTGGATGCTTTTTAATTTCTTTTTCTTGCCCAATTGCTCTGGCTAGGACTTCCAATACTATGTTGAATAAAAGTGGTGATAGTGGCTATATTTGTCTTGTTCCTGACCTTAGAGGAAAAGCTTTCAGCTTTTCACCACTGAGTATGATGTTAGCTGTGGGCTTGTCATACACGGCCTTTATTATGTTGAGGTACATTCCCTCTATATCCACTTTGTTGAAAATTTTTACCATAAATGGATGTT
Organism: Equus asinus; assembly: GCF_041296235.1. Lineage (NCBI taxonomy): Eukaryota > Metazoa > Chordata > Mammalia > Perissodactyla > Equidae > Equus > Equus asinus. The sequence continues at coordinate 10,091,310 of NC_091800.1, read as the reverse complement.
GAATTTTGTGAAATACTTTTTCTGAATCTATTGAGAAGATCAATAATTTTTATCCTTCATTTTGTTAATGTGGTGTATCACATTGATTGATTTGTGGGTGTTGAACCATCCTTGCATCCCTGGAATAAATTTCATTTGATCATGGTCTATGATCCTTTTTTTGGGGGGGTGAGGAAGATCGGCCCTGAGGTAACATCTGTGCCAATCTTCCTCTATTTTGTATGTGGGATGACACCACAGCATGGCTTGATGAGCCGTGTGTAGGTCCATGCCTGGAATCAGAACCCTGGGCTGCCAAAGCAGAGCACACGAACTTAACCACTATGCCACCAGGCCAGCCCTGTGATCCTTTGAATGTATTGTTGAATTTGGATTCTTAATATTTTGTTGAGAGTTTTTGCATCTATGTTCATCAAGGATATTGGCCTGTAATTTTTTTTTTCTTGTGGTGTCCTTGTCTGGCTTTGGTATCAGGGTAATGCTGGGAACTTTATGTTTTATTTGCTGTTGTCTATAGATCTATCTTCCCCACCAGCCTATAACCAGCTTGAGAGCAGGAACTGTGACTTTTCCCACTTGCCACCCTAGCACCGAGCAGTGTCTGGGCCATGGGAGCTCTCAATACATGTTTGTTAGTTGAATGAATAAATAAACGAATAAAGAATGAATGAATGGTCATACTTCTTAATGTTTTTCTCAGGTGTCAATCCTTACCCTGGTATTCCTGTTGATGCTAACTTCTATAAACTCATTCAGAGTGGATTTAAAATGGATCAGCCATTTTATGCTACAGAAGAAATGTAAGTTCAAATCAGACTGTAAATCGGCTAGAATCAGAAATTTACAGTCCATCTAGTTCCAAATGCGTGACAAAAAGAAAATAAAATTTCTGTAATGCAAAGTTCATATGATTCCTCTTAGAAAAAGAAAAGAAAATGAAATTCTTCCTTTTGGGGGTGGGGGGGATTTCTGAACAAAACTGAACCTTTCTGCCCTGAGAGACTCTTGCTTCTGGGTTTCAATTCCTTTGCTCGAAGGATCCGAGAAGGTGACAAGACTCCATCTCCTGATTTCTGGGCCACATCATGTTTCTTTAAATGCATTTCTGTCCAGCATCTAATTTGTCCTTTCTGATATGAGTTCAAAATCTAGTTGAGTACTTGCCACAAAACAAACATGCCGTAAATATCTCCACCGCAATACATGGTGCTTCATTATGTGGAAAACGATGCATTTTGCTTCATTCAGATTTCCTCATCTTGCTCCTCGTTCTGTTGCTTTTACAGATACTTTATAATGCAATCCTGCTGGGCTTTTGACTCAAGGAAACGACCATCCTTCCCTAATCTGACTTCGTTTTTAGGCTGTCAGCTGGCAGATGCAGAAGAAGCGGTATGTAGCAGCACAGCGCTTTATAAAGCATTATCGTAAAGGAAAGCAGTAAACAAGAACACTGGTTGCTGATTTCTTAAAAACCAAAGATCCCAAGTTGTCTTTCTCACCACAATTTATTTTGGTTGCCCTTTAAAAGTTGTATGGGTTAGATATATTTGTTGATAAGTGTTTTTAGGAAAAAAAGAGGAAAAAAATTTTCCTGAAGATTTCAGCCAATTGATTAAGAAATTACCTGCTTTGAAGTGTCCAGTGCAGACAGACAACTGAATAAAACTTAATCCCCGACTTCCAGAAGCCACTGACCTTTCCTAATTCAACATGAGGCTTTAGTGTGGAATAATCATACAACTCAGTCGTGTGATACTGTAGACAGAAGGAGCATTGACTTGAAGCCATGAGGGTCTAACATCGGCTCAGCTGCTCTCCCTCCTAATAGCTATGTCAATGATGGCAAGTCACTTTACTTCTCTGGGCCTCAGTTTTCTCATCTGTGAAATGGGTTGCTAAACTAGATGATTCGGGAACTTGGAATTACTTTGCTGACTCTTCCCTCATCAACACCACCTGGTGTTGTGAAAGGAGCCATCCCTAGACAAAGTGAACAAAAGATGGGACCTTGAACTCCCAGTACCTAGATTTAAATCTTGTCTCCATAATTTACTTCTTATATGACTTGAATAAATCACTTAATCTTTTTTTTTTTTTTTTTTTTTTGCTGGGAAAGATTCACTTTAAGCTAACATGTGTTGCCAATCTTCCTCTCTCTCTCTTTTTTGTTTTCCTCCCCAAAGCCCTGGTACATGGTGGTATATTCTACTTTTAAGTCCTTCTAGTTCTCCTTTGTGAGCCGCCACCACAGCATGGCTACTGACAGACGAGTGATGTGGTTCTGCACCCAGGAAATGAACCTGGGCTGCTGAACTGGAGCATGCCAAACTGTAACTGCCAGGCCATCAGGGCTGGCTCCACTTGACGTTTTTTGAGATCTCAACTTCCTTATCTGAAATATTGGATTAACAAATCTCACTTCATGGAATTATAGGGAATAAATAAGATGACATCTGTGAAAAGACCTAGCCCCTACTGGGCACTTAGTGGTTACTCAATAATTGTTAGTTAAATATGAATCTGATTCTTTAAATGGATTGTCTGCCCTCTTTTCTAAATTACTGAGTCCATTTTCAATTCTGCATTCTTTCCAGAGAGCTGCGTAGATGATGTGTGTCCTCTTCTCCTGTTATTATTTTTTTAAATCACATACGGAAATTAAGTTATTGTCAGGGAATTGGGTCAAAAATGTTGAGGGAGACAAAAAGCCCCCAAGGGACTTCTAGGCTATTGGGCAGATGACCCTTAAACAGTTAATGACGCTATAAGATAAACTGAAAGAAGAGTTATATGAAGAAACAAGAAATGAGCTGTTGGAATAAAGAAAAAGTATTGAGTAATTTTTGCTTGTTGGGCAGTTGGATATGGATTCCCAGAGGTGTTATCTGAGCTGGGCTGTGAAGAATGAGTGGTATTTTGGCTGTTGGGTAGGGAGGGGGTTAGTAGGGTGTTCCAGGCTGAATGAGTAAGACAAATAAAGGTTCAAAGTTGAGAATGTTGAATGGAAAATAAATGGTGTGGCTAAACTATACAGTGAGTGGGGGAATGTGGAAGAAAACAAGACTGAGTATAGTGTAACCAGGGGGAGCGTCCGCTGCTGCTAAAGAGCCCTTGGCTTTGTTCAGGACCACCTGGGGTTGGTGTGCGGTTCTCCTTTCATACCTCTACACCCCCAGGACGTCCAGATACCCTTCGTTTTGTTCAGGGGGCCTTAGGGGTATCAGGAATTGTTGAATGGCAAGTTCTCCATGGCTGATGATTCAGGTCAGGGTATGCATGCCCAAGGATGCTTCTCCAACATTTTTTCCCCCATCTCGTCCACTCTGCTCCTTGACCCTTTGTGACAGAAGGCTCTTTTCCCTATCAGTATCAGCTACAGGTAGCAAGCTGTAGCTTCTTTAGTTAAGTTAGAAAATGGCGCCCCGCTATGGGCAGGATGAATACACCAAGAGGAACTCTGTACCCCTGGCTGGTGTAGCACGCTCCAGTCTAGAAGCCTGGGGAGTAGAGCATAGGTTGAGTTTCAGTCCCCACCTGCCTGCTTGGCTGGGCACCTTTGAGCAAGACATAATCTACACAATCATCTCAGGTAGCCCTGCCCGCTGTGAGCAGAGCTTGCTCCTCCTCTGGTGCCACTCCATCTTTTCCCCTCACGTTCCCTGAGCACCGTCATATCTGGTCTCTTGGATGGGAAAACGGGACTTGCTAGCATGCCCAGGGGAATCTTTCCTAGTACTCGTGAGAATGGTTTTTGTAGATTCTCTGTTTCTGCTTCATCATGGACTAGGGAAGGAAAATGGCCCTCGGAGAACAAGAAAGAAGCGAAGGGAAACACATAGAGAAACGTAGGCTAATAGCTTTAGATATGACCCAGCCCCAGCAGTATGGAGTTAGCTCAGGGAGACCACTGAACGACAGTCTAAGGCATTATTTAGATGATGGCAAATCAGTGAAGATTTTCACAATGGACAAACATGCTTCAATATTTGCCGTAAAGGCCCAGAGTGACTATTCTCTCCTCTGCAGAGACTCCCCTAACTCGCCTAGTCACGTTTCAGTCTCCTTCTTCTGAATGCCATAGCACTTTCTCTATGTGAGAAATCCCATACCTCTCTCTATGTGAGACTCAGATCATGTTGTATGATAATTTTGCTTTATGGGTCTGTCTTTCTCATCACTAGACTGATTTGTGAGGGCAAGGATGATGCGCTGCTCATCTTATATCACCTGGAGTAGTCTCAGAGGCAGGAGACAATAACTGGTTATTAAATAAATGAATGGATGTCAGCATGAAAGTAGGTTAGAGACCACATCTGTCTTGTTCACTCTTACATACCCAACTGCTAGCATAATGCTTGGCATATGGAAGAAGCTAAGCAAATATTTCTGGAAGGAAGGAAGAAAGGAAGGAAAGGAGACATAAAAGTAAGTTTGGGAAAGAAGAGGAAAAAGGTTAAAAGTAAGGACATCAGGGCGCCGGCCCAGTGGTGTAATGGTTAAGTTCACATGCTCTGCTTTGGTGGCCCAGGGTTCACAGTTTCAGATCCTGGGCATGGACCTACACACCGCTCATCGCGCCATGCTGTGGCAGTGACCCACATACAAAATAGAGGAAGATTGGCAACAGATGTTAGCTCAGGGAAAATCTTCCTTACCAAAATAAAAAGAAAAAAAAATAAGTAAGGACATCAGTTAAGAGGTGACTACAGCAGTAGAGAGGAGCAACAATGAAGAGGTGAACTAAGGTGGTGGCAGTGGGGATGATGGAAGGAAGGGACACCCACACCTCCTGTTTCAAGGAAGGGGCCTGAACTCACATCATCTCTCCTTTCATATCAGCCCCCAAAATTATAGGAAATATATATATTTTTTTTAAAAAAAGAAGTGAGGCCATAATTGTCTTTGAAAGCAAGAAGGAGATCTTTGTGGACCAGAAACTGTGGAAAATCCCTGAGACAATGAAAGCAGTTAAGACTGGAGTGAAGAGGGAAAATTCACAACAGAGGATGCTTTGAAAAAAACAAAAGTGCTTTCATAAAAGGGAGGAAGACGTCTAGTGGGATTCTGCAGAAGTTCTGCAGTGGGAGCAGCCACCCTGTTAAATAAACATAAGAATAATATGGGTGTTAAAAACATAAGTATAACCACCGGTAAAATAAAGAGAGATATATAACCTCAAGTTCAGTATAGAAGAAAAAAAGGACCTGAGAAAACATGATCAACCCAACAAAATGGGGAAGAGAGAAACAAAGAGAATTCCTGGAAATAGAAAGCACAAAATGGCAGGAATTAGTAAACCCACTTGAGAAAGAGAATTTCAAAATAAATAAAATTGTCAGACAGGTCACATCCATAACCGTAATGTAGTGAAATGAGAAATCACCAACAGCAACTGAAAAAGCCCCCAAAGTCATATGTCTGAAATTAAAAATCACGCTTCTTACAGAAGTCGTAGTTAAGACAAAGGACGAGGAGGAAAGGAAGAGCAGGGAAAAGAAATTAACATGGACACTGCATATTAAAACCTGTGGAAGTTGGCCAAATATATAACTCTACATTCATTTGTTAGAAAACAAAAAAGAAAAAAAAATAGATGACTAAACTTGCAACTCAAGATGCAAAGAAAAAAAGCAGTGAAGAAAAGGGAGGAGGGAGAGAAGGAAGAGAATGAACAAAGTAGAAGGAAGAAGTAATAGAGATAAAGGCAGAATAAATTAAACTGAGGATAGCAGCAAAAATAAAATAGTAATGATGATCAGGGAAACCCAAAGTTGTTTTTTGAACTAATAATAGTAGCAATGTAATAGTGAACATTTTTTGTGTTTATCATGCACTCTACCAATATATTACCCATAATAACTCCTTTAATCCTCACATCAGTCTCATGAAGTAGGTTCTATTATTATCTCTTTTGCAGATTAGTAAGTTGACCTACAGAGAGGTTAAGTAATTTGCCCAAGGTAACACAGTTAAGTGTCAGACTTAGGATTTGAATACGGCAGTCTGGCTTTGGTCTACACTGTATATTAATATTGCGTATTAACAAGGCACTAAACAAATATACCACTACAGCATACTGACTTTGAAGAGAACAATGAAGCAAAAAGAGAAAGCACAAATAGGTAACATTCAGAATTAAAGGAGAACATAACTAAGGATAGAAAAAACATTTTAAAAAGTATAAGAAAATCTTATGTACCTCTTTATGTTGATACATTTGAAAACCTAGAGTTCCAAATTTTTATAAGGAAAATCTACTCATCTATTACTTGTGCAATTAAAAAAGTCATTTAAAAATCACCTAAAGAGGGGCTGGCCCCGTGGCCGAGCAGTTAAGTTTGCGCGCTCCGCTGCAGGCGGCCCAGTGTTTCGTTGGTTCGAATCCTGGGCGCGGACATGACACTGCTCATCAAACCACGCTGAGGCAGCGTCCCACATGCCACAACTAGAAGGACCCACAACAAAGAATATACAACTATGTACGGGGGGCTTTGGGGAGAAAAAGGAAAAAATAAAATCTTTAAAAAAAAAATCACCTAAAGAAATGGAAAGGACAACATTAAAAAGTGACATATCAGAACTAGACCCATAACCAATTGGCTGTGGGAGCAGACAGCTCGAGATGATTCGGAAACTTCTGCCTGTGGGACTGGATGAATGGCGGTGTGAAATTGCAAATACAATTTACAGCTACAAAAATACGGAGGAAGAGAAGGTTTGGGGGTCAAAGATAATGAATTCAGGCATGGAGATGCTGGATTTGAGGTGTTATTGGTATTTATGTCACAGGCTTTATTAGATGGTTAGAAATTCAGCGCGAGAGATAGGCATTTGGAATCAACAAGTCCAACAGGTCATAACCAACTGCTCTGTCCACTTCACAAAAAAGATGTATTGTTACTACCCATCCTCAAGTTACTGTCATTGTACAGACCAGGTTCCAAAGGAAATATATATTTTTTTGTTTTCTAGAAAGAAAAATTAAGAGTGGAAGACAGTCCCGTCAGTTAGCACTATAACTGACTGTCAAAAATACACTAACAAAAAGCAATAAACGGTAGCGAGGGGTGGGGGAAGGGAGGGAGTCTGTCAAACAGAATACATGATCCCTATGTTACAAAGAGTCCTTATAAATAACAGGCAAAACATGTTTGGTCCAATATAAAAGGGCAAAGGAGGTAAGCAGGCTGTTCACAATGAAATGCAAATGGCCACTGAATATAGAAAGAGATGCTCACCTTTGCTTATCACGAAACATGCAGGTAAGGAGGTAATAGAACTTGTTTCTTGACAAAGGGCTAGAGATGTGAATGATTGTTAATACCCACTGTTGGTGAGGCTCTGGAGAAAATAGTGTTCCCAGCACAGTTGATAGGAGTAGAAATAAGTAAACCTTTCTGCAGGGCAGCCTGGTCACATGGACCACCATTCAGATGTGCATCCTCTTTGAACCAGCGATTCCACTGCCTTTATTTTGTCCCAAAGACAAGCAAAGCCACTTGTGCACTTTTCAGTTTATATTATATAAGCAATCCATCAAAAGCTTCATCATGGGACATCACTACTGTGGAACCCTAGGCTGCCGTTAAAAAGATGATATGTGCTCATGTTTAGTGAATAGTGAAAATATGTAACATATGAACAACATAAAAACGATATATTAGTAATTTAAAATAAGGTCCTAAAACAGAATCTATGATCTGAGCCTACAGACACAAAATCTTGTGTACCTGTGTCCATAGCAAGCTATCCATAATAGCGGGTGCCTCTGATGATTTTAGCTTTTTTCCTTGTATCTTTCTATACTCCTTAATCATCTATATGAATGTGTGTTAACTTTATAAACAGAAAAAAATAAAGTTGTTTTCATCTGGGAAAATTATTTAGAAGTCACTAAACTCCCAAGTGAAAACTCAGGAATCAGTCTCCTGTATTAATTGCGTAATGAACGGATCTCTTTTTGTGTCCTTACTCTTTTATGGTTTTTCTGCATGGCTTTAAGATTTCTAGATTGAGATTTTATGTCTAAAGGTAGAAACAATAATGAAATAAAATACTTGACTATGACTTGATTTCTCCATTAGTAAAAGGACCAAAATTGCTTTGTCAATTAACACGTAGAATATCTTCGGAGACCTGTGGGTAGCTAAAAGTCAGTAATAATTTGCCATATAGGCACACGACATGTAAGTCTTTATCAGATGGTAATCAATGTTCTGTCTCTTTCCGTATTCAGATGTATCAGAACATGGATGGTCACGTTTCGGAACGTCCTTCTGTCTATCAAAACAGGCGACCTTACAGCAGAGAGGTGGATTCAGGGCTACCCTCTCCACAGGCTCACGTTGAAGATTCGTAGAGAAACCATTTAGTCTTAAGGACCCAACCCCCCTGCCCACCTTAAACAGGCTGTAGATCAGCAAAACGAGGTTAATTTCATCACTAAAAGGAAATACATTCTCAACTACTGCTTTGCTGGACTTTTCTCTAGAAGCTCTCTGTATTTACTCTTGTTTTCAAAGGAACTTTTGTAAAATCGAATCATCCTTTGCACAAGGCAGGGGGGAGCGGATAACTAACTCTGCTGGAGCATCTACCTACATCCAAAGGCCGTCTCGGGCTGGCTTGAGTGAAAATCGTGTACCTGAAGTATAGTATATCCTTGTAAATACGTAAAACAAGCATTTTGCTAAGGAGAAGCTAATATGATTTTTTAAATCTATGTTTTAAAATAATATGTAACTTTTTCAGCTATTTAGTGATATATTTTATGAATGGAAATAAAATTTCTACTATAGAAATGTCCGTTATTGAATTGTTTACGTGACATATTTAGGGCAAGACTTAACCGGAGTTCGTGAACCAGATGGAATTGTGTGCAGTGTTTTGTTTGTGCCTGTGGTTTTTTTTCCTACTGAGAAGGCCCACTCTTCCATCAGATTCTTAAAAGGACCCGTGACTCCTGCCCTCGAGACAAAGTGAAGAGCAGCCGACGTTGGGCGTCTGCTCTCTTCTTGGCAGCAACTGCTGGGATTCCGTCCCCTTCCTCCTTGAAGCTTAGCACCCTCCATCCCACAGGCTTGTAAACCTGGACTCGTCCTCGTCCCCTTACATGTAGTTCTTGGTGAAGAACTTGAAGCTCTCCCTTTTCTTTCTTTTTCTCATCTTCCCTTCTGGTGTAGTGGTTACAGATAAGAGCTCCTAAGCCAATCTGCCTAGGCTGGACTTCTCTTTCCACCACCTCTTAGCTATGTGACCTTGGGCAAGTAACTCAACCTCTCTAGCCCTCAGTTTTCTCTTCTGGAAAATGGGATAATAATGACACCTATCTTATAGGGTTGTTGTAAGAATTAGATGAATGACGTATATAATATATGTATATCATAAATATATACATATGTTACATAAATCTATAAATGACTTAGATCAATGCCTGGCCCATGAGTATAACCTAATATTGTCATTTGCACTTTCCTTTCTGGTTTTAATCCCTTGCTTTAGACCACGTCACCATAAATCAGATTACACCAATCCCTTCTTCATCTAACCCGTCTCCCACTCTCTCTGCCATCCAAAATTTTCTTTAAGCCACTGACAGATTCATCTTCCTAAAGTATTGATTTGCAGATATCACTCCTTGGCTGGAAAGCTTTCAGTGGTTCCCCAAGTCCAGCGGCTAAAGCCAAATTCTCCTCCCAGCTTTCAGGGCCCACCACGACGGGCTCCACTGCATTTCTGCGCATTAATGCTGCCTCTCTAGCCAAAACCACCTACTTGTGTTTGGTGGTTATGTCTCGGGCATTCCCATATCCAGTTTTTCTTTCCCTCACCCTCCTCTGCCTGGAATGCCAACTCCCTTCTCTTCTCCCTATTTAAGTCCTTGCTTCGTGACCAGACTTGAGCTCCATCTTCCCCTTCAGGTCTTTCTCAGCTCCACCAGCCAACAGTGATGGCTTCCTCCACTGAAATCTTGTACAGCCTTCTTATCTATACCATCCGACTGGCTCTTAACATAGAGTCTTAACATAGAGTCTACCCTATGTTGTTATTTATCTTCTTAAGTAAGCATCCTTTTTACTCACATTTTAATCAGTCTGAAAGTAGATATGATTCATGCCCAGTTGTATGCCTAACTTCTTTGTGCATACAGTCGGGACACCATAAGTATATATATTCAATTATTTTTTTACCTACTCAACTTAGAGCATAAAATATGCTTGCTGTTAAAAATCCAAATAATTCTGTATTTTCACTTGTAGTAATAAGTGAAATTTGCCCTCTATGCACTCAAATCCCAAAACGCTTCTTCAGGGGAGCTACTGTTAAAGTTTCAGGTATTTTTTTCCCATCTTGTTTAAATACATTTCTATTGTTCAGGCGTATTTACACACACAAACACACCCAGAGTTCTTTGTTTGTACGTCAGTGGGATTACACTAGCCATATTGTCAAATATGCCTTTAGTTCTTCCCAATGTGTCAATATTTTCCCAACTTTTTGCGAGGCACTTGTTATGCGCTAAACATTTTGCTGAGAACTACATATGCCTTATCTCATTTATCCTTCACAACTGCCTCATGGAGGAAGTTCTAAAATTATTCCAATTTTTTTCCTGAGGAAACTGAAACTTAGGTTAATAACTTGTGGTCTTCCAGCCCCTGTTAGCACTCGCCTTGTGATTACTCTTGGATTCTACTGTTGTTTTATTTATTGCATTTATTTAGGTATTTATTTTTAATTGTGGTAAAAAAAAAAAAAAACATGTAACATAGAACGTCCTGTCTCAACCATTTTCAAGAATACAGTTCAGTAGTGTTAAGCATATTCACTTGGCTGTTAAACAGACCTCCAGAACTTTTTCATCTTGCAAATCTGCAACTCTATCCCCACCAGACGACTCGCCCTTCCCGCTCGCCCGAGCCCCTGGTAACCATCCTTCTCCTTCCTGTTGCTGTGAATTTGACTACCTCGTATAAATGGAATCCTACGGCACTGGTGCATTTTGCTTTCATGTAGCATAACGTCCTCGAGGTTCATCCGCGTCGTAGCATGTGACGGGACTTCCTTTCTTTTTCAGGCTGAATCACAGTCCCTGGTGTGTAGGTAACACATTTCGCTCATGCGTTCATCCGTGAAAGGCCCTGTTGTAGTGACGGTGCGCCTCCTTGGCCACCCAGTGTCAATTCCCATCTCATTCAGTAACGGCACCGTGATCTGAGGTATTACTTCCCCCTATTGTGGGCAGAGTGGTGGGACTTTAGTCAGGGAGCTCTGCCCTCTAGCCGAGGAGGGTTCTTGACTCAAGCTAGGCAATAAACTTCCTCTCTTGTTCTGGAACTTTGTACCTTGACTGGATTCAGGCAAGGATGAAAGCAGGAGTTGGATCTTATTATTCGTGCGATACCAGTCTCTGACAAGAGTGACAAGCAGTGCCCACTTCCTACAGCCCTGCAGCTGCTTTGCTCCCTCTTCTTGCCCAAGCCTTTGGTCTCCAGCCTTCCTGTTAGGCCTGTGAGCCATCCAGCATCCTTCCAGTAAATCGTCTTCTGATGCGGTGAGCCCAAGGCTGCCTCTATTGCCTACAACCAGAGAACCTTGGCGCACACATATGCACTGACTCGCAGTCTCCCCGGCTCAACTGAGAATTTCATCTGCTTTACTTTTTCTAGAAAGTTCTCTCTATTTTGGTCAGCCAGTTGTCTTCTTTCTAGCGTCGAGTGCTAACGTGACTTCATTTGTCTATTCTTCCGTCGTCTTGATGGGATTCGAGGAGGCCGTAGAGTCACAGGCATTTGGTAAGCCCTCTCAAAATGCTCGTCAAAATATGTTTGTTGGTGATATAGGGAGAAAAATAAAAGTGAGTTAACATTTGTGGGAGTGTTCTCCATTTCCTTCTGCCAAAGAGATTTTGGTCAAGACATGCTTACGTTGTAAACATGACTTCACTGTGGATGGAGCCAAACAAATGTGTCTATACGCGGGATCCCCTACACAGCACACTCCGTGTTGTTGCAGCATTTAAGGCACCACGAATGTGATTTCTCTGAGAATGAATATTCTATTGTTCATGAGCTTTGCAAAAATTGTACCATACACTATGCAGACTTCCAGATCCTACTTTCTTAAAAAAATCAACTGTATGCCTCCAAGATTTGCTCATGGTCTTACACGGAGCTGAAGCGCTTTCATTTCACTGGGGACTGTGTGAAGATACAGATAGCAGGATTACTTATTTTCACACTGATGACATTGGAAGGTTTTTGGGTTGGGTGGAATAATGGGTTCACAGGTGTTCATTATATCATTGTATTTACTAACATAGCTTCTGTATGTACCAAATATGATATTTAAAAAAGCCAACCTACTCTGAGGAAGGATGGGGTTTATAAACCACTTAGGGGAAAATGAGATTTGACTCTATTAAATCCAGCTCTTACAGATTCCAATTTACCGTGAGTCAAGCTGTGTCCCTGACATAGCTACACGTTTTTAACACCTGTAAGAACACGACTTACAAGCGCTGGTTTTTACGGAGCGTCGCTCCTGCTGCGTGGACAGCCCCTTGCGCCAGGCCTTTGCCGCGATCTTGCCAGTAGGTGGCGCCCTAGGACCACTGTGTTTCGTTACTTCTGTAGTACTACACCCTTCTCCAGAAAGGCAATTTAAAAAAAAAATAATAAGATACAGCTTTGCTTTTATTTTTTTAATTTACTTATTTATTTTTTTATGAGGAAGATTGTCCCTGAACTACCATCTGTTGCCAATCTTCCTCTTTTTTTAAATTTTTTTACTTAAGGAAGATTGTCCCTGAGCCAACATCTGTTGCCAATTTTCCTCTTTTTACTTGAGGAAGACTGTCCCTGAGCTAGCATTTGTGCCAATCTTCCTCCATTTTGTTTGTGGGATGCGGCCACAGTACGGCTTGATGAGTGGTGTGTAGATCCACGACTGGGATCCGAACCTGCAAGCCCCAGGCCCCCAAAGTGGAGCGTAGAATTTAACCACTATGCCACTGAGCTGGCCCCTGGAAAGGCAAACTTTAAGAAGCAAGAGTAAAGAAAAGATCGATCAGTTGATTAGAAGGAAAAACAACCCCCCATGTAAGTAACTTTAATTCATCCATTCTTTGACTACGGCAATGATTGTGCATTTTACGTGCAGTATTTATACATTCTCGACCTCACTGAGCAGGCTGATGTAAGGTTTTCTTATAGCACCTGGTTTTCACCACTGTCTTCTCTACAGTGCGTTCATCTGCACAGGGAACTGACTTTTGAACTTATTCTTCTTGGAGCACCTTCTGTGTTGAGTGTTGTCTGAGCTGGGGCTGGCTTCCTGTATCGAAAACAAAGGGTCTGTTTCCTAGAGATCTTTAGGAGTAAGAGAAACACCCAGGGGAGTTTGGCCTGCAGGGGGAAGATGTCCTGCGTGACCTCTTATCGCAGTTCCAGCCCGTCGATGGTCCACCTGCCTTTCTGTTCCTCATTCCCCCACCTCTGCCACTTGTTTCTTCCTGATCTTTCTTCTCTCTCCTTAGCTCATCATGCAGGACTTTCTCCATAACAGACTTATCTGAACTCCTCTGCCACTCCCACTGTCATTTTTGTCAAAAATAAATGACATATCAGTATTCACATTTGTTTCTGTCTGTGCCAGAATCACCATCAGCAACAACAGAAAAAAAAGGGAGGAAAAATTATCTGAAAAACCACATCTTTTTTGACCCTAGAGGTCCAACATGTATTAAATTCCAAATTATCTTAATGAGGCAGAAAAGGCTTTGATTAACTTTTTGTGTGTGGAAAAATATACATAATGTAAAATTTACCATTTTGACCATTTTTAAGTGTACAGCTTAGTAGCATTAAGCACGTTCACATTGCTATGCAACCATCACCACCATCCACCTCCAGAACTTTTTCATCTTCTCAAACTGAAACTCTGTCCCATTCCCCCTCCCCCAGCCCCTGGCCACCACCGTTCTACTTTCTGCTTCTATGAATTTGACTGCTCTAGGAACTTGACACAAGTGGAATCATGCAGCATTTGTCTTTTGTAACTGGCTTATTTCCCCTAGCATAATGTCTTCAAGGTTCACTTTGATGAATTCTTTATATTAACATTTATTGATGACATATGGTACTCCAGAGCTGCACTAAAGGCTTCACATGGATTGCCCCATTTAACAAAGAGTAAAGTAGGAGCTTGTCCTGTGGCAGTTAGACAGGGAAACCAGGGCTTAAGAAGGTTAAGTCACTTACGGACACACGGAGGTACGAGGTGCAGGTGTCCTGGAACCCACGCCTGCCGCCTCCTCACAGCCACAGCCACCCCTGTGGCTGCCTGGGTGCCGTCTGCCTCTTTGGCTCAGTCCTCAGCCAGTCAAGAGGGTCTGGTAACAGCAAGGTTATATGGGTTCCAACTCCCAGTTTATCTCAAATTAAAAATGCACGTGGAGGAAAGCAATTTGCCTTTGTGGCATCTTATTGAGAAGCCACTTCTGCATAAGCTCCAGTCATGAAACGTTAATGGCTGTAGCTGAAGAGGGCAGGTGCACGAAGTGTTTCAACTAAAAAATGAAATAAAAATTTGACTGTGCCTATTTAAGAATCTTCTCTGCATACTGCTAAAAGTCTCTTATTTCAAAAGAAAAATTATAATAAAGTCACATATAATACATTCAGCAACCAGAACATAAGAATCATATCTTGGATGGTCAAACACAAATTATGAGGCTACATCCATATATAAATTAACTCTAAGAAACGCAGCTTCATTGATGTATAATTCATATACCATACAATTCACCTAGTTATAGTGCACAATTCAATAACTTAGCTTTTTGATTGGATGAATATTGCCTTACCTTCTGACCACCCTACATTTCTTTGGTTGATTTGATTGGTGAGCATCAAAACAGGACAAGTTAAGCCCCAGGGTGCTTCTGTGGCATCTGTTTGGCTTTTCTGTGAACGTTGTTTCTATATCCGTGACTATTTAATTTCTCAACTTTTTGTGTCTTAAAGGTTCACATGTTAGTAGGTTATTTGGAGTTCCATTATTTTGCAATAGATACGACAAAATAAAAGGAGGTTAGTTTTCCAGTCTCTGCGAGAAATGCAATACTATCAGTAGCTGGGTCTGTCCTGCCACGTGAATCAGCATTTCCAGGAGCTGAAGGAGTTTCTATTTGCAAATTCAGATGTCTATCTCCTGCTGCTCTCAGAGGAACTGAGAACCCCCAGGCTCCAAGCCCAGGGCAGGAGCACCTTTGGTTGGGGGATCATCTTGGTGTGCAGAGGTAACAGAAGGAACTGGTAAGGCCTCATGCAAAAGAGATGGGGGACGAAGAGAGGGGAGCCAAGAACCCCTTCTTCCTCAGCTCCACCTTCTTTTCCACTCACTGAGGGTCCAGGGACAAGGGTGGGAATAAGGCCTGGACAGCCCAATCGTGGGACCCTAGACAGACCACACCTTCCCTTTTCCCACAGTCTTATTCTGACATTGTGGCCGCTGCACTCGAGTGGTCAGGTCAGCACCAGAATGCACCAAGGCTGAGGGCAGTGGTGGAGGGAGAAGCGGAGGAAATGGACAGTGGGCTGTTAACTGGGTCTGAGGCAAAACCTGCAGGGACAAGGAAAAGACTATGTGACTCTGGTGGCAGAAGGGAAAAAAAGAGAAAATTCTGTGGTTCGCCCAACAGGAAGATTGTACACAGAAAATGTTATATTTGCCAGCACCCATGTAGTGCTATGTAACAGGCACCATTTTAAGCACTTTGGAATATTAGTTCACTTAATCTTTGCAAAAATTCCATGAGGTAAATACTATTATCCCCACTTTACAGACAAAGAAGCTAGCTACAGAAGAGTTCAATAATGCGTCAATGTCAGATGGTAGGTGGCAGAGCCAGGATCAGAACTCTTGGGTCCGTGCTCTGTGCACTGTGCCCGACGCTGCACACACGTGACAGGATCCACTGTGTTTTCACATATATGAAGGTATATGACGTGTAAGTGTTAATCTTGTATGTCTTCCTTCATATGTGAAGACAGGGCTGGCGATGGTGGTACTTCTAGCACCTGACTAACCCTCTTTGAAAAGTAAATTTCATCAGCTTCTTTTCAAAGGATGGGGTCTCGGTCATGACCCTTTGGCCTAGTTAGTCTGAGCGAGGCCCGGGCTGGGAATTGTCTACAGACAGAGTTGGGACAAAATCTGTGGCTGCTGGTAGATTGTCACAGGCACTATTGTCACCTGCTTCTCACAGACCACAGGGCAAACGTGAGTGATTTATTAATGCTAATGAGGCTGCTCTCTCACTGAATTTCAATTCAGATGGAAGCAAATGCGTAGCTAGTATGACTTTTGGAAATATGTTTGCATTTCTAGTACTAAAAGGAGATAGCAACAACTTCTTTCTTTATTTTTAAATTCCGACCCCTCCTTTTTTTTGATTTTATCTTCCACAGTATTTTTGTTTGAGTATACATGAAACACAGTAGGGTGAGAAATTTAATCTACGTGATCATTTGGTCAACTAAGTCACCCCATGGTGTTCATGGGGGGCCTGCTGTGGACACCCTTCCAGGCACCCAGGACACAGAAACAAGCAAGACACACTGTGTCCGGGTTCATGGAATAAGTCGGGCTGAGACGTGATATGCAGGTAAATAAATACAATTAGCAAGTGATTTCAGATAGAGATAGGCATATTCAGGAAGAAAATAATACATAACAGTGTTTGAGAGACAACTGAGAGTGGGGCAGAATCACTCCTTAGAAACGGCATGCTGTTTAGTGAGCATTTATTAAATACATACTGTACTCAGAGTTTGAGATACAGAGAGAGAGTGAAACACACCATTTGGTCCTCGAAGGCAGCACCCACAGATGGGAAATCAAACCCCAAGTGCGCTGACTCATGCTCTGCCTTTGAGTTATCAGGGACGACCTCCCTGGGGTAATGCTGACATTAAAACGTTGATGACACCAAAAGTCTATCTGGCTTGAACGCTGAGAGTGGAATACGGCCCCTACTGGCTTTGATAACGGGAACAGTTTGGTTGGAAACGTTTACAATGCAGAGATCTCGCTCCCCGGATTAGAACCGTAAGTCTGTGTTTGTCCATTACACAGATAGTCTGGGTCTGCTTCTCCCAGAGGCCTTTTTACACGTGCCAAGCTGGTGTTGCATAAAGAGCAAGCTTGTGCATTCAGCAAATATAACCTGGTGAGCAGAGCGACGTTACTCATTCACCGATAGGGGAGCCAGTGTCCTGCAGCCTCTGGCTGAACACGGCAATGGACATGGAGAAGGTCAACTCTATGGACTTCGGGGAGTTTGTGGATGTGTTCGGGAACGTCGTGGAGAGATGTCCTCTGATTGCAGCCGCCATTTGGTCCCAGCGCCCGTTCTCTGACTTGGAAGATTTAGAGAAGCACTTTTTTGCGTTTATTGATGCTCTTCCACAGTCAGGTAAGGCTGCAGTATTAGACACCGAGATTCTCCACAGAGGGGTTTCAAATATGCTTATCAAAATATTTTTAGACATTTTAGACTACTTGCTTATACTTGATATATTTATTTAGTTATTTTTATGGTAAGGTGTAGTAAGTTTCCTCAGACTTAGTACTCAAGAGTCAAGCACTTACATGGTGTTAAGCCAAAGGTGGAATGAAAGAACGTGTATTGGCTCAGGTCAAGTGGCTGTTAAATATTAAAGCCATGAGGTCACGAGGAAAAAGGAACAGGCGCTGTTCTCCTCGGGCCTCCCAGCAGCTCGGAGGCCAAAGGTCAGGCTGAGGGCCCACCCTCTCTCCACTGAGTGTGTTCACTTTGGGAACGTCCTATATGCAAGACAGGAGACAGCTCAATATCAGAATATCTCAGGAGCCCAGGGGAAAGGAGAAATGGCTGATATTTTTTACCAGAAGGAGCTAGTTTGGACCGGACTGCTAAGGAAAGGGGACTCACCCAGATCAGCAACTCCCTGGGGGAGTTCAAGGGAAAAGACGAAAATCTGAAGGAATTCTTCTGGAGAAAAGGAAAGAAACTGTTGATTTCCCATGGTTAGAGAGGGAAAAGGAGGCCCTTCTGGGTGCGGGGTGGGAGAGGCGGACGTGGAGGTTTGGGCTGACCCCAAGTGACTCAGCATGACACACAGGCTCTCTGGGATGCAGCTGCCAAGCGTTAGCAGTGGAAGCTGCCTCCTGGGCTGTCCTGACACTCTCCAGAGACGCCTGGACGCCTGGACGGAGCTGAAGGGTCGCAGGGGCAAGGAAGGGCTGCCTTCACAGAGGGCCTTCTAAGGGGTCTGGGGTGGGGAGGGGGGAACGGCTGCTCTCTTCTCTTCCATAGTGAGGCCAACAAATAAAGTCCTGCTCTCAGTCCAGGGCTTTCACACTGGATGGTCTCTGTCTGTCAGATGAGCGTCTCCCAAATAAGGAGCTCATGTTAGGCTCGTCAAGGAAGAGGGGAAGACAGTGTTATAAAAGCAAATGGACAGAAACGTCTGGGCCACATTGATGCTCACTTGCTCCAAAGCCAAACTCAGCTCCACCACTGGGCTCCGGCACAGGGGCAGCTGGCGACCCCGAGCCTTCTGACTGATGACTCACAGGAACAGTGGGCCCCGCTCCACGGGTGAGGTGACTCAGGCTTGTCGGCCCAAAGCCTGCAGAGCAAGCTGGAAAGAGCAAGGGGCCCTGGAGCCCACGGTCGGATTGTCTGACAGGAAAACAGAGGAGGCTGAATGAAAGCCTGCTAGGCCAGAGGAGAAATGACTTTTCCAGGGTGTGAATGCCTTCTGAATGACATTGTTCTATGTCATTAAGGAAGAAAATCCCAGGATCTGTTTCGATACCCAAAGTGGTGGTGGGGCTGCGGAGGGAAGGCACTGAGAGAAAGCTGTGATAGTGTGAAGAATTTAACTCTAGCATTCATTGGTTTATCCAGTTATTCAACAAACATTATTTGGGGTTTACTCTGTGCCAGGAACTTAGATAATACAATAAAAATGTCCCTATTTCTGTCTTCTTTCCCACCAGCAGTCACTCCAACCAGTTTGACCAGAAGTTCTAGTTAAGGTTAGTTAAGACCTAGTTCAGGTTAAATCTAATCACAGTCCTGAGCAAAGTGGGATTTGGGGCAGGTCTGGCATACACTCCCTCACTCCCCAGGCTTGTATTTGATCCCCCTCCAGACTCAGTGGAACTTCTGTCTTCTGGCCAGTGTCAGAATCCTGTATCACTCAGGGAATAGAATATTGGCACTTAAGAAGGGTTTGCTGAATGAATGAATGAAATTGTTCCTAAGATGACTTTAAAAGATGACGGATCCTGATATTACCCCTTCCCCACACATTTTAACTGGGGTGACTTTCATGGCAGGTCAGTGGGACAAGATGACTGGAGCGAGTTCAGGCCACCTGGACAGTGGTTTGCTTCTGCACTAGGCACACTTCTTTGGAGGGACCCCCACCCCCCCACTGGTGGAGCCTGCTTCTTAGCCCTGTGCCAGTATCTGCGTTTCTCTTAGACAGGCGGCTGGGAGCAGAGCCTCAATGGTGATGTTAGCAGTAGGAATAACAATAACACTAGCTAAAATGTATTTAACCCTTACTACTGGTGCATTTGAGGAAATTTCTAAACACTTTGCATTTGTTAACTCATTTACATTTAATCCTCATCACAATCCTATAAAACAAGCATTGTCATTATTATCCCCTTTTTACAGATGAGAAAACTGAAGCACAAAGAGATTAAGTAACCTGATCAAGGGCACACAGCTAGAAAATGGCAGAACCGGTATTCAAACCCTAATAGTCAACCCAACAGCTTTTGAAGGATTTTCCAGAGAATTAGAAGCAAAGTCTAGGAACAGTTTCTAGGCATTTCATCTATTCATTCACTAATTTATTCAATTAACATTAATTCTTGATGTCCCAGATCCCATGTTTGGTAGTTTAAACAATCAAATAAAATGGGGTTTACTGTATAGTCTAGCTTTAATCCTTGGATAGTAAAGAACAAACTGGGTGTAACGGGGCCTTTGAATCCTAAAACTAAAAACTTCCCAAAACTTAAAGATATGTTCAGGATATGACGATCTACCTGGTCAAGGATTTGTTTTAGACGATCTAAGAAAACCCTACACCATTACCAGAAAACTGAAAATCCTGTTTCTGGAGTAAGCCCAGGTCGACGATCCATTTAGGTTACTCTATGATGACTACTGGTCAGTAGGTGGCAGTCCTGGATTAACATTCAGCTCCAGCACTACTTGGCAAAGTGCCCTTTCAAGACAATCAGTTCCTGGTTACCAGGCAAGGGGGATGGGGCTAGTAAAGGGAAGAAGGTTGAAACACACCCACCACACACACACACACAAATGCACACCCCACAAACACACACACACACAAATGCACACCCCACAAACACACACACACACAAATGCACACCCCACACACATACACTCACACCACACATATATATTACATACACATCCTCCACACATGCATCACACACAGAGCCAACAAGAAGCCGGTTCAGCACTGATTTGTGTTAAAAATCAAAGAGCAAAAAAACTGTAATAGAGTTAATCGTGCATCCCTTTGTGGCATTTCATGATAGCAATAATGCCATAATTCATTATTTAATATTTATTTCAGAACATAGTTGTTGAATAAATGAAAGAGTTACATACTAATAATTCCCTTAAATGCAGGCTATAATGTATTTAGTTGAGGCTATTACAATGTGTTCAGTCAAAAAATATATGGCACTCCTTCCCGAGAGTGACATGTTGGTCAGTAAATACCTATCAAGTGCCCGCTGTGCCCCAGGAACTGTCCCCAGCACTGGGGACAGAGCAGGGAACAAGACAAGTGCCTGCCTTCCGTAAGTTTACATTCTAGTGAAGGGAGACAGGATCAAGTGAAATAAATAAGATAACTTCAGATGTTAGAAGTAATAGAATAAAATATGTAATATTGTAGAAAATATGTAATAAAGGCGGTCTTTCTTAGGAAGTGACATTTGAGTTTAAAACCAAAGAGGAGAAGGAAGTAGTCAAAGATCTAGAAGGCCGCTCTAAGAAAAGGAGCCAGAGACTGGACATTTTAGGGGCACAGAAAGACCCAGGCAATCAGAGAATAGTGAAGAGTGGAGGGAGATGAGGAAAGAGAGGTCGGGGAGGGGGCTGGCTGTGGTGGTAACAGTGGGAGGTGATGGTCATCTGGTTGAGGGTGGGAGCAGGAGAGGTGGGGAGATGTGGCTGGATTCTTAGAATAGATTTTAGAGTTAGAGCTAACAGGGTTTTTTTTTTTTTTAAAGATTCTATTTTTTCCTTTTTCTCCCCAAAGCCCCCCAGTACATAGTTGTATATTCTTCGTTGTGGGTCCTTCTAGTTGTGGCATGTGGGACGCCGCCCCAGCGTGGCCCAATGAGCAGTGCCATGTCCGCGCCCAGGATTCGAACCAATGAAACACTGGGCTGCCTGCAGCGGAGCGCGCGAACCCAACCACTCGGCCACAGGGCCGGCTCCTAACAGGGTTTTTGTGATGGATTTGTTGGGGGAAGGCAGGTCAGAAACAAAGAGAAATTAAGGATAACTCCTAAGCTTGTAGTCTGAGCAACTGCGTGGGTGGTGGGGTTGTTTTCTACAATGAGGAAGACTTTGGAATTGAGAGGACTGGAAGGAGAACGAGAGCTTGTTAAGTCCGGGATGCCTAATCATCATCCAAATGAAAATATTGAGTGTTCACTTGTTTCTTCATATCACAGGAACTCAGTGGAAAGCTGTGGGCTAGATGAGATCAGGGTTTCATCAAAGAATTGATGGCATTTAAAGCCATGGGACTAGATGAGAACACTTGGGGCATCAGTGTAAATACAGAAGGGAAGAGATGTGAGTCCTGAGTCCTGGGGTACTTCACTGTTGGTGATCTGGCAGAGCAGGAACCAGTGATAAAAGCAGGCAAGTGATGGTAATCTTCCATGAAGGGGAGAGGGCCAACCACATGACATGTTCCCAAGAGACTGAGAGAGGAGGACTGATAACTGGGCTTAGGCAAGATGTCCATCATCTGTGACCTTGAGGAGCACAGATTGGTTGGCGGGTGGGGCTGAACGCTTGATAGAGTGAACCTGGAATGGAAGGTGAGGAAGCGGAGAGACCAGGTAGACAACTTCTTTGAGGAGCTTTCCTGTAAGGAGGAGCAAAGACAAGCAGAGAGGCTAGAGGACAACTGGGAATCAGGGGAGGGTGTGAATTTTGTTTACGGGAGTGAGTGATTCTAAGGCACGTTTGTGGGTTGATGAGGATAAGGCAGTGGTGGGGGAAAGAAATCAATGTTTGAAACTGTGGTTTTTGAGACGGAAAAGATGGGCTGACTTCCAGAACACAAGTGGAGAGGTTGGTCTTCAACAGAAGGGACAGGTAATCCATTGTACCAGGAGCACACTAGTTGGCAGAGATGTAGGGACACTGGCGGACTCTACTGGGATTCTAGGCCAATCGTCTGCTCTTCAGAGGCCATCATTGCCTGCCTTGTTCTTCTCCTGTTGAAACAACCAGTGCTGGCTCTGTGCCAGGAGCTCTTCTAGGTGCAAAATGCGCGACTTCTGGTGGCAGCAAACAACGTCCACACTTCCATCTCTAGATGGGACGTGACAATGGCACAGGCAGCAAGTCTAAGGTTTTAGGGACGACAGAAGAACAGGCAGCTTTGAAATGGCCCTGCGAACCACAGGACATTCGACTGACCTGGCCAGGGCTTGGGCATTCCAGGTGGGAGGACCTGCAGGACTGGAGGTGAGGAGGGTGGGATGTCCCCACGCAGTCTCCAGCCTCCTGTGGGGGTTTAAGGCCAGGCTGGGAGTACCTTGTGGAGGAAGCATTGGATGGGGAATTGGGGCTTTGCTGCAGCCAGTGGGTCCGTGCCATCCTGGGCAGTACTTAAGGAGCCAAAGGTTTGGGGCAATAAAGATGGAGTCTTTGGCTGGACGGGATCGGGTTCTGTTTCTTCCCCCTATCCGACTCCCCACACCTTTTTCTTTTTATCTGCAGCTGAGGTGTATGTGTGTGTATTTAAATTCCAGTTCCTCTTATTTAGTTTCTTTTATTCTTCTCTTTGCTCTGTCCTTTCCTTGGCTTCCCTTCTCTCCTCTCACTCCTCTCCTCCCCGCACACAGTGGAAAACACAGGCTCTGTCCTAGGCAAACATTAACCCCAGGCGATGTTTTCAAGAGGGGAGACAAACCCCGGGAAGCGAGAAGCGAGGTGCAAGGGGGAGGACAGAGGCAGGTCGGCGCGCGTGGGACCTGCCGGGCCGCCGCCACTCCGTGCTCCATGGGGCGAGGGGAGTCCGGTGGGGGCGGCAAGGGGACAGACCCTACTCCCTCGCCCGGGCCTCCCCCCAGTAACTACTTCCCTGGGAACTCGAGCTGGGCCTCTAGAGAGTCAGGAATAGAAAAGGAAGCCAGCCGAGAGAGAGGGAATCCTGTGGGAAGACGGCGTCTTGGCCCCCCTCGCCTTGAGGCTGCTTTGAAAATCTGAATATGCAAAGTAGGGGGCGCGGGCGGTCGTGCCGGGTCCGGCCCGTAGGGCCTTCCAGGACTCGCGGTTTCCCCATTCGCCCGCCGAGGTCGTTCGCGGTCCCAGGCTGGGTGGGTGCAGGGTGGATTCGGGCGCCGCTCCGGGTCAGGCCCGGCAAGAGGCCGCCCAGCACAGCCAACCCCCCGGCCGAGGGTTGAGGGCTCCCCAGGTCGGGAATTTCACACCCACCACCTGCATTTTCACACCGCCCAAACGGGGCTGGACGCATGAAGCGGGAAAGAGCCACCTGTTGTTGCAGTGCCCGAGGGACAGGGCCCGTGAGGGGTTTTAAAACAGTGGTGCTGCAGAGATCGGATTATTGGTGACATGTCTCGTTTTAAACTCTCTTTAGCTTTGTAGGGGCAGCCAGTGCGCTGAAGACGCCTGTGACTTGGAGTCCAGGATCCAGGCTCAGGCCCTTGGCTACTGGCTAAGTGACCTTGGGCAGGTCACCCGACCCTTTCAGAGCCTCCACTGAATCCTCTTTTAAATGCAGATCTTTCCCCAGTCCTCCCCTCTTCTGAGGACACTGGTCTATGCCTTAGCTGGAACAATCCCAATCATCCTTTAGTTGGGCAGAAACTGTAAGGTTTGAGTAAGGGGAGGCTTATACCGTAATTAAAAGGGGGTTAAATTATCCCCTTTTCCAGTAGAGCCCAATGCCTACTCCCAGTGCAGGAGTCAAACGCTTCCAGCCACGTCTCAGTCCAGTTACCCAGCATCTACTAGGATTAATAATAACGGCTGTTCACTGAAGGCTCGCTGGCATTAGGTGCTGTGTTTTAGGTAGGTGCGTTGTCTTTAATCCTCACAACTACTCAGCAAGTTAGGTGTCATTATGCTCCTTGTGTGGATTACGGCCCCCTGTTTACCATATCTGAGATCTTGCCCAGCCCTGAGGATCCTAGTTCCCTCTTTAGCGAGCTAAGCAAAGTGATTGGGGATGTCTCAGGGAAAACCTGGATCAGGGTATTTACAATCCCAGGTATCATCCCAGGGGTTTCCCATTTTAGGCCGAGGAGATTATGAGAAGCTGTCTTCAAAGAAAACGTTCTTCTCTGCAGTCTCTTTGGGATCTGCAGGTGGAGGAGGGAAATGAGCCTCAGACAGGGTGGGTGGTGAGTGGGCACTGTTTTCCTAAACGGAGGAAAGCCACGTTCGTTGGAAGGGCTGTGGAATTCCTGCTGAAGAGAGGGCTTCTTTGCAGGTAATCATCTGCAAGGCTCTTTGGTTGCCTGATTCCAGGAGCCCAGAACTCACACTTAGGGTCACAAAATTCTGGGCATTTATTTGTCAGCCCCATGTCATCCCTATGGACTCTCCTGGCTCTTCTCCTTTGGAACAGAACGAAACCCATTCCGCGGCTTTTGCAGGAAGTCTTCAGGCCCTCGCGTCCGGCCCTCTCCGACATCAAAGCCCCTCTGAGAGCAAAGGACTTTGAAAAGATACGAAACCCTCGGACTCCTTATCGCGTCCCAGCTCCCTCCCGAGCAAGTCGTAAATTCCGAGCCTCAGCGACCTCTCCCCTCCGCTCTTCTTGCCCCAAGGTCTCAAAGGACAAACTTGTCACTTCCCGTCCCGCCCCTGGGTCCTGGCCGAAGCGGGGACCGAGGGGCGCAAGTTTCGGGATGTGTTCGAGAGGCGGGTGCAATGGGCCCCCCAGCGCCTCCTCGATACCCCTTGTTGCCCCTCGTCACCTCCTGGGGCCCCTGCTTCCCTCTGGAAGCCCTCTTCGGGGCAGGGCAGGAGGCCGGGCTCGGCCTGCACGCAGCCCTCTGTGCCCTCTCCGCGGAGCGCAGCAGGCGCGGTGACGCGCTCCCGCCGTGTCTGTGCTTCTTCGCAGGCCAAGAGGGCATCCTGCGCTGCCACCCGGACCTGGCGGGCCGCGAGCTGCAGCGGGGCACGCTCACCGCCGAGTCGCAGCGGGAGCAGAGCGGCGCGGGCCTGACGAGCCTGAGCGCGGACGAGCGGCTCCGGCTGGCCGAGCTCAACGCGCAGTACCGCGCGCGCTTCGGCTTCCCCTTCGTGCTGGCGGCCCGCCTCAGCGACCGCGCGGCCGTGCCGCGAGAGCTAGCGCGCAGGCTGCACTGCCCGCCCGCGCAGGAGCTGCGCACCGCCCTGGCCGAGGTGAAGAAGATCGGCCACTTGCGTCTCGCGGACCTCCTCGGCGTGGACCCTGCCGGGCCGCAGCGGCCGCGCGAGCCCGGGGCGCCGGACGCTCGTCGGGACGCGCGGGGGCCGCAGCCCGGCGCTGTGCGCCCTGGGCTGGAGGCTGTCGCAAGCTTGGAACGGCGTCCACACACGCGCGTAAAGGAAGGGGAGAATTGAGGCAATCATACGAATAACGAACCCTTTTGTCCACACACCCACACGCTCACGCTTTGCCAAAATATTTGTATAGTTTCACGCTTTGCCCCCGATTTATCCAGCTCACTGCTTCAATTCTTCACTCCCTTTGCGGCCCGTTGACACCACCAGCCTTTGTGGATTCCAAAGCGCTTATCCAGCCCTTGTTGCCTCCCCACCCTCTCTGCTAAGCCCGAGCTGCAAAGCAAAACGGACGGAAAAGGAAGCTTTTACTCCACGGTTTGGCTATTTGTTTTCCTTCTCCCACCTCATTTGCTGCACCCGACATCTCCACGGGGGCGGAAGCGGCTTTCTCCCCCTGGGGCTCCTCCAGGAGCCGAATGAGGAAAGCAAAGCGCTGGTCTCGGTCCGCGGCCCCCGGGAAGGCCGTGTGGGGGACGGTGGGCAGGAGGGAGCCCCGCGATGGGCCAGCGTGGGAAAGCGCCCCCGGGGGGCGGGCACAGTAGCTGCTACGGGCGCTCCTAAGAGGAGGGGTGGGAGTGGGGGCGTCTCCGAGTTGGATGGGCCTGAAGGTCAGGGGCGGGCTGCCTTCCGTCTCTTCCGGATGTCGGCCCCTGAGAGTTGGCTCATCAGAACCTCAGGCTGCCCCGGGAAACCCAACAGTTATATATATATGACAAAAAAATAGTTGAACAATACTCACTGAGTAGCGCTGGGTATTGTGGCCCCTGGGATGAAAATGGACCCCCACAGCGCTGTTAAAGCGATAATGAAAGGAATATCTGTTACCGTAGAAATCTTCCCGGCCAGAGTAGGCCGGCTCTGGGCAGCTCGTCAACCCTGAGGCTCCAGAGCCCCAGCGGACTGGGCAGCGCCCTGCCCTGGTGCCCAGAATGCCCACTCATACGGGAAAAACCCACCACATTCTCTTTCAGCCACATACACTGGAAAGTCTAATGGTCCCTCACAGACATGAATTAGGCTTCTGTTGGCAGAGGAGAAACAAGCCATACTTGTCTCTTCAACGCAGAGTAAGAAGAGAAGGCAGAGCTAGCCCTTTCAAAGACAAGAACCTCCATGAGTGTCCAACCCGGGTGGGGTTAGCAGCAGGAACGGCAGCAAGAAAACCTTTCCATAAAAGTTGTATAGTCGCCCCTTGGTTGGGGGCTGAATTCCACAAAAAGAAACCACCGTGGTAGCACCAGGAATTTTAATCAAGGAACCTCGCTCCCCTTTCCCAGCTTACAGGTGGTCCATGCTATGAAGAAGGCCAGAAGCTGGGAGGCAGGGAGGTGGGGGAGGGTGCCAGGAAGGTGAGCTGTGGCTACTAGAGTCCCTGTAGACCCCTGCCAGGGCCTCCTCGGCCCGGGCCTGGGCCAGACGACTTCTCTGGGTGTAGGAGCACCAGGTGCACACCACAAAGGGAGCTCAATGACTCAGTTTCTGTACGCTGGGCCCCCTTGGGCCTGGAGCTCGACGCCTGTCTCCCTTTGGTCAGGGTAACTGGGGGGCTTTCCTGACACACAAGAAACCTGAAGCTTGGTAAAGAGGGTGTTCTCAGGCTGAGCCTGAGACTCAGACTAATGCACCGCATTCAAGGCACCCTGTCCATCCCTGGGGTGAGCCCAGCTCTTAGATAGATGGGCCACAAAATGCAGAGTCTGGGCTCTTTATGTAAATGTGCTCAGCCTAAGATCGGTAGGAATCCCCAGGGCAAAGATTCCCGGCGGTAATTTTAGGAGTGTAGATGTGATCTGGACCTCTCAAGCACGATCTGAATGTCTCCAATTACACAGTTACATTTCAACGGTTCAAAGCGTGTGGGGGAAATGGTTTATTTCTGCAGGAGACGGTACGGGTCGGGGAAGACGCTAGATCCGCCCCTTCAAAGGAGCTGGGGGCTGAAGTGAGGGCAAGAGCTGGTAGCCCAGCGCCTCTTCCAAAGACGCCTGAGCAATTGCAGCCTTGATGGCGGGCACGGGACGTCGGCGCCAGATTGGGAAGGGCCCTGGCAAAAGCTGCTGGGTCTTGCTTTCTTCTTCGGTAGGAGCAAAGAAGCAGAGGCCGTTCCTCGCGCGGGCGGGTCCCCTGTGGCTGCCGAGGTTCGGCAGGGCAGATTTCTCCGGCCACATCTTGACTCAAACAGCGACACGCCCTGGGCTTCTGCCAGCCTCCGCCTGTTTTCTCGTTTCTGCGCTCCGGTGCGCACGATGCGGGAGACAAACCCCGATAGCAGGGACCGTGGCCGCCGACTTGGACCCCATCGTGCGCACCAGCCCCGGCGGCAGGGTGGCCCGAAGCGCGCCCAGCGAGTGTCGGGACGTGCAGAAATGGTCCCCGCAGGTTCCAGGGTGAATAATTAATACTTTACTTACTAATTAGTTAAAAAAGCACGATGGCAACGCTAAGAAGAGTTGGAGAACGTACAGCTGATTTCAGTTTCCGTAACCCTTCGACCTCTTCATGCACACTCCCGAGGCGGTGGGCTGCTTAGCCGAATTTCGCTTCCCCTTAAAACATCCAAGCCTAGCCTAGCGAGTGCTGTGAGCAAAAGGACCCGAGAGGGTTCCCGCTAGGAATTCACGAACCCGATCCGAGCTTGGCATTTACCTATGTAACCGGGAAACTGAACGGGGGCCTTCTTTTACTTAACCCAGAAAGGTAGGCTTTTTGGTCTGTGTGTCCAAAAGATGTCTATGGACACTGATACGGGAAGAAGGGAAGGGGAAAGAGACAACACGATTTCTTTGAATAATCTTTATTCATCTTAAATTTGACACATTTTCAGAGATCCGCCACAGCATACCTGCGGTTCCAACTCAAAAACAGAGAAGAGCTCTTTTCAGAAAGTATTTACTGCAGGACAAAAGTAGATGAAATTATGGAAAATTCACCATTCAATAAACTCATAAACTGCAGTTAGCACATGCTTGTGAAAGGGAGAAATAGGATGTGAGAACTAGTCAGCACCGTGGCCCAGCAGAGCCTGACTGTTCCGGTACTATTTGGCGTGTAGCGTGGGGGTGGGGAGTCTGGATTCCAGGAATCATGCTAGTGGGTTTCGAGTGGCAGAGGCACTGTTTCCAGGGTGGCACCAGCAGCCTTAGTAATGATTAACATCTGTACAGACTGCTACGGGTTGCAAAGAATGCACCTGTAGTAGCTCATTTAATTTTAGTAACTGGAACAGCTATCTGTGTGACCTTGGGAAAGTCGCCCAACCTCTCAGGGCCTCAGATTTCTCCTTCGTAAAATGGAAATGCTACAGGGACAACTAAGTCCCCTGTCTCCCCTCTGGGGAGATGAGCTTCCTAGTGGCCCAGTGACTCAAGGAGAGCTGACCCTTTATCTGAGCGCCTTCACTCAGCCACATAAAGCCTATTGTGTAGGGCTTCCTAGGAACACATTTTCATATGATAAAGGTCACTTTGGGCACGAGACATTGGTGAGTGAAAAAATGGTAACTGAGGGTCCTCCACATCAAAGCCATGTGGTAACTTTTAGCTGTTGCTGGTCTAAGAGCCTGGTTCTCCCCAGCATGAAGGGTTTTCCTTTGGGATGAGACCCCAAGTCCCTCCCTCCTCGGGCTTTAAATCATTCTCTGTGCTCACCCATCACACAGAATTAGAGTGCGTTATACAATACCCACACAATGTCCGCGGACTCTAATTTCAGAAGAAAGGAAGAAAATGGGCAATCACCATTTATTTCCATAACTTTCACTCAGTGAGCAAAGCCAGATTTCTGCACCCAAATATCACCCCCTGTCCTGAGGCTCTTTATTTTCCTAGGTCTTCTGGCTTTGAGAATAGATTTCAGATGGAAGAGCAGGAAAAAAATGTATTCCTTGCCTTGGATCAGAAAGCATGGTGGTCCCTCTGTGAGAGGAGCGAGGTGGCTGTCTTCCCCACATTCCTGCCGCCTGGTCCCCAAGTGATAAAACTCTGGTCCACCAGTGACTTCCTACAAACACAGGAGCTTTTCCTCAGGTAGAGAGGACCAGACACTCAGTTTGCTTGGGAGGAAACATTCTTGACCCCATTGGGCAGGGACACATCTGCTCCAGTGAAGGAAGCCTGGGCAGCTGCGGCCCCTCACTGCTGTGCAGGCTGAACACGTTGGGCTCCATTGTGGCCTGATGGGGCTAAGCAGGCCATGGACTCGGGGAGGCCCCACAGAAAGGACACTGCGATTGATTTCCTTCCCAGAGATGTTAGCTGAGTGGGCTGTGGCAGTGCAGAGTGGGTTTGTCGGGGTCAAACCACCCATTATTGAGCCGTCCTTTGTGTGGGGGGATTGCCAGTTGAGTGCAGTGGCTGAAGAACTCCCCAAACTCCAAATTAAGTAGAGATCGAGTCGTTTTTCCACAGCGCTGCAGGTCGCCAAGCCGAACAATTTTATCAGACAACATTCTCTTCCATCTCACTCTTGCCTAATTATCCTGGGGACTCAGGTCAGTGCAGGGTGGGGGTTTCCTGTGCAGGGGAGGAGAGGGAGTCTGGAAGGGCTGCACTATTTGGATCATTTCCTTGATCCAAAAGAAAGTAGACTTTCACGCTAAGGTGGATAGAGATGGCCTGCCCTATCTGGATTACAAGCGTCACAGGCTCCCCAGTTTCCGGGAGCCACAAATATGGGGGAAAGCAGGGTTCCCCAAGCTGCAGCAAACACCCAGGACCTTTGAGCAGGGAGGGAGCCCTGTCAATGATCTGTGGATTCAAGGAGTGTCTACCTAGAGGAGCAGCCCGCCCCTTCCGGAGTCTCCTGCTTCCCATCCCCCTCTGTGCCCGTGCCCTTGCTACCAGCTGGGATCCTGGAAGATGAGACCCCCCTCCGAGGAATGTGGTATGGCCTCTACACTGTCAGTAACAAAGAGACGTCCCTTTTATAAGCGAGTCGAGTCATGGCTATCCCTGTAGTCTTCCTGACACTTTATTTACCTGAGTCTCTTTCCTCCTACCACCTCTGGCCCTTAAAGCCTACTCGAGCAATGGCTCCGTGGGGTCACAGCCCCAGCCCAACCCAAGCCCCAAGCTTCCCGAACAAGTTTGCCTTCTCCAGAGTGATTTGCTGAAGGCTTCTCTAGCAGAGCAGCCGTTTAAGGGCCTGAGGTACTGGCTGGAAGAGAGCCTTGAGCTGCGGAGGTGGGGACAGCCATCCGAGGTGGTTCTTGGCTCAGGCCAAAAGGCTCTAAGAAAGCTGCTAAGCACCTTGGCTCTAGGAATGAGAAAGCTCTGCTTGAGGTCCTGACGCAGGTGGCATCTGCATCCTTCCAGGGCTGCATACCTGCACCCAGACGCTGGAGGAGCCGCCCCCACCCAGAGCAGGCCTCCAGAAGACAGACCCCCGACAGAGACCTGCCAGGGGGTAAGCCATCAGGATGAGAAGACACCCAGACTCCCTTCCCATCAGCCACCTTCCACTCTCTCTGACTGCTCTCACCACTCTGCCCCTCCAGGGACCCAGATGGGCCCTCTCTTGGCTGAGAGGGCAACCCGGATGTGAGGGGACACTTCTGCTCTGAGGAGCTTGTTCAAGGACATCATTATTGGCTCCTTTCCCCTCACCAAAAAGCCCAGACCCCAGGACCATAGGCGGGCCATGCCACTGCCAGTGGGCCCATTTTTTCATGAAGGAAACCGATTGGTTTTCACCATGATTTCCTATCTGCAGCCCTCGCACCCCAAGTGAGCCTCAGGCTTCCCTGTGGTAGGGTCAGCTCTGGACCTGGCGTGACCCCTGGGGCCAGAGCAACCCTGGCCGCTCCCAAAGCATTTGGGCGGGCAGGCCAGAGCCCTTTCTCCGGGGCAGAGCACAGAGACACAGCTGGAAAACCGGGACAATTAGGCAGCGGCCGGCGGCCGGGCCATAAAAACGCAGGAAGCGGCCACCGCAGGGCGGAGGGGATGGCTGTCCCCAATAAAGTGATTGTTCCAAAGAATGCCCACATTCCGAAGACACAGGCTCTAGCCTGGGCCTCGGCTTCCAGAGCTCGGGGGTTGGGAGGGGGTTGGGGGGACGGAAAGAGGGATTGTGTCTCCAGGAAGAGGAGGAAGATGTTTGCTAGATCAAAAGTCCCAAGTGCCCACTACTTAACCTCCCACATTCCCGCCCCATCAGGACTGCAGACCCCTTTCCCTCCCCTGGTGATTTGAGTTCTGTAATGGGGTTTACAATTTATTTCCTATTTTATTTCTGGAGAGGTCCGATGGCACTTAGCTGGCTGGCCCAGGCCTGGGGGGGCCACATGGAGGACCTGCTCTGATATTCCATCTCTTGAGTGCTCAGCTTGCTGCCCCAGACCCAGCCCCAATTTTAACCTTCTTCCTTAGGAAACACAAGGCCAGGAGGGCCCAGCAAGCAGGAGGTCCTGCAGTTCTGATCCTGCTCTGGCTTGGCCTCTCTGCACCATACAGCTTGGTGGGTGTCATCTGTAAAATGGAGAGGATGACAACATCAGCTTTGTTCCCGATCAGGGGAGATAAAGGACACTGGAAAGAGCTCCAGGGATGACAAGATGAAGTGACAAATACCAGAGAGTGCTTGACAATGAGAACCGACAAGTGCAGATCTGGCGGAGGGCAGCAAGCACCCGCTGGTTCGGGAGCGCTCAAAGCCACCCAGTCAGGCTGCCCGGCCCGCCGGTCCCGGCCCCTGGGATCCTCAGATCCTAGTCTGGCAGCGCCTCTGGGCTGGGGAGAAGGCAGGCGGCAACCGGGGCTGTCTCCCTGCGGGCGCTGAACAGAGGTGGACACCGGCAGAAGCCGAATCTGGTTGCCCTGTGCTCCTGTTGCAGCAGTTCCTGAAACAGGCCTCCACTTCCAACCCCAGGCCCTGTGGACACAGTGTTTCAAAAACCACGGAGGATACTTTCTCAACCCTTCCCCACTGGGCGATTTTCAGAAGCCATCATTAGCAATTGCCCATGGTTCCCCCATCATCCCCTGGAGATGAAAAACAATTTTCTTGGAAGGACGTTTTACTTTGTAAAGGAGAAAGTATTAAGACATATAAATACCTAGGTACCTATTAGGAGAAAGTCTAGGCCCTCTCTTCCTTGATTTTTAACCATATACTTAAGTATACTAAACATATAAGTGTACACCCTGGATTTTCACAACACACAGTGACCAGTACCCTGCTCAAGAAACGCTACCCGCGCTCTACCTCTCCCCTCCTGCTCCCTTCCGTCTCTGCCCTCCTAACTACCTTGACTTCTGCCACTGTTCCTTGGTTTGTAGTTTACTTTTGAGTCTTGAATGTAAATGCTTAAAACAATTGCATTAGTTTAACCTAAATCTCAAACGTGAGATGAACTCGGAGATGCAGCTTGAAGCTGGGGTCACAATTTATCTCGTGCGGAGAACCAGTGGCTTCCCTGGGGAAGAAAAGAAAGGACTGGGTAACTGTTGTTTGGGGCGCGCGGTCGTTCTGGCCAGGCGCGCAGAGCGGGAAGGAACCGGCCCATCTCTTCTGGCTCCGCTCGTCACCTCGGGTGGGTCAGAAACGTTGTCATCAAAGCAATGGCTTCCCTTTGCTTTTCCCTTTGGGATGGAAAGAGCTTCGTGACCGCCCACCCCTCTTCCCCGCAAATGCATAGACACAACTCCTCAGTCTCCAAGACAGATTCCCACCAAGATAGCTCTTTCGCCCTCTCTTTTGCAAGTCTCTTGATTTCATTCTTTGAACCTGTGATTGGAGGTTAAAGTGCACCAGGTTGGAAGGAGGAAGCTCTTGACAATAAAGGTTTGAATATTTAGTTGGGATAGAGTCGCTGTCCTCTCCAAGCTCCCCCCCCCCCTTATCTTTTAAAATGCAAATCGTGTTTCAGGGGGTTGCGCGCAGGGTGCGCGCTGCGCCTCGACGTCTCCAGCCATTGGTGTCTGTGTCATTACTAATAAAGTCTTGTAAACACTCGTTAATCACGTAAGGCCGCCAGCCTGGGGCTCTGCACGCCAGCCTGTGGCGGGTCTTCCCCGCCTCTGCAGCCTAGTGGGAAGGAGGTGGGAGGAAAAAAGGAAGAAAGGGAGGGAGGGAGGGAGGAGGCAGGCCAGAGGGAGGAACCGCCTCAGAGGCAGAAGCGCCGCGAGGAGCCAGCCGAGCACCGCGGGCTGGGGCGCAGCCACCGCTGCTCCTCACGCCCCCTCGCCTCTTCCCCTTCGCTCCCCCGGGCAGCCTCCAGCGTCCGTCCCCAGGCAGCATGGTGAGGTTTGCTGTCGGGCCCTCGCCACCATGTACGTGAGCTACCTCCTAGACAAGGACGTGAGCATGTACCCCAGCTCCGTGCGCCACTCTGGCAGCCTCAACCTGGCCCCGCAGAACTTCGTCAGTCCCCCGCAGTACCCGGACTACGGCGGCTATCATGTGGCGGCTGCGGCGGCCGCGGCCGCGAACTTGGACAGCGCACAGTCCCCGGGGCCGTCCTGGCCCGCCGCCTACGGCGCCCCGCTCCGCGAGGACTGGAACGGCTACGCGCCGGGGGGTGCAGCGGCCAACGCCGTGGCGCACGGCCTCAACGGGGGCTCTCCGGCCGCCGCCATGGGCTACAGCAGCCCCGCCGACTACCACCCGCACCACCACCCGCACCACCACCCGCACCACCCGGCCGCCGCGCCTTCCTGTGCCTCGGGGTTGCTGCAGACGCTCAACCCCGGCCCTCCAGGGCCCGCCGCCACCGCCGCCGCCGAGCAGCTGTCCCCCGGCGGCCAGCGGCGGAACCTGTGCGAGTGGATGCGGAAGCCCGCGCAGCCGTCCCTCGGAAGCCAAGGTAAGCGGCGGCCGCGCCCCGCAGGAGGGCGCCCTGGGAAGGCGCGGACGGCCGGGCCGCTGGGCAGGCTGTGTGGCCAGCGCGTCCTGGGCCGTCCGGGCTGTCCCGGAGCTCCGCGCCCGGAGGGGCGGGGCGGGAAGACCAGTTCAGGGGGCTCTGACCCTCGGGCCCCCTCTAGCTACTGCACCTGGGCTGGTGGGGGTCGGGACTGAATATTTTGCCTCCACCCGCGTTCAGTTTAGGGCAGAGTAGTCGCTTCCTCTTTCCAACAGCCCCTCATTCCTGCCGTCCGAACACTCGGGAGACTCCCGGGCATGTCGGTGTAGCTCGGCTGCACGCGAGCGGAATCGCATCCTCCTCGCTCGCTGCCGCGCGAGCTCGGTGCGCAGCTTCGAGCCGCCGGGAAGGGGGAGCCTCGAACTCCGCCGCCCCCGGCTCTAGACTATTTCTCTCCACGCCCTCCTTCCCCGTCTGAGCCACTCAAGAAGAGTGGTGGCCTGGGGGGCCAGGAAGGCGTCCAGGCGGCACGTGGGGCCAGGTTTGGCCATTCCGGCCAACTTCAGGGAGCGGAGCTACAGCAAGTAGGGAGACCGGGCAAAGCTGCTGTAGCTGCAAAGAAGGTGTTGGCCCTAGGAGGTAAGGGGAAGGGGGCGCGCCCCGGTCTTTGAACCTTTGATCTGCAAAGGGGCTATTACAATCGAAAGCTGGAGGGCTAGGGGCAAGAAGCCGTGGGAGTCCTCTCGTGTCTGCAGAGGGAGAAGGGAAGGAAACCTTGGTGGAGAGTCAGCCGCTGCTCCATACAGGCATCTTTTCTCCCAAAGCTTCCTTTCAAGGGTCTCGGGGTTGTGTGTGTACACGCTTGCATGTTCAAGAAGCTTGCTCAGGAGATGTCCCTACAAAGATCCTAGGTTTGCCGGACTTGGGGGGGGGGGGGGGCTCATTGGTTCGGGGTCTGCCCCTTCTGGTGTCAGGATGTGTGTCAAGGTGGAAAGGAAATGCGAATAGGTGCCGTGGAGAGAGTCCTATTGGCGTCCCCTTTTTACTCCCTGAAGTCCTTTTGCCAGCTCTCTACACTTCCGCTTTTTTTTCTGCCCTCCTTTCTGGCCCAGCCCGGCCGGCATGCATGCAGGTTATGACCACTCTGCAGAGGTTTATAGCCAATTACAGCCGTATAAATCAAGAGCAGCCGTTAGGGGCTGTCTCTGGGCATCGGGTTTGTGCGTCACTGGGCACATGCCAGGGATCGTCCGGGTGGGAAATGCGGCCGCCTGGGGAGAAGGCCACAGGGCCAGCCTCGGAACCTCGGCTTGGTCGCTTCCCCAAGAGGAGGCGCCCTCGTCTGATCAGAGTGCGCTCCCAAAGAAGGCTTCCTTCTCCGGAGCCTCCTTGGGGCGCACCTGGCGGGGAGTGGGGCGGCCTAAGGGAGACCTTTGGCATGTCCCGGGAGAGTGACCGCGGGGCAGGAGCCCGGGTGGGGGTAGAGAAAGGGGAGCCTAGGAGCCCAGGCCGCGGGGTCAGCAGATGAGAGGACGCTGTGAAGTCCCGCGCGGAGGTGGCAAGGCCGCAGTCGGCGCCGGGCGCCCTTGTGATGTTAATGTGGGGAGGCCAGCGGCCCGCGGGCCCGGAGCCCGACTCCTCTGCGGAGCGTCATCTGTCAAGGGGCGAGGGGGGGTTGGTACTTGGCCCGGCCTGCTTTGATATACACCTTCCCAGCCCTGCCATTGTCTCTTTTAGGGCCCGGAAAGAGGGTGGTGACTTTCGCAGTCAATAATGAATTCTGACAAGTCCCTCTCATCTCTCCCCTCCTCCAGCCCCCTTCTTGGTTCCCAGGGGGTGCGGGGCGCCTCCGTGACCCTTGGAGCGTGGGTTGCAGTGCGCGCATGGGACCTGGTCACTGCGTGTCCCGGCGCATCCAGGATACGGGGCAGCACCCGAGAAACATCTGCTCCCTAGCACCCCAAGGCGAGTGTGGTTACAGGAGAGTTCGGCTCAGAGAACTCCTTTGCGCGGCTCCCCAGCCCTGGAGGTGTCCTGTGTGGTTCCAGCCTGGCTCCAGTGCCGGCCCCGCCTTATACGGGCTGCGTGACCTAGTCTGATTCTCAGTCTCCTCGTCTGTAAAGAGGGGCGACTTCCACGGGCAGCCTCGAGTGGGTCTGAGCGTTAACGCGTGTGCCGCGCCCACGCTTGGAGGCTCCGGGGACGCGTTGGCTCCCTGTCCTTTCTCAGGCGCGGGGTCGGGGCCGCTGCGCCCATTCAAATGCGCCTGCCGGCCGTGTTTATGTTAATGCGCCTGGCGGGGAGGGGGATGAAAGCCGGGGCCGCCATTTGCTCAGTAGTGGTAATTCAAACAGAATGCGGTTGTTATTAAGGCATTGAAAGGGCTTTTCTTTGATAAGATCGCCTTGTCCTGCATTGTTTGCGACTGTGTTCCCCTTTCAGCGGCTCGGGGGAGCTCCCTCTGATCCGGCCTGTATCTTCCCAGGGCGCTTTTGTTGTGGTTTGCAAAGGGTTTTACCTGAACAAAGTCGGCCTGCGGGGCATTAAACACCTCCAAGCAACTCCCAGACCCTTTAGATCTTCCTGTAGCACCGGGCACTGGGCAATTGAACCTGTTTTGGTGCAAGAAGACCCTGACCTGGGGCCGCCCGGAGGGAACATCTCCTGGCCAGCACTCTGCCGAGGGACGGTGCCGGCGGAGACGCCAGGCTCGGCCTGCTCCGACTGCGTCGGCACTATTTGTCAAGGCCCTTCAGTAAAACAATCAATCCGAGGTTTAATATGTTGACTCAATCCAATGAGCGTAGATCACCGGTCAGGATAGCTCTGGCGGCGTTTGCCGCAGAAATGAACGGGGGGATTCAAAGGGAAAAAGTGCCAAATGCCAAACCAGGGTGGGCCCGGTGTACCGTGTCCCCAGTGGGAGACGTTTGCTGCCTGCCAGACCCCAGCTGAGAATTCCACCAGATGGGCCCACCCTACCTGGGGGATGGTTCTGGTGACTTGAGGGAACCTGGCAGCTCCCGCACCCCCTTTTCCACTTCTAATAAAGCAACCAGAAAGTAACCCCCCCTCCCAGGACGTGTACCCAGAGTCCCAGCTGTTTTCAGCGTGGGCTTCCCTCTCTGGTAGGCCTGAAAGTCTCTGTTTCCGGAACTCTGATCTGCCCCTCTGCCTTTGGGCCCCGCCGCTTCAGTGCTGTTTTGTTTTACCAAAAGGGTAGTTGGGCTCTGCTATCTTTTGTGTATATGACGTTTTAATTTTCCTTAATTTTTTAAAACCGCTTAACTCCAAGGTTAGTTTAGTTGTCCGAGATAGCCCCACACCCCCCACCCCAGGACCCTCTGGGGGGTCTTGTCAGACAGGCAGGAACTGGCCAGCCCCGGCCCCCCAGGGCGGTGGAGGAAGAGAAATGGCCCCGGGGTTAGGGAGGTTTGTCATTACCCATGACTGATGGGCGGCCTCGCAGTGCTCAGCCCCAACTTCTCCTTCCTCCACAGTGAAAACCAGGACGAAAGACAAATACCGAGTTGTGTACACGGACCACCAGCGGCTGGAGCTGGAGAAGGAGTTTCACTACAGTCGCTACATCACCATCCGGAGGAAGGCTGAGCTGGCTGCCACGCTGGGGCTCTCCGAGAGGCAGGTGGGCACTGTCCTGCTCCCTCTGGGGCCCGGTCACCGGTCACCGTAGGGGGGAGTCCCGCCAGAGAGTTAGGAGTGGGCCCGGGAACCCACCTCGTTCTGTGGGCAGAGCAAAGGAAAAGGATAGAGAGCGTTTTCCTTCTGAATGCTTTTTAAAAACCTCCTTTCACCTCTGTCTCTTTTTGATGTTGAATATTTTTTTCTCTTTTGGGGGGGTCCGGGAGGTCCAAGAAAAAACTGAGTATTAGTTTAATCCAGAATTCCATTTGGGTCAATAAAGATTTAAAGATCTTTTCTCTTTGTGCCCAGCACTGTACCTGGGGAAAGAATTAACATAAGACCCCAATACCTGCCCATAAAAACTAGAGGGGTGAGGTTTGGCTTATGAACACTCTACATAGTTTAGGAGAAACAAACCCGATGCACAGCCAGGAAGCGCCACGTTAAGTCTCATTCTCAGCTTCAGGGTGAGGAGTATTACATTACACTTTAGCTTTGAGAGGCCAAAGGTTACCATTCTGAAGCCCCTCCAGCACTGGCCTCCTCTTGCTCTGTGTGGAAAGGGCCTTACAGTTTCTGTTTCCTTGGTTCTGAGACTCTGAACTTTTCCAGTGAAGTTGTAGATAAAGGCTGCTTTGGAAAGAAATCTAGGGAACAAGGAGGGAGGAAGGCTCCCCCTTCATGAGGCTGAGTCGGGCTGGGGGGGGGGTGGGCTGCAGCACTCGGCTGTGTCGGGGTATCCAGTGAGAAGGGTTGGGGGTCCTCTGTCTTTGGTTGCAGAGGGAGATAGTGGTGCTGGTGCTGAATGCTGTTCCTTTTTTCCCTGACTTCTTCTGCATCACTTTCCATTTTTCTCCGCCTTCCCATTTCCAGGTTAAAATTTGGTTTCAGAACCGCAGAGCGAAGGAAAGGAAAATCAACAAGAAGAAGTTGCAGCAGCAGCAGCAACAGCAGCAGCAGCCGCAGCAGCCACAGCAGCCGCCGCCTGCACCACAGCCTGCCCAGCCGCAGCCAGGTCCTCTGAGAAGTGTCCCGGAGCCCCTGAGTCCTGTGTCTTCCCTCCAAGGCTCGGTGCCTGGCTCTGTCCCTGGGGTTCTGGGGCCAACCGGGGGGGTGTTAAACCCCACTGTCACCCAGTGACCTACAGTGGCCTGCAGCAGCAGAGCAATTCCAGGCTGAGCCATGAGGAGCATGGACTCTGCTAGAATCTTCAGGAGAGACCCCTCCCTTCCCACCCACAAATGTACACCAACTTACCCAGCTCTCAGAGAAAAACTGGGGGCCAGGAGTAAAGACAAGTGGGGTTGGAGGCCTCAAGGAAGACATTCTCCCAGATTTTGACTTTTTCCGGTCTGACTCTTTCTGTCCCCGAGGAGAGGGTAAATGATGGGGGCTTTGTTTGGTACTGGCAGAAGCAATGCCTAGACTGGCTAAACAGACCAGGTTTCCAGCCCCCACCTCCCCAGCTCTTTGCCTCCAAACTCTGCAGGATGCATCTCTGGTGGGAGCTGAGCAGAGAGGCACTCCAGGGAATGCCAATGCTTGGAGCCAAGATGGCTACTGCCTGCTCACCATCCAAGGACCAGCTGGCCCCTCCTGCCTCAAGGGCAGGCAAGATTTAAACTGCAGAAGCCAGAGGCAGCTAAGATAGAAACCTGGACCTACCAAGGACTGCAGAACCCCCAGGTCTTTGTCTTTCTTCTCTTCCCTGCCCAGACCAGGAAAGGCTTGGCTGGTGTATGTGTGCTGTATGGTGTGAGGGGGTGGTTATTGGACTCCAGGCCTGACAAGGGGGCCCAGGACAGAGCCTTGTTTAGAAAGCCTGTCACCAGAGCTTCTCTGGGCTGAATGTATGTCAGTGCTATAAATGCCAGAGCCAACCTGGACTTCCTGTCCTTTTCACAGTCTTGGGGCTGATGAAGAAGGGGAGTTTTTGTTGTTGTTGTTGCTGCTGTTTGGGTTGTTGGTCTGTGTAACATCCAAGCCAGCTTTTAAAAAGCCTCTGGCTCCACGGGGAGAGAAGTGATATGGTGAAGGGAAGTGGGGGGTATTTGAACACAGCTGAATTTTTTCTAAAAAGAAAAAGAGATAAACCAGCTTTCCAGATTTCAGATTCTGTATTTATTGTCTTCAGATTTTGTCTGGAATTATTATTTTCTTAAGGAATTAAGTATCTTCTCTACTTGCAAGCTAGAATTAGAAAAGTCAGGGAGTGGGTAGTGAAGGTTATCTGGACAACCTCATTTTACCCCAGAGCGGCAGAAGCCCGAGGGAGCAGCTTCTGAGACCTTCCCTGCCCCCAAGCCGGAGCCCAGCCTAGGATTGTGGAATGTATGGTTCTCCTGGGGGTGCCTTTGGGCGAAATGCACATCTGAATGGTCAGCTGCTTCCCAGCTGCCAGGAGTTATGGGGGGTGGAGGTGAGAGAGCCCCTCAGCATCTCCTCACATCCACACTGAGGAGATTGCAAGCATTCCCTTCAGCAGCGATGCCCTCCTCCCTAGGGATCCCCCACAATCCAGCGAGTTAAACATAAGCATTAAGTAAAAATATTTATTTTCTGTTTTCCCGAGGCCACAGTTCCATGAACATAGTCTTTCTGCAAATCGCTGGGCGTTTCCTTGAGCCCTTTGTGCCTCCACCCCTTCCTTGCCCTGTTCTGTGCCATTTCCTTGTCCCATCGTCTCCCGCCCACCTAGCCCCACATACAAGAATTCCCGGGCCAGTATAAGGACATCCTTTTAGTGATGGTGCTATTGTCTGGCCGATCCGCTGGGGACCGGGCTGCTGCCCTTGAGGTTTTGGTTCTGGAAGCTGCCGATGTGGACACTGCCGTCGGGGCCCGAGGGAGAGGGCTTTGCCCTCCATTTCGGTCTCCCCACAAGCACCTTCGAGCCTAATCAGCGCCTCAACAGAGGGAGAAGGTGCCCTGAGGGCTGGGGAGGATGAACAAGGCTTCGAGACATAACACCCCCTGCAGCAGCTCCCTGATTCCGCGGCCCTTGTGGGGGGCGCGTCCGGCTACGGATGGAGAAAGGGGCGCCGGACTGAGAGCGCCTGACCCGCCCCTCGGGGGCATACGCGGCCCCCCGGAGGAAAGCCGCGTGGGGGTCTGCGGAGGCGCGGGTCCCGTTTCACGGTGGCTGTGGTCCCCCGTCCCCCGGGGCGTGGGTGCCGGGAGGGAGCGCGGGCCCCGCGCCCGGCCGAGCCCACCGCCCGCCCCCTAGCCGCCGCCGCGGTTGCTACGCGTTGCTGTGAAACGCCTGTCAATAAACCCTGTTTGGACAGTGGAACGAGAGCACAAGGGTTGTTTGCTTAGTGGTTAGAGGTTCAAAAGTCGGCATTGTCCTGCTGCAAGCGATTACAAGTTCCTCCCCTTCCCGGGGCTCGGCCCCGCGCCCACGCCCGCTGCGGGCCCGCGCGCATCCGGGCGGAGGAGGGCGCCCGCCGCCCTCGGAAACGCACGGCCCCGGCTCCGAGAGCGAGCTGCGGCCCCGGCTCCAGGCCGCGGCGACGGCGAGAAGCGAGGGCCCTCGCCGGCCGCTGAGGCCGCCGCGCTGCCCGCGCCGAGACAGCACCCCTGGAGCAAGCCGGAGG
The DNA here is from genome assembly GCF_041296235.1 of Equus asinus. Lineage (NCBI taxonomy): Eukaryota > Metazoa > Chordata > Mammalia > Perissodactyla > Equidae > Equus > Equus asinus. The sequence continues at coordinate 10,049,396 of NC_091800.1, read as the reverse complement.
GGACAGGGGGACCTGGCGCGCGTGGGCAGCACAGCCTCAGGAAGCTTGGGGTCGGCGCCGGGACGCCCGGGTTTATTTCTGACGGGCTGACTTCGGGTCTCCGAGCGCCGGCCGGGCGGTGGGGTACCGTCGGTGGGGTGGCCGCCGTCACACGGCCCTCCCGGCGCCCAGTCCTTGGCTCGGCCGCTAGGGGGCGCGCGCGCTCTGGGAAGAGCTGGGGCCCGCGCTCCGCTTTACCTCGGAGCCCACCCGGAAAGGGGCGCCGCCCTCGCCGGCTGGGAGGGTGCAAGCTCCAGCGCCTGCCGGTCCGGCTGCTCCGAACTGGGGCAGGCCGAGGCTTCCCCACGAGCATCACCGGCCCGTTGAAACTCAGTCCAAACTAAGTTAGGTGCGGGAGACTCTGGGTCTGTTGAATGTTTAAGAAAAACCAATTTGGGGGAGGTAGCCACCATTCTCAAAACGTCTTTTTGCACAAGATGTTTCTTCAAAAAAAAATTACAGTAATGTGGGTACGATCTTAATATATGGAAAGACTGAGAACTTAGGATAAATACGGGGGGGGGGGGGAGGAAATGTACCAGTATTGTGGAAGTCATGTCAAAAAAGGTATATACGGAGAAAAAACAGCCTGAGTCCTTTTTTACCCCCATAAACAATTCACGGCTTTAATGTGCTCATTCAATAAAGTTAACGAGATGGACTGCTAATGAAAGGAATGAAAGTTTCAATGAGTTTCACTTCTTTCTGATAATATCTAGTAAGAGGCCCTCATAGTCAAGAAAACTAATCTTAAGCAGAAATCCTAATGCATAAACAGCAATATTCTTGCTGTTGTTCACAACCACTCAGGAAAAGACAAGAGAAGGCAACAAGCAGAAATAAAGAAATCCCAGCTACAGAATCTTAAGAAGAGATTATCTGCTTTTTAGGGGCACTGTTTGCACCTTATTTTAGAGACAGGCTGCTATTTCCAGTTTAATGACCTTGGGAAGTTCACGACCACTGAGCCACCACTCCCTCATCCCTAATCTGGGGAGCAAGTGAGTAATGTAATCGAATGCAAGTTATAGCATACACTGATGATTAGACCCCAACAATGACATGAACTACTGCCTTTTCTTTTGGCAACAAAGATTGGCCCTGGGCTAACATCTGTTGCCAATCTTTCTCTTTTTGCTTGAGGAATATTGTCGCTGAGCTAACATCTGTGCCAATCTTCCTCCACTTTGTATGAGGGATGCTGCCATGGCGTGGTTTGATGAGCGGTGTGTAGGCCCACACCTGGGATGGGACCAGCAAATGAACTCAAGGACTACACGACCAGGCCGGCTGGAACTACTGCTTCTTTTTATCATGACCATCTTCTGCAAAGTGCTCTAGGATCGTTAGAAGGGTCCAATTATCCTTCGAACAAGGATACTTTCTCAAATCACAATACAATAACCCCTTCCCAGAAGTTTTTCTAATGCATTCAGCTTTGCTTACTTTGTCAAAATAGCCTCAAGTCTGTTGTGTCTTGATTTCCACTGCCTAGGTATCTGCAAAGAATCTCCAGTCAAAGCACGAACTGACATTCCAGAGGTGAAGTTGTTACTGATACACACAGCTCACTTGCCCTTTCATCTACCAGAAAGCATATGCCCCAACACTTCTAGTCATACTCAGGAAAGTCAGCTTAGTTGAGGACGTAGCTGGGAAACTCCATCCGGACACTTTTAGCCAAAAGAGGCAGAGGCAGATACTCCAACAAGATAGCGTTAAAAGTTTCTTATTTTGAAACAATGTCCACCCCAACATTTCAATATCAATTCTGTACTCTTCTGGGATAGCTGCTGTGGATTTAATTCTTTCTGCCTGGTTCATCCCTTGAAGTCATTTTAAGGTAGACATTTTATTCTAGTCTCCATGATTTTCTCTTACTTTGAAACGACAGCAGATCTTGTGTTAAATTAGTTTTGCTTTGAAGGATCAGGAAAACATTCATAGCTAAATGATGTAGATTAACTTGTAAATATTTAAAGTGAACATTTAAATTATTTTCTTAAATCACATTTAGACTATACAAACTTCCAACCCCTATAATTCTTACATTTGGTCAATTTTCTCCTTTTACCTCCTACCTTTCTTCAGAAGGATGAATACAATTTTAGGAAACCAGGTAGGTTTTATTGACAACTGTGGGACGAGCTGATAGTGGGCCCAAACAAACACTAAATGTCTTCTTTACTTAGCTACAAACCAGAGGGAATATATGCTTCTCATATCATTACTTTCTTGAAGGTTATGAAATTAGATCTAGAAAAAAAACCTCTCAAATTCCAAATCAGGAAAATAGAATATGTCAGTCCCAGAGACTATACCAACACTTACCTTGACATTCTTTTTGCAAGAACCAGCTTAGAAAAGGTGGGGGCAAACACAAAGGTGACCTGTGGGTTCCCAAACATGGCATTTGTTTTAACAACAGCTTTTCCAAATTGGAATTTGTCATTGACCTCAGTGGAGACAGATAATAGCAACTAAATTGCCGGAGCCCCAAAGCTCAATGACCAGTTTGTTCTTCTTTCTGCAGGATCCTGGGGATTCTGTGCTAGATATCTAATCCATAAAGTAGAACACAACCAATTTTGATTCATGAAGAAGAGTTCTCTGAGATTAAATGGTACCAAACCATCCCTTCACACACGTACACATTTACTTAAAAAATAATATTCAGGTCATGTATCAGGTTTATGTGTCCAATATTTTATTGGTAAATAGGAACCCAGGCATTTGGTGCATTTTAATATTTGTTTTAATTTCTAGGAAAGGAATTCTTTTCCAATTGTTCACGTGTTATCTCAGGACTTTCAGGACTGACAGTCTGCTATCACAACACTTGGTATCTGCAGTATGACAATAAGAGGTTTTATACAAGTAGCAGTTGATAAATTCCTCTACAACCTCAGGAAAGCAAACAGTGTAAAACAATGTAGGAGCTAAAGTCATTGCAGCACAAACATACAATTGCTTGTTGTGTGGCACTTAAATAATTATAACTTATTGACGATTAGTTGAATCAGTGGCAAAGATTAAGTGCCTAAACCACAGATAGGAGTTGTTAAAAATGACCTGGGCAGGCTCTTTTACTCATGAAAGACAGTGCGTTGTTCCTTCACTCTGCGTATCTAATGTATTAAAAACAACAACTACAACAAAACTCAACAGGTTCTGTCTTCAGCGCCCCCCGCCCTCCTTTTTAGGCAGAATCATGATAGAATGTATGTGCATTGCCAGAAACAGAAGAAAGACTTAATTAAGCAAGAACAAGGGACCATTGTCCAATAAATAACAACACAGAAGCAGGCAGGAAGAAGAAAAAGAGAGTGTTTGTCTAGAATCCACACACAGAAATAAAAATGTGGGCCTGCCGGGTGGCATAGTGGTTATGTTCGTGGCTGCTTCCACCACTCGGGGTTTGCCACGCTGTGGCAGCGTCCCCCATTAAAGTCGAGGAAGACTGGCCTGAATGTTAGCTCAGGGACTATTTTCCTCAAGCGAAAAAAGGAGGATTGGCAACAGATGTTAGCTCAGGGTTAATCTTCCCTACCAAAAAAATAATAATAATAAAATAAAATAAAACTGCAATTTCCCCCTCAAACCACTTTATTAAAAACGCAAATTTCAGAAATCCAAATTCCTCTATTTTCATTTGTTCCTGTTACAATTTTCACCAGACCTGTGAATTTTATACCACCACCTCTGTACGTTCAGATATCTGTTGGTGATACATTGTTGTACATATTAGACACTGATTCAGAACGACAGTTCTTGGTCATGATCTTAAGTCCACAGAAAACCATTTATTTCTCATTTCCAGGGTTAGAGTCTTGAAAGGTTATGTTTGCTCCTCCTGGGTGGACATTTGGCCAGAATTGAGAACTAAAAGGCCAAATGACCAAGTGAATTAAACGACCAAATGATCGTGCCATCTGAAGCTGTTCAGCAGGTAAAGCTTTCGATGGACTTGATTTTACTGAATAAAGCTGGGCGCTACGTCCGCAAACCTGAAGCCGGACGAAACGGGCTAGCTCACTTCCACCTCCCACCTCTGCCTCAGAGAAATGAGTGTCTGGATCTGAGTCCTTGAATGTTTCAGACAGAGAAACACAAGAAAATTTTGCTCCTGCCCAAACAGGCCGGTTGTTTCAAACGGGCTTGGGGGAAGTGTTCGGCCGCATCAGGCATCTGAGCGCGGCCGCAGCCATCAGGGAGGCCACGGCCCCGGCGGCGGCGGCGTCGCCCCTGCCCTGCAGCCGCCCGGACGGTCAGCGGCCGGCCCGGCGCCACGTGCCTCCCCGAGCGCTCCGCGGCGCCTCCGGGGCGCAGGTGTCCCCATCGTTCCCGCCCTCGGACGCCCGGCCGGCTCCTCGCCTGGCCAGCCGGTGTCAGACCGACGGCCCCGCTCCCGCTCAGCCCGGGGGCTCCCGGAGAGTTCTGGCGGGGAGCGGGAGCGCAGCCCGGGGCCGGCGAGGTGCGCTGGGGAGGCCGCCCCGCCGCGCCGGGGCCCCGAAGTCGCGCCTTCAGATTCCGGGCACGTTCTTTTCCTTCTTTGGCTCAGCTTGGTTTCTACAGTTGCTTTTGTCATCAGAGAGAAGCGTGCCACGAGTTTTAAAGGGCGCGCCCGCTAGGGGACGGCGGTGCGGAGCCGGGCCGCAGGGGCGGTCTCCCGCAGAGGGCTCGGGAGGGAGCTGCGCTCGGCTCTCCGCCGGGCGGCCCCGCTCGCCGCCTCGCCGGCTCCGGCGGGTCTCCGCCTGCGCCGCGGCCGAGCGAGCGCCAGGGCCCCGGCAGGCGGCGCTGCTGCTCCGGCGGAGCGGGCGGAACGGCGGTCTGCGTCCCGACCCGGCCGCGGACCCGAGAGCTGAACGAGCGAGGCCAGCCGGCGAGGGGCGTCCCGTGGAGACCCTTCCCGCCCCCTCGGTTGCCCCTCCGGGCAGAGGGCACGGGCCCGGGGGTCCGTCGCAGGGGTGTCGCCTCGAACAGCGGTGTGAACGGACCTCCACCTTTCCTCCTGGCCCGGCCGCGCCGTCGCGCTTTCTCCCGGGTCCGCCTCCCAGCGGAGAAACGTCCCTGGTGTGCCCTCCGCAGGGCCCGGGGATTTTCCAGCTGAAATGAGTAGTGGCGGGGAGGGCTGACGCCGGACCGGGCCCCCTGTGCGGGGCGAGGAGCAGGGGGAGCGGGCGAGGGCGGGCTCGCTCTTAATCTCGGCTCCCGGCTCAATAATTGACTCAAGGTTTCCTCCGCCTGCCAGTTCCCTGGCCTGCAGCGCTGCCCTTGACTTCCTGCTTTGTGAAGCCGGGCAGAGAAAGGCCAAGTCTTAATAAAAGTTAATATTAATAGTGGTGGAGGCGCGCACGGCCTTCTCCAACGCCTCCTCTTCCCCTCTGCCTCCTCTTCCACCTCCTCCTGTATTTTTTATTTAATTGGCGATGGGCCTTGCAGTTTGGGGTCCATTTCGGAAATAAGGACGCTGTAATAAGGCCAGTTGGGCCGCGGGCTCTGTAAGGCGCGTCCTCCTCCGGTTCGCAGGAGCCCCGAGCGCCGCAAAGACCGGGCGGGCACACAGCAGCCGGCGTCCGCTCTAAGGCCCCTGAGACCGGGAGAGCGGCGGGAGGGACACGCACAGAGAGGGGGCGGGCAGAGCCAACAAAGAAGAGGTGGGGGCGGGACGGTGCGGGAGCGTGAAGCGTTCAACATACGCCGAACTAGAAAAGGCTACAAACCGATACCGTGAAAAGAATACCTAAGAGTGTCGAGGACACTTTTTTCCTAACGCGCGGGCAAAGGATTCAAACGTACTCTCTCCCATAGCAAGGTCTGGTTTGGTTTAAGCCTTTACAAGATAAAGCAAACTAAGGGCTTGCACAAACAATCTTTTCCAACAAATTTAAATAATGCAGAGGTGTGAAAAAAAGTTAATTTCTCCATTCTTTCAGTCCCACCACTCTGGGATACCGATGTTAACACCCTGGTCCATGTCATCCGAGAGTTTTTGTGCTTACACAGCATATACTGCATATCATCTTCTTCCGGTCTCTCTCTCTCTCTTTTTTTTTAAGACGTCATACTTTACTTTGTGACTCGCTTTTATCCCTGAATAATATATCATTACATTACATATAATCCAGACTCATTACATATAAATCCGACTGATTCTTTTTAATGGCCATGCATTTTATAAATTTGGATATACCAGAATTTTACTCCTTCACTTAGTCAGCAATTTCTTTGAATGGTTATTATAGTCTAGGTGCTGGAAAAACAGCATTAAGACCACAGATAAAAAAATCTCTTTTCTTGGAGGGCTTACATTCTAGTCAGGAGAGACTGAAAAAAAAACTATATTTACTATTTAACTGATTCCATACCGAAGGATATTCAACTTGTTGTCAGCGTTTTGCTTTATAAATGGTGCAAAGGTAAACATATCTTTACATGTATCTTTTCGTATCTTAGTATTTTTTTTTTTTTTTTAAAGATTTTATTTTTTCCTTTTTCTCCCCAAAGCCCCCCGGTACATAGTTGTGTATTCTTCATTGTGGGTTCTTCTAGTTGTGGCATGTGGGACGCTGCCTCAGCGTGGTCCGATGAGCATTGCCATGTCCGCGCCCAGGATTCGAACTAACGAAACACTGGGCCGCCTGCAGCGGAGTGCGCGAACTTAACCACTCGGCCACGGGGCCAGCCCCCGTATCTTAGTATTTTTAAAGAATAGATTACTTAAATTGGAAATGCTGAGTCAAAGAAAATGCTCATTTTTTTTTTTTTACTTTAATAAATATAGTCATTGCTTTCCAAAAGGGTTTAGCAATTCACACTACCATCACAGGTGCCCGTAACTGAGCTCCCCTTTCTCCATAGCCTCCTTGCACTAGAGGTTATCTTTACAGTTTTTGGTAATCTAAGGGACAGAAAATGGTCACGAATTTAGTTTAATGGAGTTCTCACACATCCCAGGCCTTGTGCTGGATTCTTTAACTTAAATTATTTCATTTAATCTTTGCAACAACCAACATCCATCCACATAATATAGATTCTAAGGCAGGCCTTTCTGACGTCAAACACCATGCTGTTTCAACCACTATTGAGTCGGATTTTTGAATGAGGCAGACTTTCTAAGTATAAAGACAAAGTGAGAAATTCTAAAGAAAACAATAGATAGCTATCAAAAATGTCATTTCCAAAGCTTAAAAGCAAATAAAAAATTTAGAAAAGTATTTGCTATGAAAATGACAGAGGATTATTATCCTTAATATATAAAGAATTCAATGCAAAATGATAAGAAAAACACTAGACTTCTAAAAAAAATCATCAAATAACAAAACTTTTAAAAATCCAATACTCAGTGCTGGTGAGGTTATGATGAAACAGGCAACTCCCATACTGATAAGATTGTAAATTAATATATTTTGGATGACAATTTGGCAATGCATTTTACAAATTTTGAAATGCTCACACTCCTTAAGTTCAGTAATTCCACATCGAGGACTAATGTAAGGAAATAATCAGAAGTAGTGAGTTGGAAATGTGTCCAACATTAAAAGTTTGCATAACTAAATTATGATATACCCATTGAATAGAATATTGTATAACAATTAAAGCTGCTGTTTTCAGAGTGTTTAATGATCTGGGGAGTACTTACTCCTTTTGATTCATACATCAAAAAAAGCAGGATACAAAAGAATATAGACAGTATCATCTTTTGTAACTATGCAGCTGTAGGCTGAAAAATGGCCCTCTAAAAGTTATCTGTGTCTTAATCTCTGGAACCTGTGAATGTTATCTTGTATGGCAAAAAAAACCAAATAAACCAAAAAACCAAAGCCAAAGTCAAAACCAAACACCAAAAAACCCCCACCCCAAACAGTCTTCGCAGATATGATTAAATTAAGGATCTTGAGATGAAAAGATCATCCTGGATTTTTCATGTGGGCCCTCCAGGCCGTCACAAGTATCCTTACAAGAGACAGAGGTAGATTGCATGCACGCGCACACACACACACACACAAGTGATATGAAGAAGGAGCAGTGAGAGATTTGATGCTGGCCTGGGAGATGAGAGTGATGCAGCCCCAAGCTATGCAATGCCAGCAGCCACCAGAAGCTGGAAGAAGCTGGAACAGATAATCCCCTACAGTCTCCGGAGTGTGGCTCTGCCCACACCTTGGTTTCAGCCCAGGAATACAAATTTGGACTCTGGCTTCCAGACCTGTGAGAGAATAAATTTCTGTGCTTTTAAGTCACCAAGTTTGTGCTAATTTGTTGTAGCCGCCACAGGAAGCTAACACAGCAGTGTTTTTATTGCTGTATAACCAACAACTCCACACTCGGTGTCATATAACAAGCATTTCATTACATTCATGGATTCTGTGGGTCAGGAATCTGGACAGAGTACAGCAAGAAAGACTTGTCTCCACTCCACGGTGTCTGTACCCTCAGTTAGGAAGACTTGAGTGGCTGGGGCAGAAATCATCCAGAGGTTTCTTCACTCATTTATTTGGTGCCTAGGCTGAAATGAGTCAAACAATGGGCTCGTTTTGGATCCTTAAGCAGAATTTCTCTTCCTGTGGCTTGGGCTTCCTCACAGCATGGGAGCCTCAGGGTTGTCAGACTTTTTACATCGTGGTTCAGAGCTCTAAAGGTTTGTGTTTCCAGTGAGCAAGATGGGAGCTGTGTGGCCCTACTATGACTTAGCTTCAGAAGTCACATAGTGTCACTTTCGCCACGACTTTCAATCTATTGACTAAAGCAGTGACAAACCCTCTCAGATTCAAGAGGAGGGAAATAAATCCACCTCTCTGTGGGAGGACTATCAAAGAATTTGCAGCCATGTTTTAAAACTGCCACACTTAGTCCCATGCCCACGTATTATTTACATTCCGACACATCCAAGTTCTCTCCTCCTAAAGTTTCATCTTGTTAAGACTTTGGGCTTAGGGTCCAGGTCTCATGGGATAAATCAGGTCCAGGTGGATATTAGGCTCTTTGAGTTAAGTGATGGAGTATGGTTCCTCTTGATCTGAAAATTTAGGAATTAAGGAGACAAGTTTTCTGCCACTTCTCCCTCAAGTAGACCCAACATACAATGGTGGGACAGATAAAGGATAACTGCTATACAGACTTCTCTTCCAAAGTGGAGAAAACGGAAGTTCAGAGTCACTGATTTATATTAATTCTGGAATCCATCTGAGCATGTGTTGCCCACTTATGGCTTAAGACTCCACCTGCTCCCTGGGAGTGACTATCTGGGACTTTTTCCTCTGCCCTCTGGGCCTTTGTTGTCATTCTCTGAGTCATCCTTCCTTTTTCCATAAAAAGTAGTCAGTGTTTGCGATTTTTTCAGCCTGCTTTCTGCCTGGAAGTTTGGGGAGCCAGAGGCCTCATTTCATTTTGTACTATCTCTGTTCCTTTCAATCCAAGCTGAATATAATTCCTTTAAAATCTCTGTGGATTTCTTATGTTTTAATTTATGAAAATCGATTCCATTGGATAAAGCTGCCCACAACTCTCTGAGATAAGCCCTTCCCTACTTTGAGCCCCCACGAGGCTGTTGTGCAACGTCTTTAAGATTTTTAGAAGCCCTGTTGTTTAAAAGAGATTATTTGTAAGCCTTGCCCTAAATCCCTAGAAGGCTTGAAGAGGTTCGAATTGAGCCATCTCAAAATATGCCTCTTTGGCATAAAGATTATTTTGAGCTGAAGGCGGTTGAGAGTCAGCAGATCCAAGGAGAGTTCTCTGCCCTACCCTTTCCTGTCTCAAAATGGGGCATAACTTTCCCTTTGTGAAGGCATCCCCGTCTCCTGTACCAGGAAGAGGAGCACAACTCATCATGGAGGTGGCGAGTCAGCGCTTAGATGAGTCTGCAGAAAAAAACCTCACTAAAATAACCTTAACCTGCCATTTATCTCCTTCATGATTTTCCTAGTCACTTCCCCACAATTTCTCAAATCTTGAAGCTCAAACCCCCCTTCCTTTGTTAAAATGGAATATAAGCTCCTGAATCTAGTGACTTTGAGTTTCATTTCTTTTCTTTGAACTTTCATGCAGGTAAAATATTAATGAAATTTGTGCTCTTTTTCTCCTATTAATCTCTTTCGTCAGTTAAATTCGAATTCCCCCAGGCACTGAACCTAAGAGGGTAGAGGAAAATATTGTCTACCTTGACAAAATCTTTTGTTGAGTTGAGACAGTCTATGGAGCACCCCTTATACCTTTCTTAGGTCCCACAAAGGGCTTTAAAGTCACACACTTGGCTTCATTCTTTTCCTGAAAACATGTTTTCTTGACAGTGCTCTGGGTTTGATCTTTGCTCAGAAGTCTTTTCTTATTTTGAGGATCCCTTGCTGGATAAGTCCCAGCTGAGCCCTTTACATGTCCTCTTAATTCTACTTGAAAACAGAATCCTTTCGCATTTTACATAGGCAGCTGGAATAAGCTGGTGGCGCCCTTAATACCTTGTCCACTGAGTTTGTTAAGTCATCGAATTCCCTCTTTTCCACGCTAGTGCCACCAAGCATTCTGCCAGTACATAAAAAATGCCTTCTCTCCCTCAGTTCCGATAACACTTTCCTCACTTTATTCAGGCCCCCACCATCGGCTTTCCCAATTCTCACTGCCATCCAGTTCCCAGACAAATGCCATGTTTTAGGAATTTTTATGGCAGCAACCTACGTCTAGGTACTCAATTCTGTTCCTGTTACCTATTACTGTGTAGCAAACCACCTCAGACAAAACTATTTTAATATGTTCATGGGGTCTGTGGTCAGCAGCTCAGACAGGGAAGAGTAGCTGTTTTTTCTCCGCCATATCTAGAGCCTCAGTTGGGAAGCCTTGAGTGGCTGGAGGCTGGAGTCATTGGAGGCTTCCTTATTCACATATCTGGCACCTTGTTTGTGACGACTCAGAGTATAGGCTCAGCTGGAACTGTCAGCTGGAATCTCTGCACTTGGTCTCTACACGTGGCTTGGGCTTCCACACAGCTTGACGGCCACAGGGTTATCACTTCTTACATGGTGGCTCAGGGCTCCAAGAGCATGTGTTCCCAGCAAACAGTGCAGAAGCTGTACGGCCTTTAACGACCTAATCACACTGAGTCACTTCCACCATGTTATATTGGTCAAAGCAGCCACAAACCCTTTAGATTCAAGGAGGGAAGACAAATATTCGACTTCTTGATGAAAGGACTGTAAAAAACACGTGGTCTTGCTTTAAAATAGCCACATGCACACAAGTGTATTTATACATATGTGCATAGAATACAGACTGAAAGGAAATGTACCAAAACATGAGTGATTGGGAGAGAATCACAGCTGTGGTATTAGGGGCGGTTTTGGTTTTTCCCTTTTTTTTTAGACTCTCCTGTATTTTTCGGATTTTCTATAATTATATTTATTTTGTATTAAACAATATTTTATGTTTTACTTTTTATGATGACAAATTTCAAGGACATTCAAAAGACAAAGTATAAGAAACTCCCCTGTACCCATCACTGAACTTCAATGATGATCGACTCACAGCCAACCTAGCTTCATTCCCATCTCCCCAATGTTCTGAGGAAAATGCAAAATATCATATCAATTCGTCTCTTCATATTTTGGAATGTATCTTCAAAAGATATGGACACTTTTATTATTATCCTCCCTTAAAAACAGCGCTTCTGCACAGCAAAGGAAACTATCAACAAAATGAAAAGGCAACCTACTAGATGGGAGAAAATATTTGCAAACCATATATCTGATAAGGGGTTAATATCCAAAATATGTAAGGAACTCATACAACTGAATAGTAAAAACTCAAACCATTGATTCAAATATGGGCAGAAGATCTGAATAGATATTTTTCCAGACAAGACACAGATGTACAATGGGCACATGAAAAGATGCTCAATATCACTAATCCTCAGAGAAATGCAAATCAAAGCCACAATGAGATATCACCTCACACCTGTTAGAATGGCTATTATCAAATAGACAAGAAATCACAAATGCTGGTGAGGATGTGGAGAAAAGGGAGCCCTCGTGCACTGTTGTGGGAATGTAAATTGGTTCAGCCACTATAGAAAACGGTATGGAGTTTCCTCAAAAAATTCAAAATAGAGCTACCATACGATCCAGCAATTCCACTTCTAGACATTTATCCAAAGAAAACAAAAACGCTAACTCGAAAAGATATCTGCACCGTCACACTCATTGCAGCATTATTCACAATGGCCAAGACATGGAAACAATCTAAATGTCCATCAATGGATGAGTGGGTAAAGAAAATGGAAAATTATTGAGCCATAAAAAACAATGAAATCTTGCCATTTGCAACACCGTGGATGGACCTTGAGAACGTTATGCTAAGTGAAATAAATCAGACAGGAAAAGATTAACACCATATGATCTCATTTTTATGTGGAATCTAAAAAAAATCAAAAAACAAAACAGAGCTCATGTATATAGAGAACAAATTAGTGGTTGCCTGAGGTGGGGAGTTGGGAGCGGGTAAATGAGTGGAGGAAGTCAAAAGGCACACATTTCCACTTGTAAAATGAGTAAGCCCTGGGGGTGTAATGTACAGCATGGTGACTATAGTTAATAACACTGTGTTACATGTTTGGAAGCAGCTAGGAGAGTGGATCTTAAAAACAAAGTGGATAAGAAAAACAAATTTTATAACTATGTACGATGATGGATGTTAACTGGACTTGTGGTGATCGTTTTGCAATATATACAAATATTTAATTATTATGTTATACACCTGAAACTAATATAATGTTATGTCAACTATACCTCAATTAAAAAAATAGCAGTTATTCCTTAATTTCATCAAATGTCTAGTCTGTGTTCAAAGTTACAATTGTCTCATAAGTCTTGTAAATGTTTTTATTTCATAGTTTTATTTGTTTAAATTAGGATATACAAAACGTTCACAAATTACGATTGGTTGGCATGTCTTTTATGGCTTTGTTAATCGATAATAGAGATTAACTCAATTTCTTTGTTTTTTTAATCTTACAGTTTATTTGTTGAAGAAAACAGGTTATGTGCCCCATGGGGGTAGCCTACATTCTGGTTTGTTGATTATGTCGTCATGCTATATGCATATTTTTTCATATTCCCCTTTTCTGAGATAAGTGGTAGTATACCATACGTATGAGGAGTTATTTTGAAAACATGACTGATGTAGCCAAAATGGGGAATCTAAACAGGTCTCCTGAAATTTCACCAGGGATTGTATTACAGAGGATCAGAGGGCAAAAGTGGTGGATAAAATGAAAAGTATAAAGAAATCCATGGAGGATATTTGCATCAGGGGAGGAAAAAGAAGAGGGAAGCAAATGTGTCAGAAAATTATAATCTAACAAGGAGAAAACAGTGAGAAGCATCAATGACAGGCTGCGAAGAAGGGAAATGCTAGTTATATTGAATTCACTCTTGTATTCATTCCTTGAATGAGTCATTCCCTATTTACCGAGCCCTTGTCAAACACAAGACTCTACATTGTATTTATAGCGTTGATAAAACTATTAGAGGAAAGTCAAAATGGAAAAAGGAAATATTTAGAAAAGTATGGAAATACTTTATATGGTTCCCCAGACATTTGTTTGGCCTAGCATATCTCAGAACCGTAGGTCGGAACACAGAGGAAGGAGTGGGCTATAGCAGGCTTTCTTGGATGATGGACCATGTCAGAGCTGGCCAAGCCCCTGGGACAGGCTCCAGTTCTAGGACTTGAAAACCGTCATTTACAATGAACAAATTTGAAGAATTTTTGCAAACTTCTACTAATTTATTTTTTGAAAATATCTCCTTTTTTCTTCCAAACGTGACAAAGTCATTGTGAAAAATACAAACCATCAGAAATATAAATTATTAAAAGTGAAAGCCCTCCCAAACCACTATTAAGGGCCTAGCAGATTTTTCCAGATTCATATTAGTCTTTTTTTCTGCTGGCAAACATTTACGAAGCTCTGAACTTCTAGGACAAAAAATAAGTTCTTCTTTAGAACTTGGCTAATGATAGTTTATGTAGATCACAATGTAAATGTTAATTTATCGAAAGAAGTAAGTAACCTGCCTATGGTCACACAGCTAGTAAATGGCGGATCGAGGATTCAAACCCAGACAGTTGAACTTTAGAGCACAAGTGATAAGGGCTTTCTGGGGCAGTGCCATCCAGCAGAAATGTAATCTGAATCACATGTGCAGTTTTAATTTTTTTAGTACCAGTATTAAAAAGTAAAAAGAAACAGCTGGAATTGATGGTTATATATTTTATTTAACCCAATGTATCCAAATTATTATCATTTTAACATGTAAACAATATGAAAATCATTAACGAGATTTCTACATTTGATGTGCATTGTGCACTTCCGGCACATCTCAGTTTGGAACAGCCGCATTTCAAGGGCTCAGTGGTCATGTGTGGCTAGTGGCTGCTCTATTGGACAATGCAGGGCTGGGAGTTTGATTTGTTCATTCAATAGATGTTTACTGTGGGCCCACTATGTGCCAAGCATCATGCTGGGTGCTGGGGAATCAGTGATAAGTGAGACATGGAGCTTACATTCTAGTGGAGGAGGCAGATGAAAAACAATAAGTAAATAGAGTAAATAAGTACACACCACATATGGATAACGTGAGATTGTGACCATTGCTATGAAAAAAAAAAAATGAAACAAAGAGATACGCAGAGAATTACTAGAGGGATTACTTTAGAGAGGGTAGCCAGGAAAGATATTTTTGCAGAGCTGACATTGGAATAGAGACCTAGGTGACAAAAGCAACAACGATCACAACAACAACAAAAGGCTAGTTATTTTGGACTGCTTATAATATTCCAGGTGCTGCTCCAAGTGTTTTCCATATATTAACTCACTTCATCTTCACAAAAACCTAATAAGCTGGATCTATTATTATCTTCACATTCCAGATGAGGAGACTGAAGTGCAAGAGATTAAGCAAATTGTCCAAATTTACACAGTAGCTGTGAAGGAGCCTCTTAAGCAGATCTTGGGCAGAAAGGCTGTCCAGGCAGAAGAATTAGCAGGTCAAAGTCTTGGGGGAACCATGGCTGGCTCAGTAACGCCCAACCATCTCCAGGCCCTCATCCCTAGAGCCTGTGAGTGTTGCCCTATAGGGCAAAAGGGACTTTGCAGATGTGATTAAGTCAAGGATCTTGAGATGGGGAGATTATCCTCAATTACCCAGGTGGGCTCAATGTAATCTAAGGTCCTTATAAGAGGGAGGCAGAGGGAGATCTGATGACAGAAGATACGATGACTATGGAAGCAAGAGGTCGGCGTGATGGGAGGAAAGGGCAGGAGCCCGGGAACGTGGGCAGCCTCGAGAAACTGGGAAGGCCCGGAAACAGACTCTCCTCTGAAGCTCCAGAAGGAACCAGCCCCGCTGACACCTCGATTTTAGACTTCTGACCTCCGGCACTATAAGAGAAAAAATCTGTGTCATTTTAAACCACCAAGTTTGTAGTAATTTGATGACAGCCACACAAAAGGAATGCAGGAACTATGTGTGTGTCCTTTCTCTGTTCTCCTTCTGGCCTCCAGGTTTGCCCGAGGTGTTCTCTGGACACGCAACACCATCTCCTCAGCTTGCCTACGTCCAACTCTGCTAAGATTTCCCCGAATCCCACAGGCTTGGTTTCTCCTTCCTCTCTATTCCCTGAGTACTTTGTATATCCTTTCTTACACTGTATTATAATGTACCCTCTTACTTATCTGATTCTTGTTTTCCACAGTGGACTTCTTGAGGGTAGGGATCCTATATTTTGACTCTTTCGATCCCTAGTAATCAGCACAGGGCCTGACAAATAGTAAGGAGTTCATTCAAGTTTATGGAGTAAAAGCAAACAAACAGAAAACTACAATAAGGACTCGCAAAGGCAACTTGCTCAGCAGTCCCTGGCACTTCCACTAGGTTCTGACAGCCGCGGAGGGTGGAGCAGTGTCTTACCATGCCCACACTCCCGCTCCCCGGAAAGACTTCCCATTCGCTTCCCAGTCAGTCTGAACTTGAACTGTCCAGTCCAGGTCAGACGGCCTTCCCAAGTGCTGTGCAGTTTGACCCCACGTCATTATTTCTGGTTGTTGAGGCTTTGCAGGTCGTCCAATGATTAATGAGGTGAAGAAGTTTACAGACTTCTAAGAGCAGATCTAGTTGTAACTTGACACCTTTGTTGCACTTTCTGTAGAAGTGACAATTTAGCCAATGTTCTTTTAATATATGCCCCTTTTTTCTCAACATAAAGTAAAGTTCAAATAAGAAAAAAATTTTTAAAAGCATCTGTAATCCTTCTACTCAGAGTTAATCATTGATAACATTTTTTAAAAGTTTGCTTTTCACTTTAAAATTACTACATTCCTGTTGTCAAAAATATAAACAAGGCAGAAGAATGTAAAGTACAGTAGTCCCCCCTTATTTATGGGGGATACATTCCAAGACCCCCCGTGGATGCCTGAAAGTGAGGATGCTACTGAACCCTATACATACTATGTTTTTTCCTATACATATAGACCTATGATAAGATTTAATTTATAAATTAGGCACAGTAAAAGATTAATAACAATAACTAATAATAAAGTACAACAATTATAACAATGTGCTGTAATGAAAGTTATGTGAATGTGGTCTCTCTCTTTCCAAATATCTTATTGTCCTGTGCTCACCCTTCTTCTCGGGATGATGTGAGATGACCCAGTGCCTACGGGATGAGATGAAGTGAGATGAATGACATAGGCATTGTGATGTAGCGTTAGGCTACTGTTGGCCTCCTGACCATTTCTCAGAAGGAGGATCATCTGCTTCTGGACCGCAGTTGACCTTGGTTGACCACAGGTAACTGAACCCTTGGAAAACGAAACCACAGATAAGGGGGACTACTAAAAACTGTAAAGGAATACCTACTGCCACTCCCGAGTTAACCACAATTAGTACTTCGTTACAATTTTGTTTAGCCTTTTTAAAAAAACTACAAAACAAATGTTTTAAGAAAAGCACAAGGGGCTGGCCCCATGGCTGAGTGGTTAAGTTTGCACACTCCGCGGCAGGCAGCCCAGTGTTTTGTTGGTTCGAATCCTGGGCGCAGACATGGCACTGCTCATCAAGCCACGCTGAGGCAGCGTCCCACATGCCACAACTAGAAGGACCCACAACGAAGAATATACAACTATGTACCGGGGGGCTTTGGGGAGAAAAAGGAAAAAAAATAAAATCTTTAAAAAAAAAAAAGAAAAGCACAAGATCTCAAGAATAGTAATGGAAACAAATAAAATGGCACAAAACCTACTAAGATCAATGAATTTCTTTTAAAAAATCCTGTCTTGTTTTTCTGAATGGGGGATGTGCTCTGGAACTGTTCATGAGCCCCATGGCCACACAAACCTTCTTGGATACTCCTGTATACAGTGTCCGAGCAGAATGAGATTGACACTTTATCAGCATTGTTTGGCTACCCATATAACACCTGCATTTCATAAACGGTGAAGATAACATAGCTGAAAGTGAGATCTTAACCTGCTTTCACAAGTTAATGGCTGAACTAAGTAAAGAAACCTGGAGTCTTGAGTTTCTATTTCTGGTCTCTGTTCCACTCCTCATCCCTGAGGAATTGGTAGCTACGTGGCACTATACGTGATAGCTTGGGTAAATAAACAGTATGTGTGAAGTGATTTTATTTAACCTCCAAGGTTAAATAAAGTTCAAGGTGAAGACATAGGGTTTACCTGTCAATACGGCCTTAGTTGTGACTATTTTCAAGAATACAGACTTTGTGGCTGATTTATTCTGTTTAAACATGATTTATGCCTACTTTCTAGAATCAGCTATGGGGCTGGCCTTGGAAAAGTAACCTCTTTACTTCCAGGAGAAACTGGTTACATTTGCAAAACCAGTTGAAAAGGTTAATATCTGAAATGGGTTCTGTATTTGCCTGTTTACTTTCGTGACAGTGCAGAAGATAGGGACCTCACAAACACTAGTGAGAACCTTACAAAGTTCACACTCATGTTTCACACTTGCCACAACTTGGCTCTACCTTTGCATTTTGCTTTTTGGAAATATTTTCCCCACCTATTCACCTTTGCCTTCCCACCATCTAGCATAGGAAGGGGTCCATCATAGGCCCATAACTGTAGGCCAGACAGACTGATTGATAAGCTAGTTAATTTGTATATTCATCAAATTAATTCAACAAGCCTATCCTGAAGACTTCCTACTTACTAGGCAATTGTGTTAGGGGCTAGGGATACAGAAAGGTAGCACCTGTTGTTGATTGGCCCTCATTATCCACTTCCAACCTTATCTAGATTCTTCCCTGTTTAGTATTAGCTGGAATGCTAAAATCTATATTTCCCAGAAGTCTTAGCAGCAAGTCTTCTGGGTGCAATTAAGATTTTGCCAGTGAGGTACACTCATACAATCTCTGGAAGACAGAAAGAAGGCGGAGGTAATTCTTCTTGTCATAGTTCTGACTGACTGGTTCTGGCAGATGCGAGTACTGGCACAGCCCGAGTCTACGTTCCTCTGTTTGGCATCATCTTCTTGGATGTGGGGCAGCTGTGGTCATATGAGCAGTTTCCAGACCTCTGTATTACAACCATGGTGATATGACCTCGAGGCCAATAGTCTAGCAGTGGCTTACCTTCCAGTGGTTTTGTAAACACCGAATCACCTTTTGCTTGAAATGCCCTAAGGGGTTTCTATTTTCAACACTGAATATTTTCAGATAAGAAAAATAAATAGGATGTAATCATTGCCCTTAAGAAACATACTATCGGGGCTGGCCCCGTGGCCGAGTCGTTAAGTTTGCACGCTCCGCTGCAGGCAGCCCAGTGTTTCGTTGGTTCGAATCCTGGGCACGGACATGCCACTGCTCATCAAACCACACTGAGGCAGCGTACCACATGCCACAACTAGAAGGACCCACAACGAATATACAACTATGTACTGGGGGCTTTGGGGAGAAAAATGGAAAAAAAAATAAAATGTTTTTTTAAAAAAAAGAAACATACTGTTAGGGGAGACAGACAATGCCACTTGAGTGGGAATAGAACACAGGTACACATGGAAAGGAGCTGTGGGACTAAAGAGTAACGGCACAGCACGGGAAGGGGCACTTTGGCGGCCTATTGCTGCAGAGCGAACCACCCCCAGACCTCGGGGCTCATGCTCTCACAGTGCTGTGGACCGACTGGGCTTGGCTGGGCAGTTCTGCTGCTGGTCTATGTCGCTGCAGTCAGAGAGTGGCTGGAGCTGGAGTTTTCCAGAGGCTCAAGTGAGACTCTGGATACCTGGGCCTCTCCCCTCTCCATGTTTCCTCAGGGGCTCTCTCCTTCATGCAGCCTCTTCACGTGGACACTTCATGTGGCCTCTCCAGTAAGGTAGCTGGGTTTGTTTACACGGTAGTCCAGGGCTCCCAAAAGCACACATGTGGGAGCTGTCAGAGCTTCCTAAGTTTCAGGCCCAGAACTGGCACAGCATCAGATTGGCTGAAGTTTATGGCTAAAGTGAGTCACGGGCCCAGCCCAGATTCCACAAGGGCAGGGATGACACAAAGATGGGGAGGCCAAGAGGCACGATGCACCAAAGGCCATCTTAGAAACTAGCTATCACAGGGGGACACTGTGTGGAAGCTGGGGAAGGTTCATGGAAAACATCCAATATTTGACGAGCTAACAGACGTGACAGAGGACCCAGGGCCATACCATCATTACTCAATAAATCTTGATGTAGGCAAGGGTGGAAGAAAAGAAGGAAGGTGGGAAAACACAGGAAGTGTAAGTTGGTAGGCCCTTCCAGTCAGAGGCAAAAGAACATTGTTCAGAGGCAGCACAGTGGGTTTCAGGACCGGTGTGTGTACCTACGGGCTCAGGGAACGGAGGGGCCTGAGAGTCGGGGGCGGGGGGCGCGATTTGGACTTGATCCTTCAGACTATAGAGGTTACCAGACAGCTTTAGGTGATGAAGAGGCATGAGCATCTTCACATTTTAGAAAGACCCCTCTGGCCTCGGTGAAATGTGGGGACGGTCTGGGGAGGATGGAAGCTTTTGGAGCTGCGAGAAAAATATAAATCCTGTAATTTCCCCTTTAATAATCCATCTTTATCCTCAAGGCACATTATATTGTCCCCTGGTCCAAGATCTAGTCAGGAGACAGAAACAACACAAGTTACCTCAATGGAGGGTAATCAGATATTGGAAAACTAAAAAGGTAAGAAGGGCGCACTGAAGAATCATGGAGGTTGTAACTGCAAAGCAGAGCTCCACCCCTAGGCCTGGGCAACAAAACAAAGGTTGTAAATATGAACACTTAGGAACTTGAAGGAGGTGCCCCATGCAGCTGAGACTCAACTCTCCGAGGGGGGCTGCTGGCCGACTGGTGGTGATGTCTTTGAGGGGGTGCTGATTCTGGAAAAACTGGGAACTGGAGTAAATGGAATAAATTGCTGCTAATGGAATAAACTGCCATTACCAGAAGAAGATGGCTCAGCTCTCACTGAGGTGAAAGGAAGCAGAAAGGAAGAAACAGGTCCTTCCTCCCACCTTCAGCCTTCAAGCCTCTCTCTAGTGCCTCCAATTGGTTGGCTGATCTGAATCAACAGCCAGTTGCCAAAGGAGAAACGCAGTTTTCAGTGTCTTAGCTCAGCTCCTTCATCACAAAGCAGAGTATGGAAGGGTGGGTCTGAGGCCGAGAAATAAGAGCTTAACCCTCATATCTAGATTGAAAAGTATTTGACATGAATTCCCCCTACCCCCCCCCCTTTTTCCTTTCATTTCTAGCTCAACTTTCTCCCTCCAAGGAAGATTTGAGTTGGTTTGCAATAAAGGCACATACTAAATAGGACATTTAAAACAAAAAAGCTCAAAATAGATAAAATAAAGATCACACACCATTCAGAGCAGTGTTTTCAAAACTTCGTATGGCAACCAAAGGAGAAATATATATTATGATTTATTAGACATCTACATATAACTGAAAAAAGTTTCATGAAGCAATCCTTATCCTCACTATTCATTATGTACTCTGATATTGTCTATTCTGTTTAACTTTTAAAAAGTCTGATAACAGGGGCTGGCCCTGTGGCCGAGTGATTAAGTTTGCGCGCTCCGCTGCAGGCAGCCCACTGTTTCGTTGGTTCGAATCCTGGGCGCAGACATGGCACTGCTCATTCAAACCACGCCGAGGCAGCGTCCCACATGCCACAACTAGAAGGACCCACAATGAAGAATATACAACTATGTACTGGGGGGCTTTGGGGAGAAAAAGGAAAAATTAAAATCTTTAAAAAAAAAAAAAGTCTGATAACAACCCACTAAACTGACTTCATCAATTACTAATAGGCTGCAACAGACTGTTTGAAAAACACTGATTTAGAGGAAGGGGCGACCCAATGTTTTATGATTATATATAACATTTCATATACATATAACACGAAGGTTTCCATATCAAATAGTACTTTTCACATACATTATTTTCTTTAACCCTCACAACAATCCTATGAGGTGGGTATTTCCCCCAATCTATTAATGAGAAAACAGATGTAAAGATACCAGGTCATCTGCCACACAGTCCAGAAGGGTGACGAATGCTGAATACAGAACTGGAAGCCAATTTTTCTGATCGAAAACCTCAGCCTTTCCCAATGTGCTCCACCAGGATGAGAGACATGGTTGAGCTCTAACTGAATACTAATTTTAGTTCTGAGCTTTCTGATAGACAAGACAAATAATGGGTTGTATAGTGCACATTGTCTGATGAGAGCAGGCATCTGGATTTGTCTGAAAAGGCTTCCTTTTAGCATTAACTCACAGGACACGGGCTCCATATGTGGGCCGTACATAATAATGAGTATTGATTTCATCTGTGGATTTTGCAGAGAACGCCAAATTATTATGGTAATTTTTATATAGCTCTTTGGTCACAGTGGTGGAGACTGCTAGCTGTCCCCAATACCCATTCTATCCTTACTCTCCCACTTTCAATGAGACAAATGGCATCCAGAAGAAAGACCACACTTTCCAGCCTGCTGTGCCAGTGGTGTTTCACGTAACTAAGCCCTGTTTATGAGGTGTAAGCAGGAGACGCCTAACTTCCTCGAAGTGTCATTAAAGTAAGGGGGACTGTATTTATTTTCTACTGGTGCAATAGCAATTATAACAGCTTAAGACAATACTAATTTATTATCTCCCAGTTTCTATAGGTCAAAAGTCCCCTTTGGCTCAGCAGGTCTCTCTGCTCCAGGTTTCACAAGGTCAAAATCAAGTTGCTGGCCATCTTCTAGGCTCTTCTAGGGAGGCTCTGGGAAGAATTCAGGTTGTTGGCAGAATCCAGGTCCTGTGGTTGTAGGACTGAGGTCCCCACTTCCTGCTCCTGTCACCTGAGGGCAGCCCTTAGCTCCTAGAGGCCTCGCTCCAGCCCTTGCACGTGTGTCCCTACCTCCCAGACCAGCAATGACACGTCAAATCCTCTCATGCTTGGTTCTCTCTGACTCTTCCTTCTGCTGCATCCCTTGGATCCCAGCTAGAGAAAGTTCTCTGAATTTAAGGGCTTATATGGTTAGATTTGGCCCACCAAATAATCCAAGATAATCTCCTTATTTTGAGATCATTTGAGGTTTCTATTAGTCAAATCTAACCAATACAGTAGCAAGTAAAGAAAAGACTTATTAAGGAGGTCCTGGGACAGTTCCCTATTCTTGGGGGCCGAGGGACCCCTAACAAATTCCATTTTGTAAAGAGACTTTGTATTTTTGGTCATCAGACTATCCCTGAATTAGTTAAAAACATACGTGCCTTACGGGGCTGGCCCCGTGGCCGAGTGGTTAAGTTCACGCGCTCCGCTGCAGGCGGCCCAGTGTTTCGTTAGTTCGAATCCTGGGCGCGGACATGGCACTGCTCATCAGACCACGCTGAGGCGGCGTCCCACATGCCATAACTAGAAGAACCCACAACGAAGAAAACACAACTATGTACCAGGGGGCTTTGGGGAGAAAAAGGAAAAAATAAAATCTTTAAAAAAAAACCAAAAAAACATACGTGCCTTACATATAAAGCTAGTTGAATTTGGGCATCAATGCCATTTGAAGTGTAACCTCAGTGTGGCTGGCTTTTACCTCTGTGCTTTATAGAGTGGGTGATTAATTTTGCTCTTGCCTGGGAAGCACCAATGTGACCTTGGAGCCCAGACACTCTCTTGTGAAGAGCCAGGACAAGACTTAGCTGCCCCTGTTGAGGGAGGATCTTAGGGCCCCAGGGAAAAGGGCACACATCCAGTTTGTGTACTCCAAGGCCCACTGAGCAAAGTGATGTCCCTGCTCTCATGGGACAAGAAAGACCTCAGCTTCTGAAGGAACCACATGCCATCTAAAGGACCCAACCCCTCCACGTATGTACTCTTCACATATGTTATTTTATTTAACCCTCAGGACAATCACACGAGCTGGCATTACTCCTAATTCACAGGTGAGTAGACAGGCTCAAAGGGATTAAGTTATTGGCCCTAGTTCAGGAGGGCAGTAAATAGTGGACAGGGAAGTTAAAGCCTGCCCAGGGTGCTGAGAAACAAAGCTGTCAACTTCCATATTTGGCCAGAGATCCTCCCCTTTCTCCTTCACTGGTTCTGAGGGCAAACGGCAGCATGGAAGTTGGCCTGTGCTGCCAAAGTCTGTTTGTTCGTGTTTCTGTGAAAGGCCCACCCATCCAGGGGAGAAATAATCTACTCCACTACACTTCTGGTCTAGAAAATTAGTCTTTCAACATTAAGTAAAAATAAACCATAAACTTATTCCAACAAATTCAATTATACAGCACTTTCATTTTTTTTAATTTTTGGAGATTAATTTATGCATTTCATTGGGTTTCTAGAGCTACTGAAGTGGAAATAGTTACACGTAATATATAAATTTTTATTTTATTTTTTTCAATTTTTTTAAAGATTGGCACCTAGGCTAACAACTGTTGCCAATCTTCCTTTTTTTTTTTTTTAAGGATTGGCACCTGGGCTAACAACTGTTGCCAATCATTTTTTTTCCTGCTTTATTTCCCAAACCCCTCTGGTACATAGTTGTATATCTTAGTTGCAGGTCATTCTAGTTGTGGGATGTGGGACGCCGCCTCAACATGGCCTGATGAGCGGCGCCATGTCCGCGCCCAGGATCCGAACCCTGGGCCGCCGCAGCAGAGCGCGCGAACTTAACCACTCGGCCACGGAGCCGGCCCTAAATTTTAAATTGGCAGTATTTTCAGACATACCTAGAAATGTGAAACTTCTGAATTTTTAGAGCATGTATAAGTAGGAGAAATCATCTTTTAAACTCTCATCCTTTGTATATTAGACTAATTGAAAATTCAGGAAAATCATAGAATTTATTCAAGTGATAAATTACAGCAAAAATATTGTTGCAATTTTTATACGTGTAATTATCACCAGAAGTAAGAGCAGTGTATTCTATAACCCAGACAAGAACTTGAATGCACTCTGATGATACGGCATACAGTTAAGGTGCCCACATGCTCTGTGTTTAGGGAACGACTCCATGCAACCCAACTTGTTGAATTATAAAATATTGCTTAAGGTCAGAGCTATCTGTGCTTTCAAAAGCCATGGCATCTCCTTTATAAAGAAAAATAATTTTAATGAAAAAAAACAGGAGTAGAATTTTATTGTGCTCATTCTCTCTCATGATATATAAATACTGTATACTTTAATATGGGAACCTGGCATTGCCGGGTTCTCATTATCTAGCCCAAAAGACCCATATCCACCAGTCACTTTCACTCTTGAAACAGCTATTGGCAGCCGTTATTTGCAGAGCTCGACCTCCCCTTCCTACCCAGAGTCACCTGAAGATGCTTTCCCGCTGCTCAACTGTGCACAGGTAGCAACTCCCTGTGGGCTGGCTGCCTACTCCTGCATCACTCCTGGTTCCCTTCCAGGGAGGGCTTTCTCCTTCCTGCTGCCCTGCCTCAGTTTCCCATTAGGTTTACTGCTCCTACAGCTACCTTGTCAGAGTTGTGTTTGAGTAAAATTTGACTCAGTCTCCATCCAGAATTTCCCTTTTCTGACCCTTCTAACTACTTAATTTTCAGGAGGGTTTCAAGGTGATGCTATTGAAGTATGAAAGACTTTAGTTGTGAACTTTCTTCTTAGAAAGAAAAAAGATTAATTCCTTATACAATCATGCAATCCTTTAGCAATCAGCTTCTACCAATGTTTCAAGCGATGTTCTCATAGACAGCTTCTCCTGCCTTCAAACATTGTGTCAACACAAAGAATTGAGACAGTTACCTGAGTGGACAGTTTTCATCAGCAGCAACATCATCTTACACTTGGGAGATGGCTGTACTGGCTAGAAAAAAAGAGCATATAGGAAAGCGTCCCTGGTCCCTAGATACACGCTGATCATTGCCGCCAGTGCAACCCACATAAGACACAACCAAACACATGCATACAAACATACATGGGGCCACCCAGGCATACCCAGACACACACAGACAGACTCAACGCAAGACACACATCACTCTTGCATAGACACACAGATCTAGAGAGAAAGAGAAGGTGGGAGAGAGAGAATGGGGGTATGGGAATACAAGAACAGGCAGATTTTACCAACTGGAAAGGACAGTGCAATACTTAGATTTCATTCAAATTTAAATGCATTGAACTGAATTAGTTGAAGGAGTGGATATGGAGAGGGTTCCAGTGCTAGACTAAGGGCGACAAAACTAATTTGGGAAATCAGAACAGCCTTTGTTGCTCAAAAGGAGAACTTGAGGAACCTGAGTGCCCTCTACTTACTCTGGTAAATTCACCAATAATCAATCCAGTCTCCATGACTGTGGTAACCATCACCAAGAGGTGATCTGGCTTTTTCAAACTCTGAGCGCTTCCAGGGCAAAGCACTGCACGACCTCCAGAGGTGCCGGCACAGAGCGTGAGCCCAGTAAACGCTGCGGAAGGCACGCGGGCACAGTCCCTGAGCGAAAGGGGCAAGCGGATTAGATATCAAAGCTGTTAAAGCGACAGGCAGCACCTGAAATCATCACCAACTTTTACGTATTGTCATTACATGGTATGAATTTAGCTCTTAAGGTGAGAACTTTGAGTAACTGTTAGCCAACCTACAGGAAGAAATATATCGCAGGAGAAAAGATTTTTGTTTGCCGTGCACTGTTTCTGGCACTATGTGGTCCGACGCTATCCACAGGAGTCCCACAGCTCGGGCCCCCGCCCGGAGAGCGGCGCGCTCTCCCCGGTTCCCTGGTTCCCATTCTTTCAGTGGCTTCTGTGTGAGGGTGTGTGTGGTGAGGTACTCGTGCCGAATTCCCCGCATCCGGAGCGGCAGCTTTGACGTGCTGCGGCAGTCGGCGCGCTGGGGGAGCACTCTTTTTGCCCTGCAACCAGCGCCCGGATCGTTCGCACCTCCCAGTGGCGCTCCACGAACATACCTCACCTCGGGTCGAAGACTCTGGGAGGAATGGTGGGGCTTGTGGCTCCAGCCCGGAGACTCTTCGGGGAACGGAGAGGCGTGGAGGTGCAGGCGGGCGCGCTCCTGGACGTCCCGGCGCGGTGAGCACAGCCTGGCTGTCCCCGGATGCTGGAGCGCACCGCGCGGGGAAGGACGCACGGCGTTCGCAGGGGCCTTGCTCTTCCTCCGCGCCGAAGGCCACCTGTCCTGAGAGCTTTCGAAGGCCACCGATGTCTGTTTACTGCCTGAGAGGAGCGCGCCAAGCCTGAAGAGCAGTGGGAGGCTGACGGTCCTTAGGGAGGCAGGTACCAGGGTCACTGCTGGAGTCCTGGGGCCGGGAGAAGATGACTCGATTGGCAGAAAGAGGCCCTTCCCAAGGCTGTTTTTTTCTGGGCTATGGAAAGACGTCTTACTTGGAAGACAGCCCCGTGTGTGGGTTCGGGCTTGGAGCTCGGAGCGCCCCCGCCCCTCGGGCCCACGGTTCGCGTCCACTAGCCAGTTGGCCGAGGGTGGCAGCGCAGAGTGAACCCCACGCCATCGCCCTATGGGGGCTGATCTACACCCTGCGGCCCAAGGGGTCGGGACAAAGTCCTTCGCCCCGCTTCCGCCGCTCTGCTGGAGCCCCGAGTGGCGCTCCCGGCGGAGCGCGTTCCCTCCTTCCTGTCTTCGAGGCCCGGGCTTCGCTCTCCGCACCTCCCCGGGCCTCCCAGGAAGACTGGCCACTACTGGCAACCTCGCCTCACCTCCGCCACCCCCGCCGCGTTTCGCGGCGACTGCGCGCCAGGCCCGGTAATAAACTCTTCAAAGACATCATCTCATTTCATCCTCGTTAAGAGCTCATTTTATGCAAGAGGAAACGGAGAATTAAGCGATTTGCTCAA
Source organism: Equus asinus (assembly GCF_041296235.1). Taxonomy (NCBI): domain Eukaryota; kingdom Metazoa; phylum Chordata; class Mammalia; order Perissodactyla; family Equidae; genus Equus; species Equus asinus. The sequence goes on along the minus strand of NC_091800.1, from coordinate 10,022,010 downwards.
GGCCACGCGGCATTCAGGCCCTGGGCGGCAGCACGTGAAAGCCGAGCTCTCCTCCGCGGAGCTTCTCCGGCGGCTCGGGCTCGGCCCGGAGTCCCGGGAGCCGCCGAGTGGCGCTTTCAGCAAAGCTCAGCGCTCCCGGGCGGGCCTGGGCGGTCGGAGGCCGCACGCCTGGCCGCCGTCAGCCCCCGCGCGCCCCGCTGCCTGAGCCGCGCCCGGGCGGCGCGCACCTCGTCTCCATGGGTTCGCGAACCCTCGGCCAGGCCACCGGAGAGACTGGGATGCGAGCCTCGGAGAGCGCGGCGGGCTGGGTGTGGAGCTCTGAAAATGTCCTTGGCTTCTGATGACAAGTCGTTGGGCCACCACCAACTGGGCGGCTGAGCTCCAGCTCGTCCTCCCTCCACCGCTCAGCATCAGCTTCCCTTGGGTCAGAGGAGGCGAGTCTCACTTACCTGGCGAAGGTGGCTATGGGAAGTCAAAGGCGTTTATGAGGAAAGGCGTCGTAAAACCAGGGAGCGCGCAGTGAGGGTCAGTAGGTATATGCACAAGGGTGAGAGCAACAGTGACAGAGGGGCTGCTAGGGCCGGCAGGAGACCCGGGGAATCTGCAGCAGCAGCTCCCTGGTTGCTTCCGAAAATGATGATGGCATAAAACAATAGTTAATATTTGTGGAGGGATAACTATTTTCTAGATACTGAATTAAAACCTTTACACATACTTGGTTTAAACTTCACAACTCTATGAGGTAGTATTCACCTCCACCTTACAGATGAGGAAACCGGGGCGCAGGGAAGCTGAATAATTCTCTCAGGGTCACGGGCCAGTATTTGAGGGCCCGGGGTTCCAACGCAGATTTGCTAGACTCCAGAGCCTGGGCGCGTGTGGAGAGGCTGCAGGGCAAGGGCACCGTCTTCCCTGTGAGACGGCTCACTGATGAGAAAGTTCCCCTTTCTGATCCATGGGACCTTCTTTTCTTCGTAGGAGCCTTATGACTGGATTTCTCTCGAAAAAAAAAAAAAAAACAGAAGCAAAAACCAACAAGAAACAAAAACAAGCCATGAGTCTCTTTGCAAAAGAAAATAATAGCGACTCCTGGGAGTGAGTTGATGGCCCAGAACGGTGGGAGCGCTCAGAAGGCGTGTTCAGGCTCACAGCCGGGCTAAGACGCTCATCCAGCATGGGGAGGAGCAGAGAGGCCCCAGAGGTTGGAAGCCCACTAAGTCAGCCCCTGTTTGCCCCTAACACAAGACACTCTTGGCTCCAGGGGAGGAGATTTAGCCAAACCAACACTTCCTTTGAAAGAGCCTCAGAAAAAGGCCTGGCCCGAGATGCGGCTGTGGGAGGAAAGAGAGCCGCCCATGGCCCTGGCCAGCTGCGGGCTTCCGGGCTGGTCACTGTGCGGCTGGATGCGCTGCTCCTGGGCTCTGCGCCCACTCAGCGCTAGCCAGCGGTGCTCTGAACCCCCCATGCCGCTGGGCTATCATGCCTAAGAAATTCATCATGAGAAGTGATTCAAGCTAAAAAGGAAACAAAACCGAAAATCCACCAGCTCATATGCAGTTCCAACCCCAAACCCAAACGTAGTGTTTCTTAATTACTTGTTTTCCCTCGTTAGTATTGAAAATTAATGCGGCTTTAATTTTTTAAATGAAATGGAATCATTGCATCACAAGAAAGGTTTGATACAAAGCGAAGGGAATCTGTTTTCATCTCTTTCCGTGTTATCCGTATTTATTAAGCATTTTCCACAGACATCACCTGAACACAAGGCCCAGATCCTGAAAGGAGGAACTGACCTGGAAACTACAGACCTGTTTGTAAAGAATTGTTAGGTAATTTTAAATCTTTAAATAAAAGTAACCAGTTTTCCAAATTCCCCAACCACATATTTTTAAATCACTTCTAAACATGTGGAAATCAGACCGGCTCTGTGAATAATTTCCAAGGTGGGTCAGGCCACCCCGCTTGCCTTCCACAAAGCGACTCCCCTCCCCCGGCTCCCCCCAGTTCTGAGACCAGGAACTAAATCCACACCCTAAATAGAACGCTCCAAATATCTTCAGTTTTGTGATCACTCAGGGGTCCATCGTTCTCGCTCCAGACCCATTTCGCCTGCCCTCTCTGGAAGCGTTGGGCCAGCGGGTCAGGGACTCTCCCTCCGCCTTTACACTCCAGCCGAGACGCTGCCCGCCCACCCTCGCAAGAAGTTCTCCCTGCAGAGGAAAAGGTGCCGGTAGAAGGATGCGCGCTGGTGAAGGGCGTGGCTTTGCTAAAGGGATTTTAAAAGGAAGAGGAGGAGGAGGAACTACTCTATTCCACAGGCATCAATTTCACTGGGTCTTTGAAACCTCAGAAGTTTCCTCTCAATTATTTTTAAACGTTAAGGGGAAAGGCCGAATAAAAATGGCTGTTTCTGGTCGCTCCATCCCGCTTGCCTGCCGTGCGCTGGGGAGCGGTCCGATTTGTACAGTTTCTGTGGTCTTTTGAAGAGATGGCTTCTCTAAAGGACTGATGGGACCTGCACAACAGCGATGCACGTCGCCAATCCAACAATATCTCCAGACGAGGCCCCAGATATTACAGAAAGCGTCTTTTCTCCTTCCAGAAGGTCTGTCACCGTCTCACCACGGCGCCCCAGTTGGCACAGGCGCCTGAGAGCACTGTTCTCTCCTCCCGTCTGCCGTGGGCCCCGCAGCTCCCGCCCATTGAACCGCCAGGGCCGGTCGTCCACACCCGGGGCCAGGCCCGCTCCCCTCTCCTCTGCGAGTGGTTGAAGCCGCCCGGCAGGGAGGAGTGCCCATCTCTCACCGGGGCTCTTGCGGCCGCCGGGGCGCGACACCGGAGGGCTGCGGCGAGGTGCTAAGGCCAGGGGGCAGGCGGCCCTCTCGGGCTGTGGCAGGGACGGCAGGCGGCACAGCACCCCCGGGGGGCGGTGGTGGCGGCAGTGCCAGCAGCTCCTCGCCTGAAGTCACCGCGCAGTCTTGCTCCGGCTCCACGTCCCCACCACCCCCGGCGGCTGTCCCGCAGCTGCGCTTCTTGTCTTCCTCCTTTTTCCACTTCATGCGGCGGTTTTGGAACCAGATCTTGATGTGTCTCTCAGTCAAGTTCAGCATGACGGCCAGCTCTACCCGGCGAGGCCGAGAGATGTATTTGTTGAATAGGAACTCCTTCTCCAGCTCCAGCAGCTGCGCGCGTGTGTAGGCGGTGCGCGTCCGCTTGTTCTCCTCTGGCTCTGCAGCATAGGCACCGCCTGCGGGCGACACAGCACGTGAGCGTGGTCCCCGAGTCCCTGGCTCCTCCTGTCCTGCTCCTACCCACGCAGCCCAACGCTTCGGTCCCAATCATAGGAGCCCCGGCCCTCCCAGCCGCTCCTGCCACCGAGTCCCAGCCCCTAGCCTAGAGCCCAATCTGGGCGCACCCAGCCCTTCTCTAATACAGGCTGCCTTTTCGCGGAAGTCAAAGCTGCGCCACGTCTCTCCGTGAGCCCGCAGTGGCCTCTGTAAATGAGTGGTTCTCCAACGAGTTCATTTAACTCGTGTTTGGGTTGGTGCTGATTCAAATGCACATAATAGATATTTAAACTGACTCAATTCTACAATGCCATTAATACAGGACTTACTTTAAAAACCCACAACCTTCTGACGATGATCCACAGTAAGAAAAACATTTCAGATCACTACCCAGTTCATAGGCTGATATATAACTGACACAAAAAATTTCAAGACATAATACCAAGCTTTACCACATAGGATGCTATCTAATTTTTCCTATTGTTTACTGTTTCGTTTTTTAAAAAAATCAACCCAACAAATTGATTTCATGACCGACTAATGGGTGCAACCCTCAGTTTGAAAAGCCTTGAGCTAGTAAAAACCCTGGGATTATGATATAGAGTGTTATAGTTGAACATATATTATCTATGTAGCTATATTATTGTAATCAGTCCCACCTCAACAGCCGGTAAATTCTCTATAATTGTCATTTTAGCCTCTGTCGGGCCCCTGCCCTCGAGGAGAAGGGAAACGATTCTGGGCTCCCAGAAAGGTCGTTGTCAGCCCTGCCCTCTATGTCCGGGGCCCCAAATGCTGACAGAGGCGGAGAGGGTATGCATGGGGGACAGATCCCTGCTGGGGCGCTGAGAGCCCGCGGAGGCGGGAGTAGTGGTGGGGTTCAGGGCTGGGGGATCCTGGCTCCAAGCCCCCTTCGAGAGAAAGCAACGGCCCGGCCTGGCCGGGTAGGTCAGCGCCGCACGCACATCTGGTGTGTGCCGCTGGCCCCTCCAGGTCCTGATCTTTTCGCGTCTGTGCGCAATACCGACGGCGCAGTAAGTTCCACCAAAACTCCGGGAAGAGGCCTAAGTCGGCTTGTCTTAGGTCAGAAGTATGCGGCGTTTCTCTCGTGACCGCTGGCTAAGCCTTAGGGAGCTGAAACGCTAGAGTGTATGTGTTTGGGGGGAGGGTTAATTACAACATAGAGCCTCCCACTTCCCCCCGCGGAAAGGAGGCGCCCAGAAGCCAAGGCAGAGGCTAGGCCCCAGTCAGCGGAGGAGTCCTGCTCGCTGGGGGCATCTCCGAGTCTTCCACTGCCAAGCCTTCCTTGGCCTGGGAGGGAAGGAGGGAGCCTTAAAGGAACGTTGATAAAGGCAGTCCAACGTTCTTAAATTCAACCCACAACTTCTCCGGGTTCTGTCCCTCTTCAGCGGGCCCCACTAAGGTGCTGCGAGAGGGTGCGCGGGGGATCCACTACCCCAGGGGACTTGTGCCCAGGACGAATTGGCAGGGGATGGAGGCTGTTGTTGGTGTTACTGGGAAGATGTCAAGGGCCCCAGGTCTGCGCTCTTCCCTAAGGCGTAGGGTGAGGCCGTTTAGGGGCGACCTGGTCAGCCAGCGAGGCTGATGCAGTGCATTTTTTATGTCGTTTTCAAAAGTCCCTATTATAAGTATTCATATCCGTACTACTAATGAAAGCCTTTGGTCACTGCGTTTTCCCAGGGGCGTGAAACCCCACGAGGAGCGGCAGACGGGTTCACAAACCCTTGAAGTTCGGCTCTTCCGAAAGTTTCCGGGGAGGACCGCTCCGGCTGCGGCAGCACCTCCACCTCGAAGGCAGCTTCCAGGAGAGGGAGGGTGGGCTCCTCCCTGCGGGCTGAGCGCACAGGGGCTCAGAGGGCGCTGGCAAAGGCCTCTCCAGCCCCTGACTCTCCAGCCCGAGGATGTCACCCTTCCAGGGACCCTCCATTCCTGGGCAAGACTGCTGATGTTCCTTCGGATTTCACTTTCTGGCTCCTTGGGTCCACCCAAGCCCAAGCTCCACCCGAGCAGGGGTCACACCCTGTGGGGGAGATGGGGAAGTTACCACGCCTCTGGAGACCTCTTTCAGGGCCTCCCTCGCCTTTTTCCTGAGGAAGCTGCGAGCAGGACCGGGAATGTCGGAAACGCGCGTCCCCAGCGCGCTGCGGGAAGGGACCCCTCGGAGGGACCTCAGCTCCTGGCAGGAAACTACGGGCTGAAAGTCCCCCACTCCCAGTCGAGGGACGCCATTCTCCCCGGTTCCCAAGAATCCCGCACTTCCCAAGACTCCAGGCCTTTGGCCGGGCCCGCGCGCGCTGGGTAAGTACACAGAGGCGCCTCAGGTATCTGGCGCCCCCTTTGTTCGGGGTTTCGCTGGAGTTGGGGGAAGACTGCAGCCGAGTTTGGGCCCTGTCCTGTCTCAAGAGCTGCCCAGTCCTCACATTCAGCCTTCGAGAGAAAGAGAACTAGGGAGAGGCGAGCCCCAGGGACCCTGGGCAAGCCCAGACCCCGCAAAGGCCCGCATAGCTGCTCAGTGGTCAGTGTCAAGCAAGCCGGCTAGACCCGGCAGACAGGGCGCCGAGGAGGGAGAGGGAAGGGAGGGGGCGCCAGCTCGAACCTCTTTCCCCCTACTCCCGACTGTTAGTTGGAAGAAAAAGAAAAGTCAAACTAGTATTTGCAATGCAGGTGTGACCAGAAGTGGCTGAGGCGCGGTAGCGATAACATTGTCTTGCAGAGGTGGCGCAGGCCACGCAGGAACTCGCCGCCAGCTCGGGGCGGGGAAGGGACCTGCGGACTGCTCCGCATCTCCGCCTCTGGGGAAGACCTGTTCCACGCCGGCGCCTAGGGCTACGAGGAACCAGGGCTCCCGTCTCCCTGAGCCGGCTATGCAAAGAGGGCATCTCCTTCCTCAAACTTACTTGCTGGGAAGCAGCGCGGGGAGACCCTTTCAAATGCTTTTGTTTGTTGAAAAATTAATTGGCATCGCAGACGCCTCTCCCAGCTGCCTGGCTCCGAGGGTGAGCGGCCTGTCCTCGGCCTTGGGGTGACCGCCCCTACCCGCCCCCCCCCCCCCCCCCCCCCCCCCGCCCAACAGCTTTGCAGGCTTGGGTGCACTTTTCCTTCCCTGCTTTTCTCCATCTACCGGGGGGTCCCCTGAGTCTGTCTGCCTTCTCTAATGAAGCTGCCCTGGAGGGCTGCAGAGCGAGAGAGGGCCCGGGGCTCTGAAGGCGCGCTCTGGTCGGGATCAGAAGGATCCCAAAGCCCTCCTCGGCTTCCTCAGCGCGAGCTCCTGGGAGTCCTGGGCGGGCGGATCCGCCGGCTGGAGGAGGATCCTGAGGGTCCAAAGCTTTTGAGCTCGGCCAGGCCTTGGCTTGCATGGAGCGCGCAGGCTCCTGGAGTTCAGTGTACAGGAAAGGAAGGGGTTTAACCTTCCAGGAAGAGAGTTGAATGGAAAAGACGCTCCACATTGGACCAGAAAAGAGCTTCTGTGAAGGATGGCCACATTGGCTCTCTGTGTAGTTTAGTCTGACCCTGGGTTATCCATGGGGATTGGGAACGCGAACTGGGAGAGGGTCCTGGGGAGCGCTTGGAGGTAGCGGCAGCCGGGCTGAGGGAGGGGGATGCGGGGGCGGGGGGGGGGGGAGACAAAGGGGCCCCGGAAGCCAGGCTTACCTGCCCACTGGCCTTTCCATGCGTGAGCCTTGGTAGACTTCATCCATGGGAAAGGCAGCTGGACGCGGCTGGGCTCCTCCAGGGCGCCTGGCTCGGCTCCATCCGGGAAGGGCCCGGCCGGCGGGTGGGGGAGCGCGAGCTGAGCAGGGAGGTGGTGGTGGAGGTGCGCCACCACGGGGTCGTCGGCGAGGGGGGGCACCTCGTACGGGGAGATGTCCGGGGGGCTGCCCTGCTCCAGCGCGCCCAGGGCGCCCGGGAACGGGGGCGGCGGCGGTGGGGGCTGGCGGCCCATATACAGGCACGCAGGGGGGCTGGCGCTGAACTCTGGCGCGGGGCCCCGCTGGAACGCGCACGGGTCCTTATAAAGCTGTGTGGCCGCGTAGTACTGCTCCTCGCCGTTCATGGCTGCCGCCCGGGCTTGGGTACCGGGAGCAGGGAGCTGGAGCCGGAGACGCGGAGCTGTGCGGCTCTGCCACTCCGGGCGCCACCCCTGCTCGCTTTGACAGCTCCCCTCTGCTCGCAGAGGGAACCCGCCGCCGGCGGGGACTGGCGGGCCGGCCGCCGCGCCATAGGCTCCACGGCGCCCCACGTGGCTCAGGCTGGGGCCCTTATTGGCCTGGCTGGCTGCCTTAAGAAGCAAGGCCCAGGTACTCAAGAGCACCTGCATTTGTTTCAATTTTCTCTCCTAGCTGAGTTTCTGCACACACATGTACGCGCAGCTGGCAGTGCTCTCCAAAGCGGGGCACGCATGAAAACATTAGAACTTCTCTCCATTTAGAAAAACGTATTTTCATCATACGTTGAACGATCTATTTCCCTTGTACGTTTGATAATGTACATAATATATTAGTTCATTAATATACTTGATAAATGCGCATATATTGAGGTGGTACACAAACTTTTTTTTTTAAGATTTTATTTTTCCTTTTTCTCCCAAAGCTCCCCAGTACATAGTTGCGTATTTTTAGTTGCGGGTCCTTCTAGTGGTACACAAACTTTTTTTAAATGTTAGGGAGCAGGGTCCAAAAGTTTGCGGACCCCAGCTCTGCAGGTCGGCGCGGTTGGTTCTCTTATTTATGACATCTGTACACATCCACCAACGATGTCGGTGAGTTAGCACATTCAGATCCGGCTTTCTTCGTCTGTTTTTATCGGTGTCTGTGCTCTGGGGACTTCTGGAGTGTAAACTGTAACTTCAGAAATACGCACAGTGGCTTTTTAACTTTTTTAAATTGAAGGGCAATATTAATTAAATTTGATTTTTGGAAATTGGGGCTCCTTTGGCCAGCTCAGAATGCAGTGTCCTAATGTGGCAAGGGGGAAAGGAGTAGCGTCCGCTCTTGCGGCTGGGAGGCGGGGGCAGGAGGCTGGCACGGGGTTTTCAGATCCTTCATGGCTCTGCCCTGCACGGATCCCGCGACCCGGCCGGAGTCCGTCAGCCGGAGACCGTTTACTCCGAGCACGATTGAAATAATGCAGGCCCGAGACAGGAGAGGAGTGTCTAGAAAAGAAAGAAAAGCACTGCGTTTTTATGACGACGTCAGTCTTCGGCCCCCACGGGCTCAGTAACTTCTGGATACTCTAGGGTCCTGAGAGACACTTTTTGGGACCGAATGGTGCGGACCGACTATCTCCGGGTCATGGTGCCACCCAACCCCCGGCCTGGGCATGAAGAACGCCGCAGGCCCGGGTGCTCGGGGCGTCCCGGGAGGCCTCAGACCGGGCCCTGCCGAAATGACCACATTCCTCGAAGTACCACGGACAGCTTTGCAGAAAAGCCTCGGCAAGAGGGAGCGTGAACCACATGGAACCAGCAAGAGAAATTCTCTGCAATCCGATTCTGCTAAACTACAAACTGCATCCAGTGCTTTCCGAGGTAGTTTTTAATGTATTTTCTCTTAGGGGAAATGTTTGTGTTTAAAATGCGTACTGATTGAGTGTGCTACGCTGAAATACTCATTTGCATTTAAAAGCAAAAAGCCAACTAGGAATCCGGACTTCTCTGCAGATTCCTTCTCTTGTTGAGATGCTGGCGCCATCTCCACATTCGCGCGTGGCTGAGCGCTGGGCAGCGGGTGGTCGGCGGGAGCCGGAACGCCTGCAGCTCCCGGGCTTGCTGATGTCCCAGCTCTCGCCGGAGGGCAGGCTGAGGCAAGCCGGGCCGGTGGGGGGAGTTTCGGCGATTTCTTCAGGGAAAAGGGCCACCTGCGGTCCTAGGGGGCCAGGAAGTGAAAGGCCGTGGGACCTGCGCACCTAATCTCTGCGCGCCGGCGTCAATGAGTCCATTGTTCGCCGCGGCTGCGGAGGACCCGACGCTATCACCCGGGCCGCGAGTGACCACATCGATCAGGAGGGCAGGGCCGGAGGGGGTTGCCCGGCCGCGGCGTGTTGACCCTTGGAGATAAACTGCCCAGTCGCCGCGGGTTGACTTGGCGACGCGGTTATGAGCGGGCCGCGAGCTCCGCCTGGGACAAAGATCGGCCACCTTTCCCCTCCCCCTCTCTTTTCTTCCCACTCCCCCCCCTCGCCAGCCCCCCTCCGGACTCGGCTCGCAGCCCCCCTCGCCCCCGCTCCCTGCCTCGCCCGCCACCCCCGATCCGGAGTGTTTACTTTGCACTTCTCGTCTAATTGCACATTTCTGTAAATTGGTCTCCGTTTCGATGCTTCATTTGCTCCCATTTAATATTTTTGCTCGGCCCTGCAGAAAGAAAAGAGACGTTCAGCAGAAAGCAAATCCGCCCGCCGCGCTCGAGGGTATAAAACCCGGAACCCCGAGCTGAACGAAACGTGGGGGCTGGGCGGGGGGTGGGGGGGGGTGAAGGCGCTCGGCGCAGGCGCCTTCTCACTTTCACAGTTCGCATTTGGGGCTGCCTGCGACCTAAAGACGTGACCCAGGAAACAGAGGTCAAACAGCCATTTATTCTTCGTCTTGGGTAGGACGGAGCTAACAGGATTTTGGGGTTGGCTAATTATAACGTATATCCGTATAAAAAAACGCGCCCCGCGGAGCCCTCCGCTGAGCGAGACCGCGTGTTGTGTTTCTTGTGTGGACACGGCTCCTGGTGCCATAAAAGCGCCGAGTCCATTACAGGTGAAATGCGTTTCCGCTCTGCCTCCCCGCTGACGCCCGCGCCCCCCCTCGCCTCCCACAGGCCCCGCAGCGATACCGAGCCATTAGGCGAGCCCCTTGCCGAGCCATTTAACAGCAGCTCTTATGGATAAATAAACAAAAAAGGCTGTAAACCAATTATAGTGTGGACAGTGAAAAAGTCGTTTATTAGCGGGACGTCCTGATAGCCCTCGCTGATACTGGAGGTCCTCGCCTGCCCTCTCCCCTCTACCCCTTCCGGAGACACCGTTTGCGCCCTGGAGAACACGGGTTACCTTGTCCTTGGTAAGTGGCTGAGTCTTCTTCGGTGGTTCCACAAGCATGCCAAGGGATGAATTTGGCTTAGTGATAAGAATTTTTAAGCCACTGTATTCCGTTAAAAAGGGGGGAGGGAGGGGGGAACCTCAACTCCAAGGATGTGTTTATAATCAATTTGTGTGGGATTTAATTTGTTATAGTCATTTTTATAATTAATTTGCTGTTAAAAATAACAGTGAGGGGCGGCCAGGGGGCGTAGTGGCTAAGTACCACTGCTCTGTTTCGTTGGCCCGGTTTGACAGTCTCTATCCAGGCGTGGACCTACACACCGCTCATCAAGCCACGCTGTGGCAGCGTCCTGCCTACAAGATAGAGGAAGATTGGCACAGATGTTAGCGACAATCTTCCTCACCAAAAAAGTAAAAAATAAAAACATTGCACCATGAGTTTAAACACTAAGGCAAACGATGTATGTAATGAAAATGCTCCTCTCATAATTTACTTTGAATTTTTGTACATTAACCTTTCCTTCAGTGAGCACTTGTGCAGGCCAGTTTTTATTGCCCCCACCCCCTATTTCCTCAGAGTCTGGTACCCAAGTTTGAGAGGGGCCAAGAAAACCTAACTCATTTGGGAAAAAGGACCTCAGAATTTGAAGCCAAGGCTTTCCCATTGATTTTTAGGGCAAAACAAGCCAGCAAAAATAACTGGAGAGTTGAAATTATTTTCCAGAAAATTCAGCCCCCCCCAACAAGTGTATAGATAAATGTAGCCTAAAAATCGAATTTATTGGACAATTGTCTTGTTCGCTACCTCACTGGCTCTCTCCCGCATGAAAGAAGAGAAGAAAGGGCAATATGGGAGGCTCTGTGAGCCCCTGGACTCTGCTGCGCTGCTCACGTGCTCCACCGCTTGGTGCTGCCTCCCCAGAAATGGGACCCCAGACACCAGCACTCTGCTCCCGGTTTTGTTTAATCCTTCTGAGGCCCTCAGTTTACTTTGCAGCTGAAAGGAAAAGTGTGAAAGGAAGTTGAGACTCCAAAGGGTCTGAGGCCCCCTACTTGCCCTTCTGCGAGCACCCCTGTGGCCCAGCCTCGAGGTTTTGCACCCATCCCTCTGGCCTGCTCTCACCAGGCTCCCATCTGTGCTCCACCCTCCAGATATGCAGTCTCCAGAAATCCCAGCCCTTACCACTTCCCTTCTCTTCTTAGTCCTGGATAACCAGCTCCTTGCTTCTGTTGAAATTCACTTTCTTTGCCCTCCACCCCCCCTCCCATCACGGTTTCCTGTGACTAATCCTTTGTTCTCCTGGGAACCTTTCCTCACCTCCAGGCTCCTGCCTGAACCCAAGGAAGGCTTGACCTACGCTTCCCGGTCACGCCAGCCGCCTTCCTGAACCGTCCTGCATTTCACGTGGTTTATTAGTTAGAAGGACAAATATTTTCAAAAACATTTGTTGGTAAAAAACCTATATAGCCCTTACTGTGTGCCTGTGTGCAATCTTTCTGAGCGACAGAAACTCAGTAGTAGAAGTGAGTTCTGGCTTTGGTGTAGGAGGGAAAGCGCTTAGGAGGCGCATATAGCTGCCTTCAAATCTGCCTCTGCCCTGTACAAGCTGTGTGACCTGTGGCACGTTGTGTAACTCCACTAAGTCTCCTGTCCTTATTTGTAAAATGGAAACAATAGTACAGCTTCACAAAGTGTACCCCTTGCGTATAGTAATAATAACAGCAAACACGTGGAGCCTGGCACTGTTTCAAGTACTTTACATATGTTAATCTTCACTAAAATCCCAGGAGATAGATACCATTATTCCCATTTTACTGTGGAGGAAACTGAGGCGTAGAGATGTTAAGTAACTTGCCCAGAATCACACAGTTAGTAGGTGGCCGAGCCTGGAGCCAAACTGAGGAGGTCTGGCTTTAGAATGCATTCTCTTCCATGTGACACCATACTCTCTTCCATGTAGTAGGCAATCCAGAAATATTTTTATTGTTTTTGGGAAAATTCAATGAGACAAAATGTCTAATGTTCCGGGCACTTTGTCGGCACTCGATAAATGATCGTCTCTTCCTTTCTCCCCCGACATTGCTTTTAATGCACCTACAGGCATTTAACTATTGGTCATTACTGCATCCAAAAGAGTTACAGAGCCGTTAGCACAAGCCCACATCTAAGGACCTTCCCAGACAGGCAGACCTGGAAAGGTATATTTTATTCAGGAACACTGGGAGCAAACAATAGGTGGATACATTGCTGTGTTTTAGGGGGATGTGCCCCAAAGTGGGGCCCTGCTTAAAGGGGATGCAGGAGGAGGGAGAGCTGATGGCACTCACTCCAGCCAGCCCTCAACTCACCACAGAGAAACGGGTGTGGCGGAGAGGCAGGGGCTTCTCCTTCTCTACGTCCAGGAGGGGAGGACAGAAAGACTTAAACTAATCGCAACTAAGATGGCTTAGCTCTCCCAGAGCGGGGAATCCAGAATCTGAGCTCTGTCTTATAGGCAGAGGCCACTCCCCCATGCTGTTCATGGTTCTTCCATTTCCAGGTTGGAGATGAAACTGTTAGCATTAACTCAGAGGAAACCCTCAAACGGCTCAGGAGGGAAGGGAGGGGTTCTCCTGCCCGGGTCGGAGCAGGGCAGGCATCCTGCTCCATTCTTGCTTTCCCCAGGTCAGGAAAGTGAGCATGTGCAACTCTGGTCTTAGTGAAGATGCAGAACCACCACCCCCACCCCCATCAAAGTGATTCCTCTGCATGTCCCCCAAATCTAAGACCCATATGAAAGTGTTAAAATTAGAAATCTGTGGGGGTTCATGGGGATGAGTCAGCTCCAAACCCAGAACAGCGCTGCTGAAGGCCCTCACGTTTTGACTGCTTTGGCTAGATCTGTTCCCTCTCTTGCAGGGATTAGAGGCTCATTGACTGTGGTCTGAACTTGGTTTAATTTTCCTCTTAGTGCTTCTTCCTCTGGTAGATAGCTCTTATCAGTGTATCATTGTGCAGAGAGAAGCTGTATTTGAATACATTTATTTTGTGTATTTTCTCCAATTACATATTGTGACACATTTACCTTTAGGCAAATCCCACAAAGGGACAGACTCCTACTAATCAATGAAATAACATGGATTTATAGGGTGGTGTTTCCACCCTATGCATGTGTATCCAAATCACTGGGAATCACTGGGATTCCTTTAAAATGCAAATTCCTGAGCCTAATCCCAGACCTCTTGAATAACCATACGTGGGGCATGGTGGGACTCGGGAATTGCATTTTAAACACACCCAAAGTCTTTCTTATGCACACTGCGAATTGAGGGTAACAACAATAACAACCCTTAAACTATCATTTATTCGGTATATGGAGACTCACAGGTACTCTTGAAGAACAAACGGGAAGCATGGACGTTCAAATGACAATATACCTCTAGGTCACAGGGTTGTCGTAACGTTTAAATGAGGAAATGTATGGAAAAATGCCTACGTCAGCGCAGAAAGCATGTTATTTGAATCTCTACGTCGGCTAAACATGTATAAGTTATAAATCCTGAACATTGTCATGGATTTCTCCTTTCACCCTCACAAATCTGTTCGTTCTTTATGTCACTAAGGATTTAGAAAGGATCAGCTTCATCTTATTTTATTATTGCGCTTACTCCCACTGAGCCCTCTGGAAACAGTGGGACTCTCCCCGGGCTGTTAATGTGGCTCCAATGTGGGCTCTGCGAAGTTGAGCTGAGCATTTCCAGCCACAGTAGCTACCATGTGAGGGCAAATAAAGGCAGGCAATAAAACCAAAGCAAATTGCTTCATCTCCAGGCAGTACCATTAACTTGTGTCTTAATGCCATGCTCTCTCCACACTGAACATGACCAAATAGCTTCCTTTAAAGGTAAATGAATTTTATATAATTTGCAGCTAATTCCATTTAATTCTGCCCACATGAGCATGTGATAAGGGAATGTTAAACTGGTTAACAACAACAGGCTAAAAGGGGCGTTCAGGAGGAGGCCAATATTTGACTTCCAAGTGCTCTGGCTCAGCGCTGAGAAATCCAGATTACTACGAGTGTGTTGGTTTCTTGGTTATTTGCTTTCTGTTCTCCTAGCTCCTGAGTAAAGTGCAGTGAGAAAACACTAGGCTCCCATCTGTCACAATGGGGCCAGTTACAACAATAACAACTACTCCTTTTTATAAAATCACTCTTAGTCTGACAAACTCCCTTTGGACTGCAGGGAATCAGGAAGAGTAGAAATAATAGAATCAATAACAACTTTGTTATCTGGTAACTTAAACAACCCTTGCCTGCTGGGATGGCAGAACAGGCTTTCTTATCTTGGAAACAGGAAAACTTTCTGGATAGTAAATTATTTTTCACAAAATGTTTCTAACTGGGTTAGGTTCCTAGAGAAAGTGCCAAAGGTAGGAATCATGCCAAATTCTAATCGCTTAGACACAGTATTTTAAAACTTGGGAAAGAATTTGGGTCTTCAAAGCCAAGACGTATTATTTCTTCTTTGTATTTACTAGAACATCAACTGTTGTACAGTTATTTGAATATTGAAAACTATAAATGAGAAATTCTCCTTTAAATGCCTGGATCGTCTGGTCAACTTGATTTTCGTTCCTATATCAGAGCTTGTCTCCATCAGTCCCTGCCCCATGCTGTGCCCTTCTGAGAGCCTGCATAGTTCATACCAGAGTCATGAGACGTTCTCTCTACTGAACTGTCTATTTGAAAAACGGCAGGGAGTGGGCCTGGCCTGATTTGGGTGTTCCATGTTTATTTCTTTGCAAGTGCATATGGATGACTCAGGTCAAGAGTCATGAAATATATCTTGGTTTGAAGAGAGCCATCTCTCCCACCGGGCAGGTGTTCCTAACAGCGACTAAGCAGATATACACATACCACAGAGTTGTCCTGACCTGATTCATTCAGATCATTGGAGGGAAGGTAGAGCTGAGGGGCGTAAATGATCGAGTTAGTCTGTCTTTAGGGCTCCCATTCACACCTAAGTTCCTCACTTGTGTGCGGAGCTTTCAGTACAGACCTGATCATTTCACATTTTATTGTCACTCTAATACCTCATATCGGGTGTCCTTACAGTCTAAACACAGGCAACTATATATAATATCCTGTATTCCATGTATACAAAATAAAATTCCGTTATCTGTGTATCCCCGATTTTACGGCTAGCCTATACATAAACTGACCTAATTTCCATTGGTTTTCTTGGGAAAGGGGCACACATGGACCTAAAATTCAGTTTAGGGGAAGAAAATCTTTTCTCTTTTTACTAATGCTGTATTGTAAAACATAATCAATCAGCGTTGTCTGCTTCATTTACAAAGCAATTTATTAGACTCTGCCAACATAGTCACAGTCAAACCTTGAAGTTTCTAGAAGTTGCAGTTAGAGATTGCCATGAATCCAGATAAATAGCAGTGTTTTCTTACCTTCCCAGCAAATTGTGACAGGTGATAACAAAAAGGCAAACACAAGGCTCTAACCCCTAGCCTGTGTTATCTGTCTCTTGGCCTGTAATGACACAGAATTTGAAGTTTTCTCAAGAGAGTGGAGTGACACTATTTACCTTTTTGTATTTATGTGACCAGTAGCCGAACTTAAATAGAGCAACTAAAGAAATTCAATAAGGAAAAGTACTTACTAGGAAACATTCAAATTTTCCGCTTTTCTCTTGCTGTGTTTCTTGTGAATCTCTTCTGTATAAGATCAGGGCCGTTTTTTAAAGAGAATACTGATCTTATTCCATCTACTATTTATAATATTCTAGGACTTTAGATCTGCTTATTGCTTCATATAGGAGAGGAAATAACTGGAGATGGTTTATGTACATTTCAGCTGAAAAGATAATTTAACAAAATTGAGTGGTATTTCAATAGTGTTTGTTTTCCTTCAGTATATTGGGTAAAGGGTGGTGAATGGTCTTGAATGGAAGCAGATAGGCACACAGCCCGGCCTGCCTCATTCCTCATTTCAATCAAGCTCCCTTTTCTCAAAAATGTACGCGAAAAGACTCAATTTTGTTCAACTTCCAAGAAAATCACTAATTAAGGGAATAGAAGCAACTAGCACCTTAGCACCTGTTGCACCAAATCCTCCTATCTATCAAGTCACGAGCTGTTTCATAAATTGCATCTCCTGTTCCTCACCCTTTCCGTCCATGAGAAGCTCTGAAGCATGTCTTCAGTTTACACTGAGTCATTATAGCTCTTTCTCATTTGGTTCCTGGAAGGTAACTATTGTATTACAATAGGTAAGAAATATACCAAAGCCGTAGTCCTGACTTTGTTGTTTAATTAAGTAGCTCTTTGAGATTGTGATAAATGCAGGAATCATTTCCCCAGAAAATGCACGTGTGTAAGCACACAAAATTCTGCATGAGACTTTAGGAAATTCACAGCCCCCTGCTTCCCCAGCCCATCCATCGCCATCCTTCACAAGGCAGGGTTTACCTGGACCCAATTCATGCCCAACTCGTGATTTTCACCTCCACCTCTGGAGTTTGGATTGATGGTACTGTGCACTATCTGGAATTTTATACCAGTTGCTTCCTTGTGAATATTCACAATGATCACTGTTTATTTGACTGGATGCTCATGCTATGTACAGAGGACTCATACATTGGACAATTACTACTCAACTTTCTGATTGGAGTTACCTGCTCCATGAGGATAACAAACATGATGAGGTCAAATGATAAGTTTGGAGAGGTGAAATTGTAAATCTAAGGTTTATTAGAAATTCAAAGACTGACAGATGCATTGAACAGTGATACTGATCTGTTCCTGTAAATGATTGTTTGGATTAAGATTGTCCTTCCCTTCCTCCAGTCAAAAAACTCTTGTCTAAATATCTACTCTGTGCCAGGCACTGTGGCAGGCTTTGGGGATAGAATAGAATAAGACGTGATGCTTTCCCTGGAGGCCTTAGACTGTTGGTGGGAAGAAAGCAAGTACATTAACACACACACAGCAAAGAACTCCAGATGCCCCGAAAATGTGGCTCTTGCACTTCTTTTTGGAAGCTGGTGAACACGTGACTCACACAGAGACAACGTTGTCTTCCCTTGTGGCCCAGGTTTCAGTTATTTCCTGAAAGCAGACGTGGTATGGTCTGTTTGACTTTGGACTTTCAGCTGACCAGTGTTTCAAATTTCCCATCTACTGAATTACAGCTTGATGAGTGGTTAAAAGCATGTACTCTGGAGCTGGACTGTCCTGGTTTGAATCCCAACATCACTTCTTATTAGCTGTGTGACCTTGGGTAAGTCCCTTAACTTCTCTGTGCCTCAGTTTCCTCTTCTGTAAAATGCGGATAATCATAGTACCAACCTCATAGAGTTGTACCCTATGAATTCATAATATGTGGGAAGGACTCTGAAAAAAACACATATAGAGAGTGACTAGCTCTTCATTCATTCATTCATTCATTCATTCATTCATTCATATTTAACAAATATTTATGGGATGTTTGCTCTGTGCCACACACTGTGTTAGGTGTAGGGGATGCCATAGGAAGAGGTAGTCTCTCTTTAAAGAAACCTCTAGTCCAGTAGGGGTGGCAGGCAACTCGAGAGGAAATTTCAGTGCAGTGAGATGATCTCTGTGACAGGGACAAATGTAGCCTGTGATGGGAGCACCAGTGCAGGGACACCTCCCCTGATCTAGGGGTGCTTTCCTTCCTGCTGTGGTCATTCCATAGCTCAGGCACACACCTTCAGCTCCTTCAGGATTTTCCTTACAATTTTCCTTTTTTAGAAACTTAAAAATATTTTAATTGTGTTAAAAAACACACAACATAAAATTTACCATCTTAAGCATTTCTAAGTGTACGGTGTTGTAGTGGTAAGTACATTCCCATTGTTGTGTAACCAATCTCCAGAACTCTTTTCATCTTGCAAAACTGAAACTCTGTACCCATTAAACACCAGCGCCCCATTGCAGCCCCTCCCCAGCCCCTGGCAGCTACCTCACCGGGGTTTTACAACTTTCACAGACATTCTCCCTCATGTTAATTTCTCACTGTTTTGTCATTATAGCTACTGTCATTGGGATGTCATTCTCCAGCATGGGTTCTGCTGGGCTACAGACCTTCCTCTAAAGTAATTCTGTCTTTTCCCTTCCCACTGCTACTGCTGTTTTCTTGGGAATTATATGAATTCATGAACTTTGTGTCCTTTAGAAAATAAATTGCTGTAAATTGAGCAATGTTCCAGGACCAGGCTTGTGGAACACTGGGCTCATGGCACTGGCTGAGTGCTCCCCGTCTGCTCATCTCTGCAGGAAGACACTACGGAAGTGGAAGGCAGCAAAAAAGATCTGTTTCACAGAAGTTATGAGAAAACAAGTGAGTGAGGAAGCACACACACATACGCATACTCACATGTGTCAGATAGATTTACGTTCCCAGCTTGTGCACACCAAGTATGTCGAACAGGACGAAAGCAATGTTTTAGGAATGTGAATATAACAACGTGAAGGATGGACCAGAATATGAGACTGAAGTAGTTAGATCAGTTCAGAAACTGTTAAAGAGTAGTGGAGATATGAGAACATGTAGTCTAGGAAAATCCAGAATTTGACAGGAAGAGACTATAGGTCTTGGTGACCTGTTGAGTAGGAAGTGAAGGAAAAGGTGTAGGAGATGGGAGCCGATATTTGCTGAGTGCTGACTTTGTGCCAGGTCCTGGGCCAGGCCCTTTGCCCTGCCATTTACACCTTGTGACGTTCCTCTGAGTTAAGCATTATTACCTCCATTTTACTATTGAAGAAGCAGAGGTCCAGAAAGGTTGATTAGCTTGCCCAAAGTCTATAATTAGCAGCTGGTTGAGTCATATACATTCACCCAGACTCTGTCTGACTCTAAAGCCCTTGTTCTTTTATTCTAGGGTGGCTTCAAGGCTGCCAGTCTGGGAGACTGAAAAAATGGTTTTACTGTGGACAGAAAAGGGGGTGTTGATAGAGGACCCGGTTTTCAGGGAAAGATAATGATTATTTGAATATGCTGAGTTTGGGATGAAGGTGGGCAACATAAATTCAAGGAGCTTGCAGGCATTTAGACATAAAGGATGGCGTGAGAGAACAGGGCTGAGCATGCGGATAGCTAGAGACCTAAGTCTTGACTGGCTTATTGAAATATTGAATGCGAAACAGAAAGAGAGCCACAGACAAATTCTTGAGGATATCCCCACTTAGGGAGCAGAAAAGAGAAAGGGAGTCAGTTAAGTCAGTAAAGGAAAGTTCGTGGGACTGTGATTTGGTAGAAAAATAGTACATGTGCTTCAGTGTGGAAAAGTGTGACAAGACAGAAGGTTCCAGATTGTCGTCATGATTCAGGAAAGTCATTTAAGGGTTCTGAGTACAGTAGTGCATCTACCTGCCTGATCTCAGTATATATGAGTACCACGATTTGTCTAACATCTTTGACTTCTGCTTTGTACCCACATCCTCTAGGTTCCAGGGTTCTGTCCATTCTTCCTCTTAAACAGCTCTTGAATTGGCCTTTCCTTAATGCCCTTGGCCACTGCCTTAGTGAAGATTGGGTCTCATCTGGGCTGTTGTGATGGGTGTCCACCAAGGTTCCATGTTGCCTGCTTCTTCACACCCCAGCAGGTGTACTTTATCACCAGAATTATTTTTCTTACAATACGAATTTTATCACTTTTTCAAACTAAAAATCTATTTTGTCCATTGCCCATAGAGTAAAGTCACACTCCTTGGCAAAACCCAAGGAGTCCTTCAGTTTGGCACCAACCCTGTCTTCAAGCTGCCTTTCTCACAAGTCCTCCCCTCCCCCAAGCACCAAACACTAATCAAATGGCCATTCTCAGCATCTCCTAGGAGTATCCTGCCCTCCCAGAACCCCCAGCTACTGCCTGGATTAGCACTCTTCCATGCTTGATCCTGGCAAACTTCTATTTATCCTACGAAGGCCAACAAAATGACAGGTAGCAAAGAAAAGATGTTGGGATGAAGCAGAAAATATTATTAGATTCAAATTCAAAACCAAGGAATAGGTAGCTGTGATCCATGCAATTATGACAATTGTAAGAGAAATGCATAAGAAGCGCCATTATTTTTTTCTGCTTTCTTGTTAGATTTCTCAGGTTGTGTTCACTGTGTGATGTTGATGTCCACAGAAGAGTTTTCCCTCTGTTTCAATTGTCCTCTCATCTGAGAAAAATAACTTCCTCTTGTCACGATCACTTGTCCCCATCCTTTGCTCAGGACTTTGTCTGCATGATGGATGCCCTCAGCGTCCTGTGAACCTTAGGATGTGTCCTTAAGGCCTGAGCGGCAAACAAGCAGATTTCTGAAGTCCAGGATGGGTGGTTAAAATGGGTCCATAGGAAACTAGCACACATGATATGCCACTAGAATTGAACTTGAAAAGCCCAAGAAAACTGAAAAGCTGAAATGGTGCATTGCACTTAGAGTCAGGAGATCTGCATTTCAGACTTGTCCCTCCTACTTCGTGGCTGTGATCTACAGAGACAGTGATTTAAAGGTGGAAGTTTGTGGGGCATCTCGGACATCCAGTCTAGCAGGAGTTTCCCCACATGGCATCTGCAGGCTCAGGCATTAGAAATACATCTGGTGAAAGGCTCATCCAACACCTGAAGAAATTGCTGGAAACTCAAGAATCTGGTGACAATAAAGCCTGAGTTAAGGCTGCTGACCATGGAGGTGTTGCCAAGGTGGAAGATTTGCTAAAAAGAGAACATATGGGCTGAAGCTGTGTTTCCAACTTTAGGTGAAGTTGGCTCAGTACAGCAGATTTATTCAGCCAGTGACGAGTCTGCAAGCGGAGGAATGCCAGGAATGGCCTGCAGCCACCGGAAGCCAGGAGAGGCAGAGGATGGCTTCTCCCTCAGAGGCTCCAGGAGGAACCAGCCAGCCCTGCTGCCACCTTCTGATACTCCTAAACCATGAGAGAACACACTTCTGTTGTTTTAAGCCACGCAGTCTGTGGTAATTTGTTCTGGCAGACCTAGGAAACAAAAAGAGAGAAACCTCATTTTTCTTACCCGTGAAATGACAATGATAATAATACCTTTGGGGTTGTAGTGAAGATTAAAAGAGAAATTGTTTATGGAGGCACATTGATATGGTTTCCATACTCTCTTCCCATGATTTGTTCCCTTTTTTTTTAAGAGCTGAGTCTCAAGCCTTTTTCTGTAAAGCCATTGCAGGGGTTTTTTTGTTGCTGGGAAAGATTCGCCCTGAGCTAACATCTGTTGCCAATCTTCCTCACTCTCTTTGTTTTTCTCCCCAGAGCCCCGGTACGTGGTTGTACATTCTAGTTGTGAGTCTTGCTAGTTCTTCTATGTGAGCTGCTGCCACAACATGGCTACTGACAGATGAGTATGTGGTTCCGTACCCGGGAACTGGCCCAGGCTGCTGAAGCAGAGCATGCAAACTTTAACCACTAGGCAGGCAGGGCTGGCTCTTTTTGCTCACTTTTGAGCATATTTTTTTTTCAACGTCAGGTGACTTATCTCATCCCTCCTCCCTACTTCACTCTTAGCCCCAAAGATGAGGAGAAAACCTCCCAATGCAGAGGTGCGCATACCTGGGGGCTAGGTGAGTTTTGGACCACAAGTAAGATTTTTTTGAGCCTCTATAGCCTAGAAAGTTCCAGTTCACTTCAAGTTGGATAAATATGTCTCTGTGGTAACTGCGTAAACGAACTGCCCAAGAGTTACCCACAGGCCAACACTCTCTTTCATAGCACAGTGACGCGCACTTCTGTGATGCAGGCATGCCCTCTGAGCGTCCCTGTGGGCCACTTCTAATGCCTTTTCTCATACTTGGAAGAGACATTCAAAGAATCTTAGTTTTTAGAGCTGGAAGTGCTAAAAAATGATATCCAGAAAACTTGAATTTTCAGCTCTAGACTGAATGTTTATGTCCTCCCAAAGGTCATATGTTGAAACCCTGACCTCCAGTGTGAGGGTATTTGGAGGAGGGGCCTTTGGGAGGTGCTTAGGTCATGAGGGTGGAGCCCTCATGAGTGGGATTAGTGTCCTTATAACAGAGACTCCTGAGAGCTCCCTTGCCGCTTCTGCTGTGTGAGGACACAGCAAGAGCATGGCTCTCTATGAACAAGGAAGCAGGCTCTCAGCAGACACCGAATATGCTGGTGCCTGGATCTTAGACTTCCCAGCCTCCTGAACTGTGAGAAATAGATTTCTGTTGTTTATAGGCCACCCAGTTTATGGTATTTGGTTACAGCAGCCCAAATGGACTGATACACAGGATGAAGCAGTCCTCAGCCCACCGCACTCACTCTGGTGAGGTGGGGCTGGGGAAGGGGTGTGAGGAGCAGAACGAGGAGTGCATGGCTTTCAGTGACTCACTGCTTCTATCTTATCCAAGAAATCTCTCAGATTCCTGTGAATGGAGCTGAGTTCCTTCAGCACCATGAGATGTGGACCCATAAATGTAAAAGCCACGTCTTTGCAATTTTATCTGCTCAATGCTTACCACGTAGCCAGTGCACAATAAATGCTTATTGATTCTCCCTCTTTCCCTCTCTCCTGCCTTCCCACTTTCCTTCCTTCTTTCTGTCTTATATGCATAACTTCTGCATGGCAGTCACTATTGGGCTAGGTACTGGGAATTTAAAGATGAATCAGACAGCCATTGCTATTGGTTGTTTTATTGATTTGGAAAATTCTTATAAAAACAGAGATTTACTTACTGATTGTTACTTACCCCACAGGTTTTTTTCTGAAGTAGAGCAAGTGCTAAGTTCAGAGGCCTGAAAGGAAGTAAAAACAAGTGAAGGACTGGGTTGGGGTTTGAAGGCCCAGAGTTTAAGGTGGGTGGGGAGGCAGGCTGCGGAAAGAGGAAAGAGAAGCAGGAAACAGTTTTCCCAGGGATTGATTTTTAACCCCCCCCCCCCATCAATATCCTTCCCAGAGCTGGTTAATTATCAATTTTCATGAGACGGCAAAGCTGCCTTTCTCTGCTGAAAGCACTTGAGCACAAAGCAGGCCATGCACGATACAGGCCTGCAGTTCACTGAGACGCTTACGTTGTGCTGAATCCAGTGATTTGTTCACATCCTCCACACGCTCAGTGTGCCTTAGAATAGTCTCCAAAGCACAAAATAGGTGTTCTGCCATCTTTTTTGGCTATGTTTTTTTTCCCTCTCCTTTTAAAAAATTGATAAAAATGGCTTTGTTTCGGGGCTGGCCTAGTGGTGTAGTGGTTAAGTTTGCATGCTCTGCTTTGGCAGCCCAGGGTTCATGGGTTCAGATCCCAGGTGTGGACCTACACATCGCTCATCAAGCCATGCTGTGACGGTGTCCCACACACAAAATAGAGGAAGATTGGCACAGATGTTAGCTCAAGGACAGTCTTTCTCATTGAAAAAAAAGTTGTTATATTTCCCATTTCCCTTGTATACATGACTGGAAACTATAGGTTAGATAGCTGTTTTTTTAGTAGTTACCTTAAAATTTTTGTAACATCCATCATGATTGTGAATTTTCCAACAGAGTCCAGAGTTACCTAAGACTGCTGTCTTTCTCAGAACAAGACAGGGATGGTCTCGCACTTTAACTACCCATTGAACCACCCATCGGATTCCTTGTTATTTTTGTCTAAGGATTTAATATCATCTTTTTGTGTGTGTGAGGAAGATTGGCCCTGAGGTAACACCTGTGCCAATCTTCCTCTATTTTTCATATGTTGGATGCCACCACAGCATGGTTGGATGAATGGTGTGTAGGTCTGTTCCTGGGATCCGAACCCGTGAACTCCAGGTCACTGAAGCAGAGCACGCGAACTCAACCACTATGCCACTGGACCGGCGCCCCAGTATCATCTTTTTTAAATCCCAGAATGAGGTCTCTTGGTGTTTAACAAATATTTAATTGAATATACCAACATATTTTATTCATTTCCAGTCTCATTTTCTTGCATCTCTATCCTTCCTCTGAGGTTACTTTTCTTCTTCAGATGACATTCTTTCAATGATTGTATAGGGTAGGTAAATACTCTTAGTCTTTGTATATTTAAAAGTGTTTTGATTTTTTTCCTTCACAATCAAATGCTGGTTGTGCTGGATATTCTCTGTTCTCTCCAAGTCCACTCTTCACCCTTCTCCTTTCTGCTCTGTGCGCTGGAGGCTGCCCTTGTGGACTGCATTGACATGCTCTTTTACTCTCCTGCTGATACTTGGGTTTAGTCAATAAGAGGCACTAAAAGGAGATCAGACTTGCAGTCTAGACTAGATGATGTAGATTCATGCATCTCTGCTCCTCTTCTCTAAGTACGACTATGAACTCTGGAAACAACATAAAAGATACCAAAGGACAGCTCTGAAAGGTGGAAAGAAAAATGTGGACTGGTTGAGAACCCCAGGACAGGAGAAACAACATAGGTAGGGCATCTTACAACTACCCAACCATCATAAAAACATGACCAAAGCCTGGTGTTCCCTGACCATCAATCTAGCAACAGAAGGCAGCCAAGGTAGGCTCATTCCTGTCCTGGATCAAATAGGAGACCCGTTGACAATACCAGGTGAATGCAGTAGCATCAGCAAGTGGGATAAATCAGGAAACTCACTGACAATAAGTGATCGAATGACATGCTCTCATTCCCTGCCAGGCCAGAGAACCCTGTACCCCACTGAGAGACACCAGGAGGCACGATGGTACTGGCCAGAGGGATCCCACCCCCACAAATGGGCAGCTTAGGAAACCTTATTGTTCCCTTGGGCCTGAGACTCCGCCACATAGAGGTGCCAGGTGGCCTGGCCTGTGGAAGCTCCTTCTGCCCCATTAGGCAGAACATGCAGGGACAAGTAGAAGCTCCACTTGCACCAAATAAACCAAGCAGACCAAAATAACACTTCAAGGGCTCTGAAAGTTAATTTGTCATTAGAACCGGAACCCACAAAATTAGGCAAGAATCTGTGTGCCAAATCTAAGCAGAGTGACTGCTTGCTAAAATAAGAGATTTAACTACGACCCAGAGACTTCTAACAGAATAACCAAATGTCAAGGATATAATAAAAAATCACTTATCATACCAAGAACCAGGAAAATCACAACTTGAATGAGAAAAGACAATCAACTGGCACCAATACCATGATGAATCAGATGTTGGAATTATCTGACAAGCATTTTAAAGCAGCCATCACAAAAATATTCAATGAGATCATGGATTCTCCTGAAACGTAAAAAATAAAAAAATTCTGCAAAGAAGTAATAAAAAAAGAACTAAATGGAGATTATAAAACTGAAAGACAAAATAATTAAAATAAAAATCTTACTGGTTTAACTCAATAGTAGAGTGTAGATGACAGAGGATAGAATCTGTGAACTTGAGGACAGACCAGTAGACTTTACAGAATCTGAGAAAAACAGAGAATAGACTGAAAAAAAGTGGGCAGAACCTCAGGGACCTGTGGGACACTAATAAAAGATTCAACATTTGTATCATTGGAATCCTAGGAGGATGTGAATAAAAGAGTGGGACTGAAAGAGTATGTGAAGAAATAATGGCTGAAATCATCCCAAATTTGGTGAAAGATAAACTTACAGATTCAAGAAGCTGAGTGAACCTCAAATAGGCTAAACCTGAAGAAGTTCATGCCAAGACATATCAGAATCAAATTTCTGAAAACTAAAGACAGAGAAATATCTTGAAAGCAGCCAGAGAGAAAAGACACATCATTTATAGGAAAACGGCAACTTGAATTACAACAGAGTTTTCATCTGACACTGCGGAGGCCAGAAGGAAGTGGCACGGCATTTTCCAAGAGCTGAAAGCAAAGAGCTGTTAATTGTGAACACTGTATCTGGTGAAACGATCCTGCAGGAATGAAGAGGAAAGGATGACATCTGCAGATGAAGGAAAACTAAAAGAACTGTTGCTAGTAGGCCTACCCTAAAAAGAGTAGCTAATGAAAGTTCTTTAACCGGAAGGAAAATGATAGAAGGACTCTTGGAGCATTAGGAAGGAAGAGCAACAGAAAGAGCAGAAACGTGGGTGCATAGAATAGACTGTTCTGCTTGCGAGCTTTACAAATCATACTTGACAACTGAAACCAAAATTTAACAATGTCTGGTACTTAAGACAGTGATATTTAAAAGAGGGGAAGGAACAGGGACTTACATGGAAGAGAGGTTTCCTCCCCTCACACCAAGTGGTGAAACATTGATGCCAGTAGACTGTGATAAGTCTCATATGTATATTGTAACATGCAGAGAAACCACCGAGGAAACTATACAAAGAGATACACTCAAAAACACTATAAATAAACCGAGATGGAATCCTAAAAAATGTTCAAGTAACCCATAGGAAGGCAAGAAAAGAGAAGCAGAGAAAACAAAGGAAATAATACAATGGCAAGCTTAAGTGCTAACATATTAATAATTATCTGAATGTAAATTGTCAGAATGCATCAATTAAAAGGTATATATTGGCAGCAGAGATAGAAAATCACTGAACTATGTGTTGTTTACGAGAAGGTCACTTCAAATTCAGTAACATAGATAGGTCAAAAGTAAAGGATGGAAGAAAATATACTATGCACACATTAATTTTAAAAAAGGAGTGGCTCCATCAATGTTAAAGTAGACTTCATAGTAAAGAAAATTACTAGAGATAAAGAGGGACATAAGACAGTGATAAAAGGAATCCACCAGGAATTCACAACAATCATAAACATATATTCAGCAAACAACAGAGCCACAAAATACTTGAAGCAAAAACTGAGAGAACTGAAAGAAGCAATACACAAATCCGTAATTACAGTTAGGGATATCAACATCCTACTTTCAGAATATAAGATGGAAAATCAGCAAAGCATAAAAGATAATATATGAACAACACAATCAGCCAATGAGATCTAATCAACATACATAAAACGATCTACCCAACAACAGCAGAACATACGATTTTTTTTAAGTGCCCTGGGACCACGTCCTGGTCCATTAAACAAACCTCCACAAATTGAATCGAATTGAAATCATACAGAGTATGTTTCCAGAAAGTTTTATAGCTTTACATTTAAGATGATGATTCATTTTGAGTTAATTTTTATACATGGTATGATGTTTAGGTCAAGTTGTTTTTTCAAACTTATGGTTGTACAATTACTCCACCACCATTCATTGAAAAGACCATCCTTTCTCCATTAAATTGCTTTTGTATCTTTGTCAAAAATCAGTTTGGCATAGGGGCTGGCCTGGTGGCATAGTGATTAAGTTCACGTGCTCTGCTTTGGTGGCCCAGGGTTCGTTGGTTCATATCCCAGGTGTGGACCTATACACCGCTTATCAAGCCATGCTGTGGCAGGCATCCCACATATAAAATAGAGGAAGATGGGCATAGATGTTATCCTAGGGCCAGTCTTCCTCAGCAAAAAGAGGAGGATTGGCAGTGGATATTAGCTCAGGGCTAATCTTCCTCAAAAAAAAAAAAAATCAATTGGGCATAATGGAATCAATTTAGAAACCAATAACAGAAAGGCAACAGGAAAATCTCCAAAGTCTTGAAAACTGAGCATCACACTTCAAAATAATCCACGAGTCAAGAGGAAATCTCAAAGGAAATTTTAAAAATGCATAGAACTGAATGAAAATGAAAATACAATATAGCAAAATTTGTCTACCCAATTTAAATACTTACTACATATTAACAGCAATCAAGAGTGTGTGGTATTAGCTGAGGGATAGATACCTAGATCAATGGAACAGAATAGAGAGTCTAGAAAGAGACCTACACAAAGATGCACAACTGATTTTTGACAAAGATGCAAATGCTTTTCAATGGAGAAAGGATGGTCTTTTCAACAAATGGTGGTGAGAAATTGTATATCCATAAGTTTAAAAAAAGACCTAAATTTAATATCTTCTATAAAATTAACTCATTTTGAGTTAAAATGAACCATTATCTGAAGTATAAAACTAGAAAACTTTCAGAAGAAATCTTCTGGGGCTAGGACTAGGCAAAGAGTTCTTAGACTTGACACCAAAAGCATAATCCCTAAAAGGAAAATTTAATAAACTGGACATCTTCAAAATTAAAAATTTTTGCTCTGTGAAAGACTCTGTTAAGAGGATGAAAAGACAAACTAGACTTATAGACCACGTATTTGAAAAAAGACTAGTATCCAGAATATATAAGGAATTCTCAAGACTCAACAGTTTGAAAAATCCATTTAGAGAATGAGCAAAAGCCATGAGCAGACATTTCACTGGAGAAGATATACAGATGGCAAATAAGCATGTGAAAAGATACTCTTCATCATTAGCTGGTAGGGAAATACAAATTTAAACTACAATGTGATATCCTACTATAATTTTATGTGTCAACTTGAATGGGACATGGAATGCCCAGATAGTTGGTTCAACATTATTCTGGGTGTTTTCGTGAGGGTGTTTCTGGATGTGATTAACGTTTGAATCAGTAGACAGAGTAAAGAAGATTGTCCTTCCCAATGTGGGTGGGCCTCATCCAATCCACTGAATGCCTGAATAGAGCAAAAGGCTAAGTAAGGGAGAATTTCCTCTGCCCAACTGTCTTTGAGCTGGGTTATCGGTCTCCTCCTGCCTTTGGACTTGGACTCAAGCTGGGACTTACACCATTGGCTCATCTTGGTTCTCAGGCCTTAATAATCAAACCAGAACTATCCTATCAGCTCTCTTGGGTCTCCAGCTTGCCATCTGCAGAACGTGAAACTTCTCAGCCTCCATACCCACGTGAACCAATTTCATATAATAAATCTCATTTGTATGTATATATGAATCCTACTTTCAACAACTGTTTCAGCAACTGTCAGCAAAATATATTCATAAACAGAACCAACTGAACCAACAGAACCAATTCTGTTCTCCTATTGGTTCCGTTTCTCTGGAGAACTCAAACTAGTATAATACTACTATACACTTAATAGAATGGGTACAATAAAAAGTAATAACACCACATACTTGTGAGGATGTGGAGAAACTGGATCTCTCATATATTGCTGTTGGGAATGTAAAATGGTACAGCCACTCTAGAAAAAAGTTTGACAGTTTCTTAAAAAACAAAACATACAATTATCACATAACCCAGCAATTGCACTCTTGGGCATTTATCTCGGAGAAACAGAAGCTTATGTTCACGCAAAAACCTGTACCTGAGTATGCACAGCCGTTTATTTGTAATAGCCCCCAAACTGGAAACAATTCAAATGTCCCTCCACAGGTGAGTGGTTAAATAAACTGCAGTGCACTCATACTATGGAATACTACTCAACAGTAAGGAAATGGGCTTGGATGAATCTTGAAGGAAATATTCTGAGTGAAAAAAGTCCATACCAAAAAGTTACATACTGTGTGATTCCATTTATGTAACATTTTGAAGTTATAAAATTGCAAAATTTATAAAATTTATTAAAAAATTATAAAAATGAGAAAAGATTACTGGTTGCCAGGGTTAGGGAGGGGGAGAGGGTGGAAGGAGGTAGGTAGGGTTATAAAAGGACAGCAAGTGAAATCCTTGTGGTGTTGAAACTTTTCCGGATCTTGACTGTGGTAGTGGATACACAAACCCATGGGACAAAATTACATAGAACTAAATATACTAACACACATACACACACAAATGAGTACAAGTAAAACTGGGAGAATCCAGACATGTTCAGTGGGTTTTATCAATGTGAATATCCTGCTTGTGATATTGCACTATAATTTTGCAAGATGTTACCATTCAGGAAAGGGAAACTAGATAAAGCATACACGTGACCTCTCTGGATTATTTCTTAGAACTATTTGTGAATCTTCAATGATCTCAAAGTGAAAGGTCTAATTAAAAAAAGATCAGAAGTTGAGAGATTGAGATGGGGAACTTATTCCTCCTCACTTTGTCCCTATAGGTTGGCTGCACCCCTCTAGATGGTTTCTGTCTCTGGTGGTGAGCTTTTGCAGTTGCTCTTCCTGGGGTCTGTTTACTCCTAGGGTTGTTCTCACTGTGGCTCGCTTTGGGCTGCTGCACTATTCCTTGTCACACATCTTTAGTCAGATTTATTCCCAGTTACTTTACTGATGTTTGTGGCTATTGGAAATAGTATCTTTTCAAAATTTCGTTTTTGACTTTTGTTTCTGGTTTGTGTACTTCTCTGTTTTATGATGCTTTGGACATGATAGATGCTTGATTAATATTTGTTTATTTCTAGGATTTTTGAGCATGTGTATGTTTTACACCTGTGCCTTTAGTATTAGAAGATTTTTATAAACAGCAAATTGGAAAACGTAGGTAAAATGGACAAACTCCTAGAAACACACAATCGACCAAGAGTGAATCAGGAAGAAATAGAAAATCTGGATGGACCGC
Source organism: Equus asinus (assembly GCF_041296235.1). Classification (NCBI taxonomy): domain Eukaryota; kingdom Metazoa; phylum Chordata; class Mammalia; order Perissodactyla; family Equidae; genus Equus; species Equus asinus. The sequence goes on along the minus strand of NC_091800.1, from coordinate 9,991,320 downwards.
TAATTAGTGAGGAGATTGAATCAGTATCAAAAACTTCCCAACAAAGAAAAGTCCTGGACCAGAAACCTTTGCTGGTGAATTCTACCAAACACTTAAAAAAAGAACTAACACTAGTGCTTCTCAAATTCTTCCAAAAATTGAAGACGAGGAAACACTTCCTAACTCATTCTATGAGGCCAGCACTACCCTGATACCAAAAGCCAGACAAAAACACTGCAAGAAAAGAAAACTACAGACCAATAGGCCTTATGAATATTGACGCAAAAATGCTCCAAAATATTAGCAAACCAAGTGGGGCTTATTTTGGAGCGTAAGGATGGTTCAACGTTCCACTTTGGCGGCCCAGGGTTTGCTGCTTGGGATCCCGGGTGCGGACATGGCACCGCTCAGCAAGCCATGCTGTGGCAAGCGTCCCACGTATAAAGTGGAGAAAGATGGACACGGATGTTAGCTCAGGGCCAGTCTTCCTCAGCAAAAAGAGGAGGAGTGGCAGCAGATGTTAGCTCAGGGCTAATCTTCCTCAAAAAAAAAGGAAAGAAAGAAAGAAAAAATAGATAAATAGGACTTCCTCAAAATGGAAAACGTTCATGCATCAAAAGACATTATCAAGAGAGTGAAAAGACAACCTATAGAACGGGAGAAAGTATTTGTAAAGCATATATCTGATAAGGGATTAATATCCAGAATATAAAAAAACTCATGTAACTCAACAATAAAAGGAAACAACTTCATTAAAAAATGGACAAAAGACTTGAATAGACATTTCTCTAAAAAAGATATCCGAATGGCTAATAAGCACATGAAAAGATGTGCTTTGTGATCACTAGTCATTAGGGAAATGAAAATCAAAACCATATTGAGACACCACTTCACAGACGTTAGGATGACTATCATATATACATAAAAAAGACGAATGGAAAAATAACAAATGTTGGTGAGAATGTTAAGAAATTGGAATCCTTGTCGATTACTGGTGACAATATAAAAGGGTGCAGCTGTTAGGGGAAACAGTTGGAGGATTTTTACAAAGGTAAACATGGAATTGCTCTATGAGCCAGTGATTCTGCTTCTAGGAATATACCCAAAGGAAGTGAAAACACGGACTGGACGGGGCCGGACCTGTGGCCAAGTGGTTAAGTTCGTGCATTCTGATTCTCGGCCCAGGGTTTGCGGTTCAGATCCTGGGCGCGGACATGGCACCGGCTCATCAGGCCATGCTGAAGCAGTGTCCCACATGCCACAACTAAAAGGACCCACAACTAAAATATACAGCTATGTGCTGGAGGGATTTGAGGAGAAGAAGAAAAAAAAGAAGAGTGACAACAGGTGTTAGCTCAGGTGACAGTCTTTAAAAAAAAACAAAAAAGCGGGACTGGAATTGATATTTGTACACCAATGTTTGTTGTAGCATTATTCACAGTAGCTAAAAAGTGGAGATGTCCATTAACGGATAAATGGATAAGCAAAATGTGGTATATACATACAATCGAATATTGTTCAGCCATAAAAAGTACTGAAGTTCTGACACATGCTACAACATGGATGAACCTTGAAGACATTATGGTAAGTGAAATAAGCCAGACACAAAAGGACAAAACTTGTATGAGTCCACTTATAGAAGCCACCTAGAATAGGCAACTTCATAGAGACAGTTGATTAGAGGTTGCCAGGGCCTGTGGAGTGGGGGGAATGGGGAGTTATTTCTTACTGGATACAGAGTTTCTATTTAGGGTGATGAAAAAGTTTTGGAAAATAGATAGTAGTAATGGTTGAAAAAAATGAATTCAATTTTCTTTGTAACTAAATACATGCTCAATTTGGCATATTTTCCTTGAATGAAGGAAAAAAGCATGTTCCTGATTCATGGACTGCTAAGGTCTCTTTTTGTATTTTAGTTCTGTGGATTGTTGTGTCAGTCAGGGTTCTTACTGCAAGCAACTGTAACAAACTCTAGCTGATTTAAATGTAAAAGAAAATAAATTTATTTAGTTCATATATGGTGCCTTAAAAATTCTCTAGAGGAGCGAGGATACCTGGTTCAGAGATCATCTAGCAAGAAGAAAAATAGCCAAAACCCATTACTGTCCCTGGTAACCACTAATCTGTTCTCACCTTTATACTTTTGTCATTTCGAGAACATACTGTAAACGGAATCATACAGTATGTAACTTTTCAAGATTGACTTTCTTCAGTAAACATAAATGCTCTTAAGTTCCATCTAAGTTGTTGCTACCTGCAACAATTTTGTTGATGAGTAGCATTCCATTGTATCAGAGTTTGTTTAGACATTCATTCATTAAAGGACATTGGGTTGTTTCCAGTTTTTGGCTATTATGAATAAAGCTGCTATAAACATTTGGGTACAGGTTTTTGTGTGAGCCTATGATTCTATTTCTCTGGGATAAATGCCCAAGAGTGCAATTGGTGGGTTGCATCCTAATTGTAGGTTTTTGTAAAATATTGCCAAACTATTTTCCAAATGGCTGTCCAGTTTACATCCACTTTCCACTTTCCGCACTCGCCAGTAATAGATGAGAGATCCACTGCTCTGCATCCTTGCTAGCATTTGGTGTCATTGTTATTTTTAAATTTTGGCTGTTTTGATGGGTTTTTACTCTTTTCATCCTCTTAATAGAATATTTTGCAGAACAGAAGTTTTAAATTTTGATTGAGTTTTTCATTTTGGTCTATTGTGGATCATGGTCTTGGCGTCAAGTCTAAGAACTTTTTGCCTGGCTTTGAGTCTCAACGACTTTTTCCTACATTTTGTTCTAAAAGTTTTATATTTTACATTTAAATATAAGATCCATTTTGAGTTAATTTTTGTATAAGTTATGAGATTTCAGTAAAGTTTTGTTTTTTGCTTATGAACGTTTAATTGCTTTAGCCCCATTTGTTGAAAGAATATCCTTTCTCTATTGAATGGGTTTTGCAGCTTCATCAAAAATCAGTTGGGCATCTTCGTGTGGGTCTACTGGGTTCTCTATTCTGTTTCATTGATCTATGTGTCTATACCTCCTCTAATACCACAGTCTTGGTTAATGTAGCTATTGAGTAAGTCTTAAAAATCTAATAGGATGAGCCAGCTCTGATGGCCTAGTGGTTAAAGTTCAGTGTGCTCCCCTTTGGGAGCCTGGGTTTGGTTCCCAGGCCCGGAACCACATCACTTGTCTGACAGTAGCCATGCTGTGGCAGGGGCTCACATAGAAGAAGCAGAAGAACTTAGAACTATACACAACTATGTACTGGGGCTTTGCGGGGGAGAAAAGGAAGAAAAAAAAGGAGGAATTGGCAACAGATGTTAGTTTAGGGCAAACTTACCCCTGGGAGGGAAAAGTCTAGTAGAGTGATTCCTTCCACTTAATTCTTCATTTTCAAAATTGTGTAGCTATTTTGATGCATTTTTCTTTCCATATAAATTTTAGAATGAGCTTGCTGATGTTTTGATAAGAATTGTGTTAGATTTTGCTTAGGTTTTGGTGAGAATTGTCTTGTCTCTAGAACAGTTTGAGGAGAACTGACATCTTTATTATGTTGAATCTTCTAATCCATTGATACAATATGTGTCAATTTGTTTAGGTCTTTTTAATTTCTTTTGTAAGCATTTTGTACTCTCTTGCCTTTTAAAAAGCTACCATTTGTTTCTATTTTTGTCCATCCTTGAATTTTCAACCTTCCCTCTAACCTTTTATAAAGCATATATCTTATAAACAGCATATCACTGAGATTTTTTTTCTTTCTTTCCCCAACTGACTATCGTCTTCATCTTACCTTCTACTTTTCTTTACTTCCTTATTTTACTTGGTTATTTGCTTTTTATTTTTGTTGATTGATCTGGTTAGTTTCTATTCTCTTCCCTCCTTCCTGTCAATCTGGAACTTTTACTGTGCTTTTCCATTCAGTATTCCCATTCCTAATCATCATCCTTAAATACATACTGCTCTACTCTTATCCAAGATGATAAGACAGCCACTATTACTTCACTGAGTGCTCATCCCCCAGTGCTCTCCTCATTCTCCACAAAAATAAAATTTAGTTATGTTACTTTTTTACATACGCCCATTCAATTCTCAATTCCTGGATATTGGCGAGATAAATAGTTCTTTTAGTTCCAGACTATTATTAAACTTTCTCTTGCAGTGTGTCTCATATTTCAAGGAACCTTAGTGATCATAGTTCACATTCCCTGTCAATCATTATCCATTTAGATTAATCACATATATTGCAAAGTTCTTTGCCTACCATTAACCTTTTTTCTGTTTCCTTCCTTTATCAGTCTTTCTTCTTCTCCTTCTTCTTCTTCCTCCTCTTCCTCTGCCTTTTCTTCTTCTCCTCCCCCTCCTCCTCCTCCTGCTCACCCCCCCTCCTCCTTCTCCTTCTTCTTGACAGAATCCTTTCTGGAAACTTTTCCTCAGATGGGTTATGTGAATGATGGTCTCTGAATCCTTGCATCCCAGCAAATATCTTTCTTTCACCCTAACAAGTAGATAATATCTTGACATGTTATACATTCTTAGCTCCTAGTCCTTTTCTCTCAGTAGTTTGTAAACATTTTTCCACCATTCCACTAACTTTTGGTGCTGGATATGAAAAGTCCGGTGCCAGCTGAGATTATTTTCTGTGAGTAACTTGTTCTTTTATCTGGAGACATGCAAAATTTATTTTTAACCTTGGGATTTTCAAGTTTTACCAGGATATGCATAGGCGTGTGCCTTTTTATCACCTTTCCCAAACCTGCATAAATAAGTCCACAAATAAGCAAAAGTTTCCTTGATCATTACTTTATTAGCCTTTTCTCCACTGTTTTCCTTCCAGCATTCATATTACTTGCATATTGAGTCTCCAGGATCTATCTTCCAAGCATCTTTTGTTTTCTTTTATATCTTCCTTCTCTTTGCTTTTTTGTTCTAGGTTTTGAAATTATTTCTTACAGGTGGTCTTCTTCAAAACCAAAATTTTTTATGTCAAGAGTGGTAATTCTGTCATTCAATTCACCTATTGAATTTTTAAGTTTGGGAGGAACTTTAAAAATTTCAAGAGAATTGGTTTTATTCTCTTTAATTGAATCTCCTTAAGTGTTAACTAAGGAAACATAAGTTACTGTAACAGATATTGTTCTAAATCTTATGGCCTATAGTGGAGAGAAGGGTCTGTCCCGTGCAGTCATTCAGGGACCTACACTGAAAGAAACTCTGACATCTTTAATTTTTGGCTTTAAAAGATTGATTGAGACATCATGAAAAAGGCGCCTGAAACTAGATGAGCAAGTTTTCAGGCACGGTCGTTATTGGAAGATGAGCAGAAGTGATAGATGCGTACCACAAGGAATGGAGATACGTCAAAAAAAATCCTTGCCTGGCTCTCCCACCTTCAAAGGGCATCTCTGGATCCAGGTTCCCATCTCACCCAGAAGTGGACAAATCTTGTTTCTGCTAGATGTTTCCCGAGATTCCTTGTCTGCCGTCTTCTTTTCCTTCCTCTTCCACTGGGGAGCACAGCACAGCAGGGTGGTTAAGAGCTTGTACCCTGGAGTGAAGACAGACTCAAGTTCCAATCCTGGCTTTGCCGCTAACTAGTTTTGGGTCTTTGAACTGGTCACTTAGAACAGGCAAACTCTGTAAGCCTTATTTCAAACTTCACCCCCTAAATGGTGTAAAAAAATAGTGCCTACCGTATAGGTTCTCTAAGGATTAAATAAAACTGTGCAATTACTATACTTTAGCATAATGCCTAACCCGGGAAAGTGCTCCATATACATTAGCTACCACTGTTCTGAGTGGCTCAGTCATTTGAAGGCTTAAACTATATATAGTTTTTCTACACACGCCTCCCAGCCCATGTCTCCAGCCTTAGCCACTCTCCTGAGCTACAGTATAACATTTTCCATGTCCAGCTGAACAATACTACTTGGATATTCTGTTGGAATTCAATGTCCTCCTCTGAGTAGCCCAAACTTACCTTTTTAGTCTTAGCTCCCATACTACTCTGCTATAAACACACTCTTGACAATCTGGACAATTCTTGACCACTTCTCCTTTGTTCTGTCCATCTGGAATGTTCTCTTACCCATTTCTATTTATCAAGGTTTAACCCTTTCCTTAAGAAAAAGCTCAAATGCCACTTTTCCCTGATTTTCCTAAATGAAGGTGAACTCTCTTAACTTAATTTTTATAGAAGCTTGTTTTAGTCTTCTTTTGTCTTATGGTGACATTCATTACTACGAGCTCCCTGTATGAGTGAGGACCCTCTCAGCTGCAAGTGACCAGATCTCCATGCAAATTAGCAAAGAGGGAATTTGTAGGCTCAGATAACCTGAAATATGGAGGAAACCTCAGGCACAACTGGATCCAAATCTTCAGGCTAGGTTATCAAGGCTCTCAACCTCTATATCTAATTTTTACTGCTTTTTGCAAGTTGGCTTAATTCTTACCATCATTCTGCTAACTGGTTTCCTCTATGGAGGGAAAATGGGCCTCACTTAGCCCAATGCCACCTTTACAGCTTGTGATCCAAGAGCAAGAGAGACTTATCATCTATGTCCAACAGAAGAGCCCCTGGGAGGAACTCTGCCTTGCCCAGTTTTGGTGGCTTGCCCTTTCCTGTACCATTTAGGGGCCAGTGGGATGGACGGGTCTGATCGTCCAGGTCTGGGTCAAATGTCCATCCCCAGATGAAGCGGGAGGGAGAGCTTGCTGGAAGGATCAGAGGATCAGCTATCATAGTTCACTATTCTCCTGTGCTGTGTTGCAATTCCTGGAAGACAGGAGCCATGCTTTGTCACATAGCTCCTTGAATAATACCTTGTTTAGGATATACGCTTGTAAATTTTTATTGACTAAATGAATAAACAAATTGTCCTAGCACCAGATTGGGACGTTCAATAGGCTATTTTTGAACAGAGTAGTCAGGCTTTGAAAAATAATTTAAAATTATTGGACAGATGTTTTATTTATTGGTGGATAGCATATATGCAAAAAAACTAAAGATAGTTATGAAAACCCACTAAAGGCAATAGTTGGAAAATCTTTTTTACTTAAGTTACTTGTAAATAGAAAAATTGAGTTATTTGTCTTTCACTTTAAGATAAAATTTCCTTTTCTTGAAAGGTTTGTACCCTGAAAGTAACTTGGTTCTAGCCTAGGCAGGGGCAATAAAAATGTAAAAAAAAGAGATTTAGTTGTGACAATGTTTATGCTAATGATTCTGCTACAAAAATGTGACCTGAAAATGTAAACACGTCCTTCTAGAGGAAGGCATGGGAATACAAAATAGGAAATCACCCTGGTTTTCTGGGAGCTGACTCTTTGAGGGAGAGGATTAATGATTAAAAAGTAGAAAAGTTGCATGACAAGTGTGGGTTCAGAAAGCATGAAGGGTTGAGATGCTGAAAGCAAGGGCATGCCAGGAGGGCTGACTAGAAGGTGTGCCCAGGGAAATGGCCATGCAGTTCAGGAAATTCTGTGGGGAGAAAACAGAAATCACCAAGTGCGGGTTCAGGAGTCCTCAGGGGCAATAGTTTCACAGAGAACCAAGGAATAGACCGTAAGTAAAGGCAGAAAGGAGCTCAACTTCCCAGTGACCTGAAGAAATGACACTGAACTGAGTGAGGGTGGATGTAAGGTGAACTCGGAGTAGCAGTGGAGTAAACCCTCAGAATACTAATTATTGTGTTCATGGTGCAATGGGAGGTAATTAGGATTAGAGTAGACATGAGGGTGGAGCCCCCATGATGGAATTAGTGTCCTTGTTAGAAGAGGAAGAGTCCAGAACCCTCTCTCTCTGCCACGAGAGAGAGTCAAGAAGTTCGCCATGGGCAAGCCGGGATGAGGGCTCTCACTGAGATTTTTACCAAATCTGTGGGCACCTTGATCTTGGACTTCCCAGCCTGCACAACTGTGAGAAATAAATGTCTTTCGTTTAAGTCACCCGGCCTGTGGCACTTGATTACAGTAGCCTGAGCCGACTAAGACAGGCGCTTATTTAATGAATCCCTTCGTTCATTCAGCAAACATTTATCGAGTACCTATTATACACTAGGTGCTGAGGATACACACACACACACACACACACACACACACACACACACACACATAATTTTTTTCTGAATCATTTGTGGGTCAGTTACGTATATCATGGCTCTTTACCCCTAACTACTTCGGTTTGACTGTCATTAGAACAGGATTATGCTTTTACATAACCACAGCAGAGTTACCAACTCGATGCTTTTTCTTACTGATGTAATACTTTAGTCTACTGCTAATATTCCAGCTTGGTATGGCCTTTCTTTGTCTTTTACAACATTGACACTTTTAACGAATACAGTTGCCCCTCCCTTCCCATTTTCCTAACAGAACATTCTTCAATTTCTGTTTGTCTGATGTTTCTCGCATCCTTCTCAGGGCATCGCACCTGGGGACCCATGGCGTCCATTTGTTTCTCATCGGTAATGTTAATTTTGATCCTCTGATGAATGTAGTTGCCAGATACATTCACTGCAACCAATGAGCAGTCTTTGGGGAGACGTGTTAACGCAATGCAAAATCCCGCTCCTCATCAAAATTTCCCTCTGCATTTGGCATCCAGTGATGATTCAGTTTTTAAAAAAATTATTTATTTTTAATTGTGGTAAAATATATATAATGTAAAATTTACACCTTATCCATTTTTAAGTGTACAGTTCAGTGGCATTAAGTATATTCACATTGTTGTACAACCATCCACACCATCCATCCACAGAACTCTTTTTATCTTGTGGAACCGAAACTCTGTACCCATTAAAAAATAACTCCCCGTTTTCTCTTCCCTTGGGCCCTGGCAACCACCATTCTTTTTGTCTCTATGAATTTGATTACTTTAGAAACCTCATATAATGGAATCACACAATATTTGTCTCAAATGACTGGCTTATTTTGCTTAGCATAATGTCTTCCAGATTTATCCACATTGTGTATGTGTCAGAATTTTCTTTCTTTCTTCCTTTTTTCCTCCCCAAAGCCCCAGTACATAGTTGTATATTTTAGTTGTAGGCCCTTCGGTTCTTCTATGTGAGCTGCTGCCACAGCATGGCTACTGACAGACAAGCGGTGTGGTTCCATGCTGGGGAACTGAACCCGGGCTGCTGAAGCAGAGCGCATTGAACTTGAACCACTAGGCCGTCAGGGCTGGCTCAATTTTCTTTATTTTTAAGACCAAATAAGATCCCACTGTATGTATGTACCACATTTGTTTATCCATTCATCCACTGATGATTCTTGACGGATCGAGTCTCTACTCTGGTGGTTGCAAAATGACAATTTTCCAACTCTAGAACTCCCTCCACACTTACCAGTTGGTCCTCAGCATTCTGCTGTAATCAAGAGCCTTTCCTTTTCCCTCATTTATTTATCTATTTATCATTGTTATAAATTCATGAATTCCTATTTTTTGAAAGGTTTATAATTCATACTATACTAATTATTTTGATGCTCAAAAACTGTATCAGATTTGGCCAGTAGGAGCCCCTTCAATCTGGTTTTTATGACATGCATCCATCATTTTTTAAAGTTTTTCCTTACTGTCTGCCATCACATGATATTCCAGGCATATCTTATGTCTATTCGGTCAAGCCCTGGAATTAGCCATTTTCCAGGATGATCTAGTTCCTTTTAGTAGGGAATGGTATTAGAGGTCAAGTTCTGGGTTCCAGGGTGCTTGTGACTAAGGGGTATCTTTGCTTCTTAGCCCTTTCAGCAGACAACCCTGGGAAATATAAACATATATTTACACATAGAGATACACACGCATACAAATATACATGCACACACATATACATGCATACGTATACACATGTGCACATAATCATGCAGGTACATATACATATTTGAGCAAAAACAAGTTTACACCAGTGTCTCCAATCCCCATAGAGTTATTTCTAAGCTTCCCACACTCCATATTATGTGAACTTCTACAGGGAGAACTGCCTGACAACATCAACACTTTACTTATTTGCTTGATCCTACAATATATCTAAAATAGTTTTAGAATTGTTTTGGCCACACTACCACTATAAATACACCTACTAAAAAGAGTTCAGGATGTGTTTGCAATTTTCCATCTTCCCCCCTGACCCTCCTCCCCGACTCACTGCATCACAAACTGAGGGCAGGTAGTCAAACGCCGAGTTCAGAGGTTACTTGTGGTATTCATTTGACATACAATTAGGTTCATTTGTTTGTTTCCAGCTTTAGCTTTTTATTTCCCTGAAAAGAGACATGTTTATGACTTAATTGTATTTTTGAATAATAGTAAATTCCTACTGATTTAATTTTATTTTTGAATATGTAGAATATTAACATGCTCTCAAAAGTCAAAGCTATACAAAAAATTACATTCAGAGAATTGTCATTCTCTCCTATATTCCTTCTACTCCATTCTCCCCTGCCTCCTGGTAACCAACTTTGTTGTTTTCTGACTGTATTTCTTTCCATAATGATAAGCAGATACACATGTATTTTCTAATTTCCCCTTCTTTCTTAAACAAAAGATAGCATACTGTCTATATTCTGTTCTACTTTGGTTTTTTTCACTTAACGATATTTCCTGGAAATCACTCCAGGTAGGTGCATAGAGAGCTTCCTCATTCTTTTTTTATCTGTCTTCAAGCTCACTGATTCTTTCCTTGGCCGTGTCAGGTCTACTAACAGCGTTCTTCACTTCCGTTGTGGTGTACGTGATTTCTAACATTTCCTTTCCAATCATTCTTAGAGTTTCCACCTCTCTTCTTATATTACTCATCTATTCTTGCATGTTGCCTACTTTTTCTGTTAAAACTCTTACCATATTAATGATAGTTATTTTAAAGTTCTGGTCTGATAATTCCAAAAATCTCTGCTATATCGAAGTCTGCTTCTGATGCTTGCTTTGCCTTTTCAGACTGTATTTTTTTGCTTTTTAGCAAGCCTTGTAATTTTTTGTTGGAAGCAAGACATTTTTTGTTCCAGCAAGACAGGAACTGAGGTAAATAGGCCTTTGGAGTGAGCTTTCGTGTTACTCTGGCTAGAGTTAGGCTGTGTTTATTCTTTGCTGTAGCTGTGGTTTTCAAGACTAAAATTTCTTCTACTGTCCTTGCTTTTGTTTCCTTGATTGTCTCTGGGTTTCCCTAGAGACTCAGTCTTAAATAGGATCTGAAGTTTGCAGTTCCTCCAGCTGTGCTCTCTAGCAGCCCTGTTGATGTGGTGGTAAGGTTGGGAGGAGGGGAAACATTATAGAGTCCTATCATTAGGTCTCAGTGTTTAGTGAACCTTGGGTTGTGACATTCAGAGTGCTTCTCATCCACCCCCCACTCTCCCACCCCTGTTAGGTGAGGAAAACTAAAGGGGCCTGGAGTGGGGCATTTCCCTTTCTCCACATTGAGGGCTAGGGAGGATTGATTGGGTATTTCCCTTCCTCCAGGTCTGTTAGGCTCTGGGGAGACCCAAGTAGGTTATGCTCTGGTAAAATACTTTCTTTTGGGGGCAGGCCATTATTAAGGAGAACAGAGTGCTCTGGGCTTATTTTATTTTATTTTTGCTGAGCAAGATTAGCTCTGAGCTAATATCCGTGCCAGTCTTCCCTTACTTTATATGTGGGTTGCTGCCACAGCGTGGCTGACGAGTGGTGTAGGTCCATGCCCAGGATCTGAACCCATGAACCTCGGCTGCTGATGCGGAGCATGCTGAACTTAACCACTATGCCATGGGGCCAGCCCTAGCTCTGGGCTTATTTTAAAGTAGTTATTTTTTCCCTTCTCTCTGAGGACCTGGTGGAATTCCTGGACGTAAAACTCAGAAAAGTGTGGGATGCCCCTAAGCCTGGGCTTTCAGAAGTTTTTATCTCTCAAGCTGGTCCAGGCTCAGCCTCTAGAAATTAGTCATTTACCCTCCAGGTGTTCCTACCAGGCTTCAGGTGTAGCTTTTGCTCCCTGTTGGCTCTGATTTTCTGTGTCTACCTGCCTGTCTTTCCAGTTTTCAGGGTGTCGGGTAAACTTTTTGAGGCCCTGTGACCTCAATTCTTTGGTGGATCTAAGAGGAATGTTGATTTTCAGTTTGTTCAGCTATTTTTTTTTTTTTCCTTGTGAGGTTGGGAGTGATGAGTTCCAAGCTCTTTACATGTCAGACAAGAAACTGGAAGTCAGTGCTATTGATTTTTGCATGTTAATTTTATATCCTGCTATCTTAAGAAATTCCTTCCTTGTTTGAATTGCTTTATCTTTGATGTTCCAGCATTTTTCAGATATGCTATTCTGTCATCTGCAAATAGAGGTAGTTTTATTTTCAATATTCTTTTCCTTGTGCTTTCATTTTCTTTAGTCAAATTGTATTGACTAGTACCTTTGGAACAATTTATAGATTATATAACCTACCTATATTTCAATAATAATAATAACAGCATTAAAAATACATTGCCCTAAGTTTAATACATAGGATAAATAAAAAGTAAATAATTTATTATAAACTGGTAAGTATTTTTATATGTAAATGTTTGAGCATGACTACACTAGAAGATTCAATTATTTAATCGGATTCTTGCACTCTTCTTAGAATCACTGTGAATGAGACAGCTACAAAAACAGATTGTTAATGGTGTGTTGTGTTGGCAATAAATATGTTCAGTGACATAATTTTCAAACTGTTGAACAACTCTTGTTAATATCCAAATAAATCAAAGTATAATTTTGTCTTAATTTACGTTATATTTGCATGCCTAGAAGTTTCAGTGTATATCAAAATGATGCAAAAAATGCGTGTGTGTGTAAAACAGAATTAAGTCCTAAACACAGAAAATTACAAGCAAGTTTTTCACTCACAGACATGTTCTGCATGACATTTGTTATGTAGGATTCTCCCATGAACTGTGAGACATCCAGCTTCACTGGCACCAACCCACTAAATGCCAGTAGCACCCCAATTACTTCTGTAACCAAACACACCTCCATCCAGTTCATCACTGAAACAGATGAACTCTGTTTGGCTCAGCCAATGGCATTTTAGTTCTGCAAAGATAATCCATATCCAAGGCAATGTCTTTTATGCGGATGACTGAAAAAATAGCTGAAACTTATGGAAACATGTTCATCTTCACAAGTAGTAATAGATGTAAATTAAAAAGCAAGGATGTACCATTTCCCTCAAATTAATTATTGATTTACAAAAATAACTGAATATTTCAGGGTGGTATGAAATAGGTACTCTTAAATATTTTAATTGTGGTGTGAAAATCTTAAAGCAATTTGGCAAGAGTCCTTCAATTTTTGGCAAGTTATCCCATTTCTTGGGGTCTATCATAAAGAGATAATTTGAAAATACAGGAGAAGAAAGTTATGCCCAAAGTATCATTACCAACAATAAATGGTTAGAAATGTAATGGGAAAAAAAGATCCAATATATCATTATAAAAAAATCTTGGAGGGGTGACCCTGTAGCCAAGTGGTTAAGTTCGCGTGCTCCGCTTCAGTGGCCTGGGGATTTGCTGGTTTGGATCCCGGGCGTGGACACGGCACTGCTCATCAAGCCATGCTGAGGCAGTGTCCCACATAACACAACCAGAGGCACTCACAACTGGAATATACAACTATGTACTGGGGGCGCTTTGGGGAGAAAACGAAGGGAAAAAAAAGAAGATAGGCAACCGATGTTAGCTCAGGTGCCAATCTGAAAAACAAAATCTAGGGTTAAATTTCATAAGAAATATGCAGCACTTTATGAAGAAAACTACAAACTCTTGGATATCAAACAACTTAAAGGAAGGAGCCGGCCCAGTGGCCCAGTGGCCCAGTGGCCCAGTGGTTAAGTTCACACGTTCCGCTTCAGCAGCCTGGGGTTCACTGGCTCGGATCTGGGTGCAGACCTACACACAGCTTGGCACACCATGCTGTAGTAGGCGTCCCACATATAAAGTAGAGGAAGATGGGCACGGATGTGAGCTCAGGGCCAGTCTTCCTCAGCAAAAAGAGAATTGGCAGCAGATGTTAGCTCAGGGCTGATCTTCCTCAAAACAAAACAAAAAGTTAAAAAAAATTTCCAGTGAGATTTTTTTGGGGGGAACATGACTGAATGTTTCTAAAATTTATCTAGATGAATAAATGTATGAGAATATTTTTTAAGGTTTTTGGGAAAGAAAGAATGTAATCAGAAGAAATTTGTCCTAATAGATATTAAAATATGTAATATATTTATAATCAAAAAGTATGATTCCAGGGTCAAAATAGATAAACAAATAAATGGAATAAAAGAGATATCCAGATAGAGATCAAAGTATATATTAGAATTTACTATGTGATGAAGGTGACACTTCCCTATTGTCGTGGGGGGTAACTATTTAATAAATGATGTTGTGTTAAGTGGGTAGGCATTTAAAAATAGATTCTCACATACCACAGCTAGAAGGACCCACAACTAGAATATACAACTATGTACTTGGGGGATTTGGGGACAAAAAGCAGAAAAAAAATAGATTCTCCCTCATTCCCTGCACCAAATAAATTCTAGATGTATTAAAGATTTTAAAATAAGTAATATTAAACTAGAAGAAAATATAGATGGATATAATATTGAAGTGAGGAATTCTTTCCTAAGTATGACGCTATAAGTAGAAACCATAAAGAAAATAATCAACTGTATAAAAATGAAAAGCTTCTATACATTGAAAAACTAAAAAATCTCAACCCATGAGACCAAGAATTAATGTCCTTAAAATACAAAGAGTTCTAACAAATCAATAGAAAAAGGATAAATTCCTTTTTCATATTAAAGTTTCATGTTAATAGAAAACTTTGTTTAAAAATGGAATAAATTTAATTTTTAATTTAAAAATTAAAAAATGAAAATTTATAAAAGGAGTAACACAGACTGTCATTAAGCATACAAAAAATGTTAACTCTAACTTTTAAGATAGAAAATAAGGAAAAACAAGATAATAAAACTTGCACATCATTTTGGCAAGTATGTAAGGGAATCTTAATATGCAGTAGTGAAGATGTGTAGAAGTAGGCGTTTTTATATTTTATTGATGGGCGTGTGAATTGATGCAACCTTTCTGTAGATTAATTTGACAACAGGTAGCAGAGCCTTAAAAATCTGTATTCTTACACGAGATTAAAATTTTGTTTAGGAAACTTTATTAGTAATATGAGAAATAATTTTGTTAAAATGCTGAGTGGGAAAAAAAGTTGTGTATAATGAGGTTTAAAAATTTAGTTTTTAAAAAAAGTTGGGGGAAGAAACTTAGATTGACGTACACCACAGTGTTAATAGCAGTATTGTTGGGTGGTTGTATCATGGATGCTCTTATCCTCCTAATTTTCCACTGCTGCACAACAAGTGTTTTTATAGCTAAAAAATAAACCTCATTGCATTTTAATAGATACTGTTTGATATCTAACCCTGTGCCTGGTCCCCAGGGGGCGTCCGATAAATGTTTGTGAAATTGAAGTTCGTGGCTACTAAGCCCACTCACAATTTTTTAAACATTTAGAATGCTCTCTTTCTGAAAGGGATTTAAAAACTGGTTCACTTAACACTTAATCCTTGGGTACATATGAGTTGAGTAATTCATTAATTATCCAGGCTTTAGATTTTCCAGGAAATATAGAGAATTTAGCTATCAGCATAGCTAGACGTCTTCTTGGCACCAATGTCAAATTTTAAAACTTTCATATAGCTGCGAATATTTCTAAATCACTTCTACTTAGGTTCTTTAGTTTAGAAAATCACATGAGTTTTTCCTACATTAAAGTGTAGGGAATTTTCATACTCAGATATTTTAGGTCTCTGCATAGTTTTATTATAATTTCACTAGGTGGCAATTTAGATACAGCTTTTTTATGAAGTGCATGGTTAATTTCTAAAATTAACCATGGAAAGAGTTACTGACCCCACACAATGGTGTAAATTAAACTCTGCAGTTTAGAGTTTAGGCCCTAAAACTTCAGAAAGGGACTTTTTGTTAACAGCTAGATCTCAGAGGAGTCCTTTGGGTAATACACCTGTACAGGTGTATCTTTTCCCAGGTACCGTGTGAGTGCGTCAGTGAGTAAGGTTGCTTTTGTGGTCTAAATGCCCCTGTGCCTTTGAATTTCTTTTCTCAAATATCCAGAGATTTTTTTCTTCAGCTCAGAAAGAAAACATGGCGCCACCTACTAGCATTCGCTAGTATTACATTATGACCAATTCTTTTGAGTTTTGTTTATTTAGCAAACACTTTTTGAACTCCAGTATAGGCAAGCATAAACACTAGAGCTCTGAAGAGGAATAAGACAGTCCCTGCCATGCTAAATGTTCAGTCTAGCTGAGAAGACAGGCATTATCTGGGGCATGTGGTGCCAGGAGAACCTGTCTGAAATACATGTGTCGTTAGAGCCCTGGTGTTCAGCATGGACCTTAGGGAGACAAGACTCCAGGCAGGGAGACCTGTTAGGAAGTGCTTAATAAAACACCCTCAACAATCCAAGCATAAAATTTCCCCTTTAAATTCAAAAGTAGTTTTCATTTGTCTAGTCATTAAATAGTTGGGGAAAAGCTACAATATTTGACATTTGTTGCCTGTCCTCAGGCCAGTTGGAGATATCATACCAAAATTCTTCATTTCAAACAAATAATCATATTTGAGATTCTGAGGATTGATTCATGACGTGAAGTCATGTTTTTGACAGTTGTTGTCAAGCATTTTTAGCTTCCTGATATAGCTCCTTAAGAATAAACAAATTGGCTCTCAATTTCCACTTCTCCTTGTTCCTGACAACTATAAGATGATCTTACTGCACTTCGAAACCAACAGACAAATCAACGGGGATCAATCACAAATTATGTCTAGCTGAAAGCCTGAGAAGAGATCAATTATAAATAAGATCATCTGGATTTTGAATTAACTGCGTTTCATTTGTTCATATCACCTCTACAGGTGTGATTGGATTGTTAGCCCGTTAACTTGCAGGTGCCTTAAAAATTCTTGGTCTGAACAATGGACTCTAGTATTTCTCTCATCCAAATATCAAAGTTGTTGAAAAGATGTAACAGGTAAATTTCCCAGGAGGAAATTTTTCAGAAGAAAAATATTCAACCTCAGCTTTAATGCTTCTGATCAATTTTTTAACTCTTCTTTAGTTGCCGAGTTCAGTGTTCTAGGCACGTGTTCCTAGTTGATGAGGTAGCTCCTTGTTGTTGATTTAGGTACAATTTATTCATTTTAATTGCTGTTTAGTGTTGTCTTGTGTGACTATACCATATTTTACTCATTTTCCTGTTAAATATTTAGCCTGCCTGTTGCTTGATGAATGGTTTCTTTTATGATGTTAATTCTCCCTATATTCCTGTAAATGCAGGGCAGGCTCATAGCTAAGAATGTGGATTGTGGAACTAGGACTGCCTGGGTTTGAATCCCACCTGTGGAATCTTGAGAGAATTACTTACCCGGGCAGCGTCTTGGTTTAATGCTCCAGAGATATTAATAGAACCTTCGAAGTCATTTCTCTCAGTACTTTCAAAGACGTTACCTCATGACCTTCTGGCATTTACTGTTCTGATAAGAAGTCTTTTGAAATTCTTTGGTAGATAAAATATAGATATTTCCTATCTTGGCTTTTAAGATTGTCCCTTTATGCTTAATGTTCTTAAGTTTCACTATGGGTCAAATTTATTTTTAAATTTTTCCTGCTTAGTATTTAATGTGCATGAAAACATGTTTCTTCAATTCTGAAAAATGATCTGCATTATTTTTTAAAATGTTTCTTCTCTGTCATGCTCTTATTCTTTTACTTTGGAACTCCTGTTGGACATTTCTTGGAACCTCTCAGTCTTAGTTCTAACCCTCTTTGTTTCTCATTAATGTTTTAATTGCCTCACTGTACTGCATTCTAAGTTAATTTCTCACAACTATTTTTCAGTTCACTGACTTTATCTTTGACTGTGTCAGTCTAGAGTTTATACTATTTGTGGTATATTTTATTTCAGTAGTTGTATTTTCCATTTCTAAGATTTCTAATTGTTTATTTTTACAATAGACCTATTTTGGTTTTATTTCTGCTTGTTTTTGTTTTATATTTTCTTCTTCATTTTCAAATTGAAGTTATGCCTTCATTTCCCGCTTTAAAAATCCTAAACATACTTATGTATGTTTTTGTCAGACTATTCTATAATATTAATTTTTTTTTTTTTAAAGATTTTATTTTTTCCTTTTTCTTCCCAAAGCCCCCCGGTACATAGTTGTATATTCTTTGTTGTGGGCCCTGCTAGTTGTGGCATGTGGGACGCTGCCTCAGCGTGGTTTGATGAGCAGTGTCATGTCCGCGCCCAGGATTCGAACCAACGAAACACTGGGCCACCTGCAGCGGAGCGCGCGAACTTAACCGCTCGGCCACGGGGCCAGCCCCTATAATATTAATTTTATATGGAGTGATTTCATATTCTGATTTTGCTGGCTGATTTTCTTTTTCTTTTTTTTAAAACAAGGTTTTCAGGGGTTGATTGATTATTTGTTTGTCATTTGTTTATTCTAACTGGTGAGAACAAAACTACTTAGAAAATAAAAGTTATGGGAGAATAGCACTATTGAAAAAGGGGGAATTTTAATAGAATAAATTTGCTTTAAGGCCCCAAATTTATTTGATGTTCTAATATTCAATGGTTTAATTTGGCAAAAAACAAAAAAAGTGCATTGCGCCTATGAATATTCACAGATGACTTAGTGTATCACAGATGACAGAAGAAAGGAGGGAGGACAGGAGCAATGCATTCCGTGATAGTGAATCCCACATCGCAGCAGTTAGAACATTACTGAGCCCAACCGTTTTTCCTAATTACAAACACATTATTGTCTCTTGGATTAAGTGAAAATTAACAAGTTTTTCCTTCTATAGGCACCTTCTGTCTGCTGCTGGAACTCAATATTTTGATCTCTACCTTCCATTTCTAAATCAGAAGCCATTTTGGCCTTCCAGCACCAAAGAAATATAATAGTTGTTTTCCTCATCCACGGCTTGGCATCTTCTCATTTTTCATCTTTCTTTGTTTTTAGTTTCTAGTTTCCTCAAGGCTATAATGCAAATAAGAATCAACCATTTCTATAGGTTTTTTTGAGAAATAGCAACCCTCATTCATTCCTTTTTTTCTTTTTCTCTGAGGCAACCATTTTCACTTCCTAGCTAATTATTTTGGTATTTATATTCATGTCTATAAATAATATAGTTGAATGGTTACTTCTTCATTATTTTTTCAATTTAGCCATTTTCTATGGGTTCCCCACCATGATAAATAATAATAACAATATATCACTCATATAGACTTAGCATGTGCCAGGCACTTTACTGAGTACCTCCCATGTATTTATTTAATGTTCATAACAGCTCTGAGAAGTGTGTTTATTAATAACATCTTACAGATGGGGAAACTGAGAACAGAGGTTCAGTAACTTGCCCAAGGTGGTACAAGATGGAGCCCGGGTGATTTGGCTCTCAGCTCGTTCTCTTAACTACTGTGCTACTCTGTCTCCAGAGTAAGGATTTAGCTTTCTTTCCTCTGCTGCCTCACCACACGTATTCACCCTTCCCACCCTCTCATTCTCCAAATATCGTTAAATTACAATTTTGCTTAGGTTAATGTTCAGTATTCATACATGGATCAGAGCTTCACCCGGCAACCTGCAGACTCAGAGCCTGAAGGAGTCATCTCCGATAATGTATAGACATGAGCAAGAATAAAAAGTATGCCTTTGAGAGCTTGTGGTTGTTCATTATGCAGCAATAGCTGGCTGAGGCAATGTGTCTGAAATGACGTTATTCTAATCTGATGCTTTATTGATAATTTGGCCGGGTGGAATAGTCTCAGGTAGGGGTAAATTTCAGAATTTAAAAGACTTACTTCATTGCCTTCTATCAGTATTTGAGAAATGCAAAGCCATTCTGATTTCTGATCCTTTATGTTTGATGTATTTTTGTGTTTTTCTTTGTGAGATCTTCATTTGTTCCCCACTGTTCTGAAATTTTACAACGATATGACTTGGTGTGGATCTATTTTCACCTATCGTGCAGGCAATCAGCAAGTGTTTTCAATCAGGAAACTCATGTTCTTTAGTTCTGGGAAATTTTCTTGGATTATTTTATTTATTTATTTATTTTTTGAGGAAGATTAGCCCTGAGCTAACATCTGCCGCCAAACCTCCTCTTTTTGCTAAGGAAGACTGGCCCTGAGCTAACATCCGTGTCGATCTTCCTCCATTTTGTATGTGGGATGCCTGCCACAGATGGCTTGTCAAGCAGTGCCATGTCCGCACCTGGGATCTGAAGAAGTGAACCCCAGGCCACAGAAGCGGAACATGGGAACTTAACTGCTGTGCCACTGGGCCGGCCCCATGGGAAATTTTCTCCGATTATTTCATTGCCGAGTATTTCCATTCCATGTCCTCTCCCCTCAGAAAATCCATTATTAAGATTCTCAAGGTGCTTCCTGGTCTGGCGCTTTAATTTTTAAAAAATCTTTTTTGCCTTATTTCTATATCTTTGATGTTTTCAGTCTGTTTTTCGGGAGATTTCCCGATTTTATATCCATTTCTTTTACTGAGTTTTCTGTTTCTGTTGTCATATTTTAGAGATTTCAGTTCCTATAGTTCTCTGATTTTTCCCTCAGAAAAAAGCATCCTGTTCCTATTTCATGAGTGCAATATCTTTTCTTGTCTCTCTGAGGATATTCATGGTGGTTTTTTAAACTTCTCCTCTGGCACAAACTCTGTTCCCTCCAAGTTGATTTTTTCTGTTTATTCGTTTTGGCTGTATTTCAGGGTAGAAGATTTCCTCAGGTGACTGGCAATCCTTGGTTGTCAATCCATATTGAAGAGTGAAAAACTAACAGTGATGGGGAACTTCCGCACAGAAGTGTAGTGTGTGCTAGGGGGCACCTGCCCATTTATTTGTGGAATATGTGATGTTAACATCTGTAGATTTTTCTTCCTGCAGTGGGCATCTTCTCCAGAGAAGAATCATCCAAGTTTTCCCGAGGATCTCAGCATCCACTATGCACTTATTTATTTAATCTATTTTCAATGTGATCTCCTCATCCCCAGCTCTGTTTAGTGTCCTTCAATCTAAGGCAGTCTGTTTTCTTCTCTCCAGAGAATAAACCTTGATGTTGTGAGTGGGATGTAGGAAAGGCAGTCTAATACCTTTGTAGAGTGAGGAAAAGAATTTTGGTGACTGGTTTCTTTTTTAACAGTCTTTCAACCAACCCACTGTATTTAAAATACTCTCCCATGTTCACCCCACTTTCACAGCTTACTGATGCAGCTAATCCCTGAGCTTTTTGAAATGGGTGGTGTAAATCATGTTGGTTTTGGGGTTTCCCCACTATGGGATCAGGACTCAATTTTCTTTCTTTCTCTCCTTTTTTTTTTCGCTGAGGAAGATTTGCCCTGAGCTAACAACCACTGCCAATCTTCCCCTATTTTGTATGGGTCACCACTACAGTGTGGCCACTGACAGATGAGTGGTGTAGGTCTGCAACTGAGAACCAAACCTGACCAGCCAAAGCAAAATGCACTGAACTTAACCACTAGGCCACCAGGACTGGCCCATCAGTTTTATTTTTTAAGTTTCTGAGCTCTTTATCATTTATCTCTCTGCTTCAAAAATTCTGAAATTTTGTTCCTTACTGCTCTTCCCATTCTGTTCGTCCTTTTGGATTTATTGGTTCTTAAAATATTATTTTAATGATGTTTGGAAGGAAGGAACAGCTGGTGGTTATGTGCAATCCTCCATCTTTACCTTGAACCCTCAACTCTTGGCTGCTTTCTTAGTCTTCAATTTTCTTCATGCATTTCGATTTTTATTTTTAAAACTCATTTGGAATAAAAGGGTTTTGTTTTCTTTTACTCTTATTTCTTAGGGTAGTTGCTTTCAGAACCCAGCCATATATATATGCTGGGTTATATATATGCTATACTGCAAGGAAGCCACTCCACCAAGAGGCCCACGTGAAAGGAACCAACAGCTGGGAATGACTTGCCAGCCTTGTGAATGAGTCTTCTTAGAAATGTGTCCTCGAGCCCCAGTGGAGCCGCCACGGCTGACGCCACCAGACGTCCCTACGGAACGCTGCCGAATCCCCAATTCGTGGAGCTAAAATATTTATTGGTATTGTTTTAAGCCATTGTGTTTTAAGCTGGATTTTTAATAGCAATAACTGGCTGGAAGCCACCCACCTCCCAGAAGTTTTGTGATTGCTACTCTCTGATCTTCTTGCCTCAGTCCAGAGGCCGGCTACCTAATGTTCTTTGCAAAGATCCAATGAACGGTTTGCTTCAGCTGCTGGCCCCCAGGCTGGGTCCGTATCCTTCCTTTCTGAAACCTGCAGTTCTTCGTGAACAGTCTAATCTCAGCCGGCATTTGGTAACAGCGTGGGGTCTATCCCACACCAATGGTGCTTGTTCCAGTACTGCATCTCACGCACAACATTTTAAGGCCTTGTTACTCCACAGTACCAGAATGCCCAGATACTGTCCCGTCTGCTTCCAGACCTGGAACCCAGTAGCTTCGCTCCCCTTCATGGCTCTGTAAGTCAAACCTAGGGGGAGGGGATTTGGGAGCCTGGATTCTTCTCAAGTTTCAGTCAACGTTCTTTGTTTTAGCTACTCCCCTAGTTTCACTGCTAGTTCTACATGATGCTTGGGAATCCTAATGAAAGGAATTATTTATCTTGATTTCGAGCCCAGCTGTGACTTTAAAATTTTTTTCTTCTTGTGTTTTATACATATTGTTATGTGTTTGGAGCAGAGGGTTTTTGTTTTTGTTTTTTAAGCATGATCCTACTGTCCATCTTGACACGAAGTCCTGGTTTGATTTTTTTTAATTGAAGTATAGTTGATATACAGTGTTGTCTTTCAGGTGTACAATGTAGTGACTCAACATTTATATATGTTACAAAAGACACCACGACAAGTCTAGTAACCATCTGTCACTGTACAAAGTTATTACAGCATTATTGACTATATCCCCTGGCTGTATATTGCATTCGTGTGACTGATTTATTTTACAACTGGAAGGTCATACATTTTAATCCCCTGTTTTGCCCATCCTCTCTAGGTTTGACTTTTTAAGGAAATAATATCCTTACTTCACCTGGTGACAATGTTCTCAATCCTTTTCACTGGCAAACCTATCCTCTCCTCCTTCCCTCCAGTGTCAGAGCAGAAATTGCTCTGCCTTTCACCCGAGGCTCTGTGCACCTGAACTCACCCTGCCGAGCCTCTCTGGGGACGGCTCTTACATCTTCACTCTCTTTCTCTCCATTGGCTCAGCTCTCCCATCCTAAGAAGAAACTGTCCCTCAAGTTCACATGCCCCCCAAATCATATCATATTTTTCTTTCCTTCTCTGCTGATTTCTCAAGTTGCCTCAAAATCTTCGCCATTCATTAATTCCCAACCTCGTGCAATCTGGTTTGCACTGTCCCCATTTGTTCCAGCTACTACTGCTGCATGAAAATTACCCCAAAACAATGTGGCTTAAAACAATAATCATTTTGTTTTGCTCACAATTTTGTGGGTCAGGAATTTGAGAAGGGCTTAGCTGCGCAGTTCTTTCTTGGGTCTCTCACAGTTGCAGACAGAGGTTGGCTAGGGCTGAAGGCTTGGTTGGGCTGGCACCCAAGATGGCTCACTCACATGGCTGGCAGTTGATGCTGACTGTTGTCTGAAAGCTCAGCTGGGTATGTCTACCTGAATACCTCCACATGGCCTCTCCATCGTGGCAGGCTCAAGGTAACCATGATAGCTGGCTTCCCCCAGAGGAAGTGTCCCCAAAGGTCCAGGCAGAAGCTACATGGCCTTTTTTCACCCTAGCACCAGAAGCCACACAGCATCACTTCCACTGAGCTGTATTGGTTGAAGCATTATCAGCTTGCCCAGATTCAAGAGGAGAGGACATAGATCCCACTTCTCAATGAGAGGAGTTTCAAAGAACTTTGTGACCAAGTTATAAAACTGCCACCATCATCCGCCTCCTCATTGTAAATTATTTACATTTCTCCTACACGCAAAATACTCATCCTCTTCCAACAGCCCCCTAAAGTCTTGTGTAGTCGTAGCATCAGGGCCCAGGTCAGGATCTTGCCATCTAAACCAGGTCCCCAAGCAGAAGAGGCCCTTTGAATGAGGTTCCTTGAGTATATTTCCTCTTGACCTCAAGATCTGTGAACTAAAGAATAATGTGATTTACTTTCCACTCACCTAAACTAAGATGTGAAGCTGGGATAAGGGCTACAGATACTCCTATTCAAAAAAAAACAACAACGAAAAAAAACTGAAAATGGGAAGCTCACATTAGTCACTGGGATATAGCCATTTTGAAATTCCTCTGGGCGTATGTTTTTAGCCCTTAATTAGAGCTCAGTCCTACTTCCTGGAAGTTGTTCCTTTGGCTTTGGCTGTGTTGTTTGGGCTCCTGCTTCCTTGCCCTAAATCATCTTTTCTTTTCCATACAAAAATGGCCCAAGTTTGCATATGAGTAGCTTTCTCAATCTGCTTTCTGTCCGTAAAATGTTGGGGCAAGGTGTCTAAAAGCCTCTTTTCATTTTGTACCATCTCTGTCCCTTTCAGTCAGAGCTGATGCAATTCCTTTAAAAACTTTCTGAGATTCCTATGCATCAATTAAAAAAAATCCACTACATTAGACAAAAGCCATGCCAACAAATGTCTTCAAGACAAGTCCTTCTCTACCCTGGGCTCTCTGCAAGGTTTCTGTGTGAGATAATACCTTTATGATTCTTAGAAGCCCAATTGTTTAAGAGAGAGGGTCTGTCAGGAAAGACCTTAAGATCCTTAACAGAGTCTATGTTTTTGAGGGTCTACC
Source organism: Equus asinus (assembly GCF_041296235.1). NCBI lineage: Eukaryota > Metazoa > Chordata > Mammalia > Perissodactyla > Equidae > Equus > Equus asinus. The sequence goes on along the minus strand of NC_091800.1, from coordinate 9,966,474 downwards.
ATTTTAAAACTGTCTGAGGTCTTAACAAAGGATGCTACAGTCACATTCTTGGTCTCATTTTTGCCCTGAGATGTTTTCCTGTCAGTGGCCTGGGTTTGATAGTTTCCATGAGGTCCTTGCTTGCTTGGAGGAGAATCTTCTGCCAGGAGATATGGAGTTGAGAAGTAGTTTTATTTTTGAAACAGCGAATTCTGGTTCTTTTATATTTTCTCTAAATTCAGCTGGAAAATGGAATAATTTCTTTTTTTTATTTAGCTCATCTTTCTCTATCCATACCTTATGATACATAGTTAAAAGAAACCAGCTGTCACTTTGCACAGTCTGCTGGAAATTTCCTTGGCCAGATTCGTCAGTTCATTAGGTATGTTTTTGGTTTTCCACATGACCACAGGTGAAAGTTTGCTAAACTTTCTGCCACTTTATAATAAGGGTCTCCTTTCCTCCTGTTGCCAATAACATTCCCCTCATTTTCCTTTAAGTCATCACTGACAACCTCTTCAAGGACCATCAGAATTTTACTAAAAATCTCCTCAGAGTCCTCTCAGCTTTGCTTCGCTTCCAGTCCCAAAGCCAGTACCGTATGTCTAAACATGTTTTGTTACAGAGCACTCCACTTCCATGCCAAAATCTGTTCATTACCATTGCTGTGTAACAAATCACCTCCAAAACCTAGCAACTTAAAACACCAAACATTTAACTCTACTCATGATTTTGTGGACTAAGAATTTGGGAAGTGCTTGAGTAGGCGGCTCTTGCTTGAGGTCTCTCTTGCAGTTGCAGTCAAATATCTGTTGGAGCTGCTGTCATCTGAAGTCTTGAGAGGGCTGGCTGTCCAGGGTGGCTCACTCACATGGCTGGTAGTGGACACTGGCTTTCACCTGGAGCACCTGCGTATGGCTCTCCGGTACAGCAGACTCAGCAGACTCAGAATTTTCACATGGTGTCTCTCCCAAGGTGAGCATTTCAGTGAGACCAGCCTCAAGTTGCGTGACATTTTTTGACCTAGCCTCAGAAGCCACATGGTGTCTCTTCTCCTGTACTCTGTTGGTGGAACAGTCATGAGCCAGCCCAGATTCAAGGGGAAGGGTCATAGACACCACCTCTCATGAGAAGAATATAAAAAATGGGAGAAGGCATGTTTTTAAAACTGCCACACCATTCTGCTGAAACTGTTTGTTTAAAGGCTAGCAATAACTTTCTAAACAATAAATCTAGCAACTTCTTCTTTGTTCTCATACTACTGAACTTCTATGGCACTTACAACTTTCTCGACATTTCCTCCTCTCTCTGAGTGTTTCCATAATGTTTTCTTCTAATCGTCCTCATAACTCCTTTGAATTCCACCCCCTTTGCATTAGACTATCTGCTTTCTCTTGCCCTTTAGATGCAGCGTCCTCCAAAGGTCCGTCCTCAGCTGGTGTCTCCTCCCACTCTCTCAGGTACACCTCCCTTGGCAGTGGAGGTGTATTTGTGTCTGCTCAGCAGCCCTTTCTTTGAGGAGAGATGAGCACCTTCCATCCTAGTGCTGGACAACTGTATCCGTCAGGGTCTTGGATAGAAACAGAATTCCATTCACATGGATCAACTGAGGAGGTTTTAATGAAGGAATTACTTGTGGATGTGTTGGCAGAGCTAAGAGAACAGCCAGAAGCCAGTCTTATCCCTCAGTCTGAGGGGAAAGGAGGAAGAAATATTGTTACCAGCCCCCAGGTGAGAGCTCTAGCTCTGTAGAACGAGCTATGAGTAGTGGCTGTAGAGGGATGCATCCACTGATAGTTTGCAACCCAAAGCAGGAGGGAGCAGGGAAGAAATGCCTAACCTTTTTTCCTCCTGCCCTATGGATGTCTACAGGTGCCTCCCATTGGCCAAACCCAGCTAGAAGCCAGCTGGCAAGGGAATCTGGGTGATGCAGTCGTTGAGGTCAGCATCTCCTGCACTGAGCAAGACAGAAGGATGGAGAATTGATCTGGGGGCATGGCAAATAAGAAATAACCAGCAGAATATTTGACTTGGGTTTGGCCAAGCAGAGTATTCTATCATTTTTTTTTCCCTCTATGATTAGTTAGATATTGGGCATGTGATCTAAACTGAGTTAAATAGAATTCTCCTTGTCTTTTTATTTTTTAACTATAGACACCATGTTGTACATTAATCCCCATGACTTGTTCATTTTATAATTGAAAGTTTGCACCTTTTGATCCCCTTCACTCATTTCTCCCACCTCACTACCCCCAGCCTCTGGCAACCACTAATCTGTTCTTCATAACTATGAGCATGGTGTTTTTGTTTTTGTTTTTGTTTTAGATTCCACATATAGTGAGATCACATGGTATTTGTCTTTCTCTGTTTGACTTATCACTTAGCATAATGTCCTCAAGTTTCTTCCATGCAAATGGCAAGATTTCGTTCTTTTTTATGGCTGAATAATATTCCATTGTGTACGTGTGTGTATGTTTGTATACATATATGTATAGATATGTATCACATCTTCTTTACCCATTCACCCATCAATGGACACAGGCTATTGTAAACAATCCTTCAATGAACGTAGGGGTGCATACATCTTTTCAAATTAGTGTTTTCATTTTTTTGTATAAATACCCAGAAGTGGAATTGCCAGATTGTGTGGTAGTCTTATTTTTAATTTTTTGAGGAACTTCCATACTGTTTTCCATAATGGCTACACCAATTTACATTCCCACCAACCATGCACAAGTGTTCCCTTTTCTCCACACCCTCGCCAACACTTTTTATCTCGTCTTTTTTACAATAGCCATTCTAACAGGTGTGAGGTGATATCTCATTGTGGTTTTGATTTGCATTTCCCTGATGATCTCCCTGTGTCTTTTCCTCACGTTATCAGGATTTCTGGGACGAGAGCTCTAAGGACCATAAAGCCTGGAGCTGCCAGGAAACAACATGTTGACAAGTGGCTAGAATCCATATGTGAATCAAGACAAGCAGAGGCAAGTATTGCCGAAAGGTGGACAGAGAGAAGCAGAAGTGTTGTAGGAAGAGAACACGTCATTCTCTTTCTTCACGTGTGTGAATTCGTTCCTTCCTCCCTAGAAGAGAACTGTGTTGCCCTCTCTGAGCCAAGCCAGCCCTGTTTTTGTACGGAGTCGTGAGAAGCTTGGATTTGAGGGATTAGCTGACCTGTGCAATGAGTTGTTGCTGGTTTTCAGAAGCGAAGCGGGGCGTTGAATGGAGACTCTCACCAATGACGGCAATGGGGTTAGAACTTTTTGTTTGGTTACTTGTTCATGGCTTGAAACGACGGCTGACTAACAGTCTCTTTTTTTCTTTCTTGAACTTACAGAATAGGAACTTTTTTTCCCTCAGAATTCTGATGATGCTTTTTGAATCTTTAGATTCAGCCGTATCTGTGGCATTCCTTGGATTTCACAGTGATTTGTTCTAGTAGAGTCCTCTCCCCCTTTTACTTTTTAAAGCAGGTTGAGTTACGTTTCTGCCTCTTTCGACTGGAGGACTAGCCATTCATCCATATCCACGGCCTTAAACATCCCTTCTGAAATGATGGCCCCAAATCGACATTTTCAATACTTCCTTGTCTCTTGAGCTCTCTTAACATGTCTTCGATTTCCTGCTAAACATCTTTATTTGGATATTTCTTGCATTTCCACCTCGACAGTCCAAACTTGAATTTATTTTCCTTCCCCAAAGCCTTCCTTTTCTCCCTAGAGTGCGTATTTTAGGTAATCCATCATCCAGACTGGAGAGCTCAGAGTTCTCTTCGACTTCTGCTTCTCCCCCCCCTCCCCCACCCGCATCCTGTCAGTAGCTAAATCCTATTAATGTTATTTGACTTTTTTAACTTTAAAATTTTTTACTCAATAGCTGATATATTCACATAGTTGAAACTCAAAAGGCTAAAGATTGAAAAAGAGTTCCTTCCTGCCCTGTTCCCTGTCCACCGAGACCCCCATCTGGGAGACAGCCAACGTTATCAAGTTCTTAGACAGCCAATGTTATCAGTTTCTTTAGTCTTTCAGAGATAATATGAAATACATACAAATAGTCTTTTTCTCCTTTTCGCGTGAACAGTACTGTATAAATTATGCTGTTCTTGCTCTTTTCACTTAGCAATATATTTTAGAGATCATTCTGTATTAGTACTCTTTTTTCCCATCCGTATAGTGTTCCATGGTGTGGATGCTCTCACATTTACTAATGAATCCCCTGATAATAGAAAAGTCCTGTGGATTTTACTCTGGTTTGCTGGGTTGTGCTGAGTCTGGCTCAGGAGAATGGAGATCAGAATCCAGGTGCCCTGTCAGGGCATGGCCAGCACTCCAAAAAGACACTGAGGGGCCAGCAGTGGGTCAGGTACAAAGAACCAGGAGCCTGGAGCGAGGGACGCCCTCACCCAAGACAGAGCTTGGACGCTTGCAGGCAAACATCATTTTGTAATGAGATTTCCCTTGTCTTCTGAGGTAGTGGGAGCCTATAGGTCTCACATGGTGCTGACAGCCTGACTGAAATGCAGCAGTTTGAATTTGAGCCCCAGTGCTATATGTGAAATATGTGTAAGTGGGTGGCTGGCTTTGAGCAATGTGCTTTTAAGGATTCAGTCCCTGAATGTCTGGTCACTCCACTGTGTTTAAGCTGACAGACCCCTGCTTTCCTGACTTTTCCTAATAGTGGTCAGCCTACAGCAGCCAAGCCTATAACCAGGTCGAGGAGGGCTGGTGGCCTCTCCACAGGATGGCCTGAGGTGACAGGCATGCCCAGCCCATGTAGATGCTGCTCATGTGCTGGCAGGGTCTGCCCCTTCTCTGACTGGGCTGGAAAAGACCCACGTCTGATTGGCCAATACCGGCCCCTTCTCCATGGCCAGGGGTTGTGGAACTCTGACAGGGAGAAATAATCCCTCCTCACTCCCCTCTTGGACTCCCAGGCCTTCTCTTTCCCCTGGGTCTGGGGAAGAACGAGGAGTACTGAAGCTCGCTGTGTCCCTGTTGTATGATCCACTCATCTAGAGAGGAAGGAAGCTGCTTTGACCTACCATTAGTCCCAATCAGATGAGCACAGCATCTTATTTATCTTATTTCCTACTGTGCATCGAAACCTTGGTGTATCATCTCGGTTCTCTCATCTGTAAGATGAGTGGTTGGATCCATTTTCTGGCCTGATTCCTCATTGCTGGCTATAGGAGCTGAGGCTCTCAGAGGTCTAATGGTTGAGGAAGATTCCAACGGTGAGGTTCAGCTTCCTGGACACCTGTCTTGAGCCAGCACTGGGCCTGGCACTGACGAGTTGCAGGTGAGTAATGAGACAGTCTGTGCTCTCAGGGCATCTGCACTGCGGTGGGAGAGGTACCAGAGGGTCTCCGCACATTATCAAGTGTGCTCGGCATAGACAGGCTCAGGGGACCGTGGGAGCCGAGGGGTTGCTCGGCCCAGCCTGGAGTAGCACAGAGGAGCTTTCATCAGAGCCAGGAAGAATGTCTATGAGTTGGTGAGACAAAGACGGGGAGAAGGCCTGGAAGGGGAGCTAGTGGGGCAGAGGCATGGAGATGAGCAACAGAACAGGGGTGTTCTGTGAGCTACAGGAGGTCAAGGAGCCAGGGCCTGACACAGAGGCCTCTGCTCCTTCCACGGTGGACTCCTCTTATTATTGATGAGAAGCCAAGGAAGCACCATGGTCAAGTTTGCCTCTTAGATATTGTCCTCTGGTAACAGTGGGAGAAGCAGGGGCCGGGGATGCAGCAGGAGAGACAGAAGGGGACAGGGAGACCAGGCAGGTGAGGCTCTGTAATGGTTTAGAGGCCTGAACCAGGGAAGAAGGAGCAGAGGGGGCGAGGTCAATTGGCAGGACTTAGTTTTCCATTGGACATGGAGGGCCAGGCACCTTCAGTGTCCTACAGATGTGGCAAGAAGCCCATCCCTAAGGGCCACCTCCAGTAGAGCCCTACAATCTGTTCTGCCGGGGTGGGAGGTGATTAGGAGACGATTAGGGTGGGAGGTGATTAGGAGACATTAGGGTGGGAGATGGTACGCGGGAGCAGTGTATGCTGACACTGGCTAGCTGTTGGCTCTACATTTTTCCTTTTTTTCTCAGTGGAGTTCAAGTTCATTGGTCTTTGGCCCAAGGTACAGGGCCTCTCTGTTTTCTCACATGGTGGCCTAGAGCTGATAATGAGCTTATTGGAGACTCTCCATTATTATTATTATCATTGTTACTTTTTTTAAAACCATAGTTTTGGTCCAAAGGTAGGAGATTAAGGGCCAGAGTGGGACTTGTATTTTCCATTAAGATATTTTTCAGCATTTTCATCCATTGGGATATTTTTTAGCATTTTCAGTCAGGTTTCCTCCCATGCAGATGCTGACTCTTGATGGAGGTTATGAAACACCTTAGTGATAAGTAGTTTTTATTTTGGTGGTAATTAAACCTTTCATGGGACTATCAATTTCCCTCCCTCCGTTCTTGAATAAGAGTAGTATCAAAATGAACACCTAACAGCCCCTCCCCTTGAAGGAGCTGTGATTCAGCAGAGGAAACGGAAGGGCACGTGATGCACAAGGGCAGAGTGGGAGGGGGCCTCTGGAAGGAGTCCCAGCCTCAAAGTTCCATCTAGAACATGGGACAGCAGTCATAGGACCTATATCTTCCAAACTCGAGATGCAGAGCGCGTGTCTGACTGTCATGGAAAATCTGTGACATGTGGAGACCGCAGTTCCCATGCCCCTCACACCCCATGCCAGGAGCCAGCGAGGCTCGAGGACAGACAAGCTGAAGCTGCGAGGCTGACCCTAGAGAGTCCAGGTGACAGAGATGCGTGGTGTCCTTTGTGTGTATCAAGTGTTGTGGGTGGCAGGGCCTGGAAGTCAACTAGGACAGAGATTAACAGCAGAAGCCCTACGGTGAGACTGACTGCCTGGGTTTAAATCCTGACTCAGGCACTTACTCAGCTGTGAGATCTTGTGTAAGTTACTTAACCTCTCTGTGCCTCAGTTTACTCTTCTGTGGACAGTGTCTTGTCTCTTGGGGTCTTTGTGAAGATGAAATGAGGTAATACAGAGTAAGCATTCAGTAGTACTATCTGTCATAGTTATTAATATAGTGACTATTTTTTATGACAATTGACCATGAACATGAATGTGAGCCAGACATACATAAATGAACACTAATTCTCACTCATGTTGACAAAAAATAAAGCAAATAAAAAATAAAGCAAAGTTCTCCAAGAATCAAGAAATTAGGGGAAAACTCTGACAACAGAGGATATTAAAATGGCCATTAAACTTATGAAAAGACACTCCACACCAGTAATCATCAGAGAAATACAAATTTAAACCAAGACCTTATACCACTATGCACAGTGATCAGAATGGCACAGTGAGGAAGACAGACAATACTGAGTGTTGATGAGAGGGGAAGATAAATTAATAGAACCACTTTGAAGAACCTGTTGGCAGTATCCACTAGAGTAAAACATGCATACCCTTGACCCAGCAAGCCCAATCTTGGGCACATACTCAACAGATATGTGTGCCCAGTTCATCAAAAGATGCACACAAGTTGGCTCATAGCTGTACTATTTGTGATGGCCCTCAAACGGAAACTACCCAAGTACCCATCCACAGCAGAATGGATAAAGAGATCCTGGTCTTCTCAGACAAGTGGAGTACCTGCAGCAAGGTGGATGGATGAGCAAACTGCAGCTACATGCAAACTATGGATGAACCTCACACAGATCACGTGACAAAAGTGTATAAACTGTGATTCCGTTTATACGAAGTTTCATGTTGTTCAGAGGTAGGATTGTGGTTGCTTTTGGTGGGAGATAAGGAAGTGGCTGCAACAGTGACCTCTGTGGGTGCCGGCCATGCTCTGTTTCTTAATCTGGTTGCTGGTTACATGAATGTGGACATTCATTGAGTTAATGAGTTTTGTACTTCTCTGTACGTATATTGTGCTTGAATAAGGCATTTTGGCCACATTTGCCAAGTCATCACTACTCCTAGAACATTCCTCTCACACACAGCTTCATCCCAGGCCCAGGAAGCAAAAATCACTCCCTCCCTCTCCTACAGGGAAAGGATCTTAGTCCCAGGCCAGGGGATGAGGCCTCCACGAGCATTAGTTTCCAGGGTTGGCCACTGGAGTGATGGCCTCATTTCCCACTGTGTCCATAATCTCCAGCCCAAAGCTAGGCGCTCAGAAATGCTCAGTGAATTTCTGTAGAAGGAAGGAATGAAGGAATGAAGGGAGGAAGGGAGTTGAGTTGCAGCAGAAGCAGCTGAGTACAGATTCTCCCTCTTGCAAATAGCCTTTGGGTTTGGCCCAGCCCAAGCAGAGGTATTTGGTCATTTAGAATAAGGTACCTCAGTCAGTGAGGATTACCACACAGAAGTCTGTCCTGGAGGCAACTTGCAGTGTTTCTTGAAGATCAATGGAACAGAATTGAAAGCCCGGAAATAAACCCACACATCTACGGACAGCTAATCTTTGACAAAGGAGCCAAGAACATACAATGGAGAAAGGAAAGTCTCTTCAGTAAATAGTGTTGGTTAAACTGGACAGCCACATGCAAAAGCATGAAAGTAGACCATTATCTTACACTATACACAAAAATTAACTCAAAATGGATTAAAGACTTGAATGTGAGACCCGAAACCATAAAACTCCCAGAAGAAAATATAGGCAGTACATTCTTTGATATCAGTGTTAGCAGCATCTTTTCAAATACCATTTCTACTCAGGCAAGGGAAACAAAAGAAAAAATAAACAAATGGGACTACATCAGACAAAGCTTCTGCAAGGCAAAGGAAACCATGAACAAAACAAAAAGACAACCCACCAACTGGGAGAAAATATTTGCAAATCATATATCCGACAGGGGGTTAATTTCCAAAATATAAAGAACTCACACATCTCAACAACAAAAAGACAAACAACCAGGTCAAAAAATGGGCAGAGGATATGAACAGACATTTGTCCAAAGAAGATATACAGATGGCCAACAGGCATGTGAAAAGATGTTCAACGTCACCATTAGGGAAATGCAAATCAAAACTACAATGAAATATCACCTCACAGCCATCAGAATGGCATAATTAACAAGATGAGAAATAAGTATTGGAGAGGATGTGGAGAAAAGGCAACCTTCATACACTGCTGGTGGGAATGCAAACTGATGCGGCCGCTATGGAAAACTGTATGGAGATTTCTCAAAAAATTAAAAATAGAAATAACATATGACCCAACCATCCCACCACTAGGTATTTACCCAAAGAACACAAAATCAACAGTACCGAGAGATCTCTGCACCCCTAAGTTCATTGCAGCATTATTCACAATAGCCAAGACGTGGAAGCAACCCAAGTGCCCATCAACTGATGAATGGATAAAGATGACGTGGTACATGTATACAATGGCATACTACTCAGCCATAAAAAAAGAGAAAATTGTCCCATTTGCAACAACATGGATGGACCTTGAGGGTATCATGTTAAGCGAAATAAGCCAGACAGGGAAAGACAAACACCATATGATTTCACTCATACGTGGAAGATAAACAAACACATGGATAAAGAGAACAGATTAGTGGGTACCAGAGGGCAAGAGGGTGGAGGGGGTGGGTGAAAGGGATACAGGGGCACACATGTGTGGTGACAGATAAAAACTAGACTATTGGTGGTGAGCATGATAGAGTCTATATAGAAACTGATATGTAACAATGAACCTCTGAAATTACACAGTGCTATAAACTAATATGACCTCAATCAAATGTTAAAAAATAATGAAAATTTTAAAAAATTTAAAACCCCCAAACAAAACAAAAACAAAAGCTTGCAGTGTTTCTATTCATCCTGTATGAGACCTAAAAAGTCATTCATGTATTCGTTCATAGAGCTGTAGTTGAATCCGTACTCTGAGCAATAAAGTCACAGCCATTGTCCCGAGGGGTGTGCAGGGGGTGGAGGAGCTTCGACCCCTGGAGGGTGTGCAGGGGGCCAGAAGAGCTCACCACAGCCACATTCCTGCCTAAGTGACCGGCTGCCAAAGGCCATGCTGAGGAAAGGTCACTTTGAAGCAGAGGTAGGTGTGGTGAAGGGCCGGGGCAGATGAAAGGAGGGTGTGGACTGAGGAAGGTCCAGGGTCCTCCCCGGGGAGAGTACTTGACAGCACGCACAGGACTTGCTTGAGAGAAAATAAAGGGAGAAAAGCCATCTCTGCTTGTTTTTGCTGATGCAGAGAACAGATGATTGAAGTGGGGAAAATTAGCCTTTCATTCGTCATTTCTTTTAGCGGCTGCAATGGCGCCCTACCTTTCAGAACTGTCTTTCTTGTACATGCCTTATTTCCTACATGTGCCCCATTGTAGCTTTCTCCTAAAAGTATATACACATTCTTGTGTCCTAGGGAGGATCTGGTTCGGTAGCCTCAAATATCAAGACTGATGTGCAGGGGAAATAGTGACCCCGTGGAGAGCGACTCAGGACCTGGGAAGATCTCAGCCATCTAAAGACAGACCGACTGAAGCCTGAAATGCACCATTCCCGACTTTTTCTGTTGTGTTAGGAGTTGTCCTCTCCCTCCTGGTTTTCCGTGACAGCGGTCCCCTGGAAAGGATGATGGCTGAAGGTGGTGACAGTGACTGTTAGAACTCTGCAGGCAGGACCTGGATATGTGACAACAGTCCCTTCGGGAGCACTAGACGGATGAGGACAAGGGCGTGTGAGCACTGGGGTGGGAAAAGCAGAGGCTGAGACACAGTTTTGCAGAGGGAAGCCCCAAACAGCCATAACTTGATGTCCCAGGTGAGTGTCACAGGTTGCAGCACTGGTTCTCAAAGTGGGGTCCCTGGCCCAGCAGCGTCAGCCTCAGCTGGGAGCTTATTAGAAATGCACATTCTCAGGCTCCAGCCCAGGCCCACTTAGTCAGAAAATCGTGAGTGGGGACCAGCAGTTTGTTCTCAAATGAGCCCTCGGGTGATATGGATGTATGCCCAAGTTTGAGAACCTCTAAGGGAAGGGCCATTTTCTTAACCAACTCTCCTTTACCCCCAACATTCTCTCTCTTTGGAAAAGAGAGAAAAACAAAGTTGTGTTGGATTGAAGCTCATGAATTTGGGGTGTTTTCTGGGGATTTTTGCCCCTGGCCCAGTCTGATGAAGCCCTCATCATCCTGTCATGTAAGAGTGCAGGTTTTGAAGACACATTGAATTAGGTTTATTATCGTGGCTCCGCCACTTACCGACTGTGGGAACTGAGCAAGTTACCTGATCTCTCGGACCCTCGGTTTTCCCGTCTGTAAAATAGGGCCTACCTGACCAGGGTTTTGCTGGACATCTTAGTGCTGTATACACAGTAGGTATTCAGTGGATGGATCTAAGTGGTCAGTCATGCAACATCACCTAAATTTAAAGAAATTAGACTAGATCTCAAAGAACTCAGCCTATAAGCTTGTAATGGTGGGCAGGGGCGGGGGTGGGGTGGGAGATGAAATGGCAGTATTGTACTATATGTCTTCAGACTGAGACAGACATGAGTTACTACTATTCTGTCACTCTGAACATTGTGGAAAGAACAGGGAGATATGAAGATTATCTTATACACAAGACAATGAAGATTTTCAGGCTGGCAAATTACTTCTGCACTGTCCGCCAGGGTAGATTACCAGCAGAATGAATGGTGGGCAATAGCTGGCCCCAGCAGTCTTGTTGGGCCAACAGCCTACAGACTTGTTCACTGAATGAGAGAACACACCTGGCTGGTAAGCTCACAAACAGCACTGCCCCTCATCCCCCACGATTACCTACCCACAGAATGATTAATGGTCATTCAGCTTTCATTTATAAAACTGACAGTATTCCCCCTGATAAATATTGATATATGTGAAATTCAGCAGCCGCAGGATGAAAGCCGCTAGCCCCATGGCGACATCTGGCCGCCTTGCAAAGACGTCATCCCCTGCCCTTCACCCTATGGAACGCTGACTGCTATTAGGTATAATAAAGAGTGTTTAAGGTCCACAGGAAAATGTCATTAAGGTTAAACTCAACCAGTAGATTCCACAGCTAGGGTAGCTCCCAGATGGAAACGTCTGGAATCAGTCTCATGAAGAGATACTCTGCAATGTGCTCCTCCTACAGTAACGTGTTTGTGCAACGTGGCATGGGGATGGTAAGTTTGGTAACTGAGACATGTTGGCTGTGAAGCATGCTGGGAGTTTTCACTTAGGAGTGGTCTGCAAAAGTGGTGGCCCTGATTTCCTCACAGGAGAACCCTTCTCTGTGCCAACAGTTAAGTGAGGGGATCGGCATCGCCTTTTATCTGCAGATTTCAAAGTTCTTGACATGAGTCATTCTTTCCCAATCCGTTGTAGAAGACGATAGTGTTCGTTTCTCCAGACAGGGAGTCTGAAACTCACACCGGGCAATGGCACCATGGGTCACAGAGTGACTAAGTGCTCACCTGTCCCCGAGCGTGTGTCCTGACTGCTCTGTGTCACTGGACAGCAGCCAGCATGGGCCAGGGAGCGCAGGCGAGGACACCAGGGCCTGGAAGAAACAGAGATCAGACCTCTCTGCCTCTTGGTTCCCAAACTCGTTGCTGTATCTGAATCACCCATCAAGTATGCTAAAAATTTGGATTTCTGGTCAAACTGGTTTTTCTCTTCAAAAATTTTGACTCAGTAGGTCCAGCTTAAGATGGAGACTGGAATTCTGTGTGTTAACTAATTCCACATGTGACCGTGATGCACAACCAAATTTAGCTCTTCAGGTCAGTAAATAAGGGACTCTGGAAGAAAACTTGGGATAGGGGAGCCTGGGGACCTCAACAGAGCCAGACACTTTGGGGATTTCTGTCTTCACGGCTGTGGCCAGCACACTGTCCCTGGGCCACTCTACGTCTTCTCTCCTCAGGCTGAGGGGGTCACGATTGAGCCCTACCTCCATCAGCACAGTGGTTCTCAACATCAGGGGTCCTTGTGCTCCTTTAAGAAGTTGATTTTTAAAAACCTCCCTGAAAAACACCCACATCCCTACACAATTTAGGCTGTGATTCAGGAGGCAGACGATAATATTCAGGAATTTAACCAAACACTAATAGAATCTGAAAAAAATTAAAAATAAAATCTTGGTCTCTTAATCTTACTGTAAATAGTGATCACCAAGGCTGCATGGCCATTTCTAATTTTTGAGGTTCCTAGTATATGAAAGAATTAAGAAATACTAAACAGGGTTTACGCTGGATGGGTTTCACTGGCATTCACCATCAAGTTCCATCTCCTTCTTGTGTTGCCTTTCTGACCACAGAGCCTGGAAAGCTGAAAACCCTATTTTCCATGCTCCCTTGCAGCTGAATATTAATCCGGTTACATTCCACACGTGCTTGCACTTCTGGAAGAGAGAAATGAGGCACAGGTCCCCTGTGGCTGCTCCTGGAGACTTTCTGCAGGTGGGCGAGGCTGCTCCTGCAGGGCATTTGGAGCGTCCAGCGCCGGCGTCCTGGGCGTTGGGAGGCATTTCAGGAGCTGCAGCAGCAGCATTGTGTTTTGGGGTCTTGGCTATGGTGGTGTGTTCTAGAACTTGGAAGCTTGCAAAACCACTGGATGGAACAGAGGAGTGGGTCCTAGGCTGGGCCTCCAAGAAATGACTCACAGAACAACCTTGACAGGTTGAGGGATGAGGAAGCTGCCACCCAACACCCGCACAGCTGTGACTGGACGTAGATCCCTGCTGATGAGCTTCTCCGACATTGCTAGCATGTTGTCACGATATGGCATGGAAATGCTGCTTGGAAAATCCTTATACACCTATGTTTGTGCATCTCTGTAAGTGTGTCTTCAAGCATTGAATTCCTGGATCAAAGGGTAGGTACACCTTGATAGGTATTGCTTAGTTACTCTCCAAAAATGTCTTATTAATTTAAATTGCCACCAACATTTTACCTCACCTTTCCTAACACAGAGTGGAACCCAGGCATGACTTTGAAAACATCCACTAGCATAGTAAGATAACGCCAGCATGGTCAGAGTGCTGATCAATGGAGACTGAAGCTCAACCAAGCAGGACAGACACACAACCTACCCATCAGACAGACGCCCGCTATATGAAGGTTTATACGTTGAATAACAGCCCTAATGGAACCAATCTTTTTCATCGTTGGTGATATGAGAGGAGAAAAAGGATAGCTCATAGTTGTGCATTTATGTCTCTTTGAGTATTAATGATGTTGAGAAACTTTTTGTGTCACTTTTAAATGTCGCTTTTAAATCTTGAATTTTAAAAAGTTACACAAAACATCCCAGAGTTAAGTTCAGCAGAAATGTTTTAAGAGACCACTACAAGTCAAGCTTTATGCCAGGTTTTAGAGATAAAATCATAGTTTCCACTCTTGGGGAATTTACGGCAGAGCGGGAGAAGCCAGGCACACACATCCACACAGAAAGGCCAGTTCAAAGCAAGGAGCCCCCGGATTTCCAGGACAAAATGAGATCCTTGGGTACTTTTAAATATAGATGTTGGGGGAAACACAGTGAACACAATGTTGTCAAAGAGAAAACTGCTGTCAGCTGGTCCCATTTATAAAGCCTATAATTTAAAAGTGCATGGAAAATATTGCCCCACACTGTGCATAAATGCCTTCTTTATTTTAATTAATATGTTTTGGCATGCATGATGAACAGGACAGTAAAATACCGCTGTGTGGTTTCTTCCCTCTCCATGATAAATTTTATGCAAGAATATGTCACGTAGAAAGAGTCTAAATAGACGTAAAGGGGGCTCCTTCTCTCCCCACCAAGCTGGCGTCAGTGTAGGCCTGCTAAAAAAGAGATCTGAATAAGATCAAATGTCCAGGATGCTTCGAAAATCACGCATCATACTAAGAACCAAGAAAATCTCAACTTCAATGAGAAAACATGTTCAACAAATGCCAATATATACATTACACAGATGTTGGAATTACCTGAGAAGGATTTTAAAACAATTAACACAAAAAATGCTTTCATGAGCAATCACGAACATGCTTAAAAAAGCAAACAGTCTCAGCAAAGAAATAGAAGGTATGAAGAAGAACCAAATGAGTAAAATATAATATGAATATTATTATTATTGTTATTATTATTTTTTAAAGATTGGCACCTGGGCTAACAACTGTTGCCAATCTTCCTCTTTTTTTTTTTCCTGCTTTATCTCCCCAAACACCCCCCATACACAGTTGTATATCTTAGTTGCAGGTCCTTCTAGTTGTGGGATGTGGGACACTGCTTCAACGTGGCCTGACGAGTGGTGCCATGTCCGTGCCCAGGATCTGAACCCTGGGCCGCCGCAGCAGAGTGCGCGAACTTAACCACTTGGCCATGGAGCCGGCGCCCAACATGAATATTATTAAATGAATATAGTGATGTAAGGAAAGATTTTATTTTAGGGATGAACATTTGAGGCAAAAAAACAAATCCCCCCTCTGGCTTCCTAGTTTTGGAGAGGAATGACCCAAACTCCTTTGGTAACTAGATTCCCGAGCCTCACCTTCAGCATACCCACGCCCCTGAATCTCAGTCCCACTACCCTGGGGTTCACACACTGAGGCAACCGCTAACCCCACTCTGGGATATACATAATCCCCTTTTCTCTACTGCTCCAGATCCAGGGCCCCATCCTTTCTCCCAGCCCTACTCTTGGCTCACCTTGGAGGCTGATGCTGGGACTCATCATTTCAAAATGCAGAGCAGGTACAGAGGGGCCCCAGGGGTCACATAGTAGCTTGTCCTTTGTGGCCACCTGGCCTGGGCAAGGCAGAGTTCTCAGGACTAGAGTGCTGACAGGCCTTAGCCTCCCCTCAGGCCAGCATGGTGGGAGCCCTCCTTCTTATGACTGTTTGCTAATAATGCAAAAGCTTTCACTATCTTAACAATTGGTGCATCCATGTTAGTATGCCCTGGCTGAATATCAGACTTGCCTGCAAGAAAAGTTAATGATTGGTCTTGATTCAAAGAGTGATGGGAGCCACTGAAGGGTTGTGAGCAGGGAAGTGCTCATATTATTAGATTTGCATTTCAGAGATCTCCGGGGCTGCAGTAAGGAGAAGGAGGGGTCAGATGGACTGTTCAACAATTAAGGGGCTAGTGCCCTAGTCCAGGCAGGAGCTGAAGATCTGGACCATGGTGAGCATTTGGGTTGCGGAGAATCAAAAAGTCAATGATGTTGCACTGCATATGATGGGAGGAGAAGATGATCCCAGGGTTTCTGGCTTTCCTATTGGGGTAGACAATGGGAGGGTAGTTATAGCAAGTGAAAGAGGGAACAGTGGAAGATGCCTGGGTTTGGTGGGGAAGATCACAAGAGCAATATGTCATACTTTGTTTATGCATCTGTTGATGGACTTTTGGCTTGTTTCCAGTTTTGTGCAATTGTGAGTGTTTTAATCACAAATGAGTATTGAATTTTCTCATATACTTTTTCTGCAGTTATTGAAATGATTGTGTCTTTTTACTTTATTAATATGATGAATTATAGTGATTGGTTTTCTAATGTTAAACCAACTTTGAATTCTTGGACTAAACCCCACTTTATCATAGTGTATTCTATGTAGTTATAATTATAGCTACCATTGTAGATAAATAGTTGGATTTGACTTGCTAGTATTAATTTTAAGGATTTTTGCACCTATGTTCATGAAAGATAATGATTTGTAATTTTCTTATTTTGTAATGTGTTTATCAGTTTTTTTTCTCAGGATATGATGGGCCCATAAAATGAGTTGGGATGTATTCCCGCCACCTCTATGTTTCCAGAGTTTGTATAAGATTCCTATTATTTCTTCCTTCAATGTTTTCTAGAATTTACCAGTGAAACTATCTGGGCTTGGAGTTTTCTTTGTGCAAGGAATTTTGATAACAGTTCAATTTATTTAATCAGAATAGGGTCATTTAACTTCTCTATTTCATTTAGTATCAATTTTGGAAAGTTGTGTTTTTCAAGAATTTTCTTAATTCCATCTAAATTTTGATTTTTTGGTATAAAGTTGTTCATAATAGTCTCCTTTATATTTGTTTTCTTTCCTTCATATTGTAGATGATTTATTATTTTAATAACGGTTTTATTGAGATAGAATTCACATATCATAAAGCTCATCCTATCAAAGTGTAGAATTCAGTGGCTTTTAGTATAGTTACAGAATTATGCAACCATCACCAGTATCTAATTCCAAAACATTTTATCCCCTCCTCCCTCAAATCCATACCCATTAGCAGTCACTCCTCATTCCCCCCTTCCTCTAGTCCCTGACAACCACTATCTACTTTCTATCTCTACACATTGGCCTATCTGGGCATTTTAATAAATATCGTCATAAACATGTGGCCTTTTGTGTCTGACTTTACTTAGCATACTGTTTTCAGTGTTCTTCCATGCTGTGGCGTGCATCAGTACTTTGTTCCTTTCTACGGCCAAATGATATTTCATTGGAAGGATACCTCTTGTCTATCTTTTCATCAGTTAATGCATATTTGGATTGTTTTCACTTTTTGGCTGTTACGAAAAATGCTGCTATGAACATTTGAGTACAAGTTTTGTGATAAGATATCTTTTCACTTCTCTTGGGTATATATCTGGGAATAGAATCATTGGGTCATACAGGAACTCTATGCTTAACTTTTGAAGATCTTCCAAACTGTTGTCCAAAAAGCTGCACCATTTTACATTCCCACAGCAGTGTGTGAGGGTTCCAATTTCCCATAACCTTGTCAACTCTTGTTATTATAAGACTTTTTGATCGTAGCCTTATACTGGGTATGAAGTGATACCTCTTTGTAGTTTTTGTTTGTGTTTCCCTAATGACTAAGGATATAGAGCACCATTTCATGAGCTTATTGCTCATATATCTTTTTCAAATCTTTGCCTATTTTTAAATTGGATTGTTTGTCTTTTGATTGTTGCATTGTAAGAGTTCTTCATATATTCTGGATACAAGTTCCTTATCAGATATAAGATTTGCACATATTTTCTTTTATTCTTAGGGCTGTCTTTTCATTTTCTTGGTGGTATTCTTTGAGGCATGAAAGTTTTTAATTTTGATGAGGTCCATTTTATCTATTTTTTTTCTTTTATCACTTGCGCTTTTGTGTCATATCTAAGAAACCATTGCCTAAGGTAATGAATATTTACTCCTATGTTTTCTTTTTAAAAATTTTGTAGGGTTAGCTGTCAGGTTTCTGCTCCATTTGGAGTTAATTTTTGTATAGGGTGTGAGGTAGGGGCCCAGCTTCATTCTTTTGAATGTGGATATCCAGTTATTCCAGCACCACTTGTTGAAAAGATTACTCTTTTCCCATTGAATTATCTTGGCACTCTTGTCAAACTTAATCCTTGTTAATTTTCTCAGCTGTGTATTTTGTTTCTGCAAGTATCTTTATTATTCCCTTTCTTCTAGTTACTTTGGGTTTACTTTGCTCTTCTTCTTTTATTTTCCCTTCTTCTCCCCAAAGCCCCTCAGTACGTAGTTGTATATTCTAATTGTAGGTCCTTCTAGTTGTGGCATGTGGGACGCTGCCTCAGCATGGCCTGATGAGCAGTGCTAGGTCTGCACCCAGGATCCGAACTGGTGAAACCCTGGGGCACACCAAGTGGAGCACGTGAACCCAACCACTTGGCCACAGGGCTGGGGGCCTGTACTTTGCTCTTCTTTTACTAGCTTCCTATGGTGGAACTTTAGGTCTCTGTTTTTAAAAGTTTCTACCTTCCTAATATAATATAATATAGCATTTAAAGCTATAACTTTCTCTCTAAGCAATGTTGGTTTACACCCTAGAAATCTTGACTTTTTTTCATTATCATTTAGTTCAAAGTATTTTCTAATTGACCTTGTGATTTCTTCTTTGACCCACTGATTATTTAGAAGTGAACTGTTTAATTTCTAAATGTTTGGGGTCTTCCTAGATATATTATTGCTATTATTTTATAATTTAATTCTGTTTTGATCAATGAATATACTTTGTGTGATTTAAATTCTCAAATTTATTGAGCCTTGTTTTTGGTCCAGCATATGGTCTACCTTGGTCGACAAACTGCATGCACTTGAAGAACATGTGTATTCTGTAATATTCTGGGCGTTGGGTGTAGTGTTCTATAAATATCAATTAAATGAAAGTCGTTAATAGTGTTGTTCGGATTATCTATCTCTTTATTGAATTCTTTCTAGAGGTTCTATCAATTCATGAGATATTCATAGTCATTTTCAACTGTGACTGGATTATTTCTGGCCACTTTTTCATCAGGGATATCAAAGTTCTGTTATTAGGCACATGTACATCTGGGACTATTCTGTCTTCTTGATGTATTGGCCCCTTTATCCTGGTGAAATAGCTTTCTTCTTTGGTACTGTTGCTTTTTCTCGAAGTCCATCTTATCTGATATTAATATAGCTACGCCAGCCTTCTTTGCTCACTGTTTTCATGGTAGATCATTTTCTATCTGTTCACTTTCAATTTATCTGTGTCTTTGTATTTAAAACGCACGTCTCATAGTCAGCACGTATTTCAGGCTTGTCGCTACACACTGTATGATAACATCTGCCTTATAATGGGAATTTAATGTGTCAAGCAACTATTGCTTTAGTTGGATTTAGGTCTACCATTCTATTATTTGTTTTCTGTTGGTCTTTATTTATTTTCCTTTCTGTTCTCTCTTTCCTGCCTACTTTTGGATTATTTTGAATATTTTTTTGAATTCTATTTAAAGATATTCATTAGATTTCTAGCCATATCTTTTTTCACAGTTGCCTTAGAAATTAAGATATATACCCTTATATTTTCATAGTTGAGTTAATATTGTGTTAATTCATGTAAAATGTAGAAACTGTGCAATTATATACATCCATTAATCTCCACATACATTATAGTCTTATAAAACAATGTTATAATTTTTCCATTAAACAGTTATATGTATTTTTTAATGGAAGAAAAAATAGTATTTTATATTTACCATTTCTGATGATCTTCATTTCTTCATGAAGATCTAAGTTTCCCTTTGGTATCATTTCTTTTTAGCATGAGAAAATTCCTTTAGCATTTTTTATAGTAGGGATGAATTCTTGTACTTTTTTTTTTTAATTTGGAAAATGCCTTTTACAAAATCCTTTAAGAGGATGAGTTGTTCTCTTCTATAAGGTCTAACATACTATTAATCCTTCCCAGTATATTTTTTATTCTGGGCATTATATTTTTCTCTAAATTACAATTTGGATCTTTTAAGGCATATTTTCTATGTCTCCCTTTAACTTGGCCATGCTCTTCTCTACCGTCTTGTACATGAGGAGCATAACTGTTTTAAATTTCAATAATTGCTTTAGTATCCTCATCTACCAATTCGGTCATCTGTGTCATTTCTGGGTCTGTTTCTATTGAATGATTTTTGCCCTCATTATAGGTTGTGTTTCCCTACTTCTTTGCACACCCAGTAATTTTGGACTGGATGCCAGACATTGTGAATTTTACCTTGCCAAGTACTAGATATTTTGCACTCCACTAAAAATTCGTGAGTTTTTTTCTGGGATGCAGATAAGTTACTTTGAAACAATTTGATCCTTTTGAAGATTTCCTTTAAGCTTTACCAAGTGGGACCAGAGCAGCCTGGGGTCTATTTTGCCCCACGACTGAGGCAATCCCCTTCTGAGTATTGTGCCCAATCCACCATGAATTATGAGCTTGTCCGCTCTGGCTGGTAAGAACATAAACTGCTCCTGGCCCCGTGTAAGCTGCCGGGATTGGTTTGCCTGTTCTTTTCCAGCAGCTTCCACACGAGCACGCAGCTGAAGACTCAAGGGGACCCTCTGCAGACCTCTGGAGCCATCTCTCTGCTGTGCTCCCTTCTCTGTGCAGCACACGCCTCTCCAGGGCTCTGCTCTGCGAGTTCCAGCCTCCCCAGATTCTTAACTCTGTCTCTGCAACTCAGGAGGACCACTGAGCTCTGTCCAGGTCTCCCCGACCCACCCTTCCCCATGCTGTGTCCTAGAAACCCTCCCCAGGCACCACATCAGGACATCATAGAGCTTGTCTGAGGTCCTTCATTCAGAGATCCCTGTCCTGTACTGCCTGTTGTCCAATGCCCGAAAACAATCATTTTGTACGTTCGTCTGCTTTTTCAGTTTCCTAAGGGAGGAGGGTAAATCTGGTCTCTTCTACTCCATTGTGGCTGAAAGTGGAATTCTCTCACCTTCATTTTTGAATGATATTTTCGCTGGATGTAAAATTCTGGGTTGACAGGTTTGTTGTTTTTTCCAGCATTTTGAAGATATTCTACCATCTTCTGCCCCCGTAGTTTCTGATGAGAAGTTTGTAGACAATTGAATGATTGTTCCTCTGTATGCTAGGTGTCATTTTTCTTTGCTACTTTGAAGGTTTTCTTTTCTAAAGAACTTGATTATGGCTGTTCCATGGAGGATGTTCTGGGGCAGAGCAAGAGACCACAAGGGAGACCAATTAGGAAGCTATTGTAGAACTTTACACAGGAGATGATACTGGCTTAGGCTGCATTTGAGGCAGTGGAGATGGAGGAAAATGACAGAGCTCAGCTATGTTTCAGAAGTGGACTTGACAGCACTTGGTAAAGGAATAGATGTGGGGGCAGAGAAGTGGGAAGCCAGGAACAGCTCCCTGGTCCTGGGATGGGCGACAGGTGAACTCATGCGTGCTGAGGTGGGAAGGATAGAGGGAATAGCTGGGGTGCGGGAAGATAGGCAGGTCCATTTTGGAGCACGTTCCGCGTGTGAGACACACAGGTTGAGATACGAACCAGCTCAGGAGAGAAATCTCGGCTCCATGTGGAGCTCTGGGGATTATCAGTACAGAAATGGTGTGCATGAGTGTGTGGGGCAACAGATAACCCTGGTCTTCCCCACTGAGTTCAGAACCAGCTGAGAGAGAAACTCAGGAGTCACAGATGGAGGTTAACTGTCAGTTTTACTACTGATCAAGCTGACTGGAGGCTGCAGCTCCCGATCCGGGTCCAGATGGGCTTGGTCACATTTCCCTCAGAGTTAGATGACCCTGCACAGCCAGTCACGGGCCCAGATGGACAATAGCAGGGCTTCTCCCTTCACCTCTCATCCAGGGCAGAGGGCAGAGGGCAAGCAGGCAGATTTCAAAGGCAGAGTGAGGGGCCAAGTGGGGCAAGCCCACTTCTTCTAGGCCCACCAGGAAGTGAAATGAAGGGTCTGGGGCAGAGAGTACTCTCGAGAAGCTTTCCACAAAGAAACAAGAGGAGTGGGGAATGTGTGTCCCTCCAACAAGGTGGTCTTTAAAGCTAATAGAGCAGATGCGCCTGCCTACAGATGAGTGCAGAGGGAGGAGGGAGGAGGCCCGAGCCTCGGGGATCACCAGCATTCAGACGCTGGGCTGAGAAGCGAGGTCCTGTGGGAGACATGGAAGGGACCAGCGGGAATGTTATGGAAACAAAGGAAGACACTTCAAGGCAGAGGGAGCAGGTGGCTGTGCTGACAGCTGCTGAGAGGCTGAGCAATGTGAGGGCTCCTCACCACAGCCCAGGCTTATCGCTGTGGAAGGATTTTGGCAAAGAACCTTTCAAGCCAATCACTGCTTCTGACATCCTCAGTTACGGTAGGACAGACAATCATTTACCCTGATCAATTCGTCCTGAGTCTAGGAGGAAGAAGTCTAGGTTTACGAGCCCTAAAAATCCCAGTACCCAGACTCTGTTTTCTTAATGATGAATGGAAAAGAGAACAGTTTCCTAAAGTAAACATGGGGAAACGTGGAAGGCTACAATCCTCCTGTGGCTTATTTTAGCTTCTATATAAGAAAAACTAATCATAGATTACCTTGGCAATATACCACGCCTTCTCAAAGGCCTTTAAAGCCCTTGTTAATCCTTTGGATATACTTGAACGGCAGGTGAAAGCAAATATTTTAACCTCATCCTAAAGAAAAAGGAGTGAGTTGGAGAAAAGCCAAAGGCCTTTCTCCTAGAGTTCTGGGCAATGACGTGGTACCTCTCCCTGGCCTGTAGTATGCAGGCCAGAAACTGCACACCACACCAAAGCTCTGGGACAGAAATGAGGAGGCCCAGGTACTCCATGGAGCGTGCATCATGGAGCCCTCAAGTAACAAACCTGTATTTCAGACACGTGGAGGGCAGGAACTGTATTGTACGAGTCCTTTCTTGCAGTCCCCAGAACAGCCTAATAAACCTTTTCTTGCTCATGGATGACACATTGTTTCCGTGTGTGTATGGGAAGGGTATCGAGGGACGTGGATCTTATTCGGTATCTATAATAAGGAGTTTTCAAAGCTGTTATGCATGGACGTGACACAGTCAGCTCAGATATGAGCAAAATAGTCCAGGCCAGTGCTGGGTTTTAGGAAGGAAAAAGAAGAAATGATTAAGATGAACTGAAAGTATAGGTGGAGCTAAGAGCAAGATAAAATGCCGGAGTCTGTCTGCTGAAAAATTGTCTCTCTTCACCTGAAGGCATGTGTTTTGATCCACCCATTCACGACTTACCCACAGATATTTATTGAGAACCCACTACACGCTGGGCACTGTGCCAGGTGCTCTAGCAGTTACAAAGATGAACAAGATGCATTTTCTACCTTTAAGATGTCCTTGTTCAAGTGAGGACACCCTGCAGATGTTCTTGATCAAATCACTCTTTGGATGTTAGATGGAAGCAAATAAAAATGCTATGGCAACCCAGCAAGGTCGTCTTGTAGACATAGACAAACTGAAGCTAAAATGTATGTGAAAAGGTAGAGGCGCTGGAGTAGCTAAAATGATCTTGAAGGAGAAAAAAACTGGGAGGAATCTCTCTACCTCATATTAAGACCCACTAGATAGCTACAGTAGTGAAGACAGTGTGATATCAATGGAGGGAGAGACACTTAGATCAATGGAACAGAATAGAGAACCAAGAAATAGACCCACACAAAGAAGCTGATTTTTGACAAAGGTGAAAATCAGTTCAATGGAGGAAGGAAAGGCCTTTCAACAATTGATGCTGGAGAAATTGGACATTCATAAGGAAAAAAATAAGAACCTTGACCCAAGTCTCATGCCTTGTACAAAAACTAATTCAAAATGGAGCATAGTCTTAAACGTAAAAGGTAGATCTATTAAACGTCTAGAAAAAAATATAGCAGAAAATCTTTGGGACCTACGGCTAGGCAGAGTTCTTAGACTTGATTCCAAAAACATGATTCAAAAGGGAAAAACTGATGTATGGGACCTTATCAAAATTAAAAACGTTTTCTCTATGAAGAACCCCATGAAGAGGATGAAAAAACAAACTACAGACTGGGAAAAATAATTATAAACCAGATATTGGACAAAGGACTAGTGTCTGGAATATATCAAGGACTCTCAAAACTCAACAGTAACAAAAGCAAATTATCCAATTAGAAGATGGCCAGAGAAATGGATAGATGTTTCACTGAAGAAGATACAGAGATGGCAAAATAAGCACATGAAAAGATGATCAACATCATTAGCCATTAGGGAAATGCAAATTAAGCCTACAATGAGATATCACTGCTTACCTATCAGAATGGCTGAAGTAAATAGTGACACCACCAAATACCAGTAAGGATGAAGAGAAACTGAGTCTCTCAGACATTGCTGGTGGGAATGGAAAATGGTACCACCACTCTGGAAAATGGTTTGACAGTTACTGAAGATGCATCTACCATACATCCTGGGACATTTATTCCAGAGAAATGAAAAACTATGTTCACACAAAAATCTGCACCCGAATGTTTATAGCAGTTTTGTTTGTTATAACCCTAAACTGGAAACAAAATCATGAAATCAACAATTCAAAGAGACTTATGCACCCCTATGTTCACTGCAGTATTATTCACAATAGCCAAGATGTGGAGGCAACCCAAGTGCCTGTCGACTGAGGAATGGATAAAGAAGATGTGGTATACACATATACAAGGGAATACTACTCAGCCATTAAAAAAAGACAAAATCGTCCCATTCACAACAACATGGATGGACCCTGAGAGTATTATGTTAAGCGAAATAAGCCTGACAAAGACAAAGCCCTCATGATTTCACTCATATGTGGAAGATAAACACACGGACTAAGAGAACAGATTAGTGGGTTACCAGAGAGGAAGGGGGTTGGAGCGTGGGCATAAGGGGTGAAGGGGCACATTTATATGGTGACTGATAAATAATAATGTACACCTGAAATTTCACAGTGTTATAAACTATTATGACTTCGGCAAAATAAAAATTTTTTTCCAGATTTATTGAGGTATAACTGACAAATAAGAATTGTATACATTTAACGTACTACAATCTGATGATTTGATATAATATACATTGCAAAGTGATTACTACAATCAAACTAATTAACACATCCATTGCCATTGCCGCGCATCATTACCTTTTTGTGTATGTGGTGAGAACACCTAAGATCTACTCTCTTAACAAATTTCAAGTATATAACACAGTATTGTTAACTATAGTCACCATGCAGTACCTGAGATCTCCAAAACTTATTCATCTTAAAACTGGAACTTTGTACCATTCTCCCCACCCTGCCCTCCGCCCCCCAGCCCCTGGTAACCACCATCCTATGCTCAGCTTCTATGAGTTTGACTTTTTTAGATTCCACATATGAGTGAGATCATAAAGTATTTGTCTTTCTGTGTCTGGCTTATTTCACTTAGCATGATGTCCTCTAGGTTCACCCATGTTGTCACAAATGGTAGAGTTTCCTTCTTTTTCATGGCTGAATAATATTCCGTGTGTGTGTGTGTGTGTGTGTGTGTGTGTGACGTGTATACATAATCATAATTTCTTTATCCATTCATCTGTCAGCAGACACTTAATGTTTCCCTGTCTCGGCTATTATGAATAACGCTACAATGAACATGGGGGTGCAGACATCTCTTCGAGACACTGATCTCATTTCCTTTGGATTTATATCCGAAAGTGGAAGTGTTGCATCATATAGCAATTCTACTTTAGTTTTTTGAGGAACCTCCAGACTGTTTTCCATAATAGACGTATCTTTTCTTTCTTTTAAATTAAGCACCCTCTATGAGTGAACCCTGTGCTGATGGCTGGAGAAAAGTAAAGGTGAATAAGATCACCTTCCTGTCCTTGGGCTTTTATAATATATTCAAGGAAAAAGACACTAAACTATTACAAGGTAAAACCCAGGAAGAAAGGGTGGAAGGAGAAACCCTGGTTCGCTTTGGTGCTGAGCACCTCCCACTCATCGCCCCTCTGCCCCACAATGACCTTGAGAAGCGGGCTCTGAGGCCAGACTGCTTGATTCAATCTCGACTCCACTTCCTACCAGGGGAATTGCTTCAGGCAGGTTTCTTATGCTCTTTGGAGCTTAGCTTCCTCATTGAAAATGGGGGTATTAATACTAGCTATATCACAGAATTATTTCGAGGAATACAGGAATTTGTAAATTTGTGAGTTTATTATCTGTAAATAAAAAACATAATGTAAGGAACAGTGCCTGGCACAGTTACCCAAGTCATTCAGCTGGTGTGAGAATCGAACCAGGATAAGGAAGGTGGACAAGAATTGAACACAGTGCATAGGTCCACCAGAAGAGGCTGGAGCCAGGGCCCTGGGCTGGTGGCCTGCAGGGCGTGTCCCAAAGCGGGTGATGTCAGGAGGTGGGGGATCCCCAGACTGTGTGAGCGGTGGAAGGAAGGTGGGAGCAGAGCAGGACGTAAGGTTGAAAGGAAGAATGAGAGATGTGGCCACGCTGCAGAAAACTTCACTGGCAGGTTTTTATCCCGTATTTGAGGGGATCCAGGAGATATTTTGAGCAAAGAAGTGGCATAAGCCCATTCATGTTTTGGGAGGATAATGTATTCGGCGGCAGGGTGCAGGCAAGGAGAGAGATGAAGCTTATTAGGAATCAGGTAGGAGATTGTTGTAATAGTCAGACTAAATGAGGACTTGGGAATAGGAAAAAAAGAGAGAATTGGTGAATTCAAGGATTTGAGGCTGACTGGGTGGAAAAGTCTAGAACAACTCTGACATTGCCGCTATCCAAGTCAGGGAACAGGGGAAGAGGTGCCAACTGTGGAAAACAAAGTGTACACATGTTGAGTCTGAGATTCACGGGCGACTCAACGGACTCCTAGAAACATCGAGAGAGAGCAGAGATGACGGCGCAGATTTGTAAACTGTGTGTGAGAAGGGATGGCGATCCGTGAGAGTAGGGGGCATCCCAAAGGGAGAGAGGGCACGGTGAGAACGCAGGAGCACCAATCCAAGCCACTCAGGGGTGCTGTGACTTTGAACAAGTCCCTTGTCCTCTCTGGGCCTCCGGTTCCATCTGTCTGACAATGAGAAGCCGGTTTAATTTAGAAAGTTTCTTCCAGCTCTAAGATTCTGTGACTTGACTCTCGCTCCCAGCAGAGGTTCTTTAAAAACGGCGTGGGGATTTAAAGGTTGGTAAATAGCCTCTTCTCACCTTCTCTGTTTTCTTTGACATATGAAGTTGTTATTCCCATCATTCTCTTCTCGTCGTCAGTCCCTCGAGAAGGGAAATTTAATGCATTTCACTAGAAATGTGTCAAATCACTCTTGGGGGGGGGGGGCTCTTTTCCAGAAAGACAAATTTTAACCTGTACATTAAAAAACCAACAGACCAACAAAAACCACTACCCGCTGAAACAACATATCCCACAGCCCAGCAAAAACGAAACAAAAACCAACTCCTCAAACACGTCCCTCACTCCCGCCGTCATCCCAAAGACGCTGGGCTTCGTTCTTAAGATCACTTGCCGCCCATACACCGGATTAGTAAGAATAATGATGATGATGATGATGATAACGGCCCGCATCTATTTCACAGATATCCGTGCGATCATTTAGCATTTCCCCACACGGAAACAGAGCGAAGTCCCAGCCGAGCAGAGGAGGCAGGGCGAGGGCGCGGATGGTCGGGGGAGGCGCGGGCTGGCCGGCGGCTCCGCGCGCCGGGAGGGTCCACCTGGTCGCGGAGGCCCCCGCCCGGCGCGGCCGCGGGCCGGCTCTCTGGCGCCCTCTGCTGCGCAGTCGGCCTCGCCGCTCGGGCGCGCCGGTGCCCCCGGGTCGAGTGCAGCCTGCGGGCTGCGGTCACCGCGCCCCCCTCCCGCGCCCCGCCCTGCGCTCGGCGCGGAGGACGGCGGAAAGGCCTCGCGCGGTCCCGGGAGCCTTCTAAACCCGCATGCTGCCGAACTCTGCCATCAAGGGCAAGGCCGGTATTTTCTGCCGCCCTCCCCGACAGGGGGTCTTGTAGAGAGAGCTTTACTTTCAGCACTCTAAATGGTGAAAACAAAAGATGTTTTTTCAACAAACGTAAACACTGAATATGCTTCTCACATA
Source organism: Equus asinus (assembly GCF_041296235.1). Taxonomy (NCBI): domain Eukaryota; kingdom Metazoa; phylum Chordata; class Mammalia; order Perissodactyla; family Equidae; genus Equus; species Equus asinus. Next base: position 9,938,129 of record NC_091800.1, on the reverse strand, counting down.
TTCTCACACGGCCCCACTCTAGGAGGAATCTCTGAGGATCACTCTTCTAGAATCTTCTCACCTGCCTGCCCTGCACTCTTCCCCACTTCCCATCCGCCCAGCAGTCTTCCAGGTGGTGTGTGCACGCCCCCAGCTAGACGTGTACCAGCAGGCAAGTAGGAAACCTCTCTGAGCTAATAACATCAACCTCCTACAGCGCATTCATTTATTCGCTCTGCACACACCGGCTGAGCACCTGTTCCCCTCGGGCCCCAGGCTTGCTGCCGGACGCATCGATGAACAAGACAAACGCTCTCCTTACTCTCATAACTTACCACCCAGTGAGGGAGCCCGACTGAAAACCAACAAACCCACGAAGGGTTGTAAGCGTGTCAACGTGAGGAACGTGACACAGGGAGAAAGAATCACTTAAGCTGTGAGCTCACCATATGGGCATTCGAGCTGAGCCTGAAGGATGAATAAGAATAAACCAGGTGAAAAATGAAGATTGCCAGGCGGGAAGGTGTCAAACTCCAGGAGAGGCTGGCTGGGTCATCAGGAGTGAGGAGACTGAAGCCCCAAAGGAGGCTGGAGAATCCGGCAGGGTGCAGACAGGCAAAGCCTTGAAGGCTGAGCTAAGCGTTTGGATCAAATCCTGTAGCGCAGCAGAAAACCAGCAAGTTTATTTGTCATCGTTGCCGTGATCTGGGGTAGGTTTGGGGAGGGTCCCTTTGGCTGCTGTGAGGGTAGGAGAGGGGAGGGAGGCTGGAGCGAGAGCAGGAGGCTCCTTGGAGGGTGATGGGGGGGTGGCCACCGGGTTCCAGGTGGTAACAGCAGAGTGACGAGAAGGAGGCGGACGCAGAAGGCAGGGCAGAGGACATGGGACAGGGATGTGGGGCTAAGGAAGAGGGAGCCCTCATGGATGGCATCTAGGTCTCTGGCTGTGACAGGGAGGAATGCGGGAGCAGCAGCTCCAGAGAGCTGCTCCACCTTGTGCTTAAGATCATGGATGGGGAGGCAGCCTGCCAGAGCCTGCCGACTCAGAAGCCGCATCTTGAGGGGAACGTTGATAACTGGGCACAGGAACATGGCCCTCTAGGGAGGCACAGTTGATGCCAAACTTGTGTATTAATAGCTCTTGAGGAGGGCATTTATTGGGGGATATTGTTTTGATGTTTAGGATACAAATGAAAGAAAATTGAGATGTGTTTTAATGTGACAAGTTCAAATTTTAATTTTATTTATTTTAAAGATAGAGAAAACATGCATTTAACTCTGGCAGAAGAGCCAAAGTGAAAACAGGACCTGGGAATGGCATAGGGGGTGGGGGCCGGGAGCACTGAAGGGTCCACGTCAAGTCAGGAATTGGACCAGATTCTTCGCAGGTTTTCAAAATTGTCATCCAGTGACACTCTCTCATAGTTTGGCATCAATGCAGCGCTTTTATTATTGTTTTCTTCTGGGCTACGGGGGCCCTGGTGCGAGAAGAAGCTGCAGAAGTGCACGAGCTAGGACATCTTGTTCCAATCTCTGAGCACTAATTGAGATGGTCATAATGTGAGATGACCATCCTGTCATCGAGATGCTCATAGTAATAATGGTGATGCCCCCTCTCTAGCATCCACTCAAATGAGGACTGCCACAAAATGAGCAGGGGCTGGGGAGGGGTCGGGCTTAGGCCAACCTGCTGGACACCTTGCCACGTCCTTTGCTGGTCATGGGTCCCCTCTGGGCAGGTGGGGAAGGGGAGGAAGGAGAGACAGAGCCCTGGACCTCCGCATTTCAGATGAGTTCCAGATTTCCGTGGGAGCAGAGGTGCTCCTTGCTGCCTGTGGCATGAACTGCCCCAGGCCTGGGCGGCCCTGTGGGCGGGCCCCCCTCGGAAGGCCTCCTAGCTGTTTGGGACCCGCACTGGCAGGGGGCGCTGCTACTTCACTGTTTCGAAGGCAGCCTCTGTTTCCAGCCAGCGATGGGGGTTCTGCCTCGCTAAGTTTCCCTGGTTCCCTGAGGAGATGCTGGGAGCCTGCAAACCCAGGGCAGAGCTGTCAAGGCCTGCAGAGGGCTGGCTTCCCCAGAGCACCCGTGGAGCCCCCAGCTGGGCTTTCGTCCGCTGTGGGGACTGCGGTGCTCGCGGGCTCATCCTTTGCCTGGCCGTTAGTCCTAAAGTTTCTCCTCAAGAAAACACATGGGTTTGTATTTTATTTTATACTGTGCTTCTGCTTTGGCTCATTGCTCCCAGGCAGCAAACCAAGCAAGTGGACTCGCTCCTCTGAACTGCTCTCTAGTAATAATTGTTTTATGGTGGAGCGAGTCACCGGGCCCATCAAAGCCTTGGGTATGCGATACCTGATCAGAGCAAGTGCTCATTGCAGGAGGCTGTGCGGAATGTCTGAGCTGAAAGGGGAGGCTAAAGCAGGGAGCGTGTGGCATCTTCCTGTCTGGGGGCAGCTGCTACCCAACTGCAGTCCTACTAAGCAGCTGGAGCTTAGAGGCAAATGTTCTTTCCCCCTTCGACTTGTCGGTGCCGGCCCTTGTGGCACTGGCGTTGGGATGGTGGAACTGGGGTCACAGGGTTGTGTGTGTGGCGGGGCATTTTTAAGGAACTAGAGACACTGGGGTTTGTTTTCCTTCAGGTTAGGATGTGGCTAGCACAGAGGTCAGTCGCCACCCTGGCCTGCAGCGGCCTCCTCCATGTTTCCTGTGGGTCTCCTGCTCTAGGAGGGAGGGGCCAGAGGGTTCATGTCTCTCCTTCCTTCCTCTTCCTCTCTTCCCCCGGGGCAGGGAGTGGTGGTGGTGGTGGTTGGGGCTAAGAAATACACCTCCAGAAGCTCCAGGTTAGCTTCTCCTGTGGCGGCATCCACATGGAGTCCCCGCTGGCCTGAGCACCGGCCGTCATGGAGGGAGCACCAACGGGCCTCTCCCTCGGGGGAGATCTGCCTGCCATGTAGGGCAGCGCTGGACGCTCTCTGTGCCATGGAAGGCCAGGCTCCCACTGGGTGCTGCAAAAAGAGAATCCAAAGTGGCACCAAGTGACCTTCGCCCCCTCACCCCACCCGTGGCCCTGGGAGGGATTTTACGCGCCCCCCTCAGCAAAACCCTGGTACACGACCGACCGAGGAGCCATGGCCGAGGCTGGGGTGCCTCTCACCT